>NW_028322252.1:4281194-4892793 GCF_059928025.1 Delphinapterus leucas | reverse complement strand
CACATCAGCGAAAGGTGAGGAACACAGCACATGTGGCCTCAAACAAGGGGACACACATCACGAAAGGGCTGGGAGTGAGGCATGCAGGAGGAAACTCACAACAGAGCGCCCATAGAATAAAAAAGGTGAGGAACCCCGCAGTTGGAAGCTCCAAGCAGGTGGCCCAGAGCACCGAGGCTATGGGATCCATGCCGGAGTGAACTCACAGCAGAGGGCCCACATTCTGACACTGTGAGCAACCCAGCCGTTGGGACCACAGAGCAGAAAGCCCACATACCCATGGGGATGGGACCCTGGCTGGAGTGTACTCGCACGACAGGGCGCACATCAGAAAATTTTGGGAGCCCATGAGTTAGGGCCTGACGCCAGAGGGTCCTCATTACCGAGGGGAGGAGACTCCCAGCAGGCACCAACTCCCAACTGAGGGCCCACATCGCCAACGTGACGTGTGCCAGCCAGGCAGGAGTGACCTCACAGCAGAGGGCCCACCTCCCAGAAGTGTGAGGAATCCAGACAGGATCAGACTCTCACAAGAGGGCCCACATCATCAAGGGGATAGGAACCAGGCAGGAGTGTCCTCACATCAGTGGGGCCACATCATCGAAAGGCGAGGGACCCAGCATACGTGGCCTCAAACCAGAGGACACACATCACCAAGGGGCTGGGAGTGAGGCAGGCAGGAGGAGTCTCAAAACAGGGGGCCCATAGAAGAAAAAAGGTGAGGAATCCCGCAGTTGGAACCTCCCAGCAGGTGGCCAAGAGCAGCGAGGCTATGGGATCCAGGCCGGAGAGAACTCGCAGCAGAGGGCCCTCATCATGAAACTGAGTAACCCACGGTTGGGACCTCAGAGCAGAAGGCCCACATTCCCATGGGGTTGGGAACCTGGCAGGAGTGTACTCGAACCACAGGGCGCATATCAGAAAATATTGGGAGCCCAGGAGTTAGGGCCTGACGCCAGAGGGCCCTCATTACCGAGGGGAGGAGACACCCAGCAGGCACCAAATCCCACCAGAGGGCCGACGTCGCCAAGGCGGGGTGTGCCAGCCAGGCAGGAGTGACCTCAGAGAAGAGGGCCCACCTCACAGAAGTGTGAGGAACCCAACCAGGATCACACTCTCACCGGAGGGCCCACATCACCAAGGGGATGGGAACCAGGCAGGAGTGTCCTCACACCAGTGGGGCCACATCAGCCAAAGGTGAGGAACCCAGCACATGTGGCCTCAAACCAGAGGACACACATCACCAAGGGGCTAGGAGTGAGGCAGGTGTCTGGAGGGGCACATTTAACTCTAATTTCCCACCAGGAAGTGGAATGAACCAAAGTCTCAGAGTGCCGTGCCGGACCCTGATTACGGCCTGAAGCAAACCTGCGGTTCTGTGGCCAGTTTTCAAGGAAACGAGTTAAGAAAGGAAATCACGGGCACTGTAATTCACAAACCTGCAGAGTTATAAATGACAGCTATTGGCAAAAATATATGGAAGTAAGTCTGCAAAGAGGACTTGAAAACGAGGCAGAATTGCAGGAATCATATTTCAGGAGGTAGATTGGAATTGCATTTAAAGCATGTGAAAAGCGGCAGATCTTTGACAGTGATGCACTTGGACCAAAGTGCGTAAACATTTTTTCCTGAATATATTCAGGAAAAAACACATATGCCCTTTTTGGCCAACCAAGCACTCGAGCAATGGAAATCCGCACTACAATGAAGTCTCATTTCCCATTCGTCAAAAGGGCCATCTGAAAAAAGTGTAAAAACCAGAAACACAGGACAGGCCATGGAGAACAGGGAGCCTTGTTATGCTGATGGGCGGGATGTAAATGCCAACAGCCACTCTGGAGAAGTGTATGGTGTTTCCTGAAACACCTAAGAAACAAAGCAACGGAGACTACGGCACTTCCACTTATGGTCTTATAGATCACGGAAATTAAAATCAAAAACAGACAGCCACCCCAAAGTGTCAGACGGCTCTGTTTACAAGAACCTCGTCTACGGAACAAGTTAAATATCCCAGAAAGCGAAAAATGGATAAAGAAGTGTGGTACGTACGTACAAATGAATATCACTCACCAATGAAATCTATTTCATCAGGCCCGTCGCGGCATAATGAGTGGATTCAGGTACGATGATTCTAAGTGAAATAAGTCACACAGAAAATGAAACATCATAAGTTATCACTAATACACGGAATGTAAACTTGGCTACACATGAACTGAATTACAAAACAGAACAGGGTCTCAAATTTAGAAAACCAACTTATGCTTGCTTAAGGGGAAAAGTGAGTTGGGGTGCTGCATAAAAGCAGAGATAGAAATTAGCACAGATACCTTTCCATAAGCCAAATATGTAATAGTCAAGACCTACCCCTTGCTCAACGAAATGGACTAAACACCTCATATTCAACGCCTAGGAATACACCTGACTAGTAAGAATCTTCAAACCCATGGATTTATATGTCTCCTTAAGACAATCAAGCATGTGTACAGCTGCATGAACGCAGCAGAGAAAATCCAATAAATCCCGTTATCAAAATGAATTAGAAAAACAAAACACAATGAGAGTGAAATAGAGAGCAATTCTTAAATAATTCATTCAGGGCATGTGATGCAACCTGGATTTACCACATCTACATCCAGAGCTGGGTGAGACATAAGGCTGGACACTTCGTGCTGATAGCATTGGTGAGGTTCGGTGAGCAAACGCAGACCCTTTGAAGTCATACTGCATGGTACCCATTCCATGGCTCCCAACTCTCCAGGTTTAAGGGATTCTTCCTTCAGCTAAAACATGCATGGGAAACCCACAGAACTGTGCACTGTGTGACCGGGAAACGTTTTCAAATGCATCTCAGATTTCGTCCCCTGGTACTCGGGTTCATCATTCCAGACGCTTTACTAACACTCTCCCCACTTGGAGAGTCAGTGCCATTAACCTCCTGTTGGCACAGTTTGCAATTTCTGCGCAAGATGTACAGGAATAGGGAGAACCAATGAGAGACTAGCTGTAGGTGCCTGCATGGGCAAATGGAACGCTCATTTCCGACCAGGAAGAGGAATTAAACAAAGGCTCAGCATTCCCCCCCGGAAAGAGATTATGGCCTGAAGCAATCCTGCGGTTTTGCGGCCAGCTCACAAGAAAGAGAGTTGAAGAAAGGAGCTCAGGGGCACTGCAATTCACAAACCTGCAGAGTTATGAATGACAGCTATCGTCCAAAAATGTATTGAAGTAAGTCTTAGAAGAGGACTTGAAAGCGGGGCAGAATTTCAGGAAAACGATTTCAGGGGGTAGACTGGAATTGCACTTAAAGCATAGGAAAAGAGGCAGAATGTCGACAATGATGCACTTGGCCAAAAAGGGCGTATGCGTTTTTTCCTGAATATATTCAGGAAAAAACGCATACGCACTTTTTCGACAACCAAGCAAGCGTGTAAAGGAAATGTGCACTACAATGAAGTCTCACTGCCCCCCGGTCAAAAGGGCCATCTGAAAAATGTGTAAAATCCAGAAAGGCAGGACAGGTTTTGGAGAACAGGGAGCCTTGTTATGCTGATGGGCGGGATGTAAATTGCCAACAGCCACTCTGGAGAAATGTATGGTGTATCCTGAAACACGTAGGAAACAAAGCAACACAGCCTATGTCACTTCCACATATGGTCCTTTAGTTTAAAGAAATTAAAATCAAAAACACACAGCCACCCCAAAGTTTGGGATGGCTCTGTTTACAAGAACCTTGTCTACGGTACAAGTTAAATATCCGAGAAAGGAAAAAATGGATAAAGAAGTTTTGGTACGCACGTACAATGGAATATCATTCAGCAATTAAATCTACGTCTTCAGGCCCGTAGCGGTATAATGAGTGGATTCAGGTACGATGATTCTACGAGAAATAAGTCACACAGAAAAATAAACATCATAAGATATCAGTAATACACGGAATGTAAACTTGGCTACACATAAACTGAATTACAAAACAGAACAGGGTCTCAAATTTAGAAAACCAACTTATGCTTGCTTATGGGGAAAGGTGAGTTGGGGTGCTGCATAAAACCAGAGATTGGAATTAGCACAGGTACCGTTCCATAAGCCAAATATATTATAGACAAGACCTACTACTTGCTCAACGAAATGGACTCAACACCCCATATTCAACGCCTGGCAAGATACCTGAGAAGTAAGAATCTTTAAAACCATGGATTTATATGTCTCCATAAGGAAAACAAGCGTGTGTACAGCAGCCTAAACGGAACAGTGAAAATCCGGTAAATCCCATTATCAAAATAAATTTCAAAAAAAAAAACACAATGACAGTGAAATAGAGAGCAATTCTTAAATAATTCATTCAGGGCTTGTGATGCAACCTGGATTTCCCACATCTACACCCAGAGCTGGGTGAGACATAAGGCTGGACACTTCGGGCTGATAGCATTGGTGAGGTTGGGTGAGCAGACGCAGACCCTTTGAAGTCATACTGCATGGTACCCATTCCATGGGTCCCAACTCTCCAGGTTTAAGGGACTCTTCCTTCAGCTAAAACATGCATGGGAAACCCAGACTATCGTCCGCCGTGTGATTGGGAAACGTTTTCAAATGCATCTCAGTTTTCGTCCCCTCGTACTCGGTTTTACCATTCCAGACGCTTTACTAACACTCTCCCCACTTGGAGAGTCAGTGCCTTTAACCTCCTGTTTGGCACAGTTTGGAATTTCTGCGCAAGATGAACAGGAATAGGGAGAACCAATGAGAGATTAGCTGTAGGTGTCTGCACGAACAAATTTAACGCTCATTTCCCACCAGGAAGAGGAATTCACCAAAGGCTCAGCGTGCCCTGACGGAAACAGATTAGGGCCTGCAGCAATCCTGCGGTTTTGCGGCCAGCTCACAAGAAAGCGAGTTGAGGAAACGAGCTCAGGGGTACTGTAATTCACAAACCTGCAGAGTTATGAATGACAGCTATCGTCCAAAAATGTATTGAAGTAAGTCTTCGAAGAGGACTTGAAAGCGGGGCAAAATTTCAGGAAAACGATTTCAGGGCGTAGACTGGAATTGCACTTAAAGCATAGGAATAGAGGCAGAATGTCGACAATGATGCACTGGCCAAAAAGTGCGTATGCGTTTTTTCCTGAATATATTCAGGAAAAAACGCATACGCCATTTTTGGCCAAGCAAGCAAGCAGGTAAATGAAATCTGCACTACAATGAAGTCTCACTGCCCCCCGGTTAAAAGGGGCATCTGAAAAAGTGTAAAATCCAGAAAGGCAGGACAGGTCATGGAGAACAGGGAGCCTTGTTATGCTGATGGGGGGGATGTAAATTGCAAACAGCCACTCTGGAGAAGTGTATGGGGTTTCCTGAAACACGTAGGAAACAAAGCAACAGAGCCTATGGCACTTCCACTTATGGTCCTATAGCTTAGGGAAATTAAAATCAAAAACACACAGCCACCCCAAAGTTTGGGACGGCTCTGTTTACAAGAACGTCGTCTACGGTACAAGTTAAATATTCCAGAATGTGAAAAATGGTTAAAGAAGTTGTGGTACGCACGTACAATGGAATATCACTCACCAATGAAATCTATGTCATCAGGCCCGTCGCGGCATATTGAGTGGATCCAGGTACGATGATTCTAAGTGAAATAAGTCACACAGAAAATGAAACATCATAAGATATCACTAATACACGGAATGTAAACTTGGCTACACATGAACTGAATTACAAAACAGAACAGGGTCTCAAATTTAGAACACCAACTTATGCTTGCTTATGGGGAAAGGTGAGGTGGGGTGCTGCATAAAACCAGAGATAGAAATTAGCACACATACCTTTCCATAAGCCAAATATGTAATAGTCAAGACCTACACCTTGCTCAACGAAATGGACTAAACACACCATATTCAACTCCTAGGATTACACATGACTAGTAAGAATCTTCAAACCCATGGATTTATATGTCTCCGTAAGAGAATCAAGTGTGTGTACAGCTGCATGAAGGCAGCAAAGAAAACCCGATAAATCCCATTATCAAAATAAACTACAAAAACAAACACAATGACAGTGAAATAGAGAGCAATTCTTAAATAATTCATTCAGGGCTTGTGATGCAACCTGGATTTACCACATCTACACCTAGAGCTGAGTGAGACATAAGGTTCGACACTTTGGGCTGATAGCATTGGTGAGGTTCGGTGAGAAAATGCAGGCCCTTAGAAGTCATACTGCATGGTACCCATTGCATGGGTCCCACCTCTCCAGGTTTAAGGGATTCTTCCTTCAGGTAAAACACGCATGGGAAACCCAGAATATGGTCCACCGTGTGACCGGGAAACCTTTTTACATGCATCTCAGTTTTCTTCCCCTCATACTCGGTTTTACCATTCCAGACACTTTACTAACTCTTTCCCCAATTGGAGAGTTAGTGCCTTTAACCTCCTGTTTGGCACAGTTTGGAATTTCTGAGCAAGATGAACAGGAATAGGGAGAACCAATGAGAGATTAGCTGTAGGTGTCTGCACGAGCAAATTTAACGCTCATTTCCCATCAGGAAGAGGAATTAGCCAAAGGCTCAACATGCCGTGCCGGAACCAGATTAGGGCCTGAAGCAATCCTGCGGTTTTGCGGCCAGCTCACAAGAAAGCGAGTTGAAGAATGGAGCTCAGGGGCACTGTAATTCACAAACCTGCAGAGTTATAAATGACAGCTATCGTCCAAAAATATATTGAAGTAAGGCTGCAAAGAGGACTTGAACGCGGGGCAGAATTCCAGGAATACGATTTCAGGAGGTAGACGGGAAGTCCTCTGAAAGTATAGGAGAAGAGGCAGAACTTCGACAATGATGCACTTGGTCAAAAAGGGCATATGCGTTTCTTCCAGGGCCCTCATTAAAGAGGGTAGGAGGCTCCCAGCATGCTTCAGTGGCCAACAGAGAGCCTACGTCGCCAAGGCGACGTGAGCCATTCAGGCAGGAGTGACCTCACATCAGAGCGCCCACCTCACAGAAGGGTAAGGAACCCAGTCATGATCAGACTCTCACCAGAGTGCCCACATAAGCAAGGGGCTGGGAATCAGGCACGAGTGTCCTCACACCCGTGGGGCCACATCATCGAAAGTTGAGGTACCCAGCACATGTGGCCTCAAACCAGAAGTCCCACATCACCATGGGTCTCAGAGCGAGGCAGGCAGGATTAACCTCAAAACACATGGCCCATTGTATAAAAAGGTGAGGAATCCAGCAGTTGGAACATCCCAGCAGGCGGCCCAGAGCACCGAGGCTATGGGATCCAGGCAGTGATGAACTCACAACAGAGGGCCCTCATCGTGATACTGTAAGCAACCCAGCCGTTGTGACCTCAGAGCACAAGGCCCACATCCCCATCTGTAAGGGAACCAAGCAGGAGTGTCATCGCACCAGTGGGCACACAACAGAAAATGTGGGGAGCCCAGCAGTTAGGGCCGGACGCCAGAGGGCCCTCATCACTGAGGAGAGGAGGCTCCCAGCAAGCTCCAACTGCTACCAGAGGGCCGACGTCGCCAATGCGGGGTGTGCCAGCCAGGCAGGAGTGACCTCAGAGCAGAGGGCCAACCACACAAAAGTGTGAGGAACCCAAAGAGGATCAGACTCTCACCAGAGGGCCCACATCACCAAGGGAATGGAAACCAGGCAGGAGTGTCCTCACACCAGTGGGGCCACATCACCGAAATGTGCGGACCCAGCACACGTGGCCTCAAACTACAGGACACACATCACCAAGAGGCTGGGAGTGAGGCAGGCAGGAGGAGCCTCAAAACAGAGGGCCCATTGCGTAAAAAAGGTGAGGAATCCCGCAGTTGGAACCTCCCAGCAGGCGGCCAGGAGCAGCGAGGCTATGGGATCCAGGCCTGACTGAACTCAAAACAGAGGGCCCTCATCATGAAACTGTGAGCAACCCAGCCGTTGGGACTTTAGAGCAGAAGGCCCACATTCCCATGTGGTTGGGAACTTGGCAGAAGTGTACTCGCACCACAGGGCGCACATCAGAGAATTTTGGGAACCCAGAAATTAGGGCCTGATGCCAGAGGGCCCTCATTACCAAGGGGAGGAGACCCCAAGCAGGCACCAATTCCCTATGGAGGGACCATGTCGCCAAGGTGACGTGCAACAGCCAGGCAGGAGTGACCTCACAGCTGAGGGCCTACCTCACAGAATGGTGAGGAACCCAGCCAGGATAAGACTCTCACCAGAGGGCCCACATCACCAAGGGCATCAGAACCAGGCAGGACTGTCTTCACACCAGGGTGACCACATCATAGAAAGGTGAGGAACCCAGCACATGTGGCCTAAACCAGAGGACCCAGATCTCCAAGGGGTTCGGAGTGAGGCAGGCATGAGTAGCCTCACAACACAGGGTGAATAGAATAAAAAAGCTGAGGAATCCTGCAGTGGGAACCTCCCAGTGGGCGGCCCAGAGCACCGAGTCTATGCGATCCAGGCCACAGTGAACTCACAGCAGAGGGCCCACATCATGAAACTGTGAGCAACCCAGCCGTTTGGACCTCAGAGCAGAAGGCCCACATCACCATGGGGTTGGGAACATGGCACGAGTGTCCTCGCACAACTTAGCACGTATCAGAAAATGTGGGTACCCAGCAGTTAGGGCCTGACGCCAGAGGGCCCTCATCACCGAGGGGAGGAGGCTCCCAGTAGGCTCCAACTGCCACAAGAGGGCCGACATTGCCAAGGCGGGGTGTGCCAGCCAGGCAGGAGTGACCTCACAGCAGAGGGCCCACCTCACAGAAGTGTGAGGAACCCAGCCAGGATCAGACTCTCACCAGAGGGCCCACATCACCAAGGGGATAGGAACCAGGCAGGAGTGTCCTCACACCAGTGGGGCCACATCATCGAAAGGTGAGGGACCCAGCACACGTGGCCTCAAACCAGAGGACACACATCACCAAGGGGCTGGGAGTGAGGCAGGCAGGAGGAGTCTCAAAACAGAGGGCCCATAGAAGGAAAAAGGTGAGGAATCCCGCAGTTGGAACTTCCCCGCAGGTGGCCAGGAGCAGCGAGGCTATGGGATCCATGCTGGAGTGAACTCACACCAGAGGGCCCTCATCAAGAAACTGAGCAACCCACGGTTGGGACCTCAGAGCAGAAGACCCACATTCCCATGGGGTTGGGAACCTGGCAGGAGTGTACTAGCACCACAGGGCGCACAACAGAAAATTTTGGGAGCCCAGGAGTTAGGGTCTGACGCCAGAGGGCCCTCATTACCGAGGGGAGGAGACTCCCAGCAGGCACCAACTCCCAACTGAGGGCCCACGTCGCCAAGGTGACCTGGGCCAGCCAGGCAGGAGTGACCTCACAGCAGAGGGCCTACCTCACAGAAGGGTGAGGAACCCAGCCAGGATAAGACTCTCACCAGAGGGCCCACATCACCAAGGGGATCGGAACAAGGCAGGAGTGTCCTCACACCAGTGGGGCCACATCAGCGAAAGGTGAGGAACCCAGCACATGTGGCCTAAACCAGAGGACCCACATTTCCAAGGTGCTCCGAGTGAGGCAGGCAGGAGTAGCCTAACAACACAGGGCCCACAGAATAAAAAATGTGAGGAATCCAGCAGTTTGAACCTCCCAGCAGGTGGCCCAGAGCATGGAGTCTATGGGATCCAGGCCACAGTGAACTCACAGCAGAGGGCCCACATCATGAAACTGTGAGCAACCCAGCCAGTGGGACCTCAGAGCAGAAGGCCCACATCCCCATGGGGATGGGAACCTCGCAGGAGTGTCCTCGCACAACTTAGCATGTATCAGAAAATGTGGGAACCCAGCAGTTATGGCCTGACGCCAGAGGGCCCTCATCACTGAGGAGAGGAGGCTACCAGCAGGCTCCAAATGCCACCAGAGGGCCGACGTCACCAAGGCAATGGGAGTAAGCCAGGCAGGAGTCACCTCACAGCAGAGGGCCCACCTCACAGAAGTGTGAGGAGCCCAAACAGGATCAGACTCTAACCAGAGCGCCCACATCACCAATGGGATGGAAACCAGGCAGGAGTGTCCTCACACCAGTGGGGCCACATCAGCGAAAGGTGAGGAACACAGCACATGTGGCCTCAAACAAGGGGACACACATCACGAAAGGGCTGGGAGTGAGGCATGCAGGAGGAAACTCACAACAGAGCGCCCATAGAATAAAAAAGGTGAGGAACCCCGCAGTTGGAAGCTCCAAGCAGGTGGCCCAGAGCACCGAGGCTATGGGATCCATGCCGGAGTGAACTCACAGCAGAGGGCCCACATTCTGACACTGTGAGCAACCCAGCCGTTGGGACCACAGAGCAGAAAGCCCACATACCCATGGGGATGGGACCCTGGCTGGAGTGTACTCGCACGACAGGGCGCACATCAGAAAATTTTGGGAGCCCATGAGTTAGGGCCTGACGCCAGAGGGTCCTCATTACCGAGGGGAGGAGACTCCCAGCAGGCACCAACTCCCAACTGAGGGCCCACATCGCCAACGTGACGTGTGCCAGCCAGGCAGGAGTGACCTCACAGCAGAGGGCCCACCTCCCAGAAGTGTGAGGAATCCAGACAGGATCAGACTCTCACAAGAGGGCCCACATCATCAAGGGGATAGGAACCAGGCAGGAGTGTCCTCACATCAGTGGGGCCACATCATCGAAAGGCGAGGGACCCAGCATACGTGGCCTCAAACCAGAGGACACACATCACCAAGGGGCTGGGAGTGAGGCAGGCAGGAGGAGTCTCAAAACAGGGGGCCCATAGAAGAAAAAAGGTGAGGAATCCCGCAGTTGGAACCTCCCAGCAGGTGGCCAAGAGCAGCGAGGCTATGGGATCCAGGCCGGAGAGAACTCGCAGCAGAGGGCCCTCATCATGAAACTGAGTAACCCACGGTTGGGACCTCAGAGCAGAAGGCCCACATTCCCATGGGGTTGGGAACCTGGCAGGAGTGTACTCGAACCACAGGGCGCATATCAGAAAATATTGGGAGCCCAGGAGTTAGGGCCTGACGCCAGAGGGCCCTCATTACCGAGGGGAGGAGACACCCAGCAGGCACCAAATCCCACCAGAGGGCCGACGTCGCCAAGGCGGGGTGTGCCAGCCAGGCAGGAGTGACCTCAGAGAAGAGGGCCCACCTCACAGAAGTGTGAGGAACCCAACCAGGATCACACTCTCACCGGAGGGCCCACATCACCAAGGGGATGGGAACCAGGCAGGAGTGTCCTCACACCAGTGGGGCCACATCAGCCAAAGGTGAGGAACCCAGCACATGTGGCCTCAAACCAGAGGACACACATCACCAAGGGGCTAGGAGTGAGGCAGGTGTCTGGAGGGGCACATTTAACTCTAATTTCCCACCAGGAAGTGGAATGAACCAAAGTCTCAGAGTGCCGTGCCGGACCCTGATTACGGCCTGAAGCAAACCTGCGGTTCTGTGGCCAGTTTTCAAGGAAACGAGTTAAGAAAGGAAATCACGGGCACTGTAATTCACAAACCTGCAGAGTTATAAATGACAGCTATTGGCAAAAATATATGGAAGTAAGTCTGCAAAGAGGACTTGAAAACGAGGCAGAATTGCAGGAATCATATTTCAGGAGGTAGATTGGAATTGCATTTAAAGCATGTGAAAAGCGGCAGATCTTTGACAGTGATGCACTTGGACCAAAGTGCGTAAACATTTTTTCCTGAATATATTCAGGAAAAAACACATATGCCCTTTTTGGCCAACCAAGCACTCGAGCAATGGAAATCCGCACTACAATGAAGTCTCATTTCCCATTCGTCAAAAGGGCCATCTGAAAAAAGTGTAAAAACCAGAAACACAGGACAGGCCATGGAGAACAGGGAGCCTTGTTATGCTGATGGGCGGGATGTAAATGCCAACAGCCACTCTGGAGAAGTGTATGGTGTTTCCTGAAACACCTAAGAAACAAAGCAACGGAGACTACGGCACTTCCACTTATGGTCTTATAGATCACGGAAATTAAAATCAAAAACAGACAGCCACCCCAAAGTGTCGGACGGCTCTGTTTACAAGAACCTCGTCTACGGAACAAGTTAAATATCCCAGAAAGCGAAAAATGGATAAAGAAGTGTGGTACGTACGTACAAATGAATATCACTCACCAATGAAATCTATTTCATCAGGCCCGTCGCGGCATAATGAGTGGATTCAGGTACGATGATTCTAAGTGAAATAAGTCACACAGAAAATGAAACATCATAAGTTATCACTAATACACGGAATGTAAACTTGGCTACACATGAACTGAATTACAAAACAGAACAGGGTCTCAAATTTAGAAAACCAACTTATGCTTGCTTAAGGGGAAAAGTGAGTTGGGGTGCTGCATAAAAGCAGAGATAGAAATTAGCACAGATACCTTTCCATAAGCCAAATATGTAATAGTCAAGACCTACCCCTTGCTCAACGAAATGGACTAAACACCTCATATTCAACGCCTAGGAATACACCTGACTAGTAAGAATCTTCAAACCCATGGATTTATATGTCTCCTTAAGACAATCAAGCGTGTGTACAGCTGCATGAACGCAGCAGAGAAAATCCAATAAATCCCGTTATCAAAATGAATTAGAAAAACAAAACACAATGAGAGTGAAATAGAGAGCAATTCTTAAATAATTCATTCAGGGCATGTGATCCAACCTGGATTTACCACATCTACATCCAGAGCTGGGTGAGACATAAGGCTGGACACTTCGGGCTGATAGCATTGGTGAGGTTCGGTGAGCAAACGCAGACCCTTTGAAATCATACTGCATGGTACCCATTCCATGGCTCCCAACTCTCCAGGTTTAAGGGATTCTTCCTTCAGCTAAAACATGCATGGGAAACCCACAGAACTGTGCACTGTGTGACCAGGAAACGTTTTCAAATGCATCTCAGATTTCGTCCCCTGGTACTCGGGTTCACCATTCCAGACGCTTTACTAACACTCTCCCCACTTGGAGAGTCAGTGCCATTAACCTCCTGTTGGCACAGTTTGCAATTTCTGCGCAAGATGTACAGGAATAGGGAGAACCAATGAGAGACTAGCTGTAGGTGCCTGCATGGGCAAATGGAACGCTCATTTCCGACAAGGAAGAGGAATTAAACAAAGGCTCAGCGTTCCCCCCCGGAAAGAGATTATGGCCTGAAGCAATCCTGCGGTTTTGCGGCCAGCTCACAAGAAAGAGAGTTGAAGAAAGGAGCTCAGGGGCACTGCAATTCACAAACCTGCAGAGTTATGAATGACAGCTATCGTCCAAAAATGTATTGAAGTAAGTCTTAGAAGAGGACTTGAAAGCGGGGCAGAATTTCAGGAAAACGATTTCAGGGGGTAGACTGGAATTGCACTTAAAGCATAGGAAAAGAGGCAGAATGTCGACAATGATGCACTTGGCCAAAAAGGGCGTATGCGTTTTTTCCTGAATATATTCAGGAAAAAACGCATACGCACTTTTTCGACAACCAAGCAAGCGTGTAAAGGAAATGTGCACTACAATGAAGTCTCACTGCCCCCCGGTCAAAAGGGCCATCTGAAAAATGTGTAAAATCCAGAAAGGCAGGACAGGTTTTGGAGAACAGGGAGCCTTGTTATGCTGATGGGCGGGATGTAAATTGCCAACAGCCACTCTGGAGAAGTGTATGGTGTATCCTGAAACACGTAGGAAACAAAGCAACACAGCCTATGTCACTTCCACTTATGGTCCTATAGTTTAAAGAAATTAAAATCAAAAACACACAGCCACCCCAAAGTTTGGGATGGCTCTGTTTACAAGAACCTTGTCTACGGTACAAGTTAAATATCCGAGAAAGGAAAAAATGGATAAAGATGTTTTGGTACGCACGTACAATGGAATATCATTCAGCAATTAAATCTACGTCTTCAGGCCCGTAGCGGTATAATGAGTGGATTCAGGTACGATGATTCTACGAGAAATAAGTCACACAGAAAAATAAACATCATAAGATATCAGTAATACACGGAATGTAAACTTGGCTACACATAAACTGAATTACAAAACAGAACAGGGTCTCAAATTTAGAAAACCAACTTATGCTTGCTTATGGGGAAAGGTGAGTTGGGGTGCTGCATAAAACCAGAGATTGGAATTAGCACAGGTACCGTTCCATAAGCCAAATATATTATAGACAAGACCTACTACTTGCTCAACGAAATGGACTCAACACCCCATATTCAACGCCTGGCAAGATACCTGAGAAGTAAGAATCTTTAAAACCATGGATTTATATGTCTCCATAAGGAAAACAAGCGTGTGTACAGCAGCCTAAACGGAACAGTGAAAATCCGGTAAATCCCATTATCAAAATAAATTTCAAAAAAAAAAACACAATGACAGTGAAATAGAGAGCAATTCTTAAATAATTCATTCAGGGCTTGTGATGCAACCTGGATTTACCACATCTACACCCAGAGCTGGGTGAGACATAAGGCTGGACACTTCGGGCTGATAGCATTGGTGAGGTTGGGTGAGCAGACGCAGACCCTTTGAAGTCATACTGCATGGTACCCATTCCATGGGTCCCAACTCTCCAGGTTTAAGGGACTCTTCCTTCAGCTAAAACATGCATGGGAAACCCAGACTATCGTCCGCCGTGTGATTGGGAAACGTTTTCAAATGCATCTCAGTTTTCGTCCCCTCGTACTCGGTTTTACCATTCCAGACGCTTTACTAACACTCTCCCCACTTGGAGAGTCAGTGCCTTTAACCTCCTGTTTGGCACAGTTTGGAATTTCTGCGCAAGATGAACAGGAATAGGGAGAACCAATGAGAGATTAGGTGTAGGTGTCTGCACGAACAAATTTAACGCTCATTTCCCACCAGGAAGAGGAATTCACCAAAGGCTCAGCGTGCCCTGACGGAAACAGATTAGGGCCTGCAGCAATCCTGCGGTTTTGCGGCCAGCTCACAAGAAAGCGAGTTCAGGAAACGAGCTCAGGGGTACTGTAATTCACAAACCTGCAGAGTTATGAATGACAGCTATCGTCCAAAAATGTATTGAAGTAAGTCTTCGAAGAGGACTTGAAAGCGGGGCAAAATTTCAGGAAAACGATTTCAGGGGGTAGACTGGAATTGCACTTAAAGCATAGGAATAGAGGCAGAATGTCGACAATGATGCACTGGCCAAAAAGTGCGTATGCGTTTTTTCCTGAATATATTCAGGAAAAAACGCATACGCCATTTTTGGCCAAGCAAGCAAGCAGGTAAATGAAATCTGCACTACAATGAAGTCTCACTGCCCCCCGGTTAAAAGGGGCATCTGAAAAAGTGTAAAATCCAGAAAGGCAGGACAGGTCATGGAGAACAGGGAGCCTTGTTATGCTGATGGGGGGGATGTAAATTGCAAACAGCCACTCTGGAGAAGTGTATGGGGTTTCCTGAAACACGTAGGAAACAAAGCAACAGAGCCTATGGCACTTCCACTTATGGTCCTATAGCTTAGGGAAATTAAAATCAAAAACACACAGCCACCCCAAAGTTTGGGACAACTCTGTTTACAAGAACGTCGTCTACAGTACAAGTTAAATATCCCAGAATGTGAAAAATGGTGAAAGAAGTTGTGGTACGCACGTACAATGGAATATCACTCACCAATGAAATCTATGTCATCAGGCCCGTCGCGGCATATTGAGTGGATCCAGGTACGATGATTCTAAGTGAAATAAGTCACACAGAAAATGAAACATCATAAGATATCACTAATACACGGAATGTAAACTTGGCTACACATGAACTGAATTACAAAACAGAACAGGGTCTCAAATTTAGAACACCAACTTATGCTTGCTTATGGGGAAAGGTGAGGTGGGGTGCTGCATAAAACCAGAGATAGAAATTAGCACACATACCTTTCCATAAGCCAAATATGTAATAGTCAAGACCTACACCTTGCTCAACGAAATGGACTAAACACACCATATTCAACTCCTAGGATTACACATGACTAGTAAGAATCTTCAAACCCATGGATTTATATGTCTCCATAATGAAATCAAGCGTGTGTACAACGGCCTAAACGCAGCAGTGATAATCCGATAAATCCCATTATCAAAATAAATTTCAAAAACCAAACACAATGACAGTGAAATAGAGAGCAATTCTTAAATAATTCATTCAGGGCTTGTGATGCAACCTGGATTTACCACATCTACACCTAGAGCTGAGTGAGACATAAGGTTCGACACTTTGGGCTGATAGCATTGGTGAGGTTCGGTGAGAAAATGCAGGCCATTTGAAGTCATACTGCATGGTACACATTGCATGGGTCCCACCTCTCCAGGTTTAAGGGATTCTTCCTTCAGGTAAAACACGCATGGGAAACCCAGAATATGGTCCACCGTGTGACCGGGAAACCTTTTTAAATGCATCTCAGTTTTCTTCCCCTCATACTCGGTTTTACCATTCCAGACGCTTTACTAACTCTTTCCCCAATTGGAGAGTCAGTGCCTTTAACCTCCTGTTTGGCACAGTTTGGAATTTCTGAGCAAGATGAACAGGAATAGGGAGAACCAATGAGAGATTAGCTGTAGGTGTCTGCACGAGCAAATTTAACGCTCATTTCCCATCAGGAAGAGGAATTAGCCAAAGGCTCAACATGCCGTGCCGGAACCAGATTAGGGCCTGAAGCAATCCTGCGGTTTTGCGGCCAGCTCACAAGAAAGCGAGTTGAAGAATGGAGCTCAGGGGCACTGTAATTCACAAACCTGCAGAGTTATAAATGACAGCTATCGTCCAAAAATATATTGAAGTAAGGCTGCAAAGAGGACTTGAACGCGGGGCAGAATTCCAGGAATACGATTTCAGGAGGTAGACGGGAAGTCCTCTGAAAGTATAGGAGAAGAGGCAGAACTTCGACAATGTTGCACTTGGTCAAAAAGGGCATATGCGTTTCTTCCAGGGCCCTCAGTAAAGAGGGTAGGAGGCTCCCAGCATGCTTCAGTGGCCAACAGAGGGCCTACGTCGCCAAGGCGACGTGAGCCATCCAGGCAGGAGTGACCTCACATCAGAGCGCCCACCTCACAGAAGGGTAAGGAACCCAGTCATGATCAGACTCTCACCAGAGTGCCCACATAAGCAAGGGGCTGGGAATCAGGCACGAGTGTCCTCACACCCGTGGGGTCACATCATCGAAAGTTGAGGTACCCAGCACATGTGGCCTCAAACCAGAAGACCCACATCACCATGGGTCTCGGAGCGAGGCAGGCAGGATTAACCTCAAAACACATGGCCCATTGTATAAAAAGGTGAGGAATCCAGCAGTTGGAACATCCCAGCAGGCGGCCCAGAGCACCGAGGCTATGGGATCCAGGCAGTGATGAACTCACAACAGAGGGCCCTCATCGTGATACTGTAAGCAACCCAGCCGTTGTGACCTCAGAGCAAAAGGCCCACATCCCCATGGGGAAGGGAACCAAGCAGGAGTGTCATCGCACCAGTGGGCACACAACAGAAAATGTGGGGAGCCCAGCAGTTAGGGCCGGACGCCAGAGGGCCCTCATCACTGAGGAGAGGAGGCTCCCAGCAAGCTCCAACTGCTACCAGAGGGCCGACGTCGCCAATGCGGGGTGTGCCAGCCAGGCAGGAGTGACCTCAGAGCAGAGGGCCAACCACACAAAAGTGTGAGGAACCCAAAGAGGATCAGACCCTCACCAGAGGGCCCACATCACCAAGGGAATGGAAACCAGGCAGGAGTGTCCTCACACCAGTGGGGCCACATCACCGAAATGTGACGGACCCAGCACACGTGGCCTCAAACTACAGGACACACATCACCAAGGGGCTGGGAGTGAGGCAGGCAGGAGGAGCCTCAAAACAGAGGGCCCATTGCGTAAAAAAGGTGAGGAATCCCGCAGTTGGAACCTCCCAGCAGGCGGCCAGGAGCAGCGAGGCTATGGGATCCAGGCCTGACTGAACTCAAAACAGAGGGCCCACATTCTGACACTGTGAGCAACCCAGCCGTTGGGACCACAGAGCAGAAAGCCCACATCCCCTAGGGAAGGGACCCTGGCTGGAGTGTACTCACACGACAGGGCGCACATCAGAAAATTTTGGGAGCCCATGAGTTAGGGCCTGACGCCAGAGGGCCCTCATTACCGAGGGGAGGAGACTCCCAGCAGGCACCAACTCCCAACTGAGGGCCCACATCGCCAACGTGACGTGTGCCAGCCAGGCAGGAGTGACCTCACAGCAGAGGGCCCACCTCCCAGAAGTGTGAGGAATCCAGACAGGATCAGACTCTCACAAGAGGGCCCCAATCACCAAGGGGATGGGAACCAGGCAGGAGTGTCCTCACACCAGTGGGGCCACATCAATAAAGGTGAGGAAACCGGTACATGTGGCCTTAAACCAGAGGACCTACATCACAAAGGGGCTGGGAGTGAGTCAGGAAGTAGGAGCATAAAAACACAGGACCCAAAGAATAAAAAAGGTAAGGAATCCAGCAGTAGGAACCTCCCAGCAGTCGGCTCAGAGCACAGAGTCTATGGGATCTAGGCCTGAGTGAACTAACACCAGAGAGCCAACATCATGAAACGGTGAACAACACAGGTGTTGGGACCTTAGAGCAGAAGGCCCACATGCCCATGGGGATGGGAACCTCGCAGGAGTGTCCTCGCACCACTTAGCACGTATCAGAAAATGTGGGTACCCAGCAGTTAGGGCCTGACGCTAGAGGGCCCCCATCACCGAGGGGAGGAGGCTCCCAGCAGGCTCCAAGTGCCACAAGAGGGCCGATGTTGCCCAGGTGGGGTGTGCCAGCCAGGCAGGAGTGACCTCACAGCAGAGGGCCCACCTCACAGAAGGGTGAGGAACCCAGCCAGGATCAGACTCTCACCAGAGGGCCCACATCATCAAGGGGATAGGAAGCAGGCAGGAGTGTCCTCACACCAGTGTGGCCACATCATCCAAAGGCGAGGGACCCAGCACACGTGGCCTCACACCAGAGGACACACATCACCAAGGGACTGGGAGTGAGGCAGGCAGGAGGAGTCTCAAAACAGAGGGTCCACAGAAGAAAAAAGGTGAGGAATCCCGCAGTTGGAACCTCCCAGCAGGTGGCCAGGAGCAGCGAGGCTATGGGATCCAGGCCGGAGAGAACTCACAGCAGAGGGCCCTCATCATGAAACTGAGCAACCCACGGTTGGGACCTCAGAGCAGAAGGCCCACATTCCCATGGGGTTGGGAACCTGGCAGGAGTGTACTCGAACCACAGGGCGCATATCAGAAAATATTGGGAGCCCAGGAATTAGGGCCTGACGCCAGAGGGCCCTCATTACCGAGGGCAGGAGACCCCCAGCAGGCACCAAATCCCACCAGAGGGCCGACTTCGCCAAGGCGGGGTGTGCCAGCCAGGCAGGAGTGACGTCAGAGAAGAGGGCCCACCTCACAGAAGTGTGAGGAACCCAACCAGGATCAGACTCTCAGCGGATGGCCCACATCACCAAGGGGATGGGAACCAGGCAGGAGTGTCCTCACACCAGTGGGGCCACATCAGCCAAAGGTGAGGAACCCAGCACATGTGGCCTCAAACCACAGGACACACATCACCAAGGGGCTGGGAGTGAGGCAGGTGTCCGGAGGGGCACATTTAACTCTAATTTCCCACCAGGAAGAGGAATTAACCAAAGGCTCAGAGTGCCGTGCCAGACCCTGATTATGGCCTAAAGCAAACCTGCGGTTCTGTGGCCAGCTTTCAAGGAAACGAGTTAAGAAAGGAAATCACAGGCACTGTAATTCACAAACCTGCAGAGTTATAAATGACAGCTATTGGCAAAAATATACTGAAGTAAGTCTGCAAAGAGGACTTCAAAACGAGGCAGAATTGCAGGAATCATATTTCAGGAGGTAGATTGGAATTGCGTTTAAAGCATGTGAAAAGCGGCAGATCTTTGACAGTGATGCACTTGGACAAAAGTGCGTAAACATTTTTTCCTGAATATATTCAGGAAAAAACACATATGCCGTTTTTGGCCAACCAAGCACTCGAGCAATGGAAATCCGCACTACAATGAAGTCTCATTTCCCATTCGTCAAAAGGGCCATCTGAAAAAAGTGTAAAAACCAGAAACACAGGACAGGCCATGGAGAACAGGGAGCCTTGTTATGCTGATGGGCAGGATGTAAATTGCCAACAGACACTCTGGAGATGTTTATGGTGTATCCTGAAACATCTGAAAAACAAAGCTACAGACCCTAGGGCACTTCCACTTTTGGCCCTATAGCTTAGGAAAATTAAAATCAACAAGACACAGCCAACACCAAATTTAGGGCTGCTGTGTTTACAAGAACCTTGAGTCCAGTACAAATTAAATATCCCAGAAAGAAAAATATGGATAAAGGAGTTGTGCTGCTTACGTACAATGGAATATCACTCAGCAATGAAATCAATGTCATCAGGCCTGTAGCAGCAAATTGAGTGGATTTAAGTATGATGATTCTAAGAGAAATATGTCACACAGAGAAAGGTAATTATCATAAGATATCACTAATAGAGAGAGTGTAAACTTGGCTACACATAAACTGAATTCCAAAACCGAACAGAGTCTCACATTTAGATAAAAACTTATGCTTGCTTAAGGGGAAAGTTGAGTTGCGGTGCTGTATAAAACCAGAGATTGAAATTAGCACACATACCGTTCCATAAGCCAAATATGTAATAGACAAGACCTACTCTTTGCTCAACGAAATAGACTCATCCATGGTGTATCACCTCACACCTGTTAGAATGGGCATCATCAGAAAATCTACAAACAACAAATGCTGGAAAGGGTGTGGAGATAAGGAACCCTCTTCCGCTATTGTTGGGAATGAAATTGATACAGTCACTGTGGAGAAAGTTATGGAGTTTCTTATAAAACTAAGAATAGAATTACCATATGATACAGCAGTCCCACTACTGGGCATATACCCAGACAAAACCATAAATCAAAAAGAGACATTCACCGCAATGTTCATTGCATCACTATTTACAATATCCAGGTAATGGAAGCAACCTAAATGCCCACAGACAGACGAATGCATAAAGACGTGGTACATATATAAAATGGAATATTACTAAGCCATAAAAAGGAATGAAATTGGGTCATTTGTAGAGACGTTGATGGATCTAGAGACTGTCGTACAGAGTGAAGTAAGTCAGAAAGAGAAAAAGAAATCTTGTCTATTAATGCCTATATGTGGAACCTAGACAAATTGTACAGATGAACCGTTTTGCAAGGCAGAAATAGAGCAACAGATGTAGACAACAAACGTATGGACACCAAGGGGGGAAAGCTGTTGGGGGGTGGTGGTGGGAGGAGTTGAGAGATTGGGATTGGCATGTATACATTTATATGTATAAAATAGATAACCAAAAAGAACCTGCTGTATAAAAAAATAAAATAAAATTCAAATTACAAAAAGTAAAACAGAAAAAATATTCTTCCCTTCACATACATGTATTTATATGAATAAATTATTTCCATGCTTATATCTGTAAATACAAAAAAGAGGAATAAAATCTACCTTGAACCAAAAAAGAAAAAAAAACAGAACCCACCAGCTACACAGAGGAAAACCGTATCAGGGCACTTGCTCCAGTTGTAAACAATTCTGAAGTTGGTCGGTGGTGGGGAATCATCTCCCATTCAGCCAGCAGGCCCCACGCAACAAGCGTCCTCATTGCAAAGCTGGAGGACCGTGCCGAGGCATCTGTGAGTAAACGTGGGCTGAGCCCCAGGCCAGCTGCTGCTGAAATGTTCCCACCCTTCCCAGGTAAAACACCTGAATATGTACAAGGACTTGAAAGCCTAGAGGAAGGGCCATGGAGCCACATGAGCGACAGCATGCCAGCCGACTTGGTGCCTGCAGGCCAGCCAGGATGGTCCTGGTCCTGGGTGCTCTTCTGGAAGCTTTCCATTTCCCTGCCTGAGATACCCCTGCTGTCCCGGCCCCCACTGCTTTCTTCCTCACTCACCTCTGCCCAGGGAGAAATTCCAGCGGCACGTATGGGTGACACATCCTCTTCTTTAGCAGGTGGCATCTTGGCAACTGCTGCAGAAAGTCCAGCAGAGCCCCACTCACACTGGGCCACCCACAAAGCCGTGGCCTCTCACTCCCTCCCACCAGTCCAGCCCCAAGACTGCTGACAGGGCAGAGAAAATGGCGTCAGGCACAGCTGCAGGGGCTCTTGCTGCCTGGAGCGGTGTTTATATTGATCTGAACCCAGGCACACCTGGGGAGGGCTGGCCGGCACGGTCAGGCTTCCCAGGCCAGCCAATAATCACCCCTCAGGGGCTCACAGTTGCAGAAACTGGAACTTGCTGAATCGGCCAGGTCCAAGGAACAGGTGTGGGCTCCTGAGAGTCAGGATAGACAAGGGGCTGCAGCTCTGGCTTGTTTTCTAATTATATTATCTGGCCCATGAGTGGGAGACAACTTCAAGAAAACCCTCTCCTAATGAGAGGAACCCAGGAGTCAGGGAGAGGAGGGGTGGCTGGTGGGTGGAGACAGAGGCCTGGTGCCCGGGTGCAGTGGAAGTCTCTGGAAAACCAGATGGAGGGAGGCCACACAGAGTGATGCCCAGGGTCACAGACCTGTCGGAGCTGCTGTTTGTTAGTTCAAGTCCTGCTCTGAGATGCTCTGTGTCAGATCTGAGTGACAGGTGAGCTGGGAGTGCTCTGCAATGAGGGCGATATGCACGGTTCCTGTGTTCCCAGCCCTGCCATGGTACCTGCAAGGGTAGCTCTGTATCCTGGGAGGGGCCTGACCACGAGAGCCCCATGGGCTGCAGGGGGACCTGCCCAGGGAACCCCATATCCTGGGAGGGTCCTGAACACGAGAGCCCCGTGGGCTGGGGTGGGGTACCTGCCCAGGTGAGCTCCATATCCTGGGATTGGCCTGACCTCGAGAGCCCCATGGGCTGCTGGAGTCCTGGTAAAGGATGTCAGGACAGTCAGTGAAGCCACCGAGGATATACCTCCAGTAGTTCCTAAATCCTACACCCTGCTGGTCATTCTACCAACCACCAGGACATGGTATTCTGTATTAGTCTTCAATGATGCCTTCTTTTGTATTCTATTAGTCCCAGAGTCACAAGAAATTTTGGCTTGTGAGTGGCAGGACTCAACATACAACTAAAACAATACTTCCGGGCCGTGTTGCCCCAAGGGTTCAAAAATTCCCACACCATCTTTGGGGAAAGCTCAGCTAAAGACCTAAAAGTTCTACCTCTGGAAAAGGAAACACTCCTTCAATATGCAGACGACATTCTGATCGCCAGCCCTACTAAGGAGACCTCTGAACTACGAAGCCAATAAAGGATACAAGTTGTCCAAGAAAAAACTCAAATATCACAGACTACGGTGACCTGCCTGGGCTTCATTCTCACAGAAGGTCGGAGAAGCCCATCCCAGGAAAGGGAAGAAACAATTTACAGCCTTACCCATTTCTGAAACTAGAAGACAGCTTAGGGGTTCCTGGGGAGGCCAGGGTTTGCTGCTTCTGGATCCCTAACTACAGTCTACTAGCTCGGCCTCTATATGAAACACTGAAAGGAAAAGGTGATGATCCTTTTGAATAGAATGCAGAAGTGGCCTTTCAAGAATGGAAAGAGCAGTCAATTCAGACCCTTGCCCTGGAACTCCCTAATTTAGCTAAACCCTTTGACCTTTACATTCCTGGTGAACGGTGAATCGCCATTGGAGTATTAGGGCAAAACCTGGGACCACTTGAAATGGAACAATGCAAGAATGCGATCCAGGTAGGATAAACTACGGTCACCAAGGGGCTTGGCCCACCGCCACATCTGGCCAAGATACTGGCAGTATCTGATAACCTGGAAATCAGCAGCCCAAAAGGCCACCTCCCTCCTAAGGAAAAAGGAACCCTCGTGGTGATCCTAACCCCCAACCATGCCCTGAAGTTGCAGGGTTGGCTCCGTGGGCACACTGATCTTGAGTGAGGAGGCCTTCCAACTCCAACCTCCATAGAGATAACCGGGGCAAAGAGGCACCATGACGACTCATGTGAAGGTGTCTGAACATGGAAATTTAACGCTCATTTCCCACCAGGAAGAGGAATTAACCAAAGGCTCAGCATGCCATGCCGGAACCATATTAGGGCCTGAAGCAATCCTGCGGGTTTGCGGCCAGCTCACAAGAAAGCGAGTTGAAGAAAGGAGCTCAGGGGCACTGTAATTCACAAAATTGCAGAGTAATGAATGACAGCTATCGTCCAAAAATGTTTTGAAGTAAGTCTTCGAAGAGGACGTGAAATCGGGGCAGAATTTCAGGAAAACGATTTCAGGGGGTAGACTGGAATTGCACTTAAAGAATAAGATTAGAGGCAGAATGTCGACAATGATGCACTTGGCCAAAAAGTGCGTATGCGTTTTTTCCTGAATATATTCAGGAAAAAACGCATACGCCCTTTTTGGCCAACCAAGCAACCGTGTAAAGGAAATGTGTACTACAATGAAGTCTCACTGCCCCCCGGTCAAAAGGGCCATCTGAAAAATGTGTAAATTCCAGAAAGGCACGACAGGTCATGGAGAACAGGGAGCCTTGTCATGCTGATGGGCGGGATGTAAATTGCCAACAACCACTCTGGAAAAGTGTATGGTGTTTCCAGAAACACGTAGGAAACAAAGCAACACAGCCTATGGCACTTCCACTTATGGTCCTATAGCTTAGGGAAATTAAAATCAAAAACACACAGCCACCCCAGAGTTTGTGACGGCTCTGTTTACAAGAACCTCGTCTACGGTACAAGTAAAATATCCCAGAAAGCAAAAAATGGATAAAGAAGTTGTGGTACGCACGTACAATGGAATATCACTCAGCAATGAAATCTACGTCATCAGGCCCGTAGCGGCCTAATGAGTGGATTCAGGTACGATGATTCTACGAGAAATAAGTCACACAGAAAAAGAAACATCATAAGATATCACTAATACACGGAATGTAAATTTGGCTACACAGGAACTGAATTACAAAACAGAACAGGGTCTCAAATTTAGAAAACTAACTTATGCTTGCTTATGGGGAAAGGTGAGTTGGGGTGCTGCATAAAACCAGAGATTGAAATTAGCACAGATACCGTTCCATAAGCCAAATATATAATAGACAAGACCTACTCCTTGCTCAACGAAATGGACTCAACACCCCATATTCAACGCCTGGCAAGATACCTGACAAGTAAGAATCTTAAAACCCATGGATTTATATGTCTCCATAAGGAAATCAAGCGTGTGTACAGCGGCCTAAACGCAGCAGTGAAAATGCGATAAATCCCATTATCAAAATAAATTTCAAAAACAAAACACAATGACAGTGAAATAGAGAGCAATTCTTAAATAATTCATTCAGGGCTTGTGATGCAACCTGGATTTACCACATCTACACCCAGAGCTGGGTGAGACATAAGGCTGGGCACTTCGGGCTGATAGCATTGGTGAGGTTCGGTGAGCAAACGCAGACCCTTTGAAGTCATACTGCATGGTACCCATTCCATGGGTCCCAACTCTCCAGGTTTAAGGGATTCTTCCTTCAGCTAAAACATGCATGGGAAACCCAGACTATCGTCCGCCGTGTGATTGGGAAACGTTTTCAAATGCATCTCAGTTTTCGTCCCCTGGTACTCGGGTTCACCATTCCAGACGCTTTACTAACACTCTCCCCACTTGGAGAGTCAGTGCCTTTAACCTCCTGTTTGGCACAGTTTGCAATTTCTGCGCAAGATGAACAGGCATAGGGAGAACCAATGAGAGACTACCTATTGGTGTCTGCACGGGCAAATTGAACGATCATTTCCCACCAGGAAGTGGAATTAACCAAAGGCTCAGCGTGCCCGGCCGGAAACATATTACGGCCTGAAGCAATCCTGCGGTTTTGCGGGCAGCTCACAAGAAAAGGAGTTGAAGAAAGGAGCTCAGAGGCACTGTAATTCAAAAACCTGCAGAGTTATGAATGACAGCTATCGTCCAAAAATGTATTGAAGTAAGTCTTCAAAGAGGACTTGAAAGCGGGGCAGAATTTCAGGAAAACGATTTCAGGGGGTAGACTGGAATTGCACTTAAAGCATAGGAAAAGAGGCAGAATGTCGACAATGATGCACTTGGCCAAAAAGGGCGTATGCGTTTTTTCCTGAATATATTCAGGAAAAAACGCATACGCCCTTTTTGGCCAACCAAGCAAGCGTGTAAAGGAAATCTGCACTACAATGAAGTCTCACTGCCCCCCAGTCAAAAGGGCCATCTGAAAAAAGTGTAAAATCCAGAAAGGCAGGACAGGTCTTGGAGAACAGGGAGCCTTGTTATGCTGATGGGCGGGATGTAAATTGCCAACAGCCACTCTGGAGAAATGTATGGTGTATCCTGAAACACGTAGGAAACAAAGCAAGACAGCCTATGTCACTTCCACTATGGTCCTATAGCTTAGGGTAATTAAAATCACAAACACACAGCCACCCTAAAGTTTGGGATGGCTCTGTTTACAAGAACCTTGTCTACGGTACAAGTTAAATATCCGAGAAAGGAAAAAATCGATAAAGAAGTTCTGGTACGCACGTACAATGGAATATCACTCAGCAATGAAATCTACGTCTTCAGGCCCGTAGCGGCATAATGAGTGGATTCAAGTATGATGATTTTACGAGAAATAAGTCACACAGAAAAAGAAACATCATAAGATATGACTAATACACGGAATGAAAACTTGGCTACCCATGAACTGAATTACAAAACAGAACAGGGTCTCAAATTTAGAAAACCAACTTATGCTTGCTTATGGGGAAAGGTGAGTTGGGGTGCTGCATAAAACCAGAGATTGAAATTAGCACAGATACCGTTCCATAAGCCAAATATATAATAGACAAGCCCTACTCCTTGCTCAACGAAATGGACTCAACACCCCATATTCAACGCCTGGCAAGATACCTGACAAGTAAGAATCTTAAAACCCATGGATTTATATGTCTCCATAAGGAAATCAAGCATGTGTACAGCGGCCTAAACGCAGCAGTGAAAATCCGATAAATCCCATTATCAAAATAAATTTCAAAAACAAAACACAATGACAGTGAAATAGAGAGCAATTCTTAAATAATTCATTCAGGGCTTGTGATGCAACCTGGATTTACCACATCTACACCCAGAGCTGGATGAGACATAAGGCTGGACACTTCGGGCTGATAGCATTGGTGAGGTTCGGTGAACAAACGCAGACCCTTTGAAGTCATACTGCATGGTACCTATTCCATGGGTCCCAACTCTCCAGGTTTAAGGGATTCTTCCTTCAGCTAAAACATGCATGGAAAACCCAGAGTATGGTCCACCATGTGATTGGGAAACGTTTTCAAATGCATCTCAGTTTTCGTCCCCTGGTACTCGGGTTCAACATTTGAACGCTTTACTAACACTCTCCCCACTTGGAGAGTCAGTGCATTTTACCTCCTGTTTGGCACACTTTGCAATTTTTGTGCAAGATGAACAGGAATAGGGACAAGCAATGAGAGACTAGCTGTAGGTGTCTGCACGGGCAAATGGAACGCTCATTTCCGACCAGGAAGAGGAATTAAACAAAGGCTCAGCATGCCCTGCCGGAAAGAGACTTTGGCCTGAAGCAATCCTGCGGTTTTGTGGCCAGCTCACAAGAAAGCGAGTTGAAGACATGAGCTCAGGGGCACTGTAATTCACAAACCTGCAGAGTTATGAATGACAGCTATCGTCAAAAAATGTATTGAAGTAAGTCTTCGAAGAGGACTTGAAAGCGGGGCAGAATTTCAGGAAAACGATTTCAGGGGGTAGACTGGAATTGTACTAAAAGCATAGGAAAAGAGGCAGAATGTCAACAACGATGCACTTGGCCAAAAAGGGCGTATGCGTTTTTTCCTGAATATATTCAGGAAAAAACGCATACGCACTTTTTGGCCAACCAAGCAAGCGTGTAAAAGAAATCTGCACTACAGTGAAGTCTCACTGGCCCCCCGGTCAAAAGAGCCATCTGAATAAAGTGTAAAATCCAGAAAGGCAGGACAGGTCATGGAGAACAGGGAGCCTTGTCATGCTGATGGGCGGGATGTAAATTGCCAACAACCACTCTGGAGAAGTGTATGGTGTTTCCAGAAACACGTAGGAAACAAAGCAACACAGCCTATGGCACTTCCACTTATGGTCCTATAGCTTAGGGAAATTAAAATCAAAAACACACAGCCACCCCAGAGTTTGGGACGGCTCTGTTTACAAGAACCTCGTCTACGGTACAAGTAAAATATCCCAGAAAGCAAAAAATGGATAAAGAAATTGTGGTACGCACGTACAATGGAATATCACTCAGCAATGAAATCTACGTCTTCAGGCCCATAGCGGCATAATGAGTGGATTCAGGTACGATGATTCTACGAGAAATAAGTCACACAGAAAAAGAAACATCATAATATATCAGTAATACACGGAATGTAAACTTGGCTACACATAAACTGAATTACAAAACAGAACAGGGTCTCAAATTTAGAAAACCAACTTATGCTTGCTTATGGGGAAAGGTGAGTTGGGGTGCTGCATAAAACCAGAGATTGAAATTAGCACAGATACCGTTCCATAAGCCAAATATATAATAGACAAGACCTACTCCTTGCTCAACGAAATGGACTCAACACCCCATATTCAACGCCTGGCAAGATACCTGACAAGTAAGAATCTTAATACCCATGGATTTATATGTCTCCATAAGGAAATCAAGCGTGTGTACAGCGGCCTAAACGCAGCAGTGAAAATCCGTTAAATCCCATTATCAAAATAAATTTCAAAACCAAAACACATTGACAGTGAAATAGAGAGCAATTCTTACATAATTCATTCAGGGCTTGTGATGCAACCTGGATTTACCACATCTACACCCAGAGCTGGGTGAGATATACGGCTGGACACTTCGGGCTGATAGCATTTGTGAGGTTCGGTGAGCAAACGCAGACCCTTTGTAGTCATACAGCATGGTACCCATTCCATGGTTCCCAGCTCTCCAGGTTTAAGGGATTCTTCCTTCAACTAAGACATGCATGGGAAACCCAGAGTATTGTCCACCGTGTGATTGGGAAACGTTTTCAAATATATCTCAGTTTTCGAAACCTGGTACTCGGGTTCACCATTCCAGACACTTTACTAACATTCTCCCCACTTGGAGAGTCAGTGCCTTTAACCTCCTGTTTGGCACAGTTTGCAATTTCTACGCAAGATTAACAGGAATAGGGAGAAACAATGAGAGACTAGCTGTAGGTGTCTGCACGGGCAAATGGAACGCTCATTTCCGACCAGGAAGAGGAATTCACCAAAGGCTCAGTGTGCCCTGACGGAAACAGATTAGGGCCTGCAGCAATCCTGCGGTTTTGCGGCCAGCTCACAAGAAAGCGAGTTGAGGAAACGAGCTCAGGGGCACTGTAATTCACAAACCTGCAGAGTTATGAATGACAGCTATCGTCCAAAAATGTATTGAAGTAAGTCTTCGAAGAGGACTTGAAAGCGGGGCAGAATTTCAGGAAAACGATTTCAGGGGGTAGACTGGAATTGCACTTAAAGCATAGGAATAGAGGCAGAATGTCGACAATGATGCACTGGCCAAAAAGTGCGTCTGCGTTTTTTCCTGAATATATTCAGGAAAAAACGCATACGCCATTTTTGGCCAAGCAAGCAAGCAGGTAAATGAAATCTGCACTACAATGTAGTCTCACTGCCCCCCGGTCAAAAGGGGCATCTGAAAAAGTGTAAAATCCAGAAAGGCAGGACAGGTCATGGAGAACAGGGAGACTTGTTATGCTGATGGGGGGGATGTAAATTGCAAACAGCCACTCTGGAGAAGTGTATGGGGTTTCCTGAAACACGTAGGAAACAAAGCAACAGAGCCTATGTCACTTCCACTTATGGTCCTATAGCTTAGGGAAATTAAAATCAAAAACACACAGCCACCCCAAAGTTTGGGACAGCTCTGTTTACAAGAACGTCGTCTACGGTACAAGTTAAATATCCCAGAATGTGAAAAATGGTTAAAGAAGTTGTGGTACGCACGTACAATGGAATATCACTCACCAATGAAATCTATGTGATCAGGCCCGTCGCGGCATATTGAGTGGATCCAGGTACGATGATTCTAAGTGAAATAAGTCACACAGAAAATGAAACATCATAAGATATCACTCATACACGGAATGTAAACTTGGCTACACATGAACTGAATTACAAAACAGAACAAGGTCTCAAATTTAGAACACCAACTTATGCTTGCTTATGGGGAAAGGTGAGGTGGGGTGCTGCATAAAACCAGAGATAGAAATTAGCACACATACCTTTCCATAAGCCAAATATGCAATAGTCAAGACTTACACCTTGCTCAACGAAATGGACTAAACACAACATATTCAACTCCTAGGATTACACATGACTAGTAAGAATCTTCAAACCCATGGATTTATATGTCTCCGTAAGAGAATCAAGTGTGTGTACAGCTGCATGAAGGCAGCAGAGAAAATCCGATAAATCCCATTATCAAAATAAATTTCAAAAACAAAACACAATGACAGTGAAATAGAGAGCAATTCTTAAATAATTCATTCAGGGCTTGTGATGCAACCTGGATTTACCACATCTACACCTAGAGCTGAGTGAGACATAAGGTTCGACACTTTGGGCTGATAGCATTGGTGAGGTTCGGTGAGAAAATGCAGGCCATTTGAAGTCATACTGCATGGTACCCATTGCATGGGTCCCACCTCTCCAGGTTTAAGGGATTCTTCCTTCAGGTAAAACACGCATGGGAAACCCAGAATATGGTCCACCGTGTGACCGGGAAACCTTTTTAAATGCATCTCAGTTTTCTTCCCCTCATACTCGGTTTTACCATTCCAGACGCTTTACTAACTCTTTCCCCAATTGGAGAGTCAGTGCCTTTAACCTCCTGTTTGGCACAGTTTGGAATTTCTGAGCAAGATGAACAGAAATAGGGAGAACCAATGAGAGATTAGCTGTAGGTGTCTGCACGAGCAAATTTAACGCTCATTTCCCATCAGGAAGAGGAATTAGCCAAAGGCTCAACATGCCGTGCCGGAACCAGATTAGGGCCTGAAGCAATCCTGCGGTTTTGCGGCCAGCTCACAAGAAAGCGAGTTGAAGAATGGAGCTCAGGGGCACTGTAATTCACAAACCTGCAGAGTTATAAATGACAGCTATCGTCCAAAAATATATTGAAGTAAGGCTGCAAAGAGGACTTGAACGCGGGGCAGAATTCCAGGAATACGATTTCAGGAGGTAGATGGGAAGTCCTCTGAAAGTATAGGAGAAGAGGCAGAACTTCGACAATGATGCACTTGGTCAAAAAGGGCATATGCGTTTCTTCCAGGGCCCTCATTAAAGAGGGTAGGAGGCTCCCAGCATGCTTCAGTGGCCAACAGAGGGCCTACGTCGCCAAGGCGACGTGAGCCATCCAGGCAGGAGTGACCTCACATCAGAGCGCCCACCTCACAGAAGGGTAAGGAACCCAGTCAGGATCAGACTCTCACCAGAGTGCCCACATAAGCAAGGGGCTGGGAATCAGGCACGAGTGTCCTCACACCCGTGGGGCCACATCATCGAAAGTTGAGGTACCCAGCACATGTGGCCTCAAACCAGAAGTCCCACATCACCATGGGTCTCAGAGCGAGGCAGGCAGGATTAACCTCAAAACACATGGCCCATTGTATAAAAAGGTGAGGAATCCAGCAGTTGGAACATCCCAGCAGGCGGCCCAGAGCACCGAGGCTATGGGATCCAGGCAGTGATGAACTCACAACAGAGGGCCCTCATCGTGATTCTGTAAGCAACCCAGCCGTTGTGACCTCAGAGCAAAAGGCCCACATCCCCATGGGGAAGGGAACCAAGCAGGAGTGTCATCGCACCAGTGGGCACACAACAGAAAATGTGGGGAGCCCAGCAGTTAGGGCCGGACGCCAGAGGGCCCTCATCACTGAGGAGAGGAGGCTCCCAGCAAGCTCCAACTGCTACCAGAGGGCCGACGTCGCCAATGCGGGGTGTGCCAGCCAGGCAGGAGTGACCTCAGAGCAGAGGGCCAACCACACAAAAGTGTGAGGAACCCAAAGAGGATCAGACTCTCACCAGAGGGCCCACATCACCAAGGGAATGGAAACCAGGCAGGAGTGTCCTCACACCAGTGGGGCCACATCACCGAAATGTGACGGACCCAGCACACGTGGCCTCAAACTACAGGACACACATCACCAAGGGGCTGGGAGTGAGGCAGGCAGGAGGAGCCTCAAAACAGAGGGCCCATTGCGTAAAAAAGGTGAGGAATCCCGCAGTTGGAACCTCCCAGCAGGCGGCCAGGAGCAGCGAGGCTATGGGATCCAGGCCTGACTGAACTCAAAACAGAGGGCCCACATTCTGACACTGTGAGCAACCCAGCCGTTGGGACCACAGAGCAGAAAGCCCACATCCCCTAGGGAAGGGACCCTGGCTGGAGTGTACTCACACGACAGGGCGCACATCAGAAAATTTTGGGAGCCCATGAGTTAGGGCCTGACGCCAGAGGGCCCTCATTACCGAGGGGAGGAGACTCCCAGCAGGCACCAACTCCCAACTGAGGGCCCACATCGCCAACGTGACGTGTGCCAGCCAGGCAGGAGTGACCTCACAGCAGAGGGCCCACCTCCCAGAAGTGTGAGGAATCCAGACAGGATCAGACTCTCACAAGAGGGCCCCAATCACCAAGGGGATGGGAACCAGGCAGGAGTGTCCTCACACCAGTGGGGCCACATCAATAAAGGTGAGGAAACCGGTACATGTGGCCTTAAACCAGAGGACCTACATCACAAAGGGGCTGGGAGTGAGTCAGGAAGTAGGAGCATAAAAACACAGGACCCAAAGAATAAAAAAGGTAAGGAATCCAGCAGTAGGAACCTCCCAGCAGTCGGCTCAGAGCACAGAGTCTATGGGATCTAGGCCTGAGTGAACTAACACCAGAGAGCCAACATCATGAAACGGTGAACAACACAGGTGTTGGGACCTTAGAGCAGAAGGCTCACATGCCCATGGGGATGGGAACCTCGCAGGAGTGTCCTCGCACCACTTAGCACGTATCAGAAAATGTGGGTACCCAGCAGTTAGGGCCTGACGCTAGAGGGCCCCCATCACCGAGGGGAGGAGGCTCCCAGCAGGCTCCAAGTGCCACAAGAGGGCCGATGTTGCCCAGGTGGGGTGTGCCAGCCAGGCAGGAGTGACCTCACAGCAGAGGGCCCACCTCACAGAAGGGTGAGGAACCCAGCCAGGATCAGACTCTCACCAGAGGGCCCACATCATCAAGGGGATAGGAAGCAGGCAGGAGTGTCCTCACACCAGTGTGGCCACATCATCCAAAGGCGAGGGACCCAGCACACGTGGCCTCACACCAGAGGACACACATCACCAAGGGACTGGGAGTGAGGCAGGCAGGAGGAGTCTCAAAACAGAGGGTCCATAGAAGAAAAAAGGTGAGGAATCCCGCAGTTGGAACCTCCCAGCAGGTGGCCAGGAGCAGCGAGGCTATGGGATCCAGGCCGGAGAGAACTCACAGCAGAGGGCCCTCATCATGAAACTGAGCAACCCACGGTTGGGACCTCAGAGCAGAAGGCCCACATTCCCATGGGGTTGGGAACCTGGCAGGAGTGTACTCGAACCACAGGGCGCATATCAGAAAATATTGGGAGCCCAGGAATTAGGGCCTGACGCCAGAGGGCCCTCATTACCGAGGGCAGGAGACCCCCAGCAGGCACCAAATCCCACCAGAGGGCCGACTTCGCCAAGGCGGGGTGTGCCAGCCAGGCAGGAGTGACGTCAGAGAAGAGGGCCCACCTCACAGAAGTGTGAGGAACCCAACCAGGATCACACTCTCAGCGGATGGCCCACATCACCAAGGGGATGGGAACCAGGCAGGAGTGTCCTCACACCAGTGGGGCCACATCAGCCAAAGGTGAGGAACCCAGCACATGTGGCCTCAAACCACAGGACACACATCACCAAGGGGCTGGGAGTGAGGCAGGTGTCCGGAGGGGCACATTTAACTCTAATTTCCCACCAGGAAGAGGAATTAAACAAAGGCTCAGAGTGCCGTGCCAGACCCTGATTATGGCCTAAAGCAAACCTGCGGTTCTGTGGCCAGCTTTCAAGGAAACGAGTTAAGAAAGGAAATCACAGGCATTGTAATTCACAAACCTGCAGAGTTATAAATGACAGCTATTGGCAAAAATATACTGAAGTAAGTCTGCAAAGAGGACTTCAAAACGAGGCAGAATTGCAGGAATCGTATTTCAGGAGGTAGATTGGAATTGCATTTAAAGCATGTGAAAAGCGGCAGATCTTTGACAGTGATGCACTTGGACAAAAGTGCGTAAACATTTTTTCCTCAATATATTCAGGAAAAAACACATATGCCCTTTTTGGCCAACCAAGCACTCGAGCAATGGAAATCCGCACTACAATGAAGTCTCATTTCCCATTCGTCAAAAGGGCCATCTGAAAAATGTGTAAAATCCAGAAACACAGGACAGGCCATGGAGAACAGGGAGCCTTGTTATGCTGATGGGCGGGATGTAAATTGCCAACAGACACTCTGGAGATGTTTATGGTGTATCCTGAAACATCTGAAAAACAAAGCTACAGACCCTAGGGCACTTCCACTTTTGGCCCTATAGCTTAGGAAAATTAAAATCAACAAGACACAGCCAACACCAAATTTAGGGCTGCTGTGTTTACAAGAACCTTGAGTCCAGTACAAATTAAATATCCCAGAAAGAAAAATATGGATAAAGGAGTTGTGCTACTTACGTACAATGGAATATCACTCAGCAATGAAATCAATGTCATCAGGCCTGTAGCAGCAAATTGAGTGGATTTAAGTATGATGATTCTAAGAGAAATATGTCACACAGAGAAAGGTAATTATCATAAGATATCACTAATAGAGAGAGTGTAAACTTGGCTACACATAAACTGAATTCCAAAACCGAACAGAGTCTCACATTTAGATAAAAACTTATGCTTGCTTAAGGGGAAAGTTGAGTTGCGGTGCTGTATAAAACCAGAGATTGAAATTAGCACACATACCGTTCCATAAGCCAAATATGTAATAGACAAGACCTACTCTTTGCTCAACGAAATAGACTCATCCATGGTGTATCACCTCACACCTGTTAGAATGGGCATCATCAGAAAATCTACAAACAACAAATGCTGGAAAGGGTGTGGAGATAAGGAACCCTCTTCCGCTATTGTTGGGAATGAAATTGATACAGTCACTGTGGAGAAAGTTATGGAGTTTCTTATAAAACTAAGAATAGAATTACCATATGATACAGCAGTCCCACTACTGGGCATATACCCAGACAAAACCATAAATCAAAAAGAGACATTCACCGCAATGTTCATTGCATCACTATTTACAATATCCAGGTAATGGAAGCAACCTAAATGCCCACAGACAGACGAATGCATAAAGACGTGGTACATATATAAAATGGAATATTACTAAGCCATAAAAAGGAATGAAATTGGGTCATTTGTAGAGACGTTGATGGATCTAGAGACTGTCATACAGAGTGAAGTAAGTCAGAAAGAGAAAAAGAAATCTTGTCTATTAATGGCTATATGTGGAACCTAGACAAATTGTACAGATGAACCGTTTTGCAAGGCAGAAATAGAGCAGCAGATGTAGACAACAAACGTATGGACACCAAGGGGGGAAAGCTGTTGGGGGGTGGTGGTGGGAGGAGTTGAGAGATTGGGATTGGCATGTATACATTTATATGTATAAAATAGATAACCAAAAAGAACCTGCTGTATAAAAAAATAAAATAAAATTCAAATTACAAAAAGTAAAACAGAAAAAATATTCTTCCCTTCACATACATGTATTTATATGAATAAATTATTTCCATGCTTATATCTGTAAATACAAAAAAGAGGAATAAAATCTACCTTGAACCAAAAAAGAAAAAAAAACAGAACCCACCAGCTACACAGAGGAAAACCGTATCAGGGCACTTGCTCCAGTTGTAAACAATTCTGAAGTTGGTCGGTGGTGGGGAATCATCTCCCATTCAGCCAGCAGGCCCCACGCAACAAGCGTCCTCATTGCAAAGCTGGGGGACCGTGCCGAGGCATCTGTGAGTAAACGTGGGCTGAGCCCCAGGCCAGCTGCTGCTGAAATGTTCCCACCCTTCCCAGGTAAAACACCTGAATATGTACAAGGACTTGAAAGCCTAGAGGAAGGGCCATGGAGCCACATGAGCGACAGCATGCCAGCCGACTTGGTGCCTGCAGGCCAGCCAGGATGGTCCTGGCCCTGGGTGCTCTTCTGGAAGCTTTCCATTTCCCTGCCTGAGATACCCCTGCTGTCCCGGCCCCCACTGCTTTCTTCCTCACTCACCTCTGCCCAGGGAGAAATTCCAGCGGCAGGTATGGGTGACACATCCTCTTCTTTAGCAGGTGGCATCTTGGCAACTGCTGCAGAAAGTCCAGCAGAGCCCCACTCACACTGGGCCACCCACAAAGCCGTGGCCTCTCACTCCCTCCCACCAGTCCAGCCCCAAGACTGCTGACAGGGCAGAGAAAATGGCGTCAGGCACAGCTGCAGGGGCTCTTGCTGCCTGGAGCGGTGTTTATATTGATCTGAACCCAGGCACACCTGGGGAGGGCTGGCCGGCACGGTCAGGCTTCCCAGGCCAGCCAATAATCACCCCTCAGGGGCTCACAGTTGCAGAAACTGGAACTTGCTGAATCGGCCAGGTCCAAGGAACAGGTGTGGGCTCCTGAGAGTCAGGATAGACAAGGGGCTGCAGCTCTGGCTTGTTTTCTAATTATATTATCTGGCCCATGAGTGGGAGACAACTTCAAGAAAACCCTCTCCTAATGAGAGGAACCCAGGAGTCAGGGAGAGGAGGGGTGGCTGGTGGGTGGAGACAGAGGCCTGGTGCCCCGGGTGCAGTGGAAGTCTCTGGAACACCGGGTGGAGAGAGGCCACACAGAGTGATGCCCAGGGTCACAGACCTGTCGGAGCTGCTGTTTGTTAGTTCAAGTCCTGCTCTGAGGTGCTCTGTGTCAGATCTGAGTGACAGGTGAGCTGGGAGTGCTCTGCAATGAGGGCGATATGCACGGTTCCTGTGTTCCCAGCCCTGCCATGGTACCTGCAAGGGTAGCTCTGTATCCTGGGAGGGGCCTGACCACGAGAGCCCCATGGGCTGCAGGGGGACCTGCCCAGGGAACCCCATATCCTGGGAGGGTCCTGAACACGAGAGCCCCATGGGCTGGGGTGGGGTACCTGCCCAGGTGAGCTCCATATCCTGGGATGGGCCTGACCTCGAGAGCCCCATGGGCTGCTGGAGTCCTGGTAAAGGATGTCAGGACAGTCAGTGAAGCCACCGAGGATATACCTCCAGTAGTTCCTAAATCCTACACCCTGCTGGTCATTCTACCAACCACCAGGACATGGTATTCTGTATTAGTCTTCAATGATGCCTTCTTTTGTATTCTATTAGTCCCAGAGTCACAAGAAATTTTGGCTTGTGAGTGGCAGGACTCAACAAACAGCTAAAACAATACTTCCGGGCCGTGTTGCCCCAAGGGTTCAAAAATTCCCACACCATCTTTGGGGAAAGCTCAGCTAAAGACCTAAAAGTTCTACCTCTGGAAAAGGAAACACTCCTTCAATATGCAGACGACATTCTGATCGGCAGCCCTACTAAGGAGACCTCTGAACTACGAAGCCAATAAAGGATACAAGTTGTCCAAGAAAAAGCTCAAATATCACAGACTACGGTGACCTGCCTGGGCTTCATTCTCACAGAAGGTCGGAGAAGCCCATCCCAGGAAAGGGAAGAAACAATTTACAGCCTTACCCATTTCTGAAACTAGAAGACAGCTTAGGGGTTCCTGGGGAGGCCAGGGTTTGCTGCTTCTGGATCCCTAACTACAGTCTACTAGCTCGGCCTCTATATGAAACACTGAAAGGAAAAGGTGATGATCCTTTTGAATAGAATGCAGAAGTGGCCTTTCAAGAATGGAAAGAGCAGTCAATTCAGACCCTTGCCCTGGAACTCCCTAATTTAGCTAAACCCTTTGACCTTTACATTCCTGGTGAACGGTGAATCGCCATTGGAGTATTAGTGCAAAACCTGGGACCACTTGAAATGGAACAATGCAAGAATGCGATCCAGGTAGGATAAACTACGGTCACCAAGGGGCTTGGCCCACCGCCACATCTGGCCAAGATACTGGCAGTATCTGATAACCTGGAAATCAGCAGCCCAAAAGGCCACCTCCCTCCTAAGGAAAAAGGAACCCTCGTGGTGATCCTAACCCCCAACCATGCCCTGAAGTTGCAGGGTTGGCTCCGTGGGCACACTGATCTTGAGTGAGGAGGCCTTCCAAATCCAACCTCCATAGAGATAACCGGGGCAAAGGGGCACCATGAAGACTCATGTGAAGGTGTCTGAACATGGAAATTTAACGCTCATTTCCCACCAGGAAGAGGAATTAACCAAAGGCTCAGCATGCCATGCCAGAACCATATTAGGGCCTGAAGCAATCCTGCGGGTTTGCGGCCAGCTCACAAGAAAGCGAGTTGAAGAAAGGAGCTCAGGGGCACTGTAATTCACAAAATTGCAGAGTAATGAATGACAGCTATCGTCCAAAAATGTTTTGAAGTAAGTCTTCGAAGAGGACTTGAAATCGGGGCAGAATTTCAGGAAAACGATTTCAGGGGGTAGACTGGAATTGCACTTAAAGAATAAGATTAGAGGCAGAATGTCGACAATGATGCACTTGGCCAAAAAGGGCGTATGCGTTTTTTCCTGAATATATTCAGGAAAAAACGCATACGCCCTTTTTGGCCAACCAAGCAACCGTGTAAAGGAAATGTGTACTACAATGAAGTCTCACTGCCCCCCGGTCAAAAGGGCCATCTGAAAAATGTGTAAATTCCAGAAAGGCACGACAGGTCAGGGAGAACAGGGAGCCTTGTTATGCTGATGGGCGGGATGTAAATTGCCAACAGCCACTCTGGAGAAGTGTATGGTGTTTCCTGAAACACGTAGGAAACAAAGCAACACAGCCTATGGCACTTCCACTTATGGTCCTATAGCATAGAGAAATTAAAATCACAAACACACAGCCACCCCAAAGTTTGGGATGGCTCTGTTTACAAGAACCTTGTCTACGGTACAAGTTAAATATCCGAGAAAGCAAAAAATGGATAAAGAAGTTGTGGTACGCACGTACAATGGAATATCACTCAGCAATGAAACCTACGTCATCAGGCCCGTAGCGGCATAATGAGTGGATTCAGGTACGATGATTGTACGAGAAATAAGTCACACAGAAAAAGAAACATCATAAGATATCACTAATACACGGAATGTAAACTTGGCCACACATGAACTGAATTACAAAACAGAACAGGGTCTCAAATTTAAAAAACCAACTTATGCTTGCTTATGGGGAAAGGTGAGTTGGGGTGCTGCTTAAAAGCAGAGATTGAAATTAGCACAGATACCATTCCATAAGCCAAATATATAATAGACAATACCTACCCATTGCTCAACGAAATGGACTCAACACCCCATATTCAACGCATGGGAATATACCTGACAATTAAGAATCTTAAAACCCATGGATTTATATGTCTCCATAAGGAAATCAAGCGTGTGTACAGCGGCCTAAATGCAGCAGTGAAAATCCGATAAATCCCATTATCAAAATAAATTTCAAAAACAAAACACAATGACAGTGAAATAGAGAGCAATTCTTAAATAATTCATTCAGGGCTTGTGATGCAACCTGGATTTACCACATCTACACCCAGAGCTGGGTGAGACATAAGGCTGGACACTTCAGGCTGATAGCATTGGTGAGGTTCGGTGAGCAAACGCAGACCCTTTGAAGTCATACTGCATGGTACCCATTCCATGGGTCCCAACTCTCCACGTTTAAGGGATTCTTCCTTCAGCTAAAACATGCATGGGAAACCCAGAGTATGGTCCACCGTGTGATTGGGAAACGTTTTCAAATGCATCTCAGTTTTCGAACCCTGGTACTCGGGTTCAACATTCCAGAAGCTTTACTAACACTCTCCCCACTTGGAGAGTCAGGGACTTTAACCTCCTGTTTGGCAGAGTTTGCAATTTCTGCCCAAGATGAACAGGAATCGGGAGAACCAATGAGAGACTAGCTGTAGGTGTCTGCACGGGCAAATGGAATGCTCATTTCCCACCAGGAAGAGGAATTAACCAAAGGCTCAGCGTGCCCTGCCAGAAACAGATTAGGGACTGAAGCAATCCTGCGGTTTTGTGGCCAGCTCACAAGAAAGCGTGTTGAGGAAAGGAGCTCAGGGGCACTGTAATTCACAAACCTGCAGAGTTATGAATGACAGCTATCGTCCAAAAATGTATTGAAGTAAGTCTTGGAAGAGGACTTGAAAGCGGGGCAGAATTTCAGGAAAACGATTTCAGGGGGTAGACTGGAATTGCACTTAAAGCATAGGAAAAGAGGCAGAATGTCGACAATGATGCACTTGGCCAAAAAGGGCGTATGCATTTTCTCCTGAATATATTCAGGAAAAAACGCATACGCCCTTTTTGGCCAACCAAGCAACCGTGTAAAGGAAATGTGTAGTACAATGAAGTCTCACTGCCCCCGGTCAAAAGGGCCATCTGAAAAATGTGTAAATTCCAGAAAGGCACGACAGGTCATGGAGAACAGGGAGCCTTGTTATGCTGATGGGCGGGATGTAAATTGCCAACAGCCACTCTGGAGAAGTGTATGGTGTTTCCTGAAACACCTAAGAAACAAAGCAACGGAGACTACGGCACTTCCACTTATGGTCTTATAGATCACGGAAATTAAAAGCAAAAACAGACAGCCACCCCAAAGTGTCGGACAGCTCTGTTTACAAGAACCTCGTCTACGGAACAAGTTAAATATCCCAGAAAGCGAAAAATGGATAAAGAAGTGTGGTACGTACGTACAAATGAATATCACTCACCAATGAAATCTATTTCATCAGGCCCGTCGCGGCATAATGAGTGGATTCAGGTACGATGATTCTAAGTGAAATAAGTCACACAGAAAATGAAACATCATAAGTTATCACTAATACACGGAATGTAAACTTGGCTACACATGAACTGAATTACAAAACAGAACAGGGTCTCAAATTTAGAAAACCAACTTATGCTTGCTTAAGGGGAAAAGTGAGTTGGAGTGCTGCATAAAAGCAGAGATAGAAATTAGCACAGATACCTTTCCATAAGCCAAATATGTAATAGTCAAGACCTACGCCTTGCTCAACGAAATGGACTAAACACCTCATATTCAACGCCTAGGAATACACCTGACTAGTAAGAATCTTCAAACCCATGGATTTATATGTCTCCTTAAGACAATCAAGCGTGTGTACAGCTGCATGATCGCAGCAGAGAAAATTCAATAAATCCCATTATCAAAATGAATTAGAACAACAAAACACAATGAGAGTGAAATAGAGAGCAATTCTTAAATAATTCATTCAGGGCATGTGATGCAACCTGGATTTACCACATCTACATCCAGAGCTGGGTGAGACATAAGGCTGGACACTTCTGGCTGATAGCATTGGTGAGGTTCGGTGAGCAAACGCAGACCCTTTGAAGTCATACTGCATGGTACCCATTCCATGGGTCCCAACTCTCCAGGTTTAAGGGATTCTTCCTTCAGCTAAAACATGCATGGGAAACCCACAGAACTGTGCACTGTGTGACCGGGAAACGTTTTCAAATGCATCTCAGTTTTCGTCCCCTGGTACTCGGGTTCATTATTCCAGACGCTTTACTAACACTCTCCCCACTTGGAGAGTCAGTGCCATTAACCTCCTGTTTGGCACAGTTTGCAATTTCTGCGCAAGATGAACAGGAATAGGGAGAAGCAATGAGAGACTAGCTGTAGGTGTCTGCACGGGAAAATGGAACGCTCATTTCCCACCAGGGAGAGGAATTAAGCAAAGGCTCAGCGTGCCCTGCCGGAAACAGATTAGGGCCTGAAGCAATCCTGCGGTTTGGCGGCCCGCTCACAAGAAAGCGAGTTGAAGAAATGAGCTCAGGGGCACTGTAATTCACAAACCTGCAGAGTTATGAATGACAGCTATAGTCCAAAAATGTATTGAAGTAAGTCTTCGAAGAGGACTTGAAAGCGGGGCAGAATTTCAGGAAAACGATTTCAGGGGGTAGACTGGAATTGTACTAACAGCATAGGAAAAGAGGCAGAATGTCGACAATGATGCACTTGGCCAAAAAGGGCGTATGCGTTTTTTCCTGAATATATTCAGGAAAAAACGCATACGCCCTTTTTGGCCAACCAAGCAAGCGTGTAATGGAAATCTGCACTACAATGAAGTCTCACTGCCCCCCGGTCAAAAGGGCCATCTGAAAAAAATGTAAAATCCAGAAAGTCAAGACAGGTCATGGAGAACAGGGAGCCTTGTCATGCTGATGGGCGGGATGTAAATTGCCAACAACCACTCTGGAGAAGTGTATGGTGTTTCCAGAAACACGTAGGAAACAAAGCAACACAGCCTATGGCACTTCCACTTATGGTCCTATAGCTTAGGGAAATTAAAATCAAAAACACACAGCCACCCCAAAGTTTGGGATGGCTCTGTTTACAAGAACCTTGTCTACTGTACAAGTTAAATATCCGAGAAAGGAAAAAATGGATAAAGAAGTTCTGGTACGCACGTACAATGGAATATCACTCAGCAATGAAATCTACGTCTTCAGGCCCATAGCGGCATAATGAGTGGATTCAGGTACGATGATTCTACGAGAAATAAGTCACACAGAAAAAGAAACATCATAATATATCAGTAATACACGGAATGTAAACTTGGCTACACATAAACTGAATTACAAAACAGAACAGGGTCTCAAATTTAGAAAACAAACTTATGCTTGCTTATGGGGAAATGTGAGTTGGGGTGCTGCATAAAACCAGAGATTGAAATTAGCACGGATACCATTCCATAAGCCAAATATATAATAGACAAGACCTACTCCTTGCTCAACGAAATGGACTCAACACCCCATATTCAACGCCTGGCAAGATACCTGACAAGTAAGAATCTTAAAACCCATGGATTTATATGTCTCCATAAGGAAATCAAGCGTGTGTACAGCGGCCTAAACGCAGCAGTGAAAATCCGATAAATCCCATTATCAAAATAAATTTCAAAAACAAAAGACAATGACAGTGAAATAGAGAGCAATTCTTAAATAATTCATTCAGGGCTTGTGATGCAACCTGGATTTCCCACATCTACACCCAGAGCTGGGTGAGACATAAGGCTGGACACTTCGGGCTGATAGCATTGGTGAGTTTCGGTGAGCAAACGCAGACCCTTTGAAGTCATACTGCATGGTACCCATTCCATGGGTCCCAACTCTCCAGGTTTAAGGGATTCTTCCTTCAGCTAAAACATGCATGGGAAACCCACAGTACAGTGCACTGTGTGACCGGTAAATGTTTTCAAATGCATCTCAGTTTTCGTCCCCTGGTACTCGGGTTCACCATTCCAGACGCTTTACTAACACTCTCCCCACTTGGAGAGTCAGTGCCATTAACCTCCTGTTTGGCACAGTTTGCAATTTCTGCGCAAGATGTACAGGAATAGGGAGAACCAATGAGAGACTGGCTGTAGGTGCCTGCACGGGCAAAAGGAACGCTCATTTCCGACCAGGAAGAGGAATTAAGCAAAGGCTCAGCATGCCCTGCCGGAAAGAGACTTTGGCCTGAAGCAATCCTGCGGTTTTGCGGCCAGCTCACAAGAAAGCGAGTTGAAGACATGAGCTCAGGACACTGTAATTCACAAACCTGCAGAGTTATGAATGACAGCTATCGTCCAAAAATGTATTGAAGTAAGTCTTCCAAGAGGACTTGTAAGCGGGGCAGAATTTCAGGAAAACGATTTCAGGGGGTAGACTGGAATTGTACTAAAAGCATAGGAAAAGAGGCAGAATGTCGACAACGACGCACTTGGCCAAAAAGGGCGTATGCGTTTTTTCCTGAATATATTCAAGAAAAAACGCATACGCCCTTTTTGGCCAACCAAGCAAGCGTGTAAAGGAAATCTGCACTACAATGAAGTCTCACTGCCCCCCCCCGGTCAAAAGGGCCATCTGAAAAAAGTGTAAAATCCAGAAAGGCAGGACAGGTCATGGAGAACAGGGAGCCTTGTCATGCTGATGGGCGGGATGTAAATTGCCAACAACCACTCTGGAGAAGTGTATGGTGTTTCCAGAAACACGTAGGAAACAAAGCAACACAGCCTATGGCACTTCAACTTATGGTCCTATAGCTTAGGGAAATTAAAAACAAAAACACACAGCCACCCCAGAGTTTGGGACGGCTCTGTTTACAAGAACCTCGTCTACGGTACAAGTAAAATATCCCAGAAAGTAAGAAATGGATAAAGAAGTTGTGGTACGCACGTACAATGGAATATCACTCAGCAATGAAATCTACGTCTTCAGGCCCGTAGCGGCATAATGAGTGGATTCAGGTACGATGATTCTACGAGAAATAAGTCACACAGAAAAAGAAACATCATAGGATATCACTAATACACGGAATGTAATGTTGGCTACACATGAACTGAATTACAAAACAGAACAGGGTCTCAAATTTAGAAAACCAACTTATGCTTGCTTATGGGGAAAGGTGAGTTGGGGTGCTGCATAAAACCAGAGATTGAAATTAGCACAGATACCGTTCCATAAGCCAAATATATAATAGACAAGCCCTACTCCTTGCTCAACGAAATGGACACAACACCCCATATTCAACGCCTGGCAAGATACCTGACAAGTAAGAATCTTAAAACCCATGGATTTATATGTCTCCATAAGGAAATCAAGCGTGTGTACAGCGGCCTAAAGGCAGAAGTGAAAATCCGATAAATCCCATTATCAAAATGAATTTCAAAAACAAAACACAATGACAGTGAAATAGAGAGCAATTCTTAAATAATTCATTCAGGGCTTGTGATGCAACCTGGATTTACCACATCTACACCCAGAGCTGGGTGAGACATAAGGCTGGACACTTCGGGCTGATAGCATTGGTGAGGTTCGGTGAGCAAACGCAGACACTTTGAAGTCATACTGCATGGTACCCATTCCATGGGTCCCAACTCTCCAGGTTTAAGGGATTCTTCTTTCAGCTAAAATATGCATGGGAAACCCAGACTATCGTCCGCCGTGTGATTGGGAAACGTTTTCAAATGCATCTCAGTTTTCGATGCTGGTACTCGGGTTCAACATTTGAACGCTTTACTAACACTCTCCCCACTTGGAGAGTCAGTGCCATTAACCTCCTGTTTGGCACATTTTGCAATTTCCGCACAAGATGAACAGGAATAGGGAGAAGCAATGAGAGACTAGCTGTACGTGTCTGCAAGGGCAAATGGAACGCTCATTTCCCACCAGGAAGAGGAATTAACCAAAGGCTCAGCGTGCCCTGCCGGAAACAGATTAGGGCCTGAAGGAATCCTGCGGTTTTGCGGCCAGCTCACAAGAAAGCGAGTTGAAGAAATGAGCTCAGGGGCACTGTAATTCACAAACCTGCAGAGTTATGAATGACAGCTATCGTCCAAAAATGTATTGAAGTAAGTCTTCGAAGAGGACTTGAAAGCGGGGCAGAATTTCAGGAAAACGATTTCAGGGGGTAGACTGGAATTGTACTAACAGCATAGGAAAAGAGGGAGAATGTCGACAATGATGCACTTGGCCAAAAAGGGCGTATGCGTTTTTTCCTGAATATATTCAGGAAAAAACGCATACGCCCTTTTTGGCCAACCAAGCAAGCGTGTAATGGAAATCTGCACTACAATGAAGTCTCACTGCCCCTTGGTCAAAAGGGTCATCTGAAAAAAATGTAAAATCCAGAAAGTCAAGACAGGTCATGGAGAACAGGGAGCCTTGTCATGCTGATGGGCGGGATGTAAATTGCCAACAACCACTCTGGAAAAGTGTATGGTGTTTCCAGAAACACGTAGGAAACAAAGCAACACAGCCTATGGCACTTCCACTTATGGTCCTATAGCTTAGGGAAATTAAAATCAAAAACACACAGCCACCCCAGAGTTTGGGACGGCTCTGTTTACAAGAACCTCGTCTATGGTACAAGTAAAATATCCCAGAAAGCAAAAAATGGATAAAGAAATTGTGGTACGCACGTACAATGGAATATCACTCAGCAATGAAATCTACGTCATCAGGCCCGTAGCGGCATAATGAGTGGATTCAGGTACGATGATTCTACGAGAAATAAGTCACACAGAAAAAGAAACATCATAAGATATCACTAATACACGGAATGTAAAGATGGATACCCATGAACTGAATTACAAAACAGAACAGGGTCTCAAATTGAGAAAACCAACTTATGCTTGCTTATGGGGAAAGGTGAGTTGGGGTGCTGCATAAAACCAGAGATTGAAATTAGCACAGATACCGTTCCATAAGCCAAATATATAATAGACAAGCCCTACTCCTTGCTCAACGAAATGGACTCAACACCCCATATTCAACGCCTGGCAAGATACCTGACAAGTAAGAATCTTAAAACCCATGGATTTATATGTCTCCATAAGGAAATCAAGCGTGTGTACAGCGGCCTAAACGTAGCAGTGAAAATCCGATAAATCCCATTATCAAAATAAATTTCAAAAACAAAACGCAATGACAGTGAAATAGAGAGCAATTCTTAAATAATTCATTCAGGGCTTGTGATGCAACCTGGATTTTCCACATCTACACCCAGAGCTGGGTGAGACATAAGGCTGGGCACTTCGGGCTGATAGCATTGGTGAGGTTCGGTGAGCAAACGCAGACCCTTTGAAGTCATACTGCATGGTACCCATTCCATGGGTCCCAACTCTCCAGGTTTAAGGGATTCTTCCTTCAGCTAAAACATGCATGGGAAACCCACAGTACAGTGCACTGTGTGACCGGTAAATGTTTTCAAATGCATCTCAGTTTTCGTCCCCTGGTACTCGGGTTCACCATTCCAGACGCTTTACTAACACTCTCCCCACTTGGAGAGTCAGTGCCATTAACCTCCTGTTTGGCACAGTTTGCAATTTCTGCGCAAGATGTACAGGAATAGGGAGAACCAATGAGAGACTGGCTGTAGGAGCCTGCATGGGCAAAAGAAAAGCTCATTTCCGACCAGGAAGAGGAATTAAACAAAGGCTCAGCATGCCCTGCTGGAAAGAGACTTTGGCCTGAAGCAATCCTGCGGTTTTGCGGCCAGCTCACAAGAAAGCGAGTTGAAGACATGAGCTCAGGGCACTGTAAGTCACAAACCTGCAGAGTTATGAATGACAGCTATCGTCCAAAAATGTATTGAAGTAAGTCTTCCAAGAGGACTTGTAAGCGGGGCAGAATTTCAGGAAAACGATTTCAGGGGGTAGACTGGAATTGTACTAAAAGCATAGGAAAAGAGGCAGAATGTCGACAACGATGCACTTGGCCAATAAGGGCGTATGCGTTTTTTCCTGAATATATTCAGGAAAAAACGCATACGCCCTTTTTGACCAACCAAGCAAGCGTGTAAAGGAAATCTGCACTACAATGAAGTCTCACTGCCCCCCCGGTCAAAAGGGCCATCTGAAAAAAGTGTAAAATCCAGAAAGGCAGGACAAGTCATGGAGAACAGGGAGCCTTGTCATGCTGATGGGCCGGATGTAAATTGCCAACAACCACTCTGGAGAAGTGTATGGTGTTTCCAGAAACACGTAGGAAACAAAGCAACACAGCCTATGGCACTTCCACTTATGGTCCTATAGTTTAGGGAAATTAAAATCAAAAACACACAGCCGCCCCAGAGTTTGGGACGGCTCTGTTTACAAGAACCTCGTCTACGGTACAAGTAAAATATCCCAGAAAGTAAGAAATGGATAAAGAAGTTGTGGTACGCACGTACAATGGAATATCACTCAGCAATGAAATCTACGTCATCAGGCCCGTAGCGGCATAATGAGTGGATTCAGGTATGATGATTCTACGAGAAATAAGTCACACAGAAAAAGAAACATCATAAGATATCACTAATACATGGAATGTAAACTTGGATACCCATGAAATGAATTACAAAACAGAACAGGGTCTCAAATTTAGAAAACCAACTTATGCTTGCTTATGGGGAAAGGTGAGTTGGGGTGCTGCATAAAACCAGAGATTGAAATTAGCACAGATACCGTTCCATAAGCCAAATATATAATAGACAAGCCCTACTCCTTGCTCAACGAAATGGACTCAACACCCCATATTCAACAACTGGCAAGATACCTGACAAGTAAGAATCTTAAAACCCATGGATTTATATGTCTCCATAAGGAAATCAAGCGTGTGTACAGCGGCCTAAACGTAGCAGTGAAAATCCGATAAATCCCATTATCAAAATAAATTTCAAAAACAAAACACAATGACAGTGAAATAGAGAGCAATTCTTAAATAATTCATTCAGGGCTTGTGATGCAACCTGGATTTCCCACATCTACACCCAGAGCTGGGTGAGACATAAGGCTGGACACTTCGGGCTGATAGCATTGGTGAGGTTCGGTGAGCAAACGCAGACCCTTTGAAGTCACACTGCATGGTACCCATTCCATGGGTCCCAACTCTCCAGGTTTAAGGGATTCTTCCTTCAGCTAAAACATGCATGGGAAACCCAGAGTATGGTCCACCATGTGATTGGGAAACGTTTTCAAATGCATCTCAGTTTTCGTCCCCTGGTACTCGGGTTCAACATTTGAACGCTTTACTAACACTCTCCCCACTTGGAGAGTCAGTGCCATTAACCTCCTGTTTGGCACAGTTTGCAATTTCTGCGCAAGATGAACAGGAATAGGGAGAAGCAATGAGAGACTAGCTGTAGGTGTCTGCACGGGCAAATGGAACGCTCATTTCCGACCGGGAAGAGGAATTAAACAAAGGCTCAGCATGCCCTGCCGGAAAGAGACTTTGGCCTGAAGCAATCCTGCGGTTTTGCGGCCAGCTCACAAGAAAGCGAGTTGAAGACATGAGCTCAGGGGCACTGTAATTCACAAACCTGCAGAGTTATGAATGACAGCTATCGTCCAAAAATGTATTGAAGTAAGTCTTCCAAGAGGACTTGAAAGCGGGGCAGAATTTCAGGAAAACGATTTCAGGGGGTAGACTGGAATTGGACTAAAAGCATAGGAAAAGAGGCAGAATGTCGACAACGATGCACTTGGCCAAAAACGGCGTATGCGTTTTTTCCTGAATATATTCAGGAAAAAACGCATACGCCCTTTTTGGCCAACCAAGCAAGCGTGTAAAGGAAATCTGCACTACAATGAAGTCTCACTGACCCCCCGGTCAAAAGTGCCATCTGAAAAAATTGTAAAATCCAGAAAGGCAGGACAGGTCATGGAGAACAGGGAGCCTTGTCATGCTGATGGGCGGGATGTAAATTGCCAACAACCACTCTGGAGAAGTGTATGGTGTTTCCAGAAACACGTAGGAAACAATGCAACACAGCCTATGGCACTTCCACTTATGGTCCTATAGCTTAGGGAAATTAAAATCAAAAACACACAGCCACCCCAGAGTTTGGGACGGCTCTGTTTACAAGAACCTCGTCTACGGTACAAGTAAAATATCCCAGAAAGTAAAAAATGGATAAAGAAGTTGTGGTACGCACGTACAATGGAATATCACTCAGCAATGAAATCTATGTCATCAGGCCCGTAGCGGCATAATGAGTGGATTCAGGTATGATGATTCTACGAGAAATAAGTCACACAGAAAAAGAAATATCATAAGATATCACTAATACACGGAATGTAAACTTGGCTACCCATGAACTGAATTACAAAACAGAACATGGTCTCAAATTTAGAAAACCAACTTATGCTTGCTTATGGGGAAAGGTGAGTTGGGGTGCTGCATAAAACCAGAGATTGAAATTAGCACAGATACCGTTCCATAAGCCAAATATATAATAGACAAGACCTACTCCTTGCTCAACGAAATGGACTCAACACCCCATATTCAACGCCTGGCAAGATACCTGACAAGTAAGAATCTTAAAACCCATGGATTTATATGTCTCCATAAGGAAATCAAGCGTGTGTACAGCGGCCTAAACGCAGCAGTGAACATCCGATAAATCCCATTATCAAAATAAATTTCAAAAACAAAACACAATGACAGTGAAATAGAGAGCAATTCTTAAATAATTCATTCAGGGCTTGTGATGCAACCTGGATTTACCACATCTACACCCAGAGCTGGGTGAGACATAAGGCTGCACACTTCGGGCTGATAGCATTGGTGAGGTTCGGTGAGCAAACGCAGACCCTTTGAAGTCATACTGCATGGTACCCATTCCATGGGTCCCAACTCTCCAGGTTTAAGGGATTCTTCTTTCAGCTAAAATAGGCATGGGAAACCCAGACTATCGTCCGCCGTGTGATTGGGAAACGTTTTCAAATGCATCTCAGTTTTCGTCCCCTGGTACTCGGGTTCACCATTCCAGACGCTTTACTAACACTCTCCCCACTTGGACAGTCAGTGCATTTAACCTCCTGTTTGGCACACTTTGCAATAACTGCGCAAGATGAACAGGAATAGGGAGAAGCAATGAGAGACTAGCTGTAGGTGTCTGCACGGGCAAATGGAATGCTCATTTCCGACCAGGAAGAGGAATTAAACAAAGGCTCAGCGTGCCCTGCCGGAAAGAGACTTTGGCTTGAAGCAATCCTGCGGTTTTGCGTCCAGCTCACAAGAAAGCGAGTTGAAGACATGAGCTCAGGGGCACTGTAAATCACAATACTGCAGAGTTATGAATGACAGCTATCGTCCAAAAGTGTATTGAAGTAAGTCTTCCAAGAGGACATGAAAGCGGGGCAGAATTTCAGGAAAACGATTTCAGGGGGTAGACTGGAATTGTACTAAAAGCATAGGAAACGAGGCAGAATGTCGACAACGATGCACTTGGCCAAAAAGGGCGTATGCGTTTTTTCCTGAATATATTCAGGAAAAAACGCATACGCCCTTTTTGGCCAACCAAGCAAGCGTGTAAAGGAAATCTGCACTACAATGAAGTCTCACTTCCCCCCCCCCCGGTCAAAAGGGCCATCTGAAAAAAGTGTAAAATCCAGAAAGGCAGGACAGGTCATGGAGAAAAGGGAGCCTTGTTATGCTGATGGGCGGGATGTAAATTGCCAACAACCACTCTGGAGAAGTGTATGGTGTTTCCAGAAACACGTAGGAAACAAAGCAACACAGCCTATGGCACTTCCACTTATGGTCCTATAGCTTAGGGAAATTAAAATCAAAAACACACAGCCACCCCAGAGTTTGGGACGGCTCTGTTTACAAGAACCTCGTCTACGGTACAAGTAAAATATCCCAGAAAGTAAAAAATGGATAAAGAAGTTGTGGTACGCACGTACAATGGAATATCACTCAGCAATGAAATCTACGTCATCAGGCCCGTAGCGGCATAATGAGTGGATTCAGGTATGATGATTCTACGAGAAATAAGTCACACAGAAAAAGAAACATCATAAGATATCACTAATACACGGAATGTAAACTTGGCTACCCATGAACTGAATTTCAAAACAGAACAGGGTCTCAAATTGAGAAAACCAACTTATGCTTGCTTATGGGGAAAGGTGAGTTGGGGTGCTGCATAAAACCAGAGATTGAAATTAGCACAGATACCGTTCCATAAGCCAAATATATAATAGACAAGACCTACTCCTTGCTCAACGAAATGGACTCAACACCCCATATTCAACGCCTGGCAAGATACCTGACAAGTAAGAATCTTAAAACCCATGGATTTATATGTCTCCATAAGGAAATCAAGCGTGTGTACAGCGGCCTAAACGCAGCAGTGAAAATCCGATAAATCCCGTTATCAAAATAAATTTCAAAAACAAAACAAAATGACAGTGAAATAGAGAGCAATTCTTAAATAATTCATTCAGGGCTTGTGATGCAACCTGGATTTCCCACATCTACACCCAGAGCTGGGTGAGACATAAGGCTGGACAATTCGGGCTGATAGCATTGGTGAGGTTCGGTGAGCAAACGCAGACCCTTTGAAGTCATACTGCATGGTACCCATTCCATGGGTTCCAAATTTCCAGGTTTAAGGGATTCTTCCTTCAGCTAAAACATGCATGGGAAACCCATAGTATGGTCCACCGTGTGATTGGGAAACGTTTTCAAATGCATCTCAGTTTTCGTCCCCTGGTACTCGGGTTCACCATTCCAGACGCTTTACTAACACTCTCCCCACTTGGAGAGTCAGTGCATTTAACCTCCTGTTTGGCACACTTTGCAATTTCTGCGCAAGATGAACAGGAATAGGGAGAAGCAATGAGAGACTAGCTGTAGGTGTCTGTACGGGCAAAAGGAACGCTCATTTCCCACCAGGAAGAGGAATTAACCAAAGGCTCAGCGTGCCCTGCCGGAAAGAGATTAGGGCCTGAAGCAATCCTGCGGTTTTGCGGCCAGCTCACAAGAAAGCGAGTTGAAGAAAGGAGCTCAGGGGCACTGTAATTCACAAACCTGCAGAGTTATGAATGACAGCTATCGTCCAAAAATATATAGAAGTAAGTCTTCGAAGAGGACTTGAAAGCGGGGCAGAATTTCAGGAAAACGATTTCAGGGGGTAGACTGGAATTGCACTTAAAACATAGGAAAAGAGGCAGAATGTTGACAATGATGCACTTGGCCAAAAAGGGCGTATGCTTTTTTTTCTGAATATATTCAGGAAAAAACGCATACGCCCTTTTTGGCCAACCAAGCAAGCGTGTAAAGGAAATCTGCACTACAATGAAGTCTCACTGCCCCCTGGTCAAAAGGGCCATCTGAAAAAAGTGTAAAATCCAGAAAGGCAGGACAGGTCATGGAGAACAGGGAGCCTTGTCATGCTGATGGGCGGATTTAAATTGCCAACAGCCACTCTGGAAAAGTGTATGGTGTTTCCTGAAACACGTAGGAAACAAAGCAACACAGCCTATGGCACTTCCACTTATGGTCCTATAGCTTAGGGAAATTAAAATCAAAAACACACAGCCACCCCAAAGTTTGGGATGGCTCAGTTTACAAGAACCTCATCTACGGTAGAAGTTAAATATCCGAGAAAGCATAAAATGGATAAAGAAGTTGTGGAACGCACGTACAATGGAATATCACTCAGCAATGAAATCTACGTCATCAGGACCGTAGCGGCATAATGAGTGGATTCAGGTATGATGATTCTATGAGAAATAAGTCAGACAGAAAAAGAAACATCATAAGTTATCACTAATACACGGAATGTAAACTTGGCTACCCATGAACTGAATTACAAAACAGAACAGGGTCTAAAATTTAGCAAACCCACTTATGCTTGCTTATGGGGAAAGGTCAGTTGGGATGCTGCATAAAACCAGAGATTGAAATTAGCACAGATACCGTTCCATAAGCCAAATATATAATAGACATAACCTACTCCTTGCTCAACGAAATGGACTCAACACCCTATATTCAACGCCTGGGAAGATACCTGACAAGTAAGAATCTTAAAACCCATGGATTTATATGTCTCCATAAGGAAATCAAGCGTGTGTACAGTGGCCTAAAAGCAGCAGTGAAAATCCGATAAATCCCATTATCAAAATGAATTTCAAAAACAAAACACAATGACAGTGAAATAGAGAGCAATTCTTAAGTAATTCATTCAGGGCTTGTGATGCAACCTGTATTTACCACATCTACACCCAGAGCTGGATGAGACATAAGGCTGGACACTTCGGGCTGATAGCATTGGTGAGGTTCGGTGAGCAAACGCAGACCCTTTGAAGTCATACTGCATGGTACCCATTCCATGGGTCCCAACTCTCCAGGTTTAAGGGATTCTTCCTTCAGCTAAAACATGCATGGGAAACCCAGAGTATGGTCCACCATGTGATTAGGAAACGTTTTCAAATGCATCTCAGTTTTCGTCCCCTGGTACTCGGGTTCAACATTTAAACGCTTTACTAACACTCTCCCCACTTGGAGAGTCAGTGCCATTAACCTCCTGTTTCGCACAGTTTGCAATTTCTGCGCAAGATGTACAGGAATAGGGAGAACCAATGAGAGACTAGCTGTAGGTGCCTGCACGGGCAAAAGGAACGCTCATTTCCGACCAGGAAGAGGAATTAAACAAAGGCTCAGCATGCCCTGCCGGAAAGAGATTATGGCCTGAAGCAATCCTGCAGTTTTGCGGCCAGCTCACAAGAAAGCGAGTTGAAGACATGAGCTCAGGGGCACTGTAATTCACAAACCTGCAGAGTTATGAATGACAGCTATCGTCCAAAAATGTATTGAAGTAAGTCTTCGAAGAGGACTTGAAAGCGGGGCAGAATTTCAGGAAAACGATTTCAGGGGGTAGACTGGAATTGTACTAAAAGCATAGGAAAAGAGGCAGAATGTCGACAACGACGCGCTTGGCCAAAAAGTGCGTATGCGTTTTTTCCTGGATATATTCAGAAAAAAACGCATACGCACTTTTTGGCCAACCAAGCAAGCGTGTAAAGGAAATCTGCACTACAATGAAGTCTCACTGCCCCCCCGGTCAAAAGGGCCATCTGAAAAAAGTGTAAAATCCAGAAAGGCAGGACAGGTCATGGAGAACAGGGAGCCTTGTCATGCTGATGGGCGGGATGTAAATTGCCAACAACCACTCTGGAGAAGTGTATGGTGTTTCCAGAAACACGTAGGAAACAAAGCAACACAGCCTATGGCACTTCCACTTATGGTCCTATAGCTTACAGAAATTAAAATCAAAAACACACAGCCACCCCAAAGTTTGGGATGGCTCTGTTTACAAGAACCTCATCTACGGTAGAAGTTAAATATCCGAGAAAGCATAAAATGGATAAAGAAGTTGTGGTACGCACGTACAATGGAATATCACTCAGCAATGAAATCTACGTCATCAGGCCCGTAGCGGCATAATGAGTGGATTCAGGTATGATGATTCTACGAGAAATAAGTCACACAGAAAAAGAAACATCATAAGATATCACTAATACACGGAATGTAAACTTGGCTACCCATGAACTGAATTACAAAACAGAACAGGGTCTCAAATTTAGAAAACCAACTTATGCTTGCTTATGGGGAAAGGTGAGTTGGGGTGCTGCATAAAACCAGAGATTGAAATTAGCACAGATACCGTTCCATAAGCCAAATATATAATAGACAAGACCTACTCCTTGCTCAACGAAATGGACTCAACACCCCATATTCAACGCCTGGCAAGATACCTGACAAGTAAGAATCTTAAAACCCATGGATTTATATGTCTCCATAAGGAAATCAAGCGTGTGTACAGCGGCCTAAACGCAGCAGTGAAAATCCGATAAATCCCATTATCAAAATAAATTTCAAAAACAAAACAAAATGACAGTGAAATAGAGAGCAATTCTTAAATAATTCATTCAGGGCTTGTGATGCAACCTGGATTTCCCACATCTACACCCAGAGCTGGGTGAGACATAAGGCTGGACAATTCGGGCTGATAGCATTGGTGAGGTTCGGTGAGCAAACGCAGACCCTTTGAAGTCATACTGCATGGTACCCATTCCATGGGTTCCAAATTTCCAGGTTTAAGGGATTCTTCCTTCAGCTAAAACATGCATGGGAAACCCATAGTGTGGTCCACCGTGTGATTGGGAAACGTTTTCAATGCATCTCAGTTTTCGTCCCCTGGTACTCGGGTTCACCATTCCAGACGCTTTACTAACACTCTCCCCACTTGGAGAGTCAGTGCATTTAACCTCCTGTTTGGCACACTTTGCAATTTCTGCGCAAGATGAACAGGAATAGGGAGAAGCAATGAGAGACTAGCTGTAGGTGTCTGCACGGGCAAATGGAACGCTCATTTCCCACCAGGAAGAGGAATTAACCAAAGGCTCAGCGTGCCCTGCCGGAAAGAGATTAGGGCCTGAAGCAATCATGCGGTTTTGCGGCCAGCTCCCAAGAAAGCGAGTTGAAGAAAGGAGCTCAGGGGCACTGTAATTCACAAACCTGCAGAGTTATGAATGACAGCTATCGTCCAAAAATGTATAGAAGTAAGTCTTCGAAGAGGACTTGAAAGCGGGGCAGAATTTCAGGAAAACGATTTCAGGGGGTAGACTGGAATTGCACTTAAAACATAGGAAAAGAGGCAGAATGTTGACAATGATGCACTTGGCCAAAAAGGGCGTATGCTTTTTTTTCTGAATATATTCAGGAAAAAACGCATACGCCCTTTTTGGCCAACCAAGCAAGCGTGTAAAGGAAATCTGCACTACAATGAAGTCTCACTGCCCCCTGGTCAAAAGGGCCATCTGAAAAAAGTGTAAAATCCAGAAAGGCAGGACAGGTCATGGAGAACAGGGAGCCTTGTTATGCTGATGGGCGGATTTAAATTGCCAACAGCCACTCTGGAAAACTGTATGGTGTTTCCTGAAACACGTAGGAAACAAAGCAACACAGCCTATGGCACTTCCACTTATGGTCCTATAGCTTAGGGAAATTAAAATCAAAAACACACAGCCACCCCAAAGTTTGGGATGGCTCAGTTTACAAGAACCTCATCTACGGTAGAAGTTAAATATCCGAGAAAGCATAAAATGGATAAAGAAGTTGTGGTACGCACGTACAATGGAATATCACTCAGCAATGAAATCTACGTCATCAGGACCGTAGCGGCATAATGAGTGGATTCAGGTATGATGATTCTACGAGAAATAAGTCAGACAGAAAAAGAAACATCATAAGTTATCACTAATACACGGAATGTAAACTTGGCTACCCATGAACTGAATTACAAAACAGAACAGGGTCTAAAATTTAGCAAACCCACTTATGCTTGCTTATGGGGAAAGGTCAGTTGGGATGCTGCATAAAACCAGAGATTGAAATTAGCACAGATACCGTTCCATAAGCCAAATATATAATAGACATAACCTACTCCTTGCTCAACGAAATGGACTCAACACCCTATATTCAACGCCTGGGAAGATACCTGACAAGTAAGAATCTTAAAACCCATGGATTTATATGTCTCCATAAGGAAATCAAGCGTGTGTACAGTGGCCTAAAAGCAGCAGTGAAAATCCGATAAATCCCATTATCAAAATGAATTTCAAAAACAAAACACAATGACAGTGAAATAGAGAGCAATTCTTAAATAATTCATTCAGGGCTTGTGATGCAACCTGTATTTACCACATCTACACCCAGAGCTGGATGAGACATAAGGCTGGACACTTCGGGCTGATAGCATTGGTGAGGTTCGGTGAGCAAACGCAGACCCTTTGAAGTCATACTGCATGGTACCCATTCCATGGGTCCCAACTCTCCAGGTTTAAGGCATTCTTCCTTCAGCTAAAACATGCATGGGAAACCCAGAGTATGGTCCACCATGTGATTAGGAAACGTTTTCAAATGCATCTCAGTTTTCGTCCCCTGGTACTCGGGTTCAACATTTAAACGCTTTACTAACACTCTCCCCACTTGGAGAGTCAGTGCCATTAACCTCCTGTTTCGCACAGTTTGCAATTTCTGCGCAAGATGTACAGGAATAGGGAGAACCAATGAGAGACTAGCTGTAGGTGCCTGCACGGGCAAAAGGAACGCTCATTTCCGACCAGGAAGAGGAATTAAACAAAGGCTCAGCATGCCCTGCCGGAAAGAGATTATGGCCTGAAGCAATCCTGCGGTTTTGCGGCCAGCTCACAAGAAAGCGAGTTGAAGACATGAGCTCAGGGGCACTGTAATTCACAAACCTGCAGAGCTATGAATGACAGCTATCGTCCAAAAATGTATTGAAGTAAGTCTTCGAAGAGGACTTGAAAGCGGGGCAGAATTTCAGGAAAACGATTTCAGGGGGTAAACTGGAATTGTACTAAAAGCATAGAAAAAGAGGCAGAATGTCGACAACGACGCACTTGGCCAAAAAGGGCGTATGCGTTTTTTCCTGAATATATTCAGAAAAAAACGCATACGCCCTTTTTGGCCAACCAAGCAAGCGTGTAAAGGAAATCTGCACTACAATGAAGTCTCACTGCCCCCCCGGTCAAAAGGGCCATCTGAAAAAAGGGTAAAATCCAGAAAGGCAGGACAGGTCATGGAGAACAGGGAGCCTTTTCATGCTGATGGGCGGGATGTAAATTGCCAACAACCACTCTGGAGAAGTGTATGGTGTTTCCAGAAACACGTAGGAAACAATGCAACACAGCCTATGGCACTTCCACTTATGGTCCTATAGCTTAGGGAAATTAAAATCAAAAACACACAGCCACCCCAGAGTTTGGGACGGCTCTGTTTACAAGAACCTCGTCTACGGTACAAGTAAAATATCCCAGAAAGTAAAAAATGGATAAAGAAGTTGTGGTACGCACGTATAATGGAATATCACTCAGCAATGAAATCTACGTCATCAGGCCCGTAGCGGCATAATGAGTGGATTCAGGTATGATGATTCTACGAGAAATAAGTCACACAGAAAAAGAAACATCATAAGATATCACTAATACACGGAATGTAAACTTGGCTACCCATGAACTGAATTACAAAACAGAACAGGGTCTCAAATTTAGAAAACCAACTTATGCTTGCTTATGGGGAAAGGTGAGTTGGGGTGCTGCATAAAACCAGAGATTGAAATTAGCACAGATACCGTTCCATAAGCCAAATATATAATAGACAAGACCTACTCCTTGCTCAACGAAATGGACTCAACACCCCATATTCAACGCCTGGCAAGATACCTGACAAGTAAGAATCTTAAAACCCATGGATTTATATGTCTCCATAAGGAAATCAAGCGTGTGTACAGCGGCCTAAACGCAGCAGTGAAAATCCGATAAATCCCATTATCAAAATAAATTTCAAAAACAAAACAAAATGACAGTGAAATAGAGAGCAATTCTTAAATAATTCATTCAGGGTTTGTGATGCAACCTGGATTTCCCACATCTACACCCAGAGCTGGGTGAGACATAAGGCTGGACACTTCGGGCTGATAGCATTGGTGAGGTTCGGTGAGCAAACGCAGACCCTTGGAAGTCATACTGCATGGTACCCATTCCATGGGTTCCAAATTTCCAGGTTTAAGGGATTCTTCCTTCAGCTAAAACATGCATGGGAAACCCATAGTATGGTCCACCGTGTGATTGGGAAACGTTTTCAAATGCATCTCAGTTTTCGTCCCCTGGTACTCGGGTTCACCATTCCAGACGCTTTACTAACACTCTCCCCACTTGGAGAGTAAGTGCATTTAACCTCCTGTTTGGCACACTTTGCAATAACTGCGCAAGATGAACAGGAATAGGGAGAAGCAATGAGAGACTAGCTGTAGGTGTCTGCACGGGCAAATGGAACGCTCATTTCCCACCAGGAAGAGGAATTAACCAAAGGCTCAGCGTGCCCTGCCGGAAAGAGATTAGGGCCTGAAGCAATCCTGCGGTTTTGCGGCCAGCTCACAAGAAAGCGAGTTGAAGACATGAGCTCAGGGGCACTGTAATTCATAAACCTGCAGAGTTATGAATGACAGCTATCGTCCAAAAGTGTATTGAAGTAAGTCTTCCAAGAGGACTTGAAAGCGGGGCAGAATTTCAGGAAAACGATTTCAGGGGGTAGACTGGAATTGTACTAAAAGCATAGGAAAAGAGGCAGAATGTCGACAACGTTGCACTTGGCCAAAAAGGGCGTATGCGTTTTTTCCTGAATATATTCAGGAAAAAACGCATACGCCCTTTTTGGCCAACCAAGCAAGCGTGTAAAGGAAATCTGCACTACAATGAAGTCTCACTGCCCCCTGGTCAAAAGGGCCATCTGAAAAAAGTGTAAAATCCAGAAAGGCAGGACAGGTCATGGAGAACAGGGAGCCTTGTTATGCTGATGGGCGGATTTAAATTGCCAACAGCCACTCTGGAAAACTGTATGGTGTTTCCTGAAACACGTAGGAAACAAAGCAACACAGCCTATGGCACTTCCACTTATGGTCCTATAGCTTAGGGAAATTAAAATCAAAAACACACAGCCACCCCAAAGTTTGGGATGGCTCAGTTTACAAGAACCTCATCTACGATAGAAGTTAAATATCCGAGAAAGCATAAAATGGATAAAGAAGTTGTGGTACGCACGTACAATGGAATATCACTCAGCAATGAAATCTACGTCATCAGTCCCGTAGCGGCATAATGAGTGGATTCAGGTACGATGATTCTACGAGAAATAAGTCACACAGAAAAAGAAACATCATAAGATATCACAAATACACGGAATGTAAACTTGACTACACATGAACTGATATACAAAACAGAACAGGGTCTCAAATTTAGAAAACCAACTTATGCTTGCTTATGCGGAAAGGTGAGTTGGGGTGCTGCATAAAACCAGAGATTGAAATTAGCACAGATACCGTTCCATAAGCCAAATATATAATAGACAAGACCTACTCCTTGCTCAACGAAATGGACTCAACACCCCATATTCAATGCCTTGCAAGATACCTGACAAGTAAGAATCTTAAAACCCATGGATTTATATGTCTCCATAATGAAATCAAGCGTGTGTACAACGGCCTAAATGCAGCAGTGAAAATCCGATAAATCCCATTATCAAAATAAATTTCAAAAACAAAACACAATGACAGTGAAATAGAGAGCAATTCTTGAATAATTCATTCAGGGCTTGTGATGCAACCTGGATTTACCACATCTACACCCAGAGCTGGGTGAGACATAAGGCTGGACACTTCGGGCTGATAGCATTGGTGAGGTTCGGTGAGCAAACGCAGACACTTTGAAGTCATACTGCATGGTACCCATTCCATGGGTCCCAACTCTCCAGGTTTAAGGGATTCTTCCTTCAGCTAAAATATGCATGGGAAACCCAGACTATCGTCCGCCGTGTGATTGGGAAACGTTTTCAAATGCATCTCAGTTTTCGTCCCCTGGTTCTCGGGTTCACCATTCCAGACGCTTTACTAACACTCTCCCCACTTGGAGAGTCAGTGCCTTTAACCTCCTGTTTGGCAAAGTTTGAAATTTCTGCGCAAGATGAACAGGCATAGAGAGAACCAATGAGAGACTAGCTGTTGGTGTCTGCACGGGCAAATTGAACGATCATTTCCCACCAGGAAGAGGAATTAACCAAAGGCTCAGCGTGCCCGGCCGGAAACATATTAGGGCCTGAAGCAATCCTGCGGTTTTGCGGCCAGCTCACAAGAAAGCGAGTTGAAGACATGAGCTCAGGGGCACTGTAATTCACAAACCTGCAGAGTTATGAATGACAGCTATCGTCCAAAAATGTATTGAAGTAAGTCTTCGAAGAGGACTTGAAAGCGGGGCAGAATTTCAGGAAAACGATTTCAGGGGGTAGACTGGAATTGTACTAAAAGCATAGGAAAAGAGGCAGAATGTCGACAACGACGCACTTGGCCAAAAAGAGCGTATGCGTTTTTTCCTGAATATATTCAGAAAAAAACGCATACGCTCTTTTTGGCCAACCAAGCAAGCGTGTAAAGGAAATCTGCACTACAATGAAGTCTCACTGCCCCCCCGGTCAAAAGGGCCATCTGAAAAAAGTGTAAAATCCAGAAAGGCAGGACAGGTCATGGAGAACAGGGAGCCTTGTCATGCTGATGGGCGGGATGTAAATTGCCAACAACCACTCTGGAGAAGTGTATGGTGTTTCCAGAAACACGTAGGAAACAAAGCAACACAGCCTATGGCACTTCCACTTATGGTCCTATAGCTTAGGGAAATTAAAATCAAAAACACACAGCCACCCCAGAGTTTGGGACGGCTCTGTTTACAAGAACCTCGTCTAAGGTACAAGTAAAATATCCCAGAAAGTAAAAAATGGATAAAGAATTTGTGGTACGCACGTATAATGGAATATCACTCAGCAATGAAATCTACATCATCAGGCCCGTAGCGGCATAATGAGTGGATTCAGGTATGATGATTCTACGAGAAATAAGTCACACAGAAAAAGAAACATCATAAGATATCACTAATACACGGAATGTAAACTTGGCTACACATGAACTGAATTACAAAACAGAACAGGGTCTCAAATTTAGAAAACCAACTTATGCTTGCTTATGGGGAAAGGTGAGTTGGGGTGCTGCATAAAACCAGAGATTGAAATTAGCACAGATACCGTTCCATAAGCCAAATATATAATAGACAAGACCTACTCCTTGCTCAACGAAATGGACTCAACACCCCATATTCAACGCCTGGCAAGATACCTGACAAGTAAGAATCTTAAAACCCATGGATTTATATGTCTCCATAAGGAAATCAAGCGTGTGTACAGCGGCCTAAACGCAGCAGTGAAAATCCGATAAATCCCATTATCAAAATAAATTTCAAAAACAAAACAAAATGACAGTGAAATAGAGAGCAATTCTTAAATAATTCATTCAGGGCTTGTGATGCAACCTGGATTTCCCACATCTACACCCAGAGCTGGGTGAGACATAAGGCTGGACACTTCGGGCTGATAGCATTGGTGAGGTTCGGTGAGCAAACGCAGACCCTTGGAAGTCATACTGCATGGTACCCATTCCATGGGTTCCAAATTTCCAGGTTTAAGGGATTCTTCCTTCAGCTAAAACATGCATGGGAAACCCATAGTATGGTCCACCGTGTGATTGGGAAACGTTTTCAAATGCATCTCAGTTTTCGTCCCCTGGTACTCGGGTTCACCATTCCAGACGCTTTACTAACACTCTCCCCACTTGGAGAGTAAGTGCATTTAACCTCCTGTTTGGCACACTTTGCAATAACTGCGCAAGATGAACAGGAATAGGGAGAAGCAATGAGAGACTAGCTGTAGGTGTCTGCACGGGCAAATGGAACGCTCATTTCCCACCAGGAAGAGGAATTAACCAAAGGCTCAGCGTGCCCTGCCGGAAAGAGATTAGGGCCTGAAGCAATCCTGCGGTTTTGCGGCCAGCTCACAAGAAAGCGAGTTGAAGACATGAGCTCAGGGGCACTGTAATTCATAAACCTGCAGAGTTATGAATGACAGCTATCGTCCAAAAGTGTATTGAAGTAAGTCTTCCAAGAGGACTTGAAAGCGGGGCAGAATTTCAGGAAAACGATTTCAGGGGGTAGACTGGAATTGTACTAAAAGCATAGGAAAAGAGGCAGAATGTCGACAACGTTGCACTTGGCCAAAAAGGGTGTATGCGTTTTTTCCTGAATATATTCAGGAAAAAACGCATACGCCCTTTTTGGCCAACCAAGCAAGCGTGTAAAGGAAATCTGCACTACAATGAAGTCTCACTGCCCCCCCGGTCAAAAGGGCCATCTGAAAAAAGGGTAAAATCCAGAAAGGCAGGACAGGTCATGGAGAACAGGGAGCCTTTTCATGCTGATGGGCGGGATGTAAATTGCCAACAACCACTCTGGAGAAGTGTATGGTGTTTCCAGAAACACGTAGGAAACAATGCAACACAGCCTATGGCACTTCCACTTATGGTCCTATAGCTTAGGGAAATTAAAATCAAAAACACACAGCCACCCCAGAGTTTGGGACGGCTCTGTTTACAAGAACCTCGTCTACGGTACAAGTAAAATATCCCAGAAAGTAAAAAATGGATAAAGAAGTTGTGGTACGCACGTATAATGGAATATCACTCAGCAATGAAATCTACGTCATCAGGCCCGTAGCGGCATAATGAGTGGATTCAGGTATGATGATTCTACGAGAAATAAGTCACACAGAAAAAGAAACATCATAAGATATCACTAATACACGGAATGTAAACTTGGCTACCCATGAACTGAATTACAAAACAGAACAGGGTCTCAAATTTAGAAAACCAACTTATGCTTGCTTATGGGGAAAGGTGAGTTGGGGTGCTGCATAAAACCAGAGATTGAAATTAGCACAGATACCGTTCCATAAGCCAAATATATAATAGACAAGACCTACTCCTTGCTCAACGAAATGGACTCAACACCCCATATTCAACGCCTGGCAAGATACCTGACAAGTAAGAATCTTAAAACCCATGGATTTATATGTCTCCATAAGGAAATCAAGCGTGTGTACAGCGGCCTAAACGCAGCAGTGAAAATCCGATAAATCCCATTATCAAAATAAATTTCAAAAACAAAACAAAATGACAGTGAAATAGAGAGCAATTCTTAAATAATTCATTCAGGGTTTGTGATGCAACCTGGATTTCCCACATCTACACCCAGAGCTGGGTGAGACATAAGGCTGGACACTTCGGGCTGATAGCATTGGTGAGGTTCGGTGAGCAAACGCAGACCCTTGGAAGTCATACTGCATGGTACCCATTCCATGGGTTCCAAATTTCCAGGTTTAAGGGATTCTTCCTTCAGCTAAAACATGCATGGGAAACCCATAGTATGGTCCACCGTGTGATTGGGAAACGTTTTCAAATGCATCTCAGTTTTCGTCCCCTGGTACTCGGGTTCACCATTCCAGACGCTTTACTAACACTCTCCCCACTTGGAGAGTCAGTGCCTTTAACCTCCTGTTTGGCAAAGTTTGAAATTTCTGCGCAAGATGAACAGGCATAGAGAGAACCAATGAGAGACTAGCTGTTGGTGTCTGCACGGGCAAATTGAACGATCATTTCCCACCAGGAAGAGGAATTAACCAAAGGCTCAGCGTGCCCGGCCGGAAACATATTAGGGCCTGAAGCAATCCTGCGGTTTTGCGGCCAGCTCACAAGAAAGCGAGTTGAAGACATGAGCTCAGGGGCACTGTAATTCACAAACCTGCAGAGTTATGAATGACAGCTATCGTCCAAAAATGTATTGAAGTAAGTCTTCGAAGAGGACTTGAAAGCGGGGCAGAATTTCAGGAAAACGATTTCAGGGGGTAGACTGGAATTGTACTAAAAGCATAGGAAAAGAGGCAGAATGTCGACAACGACGCACTTGGCCAAAAAGAGCGTATGCGTTTTTTCCTGAATATATTCAGAAAAAAACGCATACGCTCTTTTTGGCCAACCAAGCAAGCGTGTAAAGGAAATCTGCACTACAATGAAGTCTCACTGCCCCCCCGGTCAAAAGGGCCATCTGAAAAAAGTGTAAAATCCAGAAAGGCAGGACAGGTCATGGAGAACAGGGAGCCTTGTCATGCTGATGGGCGGGATGTAAATTGCCAACAACCACTCTGGAGAAGTGTATGGTGTTTCCAGAAACACGTAGGAAACAAAGCAACACAGCCTATGGCACTTCCACTTATGGTCCTATAGCTTAGGGAAATTAAAATCAAAAACACACAGCCACCCCAGAGTTTGGGACGGCTCTGTTTACAAGAACCTCGTCTAAGGTACAAGTAAAATATCCCAGAAAGTAAAAAATGGATAAAGAATTTGTGGTACGCACGTATAATGGAATATCACTCAGCAATGAAATCTACATCATCAGGCCCGTAGCGGCATAATGAGTGGATTCAGGTATGATGATTCTACGAGAAATAAGTCACACAGAAAAAGAAACATCATAAGATATCACTAATACACGGAATGTAAACTTGGCTACACATGAACTGAATTACAAAACAGAACAGGGTCTCAAATTTAGAAAACCAACTTATGCTTGCTTATGGGGAAAGGTGAGTTGGGGTGCTGCATAAAACCAGAGATTGAAATTAGCACAGATACCGTTCCATAAGCCAAATATATAATAGACAAGACCTACTCCTTGCTCAACGAAATGGACTCAACACCCCATATTCAACGCCTGGCAAGATACCTGACAAGTAAGAATCTTAAAACCCATGGATTTATATGTCTCCATAAGGAAATCAAGCGTGTGTACAGCGGCCTAAACGCAGCAGTGAAAATCCGATAAATCCCATTATCAAAATAAATTTCAAAAACAAAACAAAATGACAGTGAAATAGAGAGCAATTCTTAAATAATTCATTCAGGGCTTGTGATGCAACCTGGATTTCCCACATCTACACCCAGAGCTGGGTGAGACATAAGGCTGGACACTTCGGGCTGATAGCATTGGTGAGGTTCGGTGAGCAAACGCAGACCCTTGGAAGTCATACTGCATGGTACCCATTCCATGGGTTCCAAATTTCCAGGTTTAAGGGATTCTTCCTTCAGCTAAAACATGCATGGGAAACCCATAGTATGGTCCACCGTGTGATTGGGAAACGTTTTCAAATGCATCTCAGTTTTCGTCCCCTGGTACTCGGGTTCACCATTCCAGACGCTTTACTAACACTCTCCCCACTTGGAGAGTAAGTGCATTTAACCTCCTGTTTGGCACACTTTGCAATAACTGCGCAAGATGAACAGGAATAGGGAGAAGCAATGAGAGACTAGCTGTAGGTGTCTGCACGGGCAAATGGAACGCTCATTTCCCACCAGGAAGAGGAATTAACCAAAGGCTCAGCGTGCCCTGCCGGAAAGAGATTAGGGCCTGAAGCAATCCTGCGGTTTTGCGGCCAGCTCACAAGAAAGCGAGTTGAAGACATGAGCTCAGGGGCACTGTAATTCATAAACCTGCAGAGTTATGAATGACAGCTATCGTCCAAAAGTGTATTGAAGTAAGTCTTCCAAGAGGACTTGAAAGCGGGGCAGAATTTCAGGAAAACGATTTCAGGGGGTAGACTGGAATTGTACTAAAAGCATAGGAAAAGAGGCAGAATGTCGACAACGTTGCACTTGGCCAAAAAGGGTGTATGCGTTTTTTCCTGAATATATTCAGGAAAAAACGCATACGCCCTTTTTGGCCAACCAAGCAAGCGTGTAAAGGAAATCTGCACTACAATGAAGTCTCACTGCCCCCCCGGTCAAAAGGGCCATCTGAAAAAAGGGTAAAATCCAGAAAGGCAGGACAGGTCATGGAGAACAGGGAGCCTTTTCATGCTGATGGGCGGGATGTAAATTGCCAACAACCACTCTGGAGAAGTGTATGGTGTTTCCAGAAACACGTAGGAAACAATGCAACACAGCCTATGGCACTTCCACTTATGGTCCTATAGCTTAGGGAAATTAAAATCAAAAACACACAGCCACCCCAGAGTTTGGGACGGCTCTGTTTACAAGAACCTCGTCTACGGTACAAGTAAAATATCCCAGAAAGTAAAAAATGGATAAAGAAGTTGTGGTACGCACGTATAATGGAATATCACTCAGCAATGAAATCTACGTCATCAGGCCCGTAGCGGCATAATGAGTGGATTCAGGTATGATGATTCTACGAGAAATAAGTCACACAGAAAAAGAAACATCATAAGATATCACTAATACACGGAATGTAAACTTGGCTACCCATGAACTGAATTACAAAACAGAACAGGGTCTCAAATTTAGAAAACCAACTTATGCTTGCTTATGGGGAAAGGTGAGTTGGGGTGCTGCATAAAACCAGAGATTGAAATTAGCACAGATACCGTTCCATAAGCCAAATATATAATAGACAAGACCTACTCCTTGCTCAACGAAATGGACTCAACACCCCATATTCAACGCCTGGCAAGATACCTGACAAGTAAGAATCTTAAAACCCATGGATTTATATGTCTCCATAAGGAAATCAAGCGTGTGTACAGCGGCCTAAACGCAGCAGTGAAAATCCGATAAATCCCATTATCAAAATAAATTTCAAAAACAAAACAAAATGACAGTGAAATAGAGAGCAATTCTTAAATAATTCATTCAGGGTTTGTGATGCAACCTGGATTTCCCACATCTACACCCAGAGCTGGGTGAGACATAAGGCTGGACACTTCGGGCTGATAGCATTGGTGAGGTTCGGTGAGCAAACGCAGACCCTTGGAAGTCATACTGCATGGTACCCATTCCATGGGTTCCAAATTTCCAGGTTTAAGGGATTCTTCCTTCAGCTAAAACATGCATGGGAAACCCATAGTATGGTCCACCGTGTGATTGGGAAACGTTTTCAAATGCATCTCAGTTTTCGTCCCCTGGTACTCGGGTTCACCATTCCAGACGCTTTACTAACACTCTCCCCACTTGGAGAGTAAGTGCATTTAACCTCCTGTTTGGCACACTTTGCAATAACTGCGCAAGATGAACAGGAATAGGGAGAAGCAATGAGAGACTAGCTGTAGGTGTCTGCACGGGCAAATGGAACGCTCATTTCCCACCAGGAAGAGGAATTAACCAAAGGCTCAGCGTGCCCTGCCGGAAAGAGATTAGGGCCTGAAGCAATCCTGCGGTTTTGCGGCCAGCTCACAAGAAAGCGAGTTGAAGACATGAGCTCAGGGGCACTGTAATTCATAAACCTGCAGAGTTATGAATGACAGCTATCGTCCAAAAGTGTATTGAAGTAAGTCTTCCAAGAGGACTTGAAAGCGGGGCAGAATTTCAGGAAAACGATTTCAGGGGGTAGACTGGAATTGTACTAAAAGCATAGGAAAAGAGGCAGAATGTCGACAACGTTGCACTTGGCCAAAAAGGGCGTATGCGTTTTTTCCTGAATATATTCAGGAAAAAACGCATACGCCCTTTTTGGCCAACCAAGCAAGCGTGTAAAGGAAATCTGCACTACAATGAAGTCTCACTGCCCCCTGGTCAAAAGGGCCATCTGAAAAAAGTGTAAAATCCAGAAAGGCAGGACAGGTCATGGAGAACAGGGAGCCTTGTTATGCTGATGGGCGGATTTAAATTGCCAACAGCCACTCTGGAAAACTGTATGGTGTTTCCTGAAACACGTAGGAAACAAAGCAACACAGCCTATGGCACTTCCACTTATGGTCCTATAGCTTAGGGAAATTAAAATCAAAAACACACAGCCACCCCAAAGTTTGGGATGGCTCAGTTTACAAGAACCTCATCTACGATAGAAGTTAAATATCCGAGAAAGCATAAAATGGATAAAGAAGTTGTGGTACGCACGTACAATGGAATATCACTCAGCAATGAAATCTACGTCATCAGTCCCGTAGCGGCATAATGAGTGGATTCAGGTACGATGATTCTACGAGAAATAAGTCACACAGAAAAAGAAACATCATAAGATATCACAAATACACGGAATGTAAACTTGACTACACATGAACTGATATACAAAACAGAACAGGGTCTCAAATTTAGAAAACCAACTTATGCTTGCTTATGCGGAAAGGTGAGTTGGGGTGCTGCATAAAACCAGAGATTGAAATTAGCACAGATACCGTTCCATAAGCCAAATATATAATAGACAAGACCTACTCCTTGCTCAACGAAATGGACTCAACACCCCATATTCAATGCCTTGCAAGATACCTGACAAGTAAGAATCTTAAAACCCATGGATTTATATGTCTCCATAATGAAATCAAGCGTGTGTACAACGGCCTAAATGCAGCAGTGAAAATCCGATAAATCCCATTATCAAAATAAATTTCAAAAACAAAACACAATGACAGTGAAATAGAGAGCAATTCTTGAATAATTCATTCAGGGCTTGTGATGCAACCTGGATTTACCACATCTACACCCAGAGCTGGGTGAGACATAAGGCTGGACACTTCGGGCTGATAGCATTGGTGAGGTTCGGTGAGCAAACGCAGACACTTTGAAGTCATACTGCATGGTACCCATTCCATGGGTCCCAACTCTCCAGGTTTAAGGGATTCTTCCTTCAGCTAAAATATGCATGGGAAACCCAGACTATCGTCCGCCGTGTGATTGGGAAACGTTTTCAAATGCATCTCAGTTTTCGTCCCCTGGTTCTCGGGTTCACCATTCCAGACGCTTTACTAACACTCTCCCCACTTGGAGAGTCAGTGCCTTTAACCTCCTGTTTGGCAAAGTTTGAAATTTCTGCGCAAGATGAACAGGCATAGAGAGAACCAATGAGAGACTAGCTGTTGGTGTCTGCACGGGCAAATTGAACGATCATTTCCCACCAGGAAGAGGAATTAACCAAAGGCTCAGCGTGCCCGGCCGGAAACATATTAGGGCCTGAAGCAATCCTGCGGTTTTGCGGCCAGCTCACAAGAAAGCGAGTTGAAGACATGAGCTCAGGGGCACTGTAATTCACAAACCTGCAGAGTTATGAATGACAGCTATCGTCCAAAAATGTATTGAAGTAAGTCTTCGAAGAGGACTTGAAAGCGGGGCAGAATTTCAGGAAAACGATTTCAGGGGGTAGACTGGAATTGTACTAAAAGCATAGGAAAAGAGGCAGAATGTCGACAACGACGCACTTGGCCAAAAAGAGCGTATGCGTTTTTTCCTGAATATATTCAGAAAAAAACGCATACGCTCTTTTTGGCCAACCAAGCAAGCGTGTAAAGGAAATCTGCACTACAATGAAGTCTCACTGCCCCCCCGGTCAAAAGGGCCATCTGAAAAAAGTGTAAAATCCAGAAAGGCAGGACAGGTCATGGAGAACAGGGAGCCTTGTCATGCTGATGGGCGGGATGTAAATTGCTAACAACCACTCTGGAGAAGTGTATGGTGTTTCCAGAAACACGTAGGAAACAAAGCAACACAGCCTATGGCACTTCCACTTATGGTCCTATAGCTTAGGGAAATTAAAATCAAAAACACACAGCCACCCCAGAGTTTGGGACGGCTCTGTTTACAAGAACCTCGTCTAAGGTACAAGTAAAATATCCCAGAAAGTAAAAAATGGATAAAGAATTTGTGGTACGCACGTATAATGGAATATCACTCAGCAATGAAATCTACATCATCAGGCCCGTAGCGGCATAATGAGTGGATTCAGGTATGATGATTCTACGAGAAATAAGTCACACAGAAAAAGAAACATCATAAGATATCACTAATACACGGAATGTAAACTTGGCTACACATGAACTGAATTACAAAACAGAACAGGGTCTCAAATTTAGAAAACCAACTTATGCTTGCTTATGGGGAAAGGTGAGTTGGGGTGCTGCATAAAACCAGAGATTGAAATTAGCACAGATACCGTTCCATAAGCCAAATATATAATAGACAAGACCTACTCCTTGCTCAACGAAATGGACTCAACACCCCATATTCAACGCCTGGCAAGATACCTGACAAGTAAGAATCTTAAAACCCATGGATTTATATGTCTCCATAAGGAAATCAAGCGTGTGTACAGCGGCCTAAACGCAGCAGTGAAAATCCGATAAATCCCATTATCAAAATAAATTTCAAAAACAAAACAAAATGACAGTGAAATAGAGAGCAATTCTTAAATAATTCATTCAGGGTTTGTGATGCAACCTGGATTTCCCACATCTACACCCAGAGCTGGGTGAGACATAAGGCTGGACACTTCGGGCTGATAGCATTGGTGAGGTTCGGTGAGCAAACGCAGACCCTTGGAAGTCATACTGCATGGTACCCATTCCATGGGTTCCAAATTTCCAGGTTTAAGGGATTCTTCCTTCAGCTAAAACATGCATGGGAAACCCATAGTATGGTCCACCGTGTGATTGGGAAACGTTTTCAAATGCATCTCAGTTTTCGTCCCCTGGTACTCGGGTTCACCATTCCAGACGCTTTACTAACACTCTCCCCACTTGGAGAGTAAGTGCATTTAACCTCCTGTTTGGCACACTTTGCAATAACTGCGCAAGATGAACAGGAATAGGGAGAAGCAATGAGAGACTAGCTGTAGGTGTCTGCACGGGCAAATGGAACGCTCATTTCCCACCAGGAAGAGGAATTAACCAAAGGCTCAGCGTGCCCTGCCGGAAAGAGATTAGGGCCTGAAGCAATCCTGCGGTTTTGCGGCCAGCTCACAAGAAAGCGAGTTGAAGACATGAGCTCAGGGGCACTGTAATTCATAAACCTGCAGAGTTATGAATGACAGCTATCGTCCAAAAGTGTATTGAAGTAAGTCTTCCAAGAGGACTTGAAAGCGGGGCAGAATTTCAGGAAAACGATTTCAGGGGGTAGACTGGAATTGTACTAAAAGCATAGGAAAAGAGGCAGAATGTCGACAACGTTGCACTTGGCCAAAAAGGGCGTATGCGTTTTTTCCTGAATATATTCAGGAAAAAACGCATACGCCCTTTTTGGCCAACCAAGCAAGCGTGTAAAGGAAATCTGCACTACAATGAAGTCTCACTGCCCCCTGGTCAAAAGGGCCATCTGAAAAAAGTGTAAAATCCAGAAAGGCAGGACAGGTCATGGAGAACAGGGAGCCTTGTTATGCTGATGGGCGGATTTAAATTGCCAACAGCCACTCTGGAAAACTGTATGGTGTTTCCTGAAACACGTAGGAAACAAAGCAACACAGCCTATGGCACTTCCACTTATGGTCCTATAGCTTAGGGAAATTAAAATCAAAAACACACAGCCACCCCAAAGTTTGGGATGGCTCAGTTTACAAGAACCTCATCTACGATAGAAGTTAAATATCCGAGAAAGCATAAAATGGATAAAGAAGTTGTGGTACGCACGTACAATGGAATATCACTCAGCAATGAAATCTACGTCATCAGTCCCGTAGCGGCATAATGAGTGGATTCAGGTACGATGATTCTACGAGAAATAAGTCACACAGAAAAAGAAACATCATAAGATATCACAAATACACGGAATGTAAACTTGACTACACATGAACTGATATACAAAACAGAACAGGGTCTCAAATTTAGAAAACCAACTTATGCTTGCTTATGCGGAAAGGTGAGTTGGGGTGCTGCATAAAACCAGAGATTGAAATTAGCACAGATACCGTTCCATAAGCCAAATATATAATAGACAAGACCTACTCCTTGCTCAACGAAATGGACTCAACACCCCATATTCAATGCCTTGCAAGATACCTGACAAGTAAGAATCTTAAAACCCATGGATTTATATGTCTCCATAATGAAATCAAGCGTGTGTACAACGGCCTAAATGCAGCAGTGAAAATCCGATAAATCCCATTATCAAAATAAATTTCAAAAACAAAACACAATGACAGTGAAATAGAGAGCAATTCTTGAATAATTCATTCAGGGCTTGTGATGCAACCTGGATTTACCACATCTACACCCAGAGCTGGGTGAGACATAAGGCTGGACACTTCGGGCTGATAGCATTGGTGAGGTTCGGTGAGCAAACGCAGACACTTTGAAGTCATACTGCATGGTACCCATTCCATGGGTCCCAACTCTCCAGGTTTAAGGGATTCTTCCTTCAGCTAAAACATGCATGGGAAACCCAGACTATCGTCCGCCGTGTGATTGGGAAACGTTTTCAAATGCATCTCAGTTTTCGTCCCCTGGTTCTCGGGTTCACCATTCCAGACGCTTTACTAACACTCTCCCCACTTGGAGAGTCAGTGCCTTTAACCTCCTGTTTGGCAAAGTTTGAAATTTCTGCGCAAGATGAACAGGCATAGAGAGAACCAATGAGAGACTAGCTGTTGGTGTCTGCACGGGCAAATTGAACGATCATTTCCCACCAGGAAGAGGAATTAACCAAAGGCTCAGCGTGCCCGGCCGGAAACATATTAGGGCCTGAAGAAATCCTGCGGTTTTGCGGCCAGCTCACAAGAAAAGGAGTTGAAGACATGAGCTCAGGGGCACTGTAATTCACAAACCTGCAGAGTTATGAATGACAGCTATCGTCCAAAAATGTAGTGAAGTAAGTCTTTGAAGAGGACTTGAATGCGGGGCAGAATTTCAGGAAAACGATTTCAGGGGGTAGACTGGAATTGCACTTAAAGCATAGGAAAAGAGGCAGAATGTCAACAATGATGCACTTGGCCAAAAAGGGCGTATGCGTTTTTTCCTGAATATATTCAGAAAAAAACGCATACACACTTTTTGGCCAATCAAGCAAGCGTGTTAAGGAAATCTGCACTACAATGAAGTCTCACTGCCCCCCGGTCAAAAGGGCCATCTGAAAAATGTGTAAAATCCAGAAAGACAGGACAGGTCTTGGAGAACAGGGAGCCTTGTTATGCTGATGGGCGGGATGTAAATTGCCGACAGCCACTCTGGAGAAATGTATGGTGTATCCTGAAACACGTAGGAAACAAAGCAACACAGCCTATGTCACTTCCACTTATGGTCCTAAGCTTAGGGAAATTAAAATCAAAAACACACAGCCACCCCAAAGTTTGGGATGGCTCTGTTTACAAGAACCTTGTCTACGGTACAAGTTAAATATCCGAGAAAGGAAAAAATGGATAAACACGTTCTGGTACGCACGTACAATGGAATATCACTCAGCAAAGAAATCTACGTCTTCAGGCCCGTAGCGGCATAATGAGTGGATTCAGGTACGATGATTCTACGAGAAATAAGGCACACAGAAAAAGAAACATCATAATATATCAGTAATACACGGAATGTAAACTTGGCTACACATAAACTGAATTACAAAACAGAACAGGGTCTCAAATTTAGAAAACCAACTTATGCTTGCTTATGGGGAAAGGTGAGTTGGGGTGCTGCATAAAACCAGAGATTGAAATTAGCACAGATACCGTTCCATAAGCCAAATATATAATAGACAAGCCCTACTCCTTGCTCAACGAAATGGACTCAAAACCCCATATTCAACGCCTTGCAAGATACCTGACAAGTAAGAATCTTAAAACCCATGGATTTATACGTCTCCATAATGAAATCAAGCGTGTGTACAACGGCCTAAACGCAGCAGTGAAAATCCGATAAATCCCATTATCAAAATAAATTTCAAAAACAAAACACAATGACAGTGAAATAGAGAACAATTCTTAAATAATTCATTCAGGGCTTGTGATGCAACCTGGATTTACCACATCTACACCCAGAGCTGGGTGAGACATAAGGCTGGACACTTCGGGCTGATAGCATTGGTGAGGTTCGGTGAGCAAACGCAGACCCTTTGAAGTCATACTGCATGGTACCCATTCCATGGGTCCCAACTCTCCAGGTTTAAGGGATTCTTCCTTCAGCTAAAACATGCATGGGAAACCCACAGTACAGTGCACTGTGTGACCGGGAAACGTTTTCAAATGCATCTCAGTTTTCGTCCCCTGGTACTCGGGTTCACCATTCCAGACGCTTTACTAACACTCTCCCCACTTGGAGAGTCAGTGCCATTAACCTCCTGTTTGGCACAGTTTGCAATTCCTGCGTAAGATGTACAGGAATAGGGAGAACCAATGAGAGACTAGCTGTAGGTGCCTGCACGGACAAAAGGAACGCTCATTTCCGACAAGGAAGAGGAATTAAACAAAGGCTCAGCATGCCCTGCCGGAAAGAGATTATGGCCTGAAGCAATCCTGTGGTTTTGTGGCCAGCTCACAAGAAAACGAGTTGAAGACATGAGCTCAGGGGCACTGTAATTCACAAACCTGCAGAGTTATGAATGACAGCTATCGTCCAAAAATGTATTGAAGTAAGTCTTCGAAGAGGACTTGAAAGCGGGGCAGAATTTCAGGAAAACGATTTCAGGGGGTAGACTGGAATTGTACTAAAAGCATAGGAAAAGAGGCACAATGTCGACAACGATGCACTTGGCCAAAAAGGGCGTATCCGTTTTTTCCTGAATATATTCTGGAAAAAACGCATACGCCCTTTTTGGCCAACCAAGCAAGCGTGTAAAGGAAATCTGCACTAAAATGAAGTCTCCCTGCCCCCTGGTCAAAAGGGCCATCTGAAAAAAGTGTAAAATCCAGAAAGGCAGGACAGGTCTTGAAGAACAGGGGCCTTGTTATGCTGATGGGCGGGATGTAAATTGCCAACAGCCATTCTGGAGAAATGTATGGTGTATCCTGAAACACGTAGGAAACAAAGCAACACAGCCTATGTCACTTCCACTATGGTCCTATAGCTTAGGGTAATTAAAATCACAAACACACAGCCACCCCAAAGTATGGGTTGGCTCTGTTTACAAGAACCTTGTCTACGGTACAAGTTAAATATCCGAGAAAGGAAAAAATGGATAAAGAAGTTCTGGTACGCACGTACAATGGAATATCACTCAGCAATGAAATCTACGTCTTCAGGCCCATAGCGGCATAATGAGTGGATTCAGGTACGATGATTCTATGAGAAATAAGTCACACAGAAAAAGAAACATCATAATATATCAGTAATACACGGAATGTAAACTTGGCTACACATAAACTGAATTACAAAACAGAACAGTGTCTCAAATTTAGAAAACCAACTTATGCTTGCTTATGCGGAAAGGTGAGTTGGGGTGCTGCATAAAACCAGAGATTAAAATTAGCACAGATACCGTTCCATAAGCCAAATATATAATAGACAAGCCCTACTCCTTGCTCAACGAAATGGACACAACACTCCATATTCAACGCCTGGCAAGATACTTAACCAGTAAGAATCTTAAAACCCATGGATTTATATGTTTCCATAATGAAATCAAGCGTGTGTACAACGGCCTAAACGCAGCAGTGAAAATCCGATAAATCCCATTATCAAAATAAATTTCAAAAACAAAACACAATGACAGTGAAATAGAGAGCAATTCTTAAATAATTCATTCAGGGCTTGTGATGCAACCTGGATTTCCCACATCTACACCCAAAGCTGGGTGAGACATAAGGCTGGACACTTCGGGCTGATAGCATTGGTGAGGTTCGGTGAGCAAACGCAGACACTTTGAAGTCATACTGCATGGTACCCATTCCATGGGTCCCAACTCTCCAGGTTTAAGGGATTCTTCCTTCAGCTAAAACATGCATGGGAAACCCAGACTATCGTCCGCCGTGTGATTGGGAAACGTATTCAAATGCATCTCAATTTTCGTCCCCTGGTTCTCGGGTTCACCATTCCAGACGCTTTACTAACACTCTCCCCACTTGGAGAGTCAGTGCCTTTAACCTCCTGTTTGGCACAGTTTTCAATTTCTGCGCAAGATGAACAGGCATAGGGAGAACCAATGAGAGACTAGCTGTTGGTGTCTGCACGGGCAAATGGAACGCTCATTTCCCACCAGGAAGAGGAATTAACCAAAGGCTCAGCGTGCCCGGCCGGAAACAGATTAGGGCCTGAAGCAATCCTGCGGTTTTGCGGCCAGCTCACAAGAAAACGAGTTGAAGAAAGGAGCTCAGGGGCACTGTAATTCACAAACCTGCAGAGTTATGAATGACAGCTATCGTCCAAAAATATACTGAAGTAAGTCTTCAAAGAGGACTTGAAAGCGGGGCAGAATTTCAGGAAAACGATTTCAGGGGGTAGACTGGAATTGCACTTAAAGCATAGGAAAAGAGGCAGAATGTCGAAAATGATGCACTGGGCCAAAAAGGGCGAATGCGTTTTTTCCTGAATATATTCAGGAAAAAACGCATACGCCCTTTTTGGCCAACCAAGCAAGCGTGTAAAGAAATCTGCACTACAATGAAGTCTCACTGCCCCCCGGTCAAAAGGGCCATCTGAAAAAAGTGTAAAATCCAGAAAGACAGGACAGGTCATGGAGAACAGGGAGCCTTGTTATGCTGATGGGCGGGATGTAAATTACCGACAGCCACTCTGGAGAAATGTATGGTATATCCTGAAACACGTAGGAAACAAAGCAACACAGCCTATGTCACTTCCACTTATGGTCCTATAGCTTAGGGAAATTAAAATCAAAAACACACAGCCACCCCAAAGTTTGGGATGGCTCTGTTTACAAGAACCTTGTCTACGGTACAAGTGAAATATTCGAGAAAGGAAAAAATGGATAAAGAGTTTCTGGTACACACGTACAATGGAATATCACTCAGCAAAGAAATCTACGTCTTCAGGCCCATAGCGGCATAATGAGTGGATTCAGGTACGATGATTCTACGAGAAATAAGTCACACAGAAAAAGAAACATCATAATATATCACTAATACACGGAATGTAAACTTGGCTACACATGAAGTGAATTACAAAACAGAACAGGGTCTCAAATTTAGAAAACCAACTTATGCTTGCATATGGGGAAAGGTGAGTTGGCATGCTGCATCAAACCAGAGATTGAAATTAGCACAGATACCGTTCCATAAGCCAAATATATAATAGACAAGCCCTACTCCTTGCCTCAACGAAATGGACTCAACACCCCATATTCAACGCCTTGCAAGATACCTGACAAGTAAGAATCTTAAAACCCATGGATTTATATGTCTCCATAATGAAATCAAGCGTGTGTACAACGGCCTAAATGCAGCAGTGAAAATCCGATAAATCCCATTATCAAAATAAATTTCAAAAACAAAACACAATGACAGTGAAATAGAGAGCAATTCTTAAATAATTCATTCAGGGCTTGTGATTCAACCTGGATTTACCACATCTACACCCAGAGCTGGGTGAGACATAAGGCTGGACACTTCGGGCTGATAGCATTGGTGAGGTTCGGTGAGCAAACGCAGACCCTTTGAAGTCATACTGCATGGTACCCATTCCATGGGTCCCAACTCTCCAGGTTTAAGGGATTCTTCCTTCAGCTAAAACATGCATGGGAAAATCACAGTACAGTGCACTGTGTGACCGGGAAACGTTTTCAAATACATATCAGTTTTCGTCCCCTGGTACTCGGGTTCACCATTCCAGACGCTTTACTAACACTCTCCCCACTTGGAGAGTCAGTGCCATTAACCTCCTGTTTGGACAGTTTGCAATTTCTGCGTAAGATGTACAGGAATAGGAAGAACCAATGAGAGACTAGCTGTAGGTGCCTGCACGGGCAAAAGGAACGCTCATTTCCGACAAGGAAGAGGAATTAAACAAAGGCTCAGCATGCCCTGCCGGAAAGAGATTATGGCCTGAAGCAATCCTGCGGTTTTGCGGACAGCTCACAAGAAAACGATTTGAAGAAAGGAGCTCAGGGGCACTGTAATTCACAAACCTGCAGAGTTATGAATGACAGCTATCGTCCAAAAATGTATTGAAGTAAGTCTTCGAAGAGGACTTGAAAGCGGGGCAGAATTTCAGGAAAACGATTTCAGGGGGTAGACTGGAATTGTACTAAAAGCATAGGAAAAGAGGCAGAATGTCGACAACGATGCACTTGGCCAAAAAGGGCGTATGCGTTTTTTCCTGAATATATTCTGGAAAAAACGCATACGCACTTTTTGGCCAACCAAGCAAGCGTGTAAAGGAAATCTGCACTACAATGAAGTCTCACTGCCCCCCCGGTCAAAAGGGCCATCTGAAAAAAATGTAAAATCCAGAAAGGCAGGACAGGTCATGGAGAACAGGGAGCCTTGTCATGCTGATGGGCGGGATGTAAATTGCCAACAACCACTCTGGAGAAGTGTATGGTGTTTCCAGAAACACGTAGGAAACAAAGCAACACAGCCTATGTCACTTCCACTTATGGTCCTATAGCTTAGGGAAATTAAAATCAAAAACACACAGCCACCCCAGAGTTTGGGACGGCTCTGTTTACAAGAACCTCGTCTACGGTACAAGTAAAATATCCCAGAAAGTAAAAAATGGATAAAGAAGTTGTGGTACGCACGTACAATGGAATATCACTCAGCAATGAAATCTACGTCGTCAGGCCCGTAGCGGCATAATGAGTGGATTCAGGTACGATGATTCTACGAGAAATAAGTCACACAGAAAAAGAAACATCATAAGATATGACTAATACACGGAATGTAAACTTGGCTGCCCATGAACGGAATTACAAAACAGAACAGGGTCTCAAATTTAGAAAAGCAACTTATGCTTGCTTATGGGGAAAGGTGAGTTGGGGTGCTGCATAAAACCAGAGATTGAAATTAGCACAGATACCGTTCCATAAGCCAAATATATAATAGACAAGACCTACTCCTTGCTCAACGAAATGGACTCAACACCCCATATTCAACGCCTGTCAAGATACCTGACAAGTAAGAATCTTAAAACCCATGGATTTATATGTCTCCATATGGAAATCAAGCGTGTGTACAGCGGCCTAAACGCAGCAGTGAAAATCCGATAAATCCCATTATCAAAATAAATTTCAAAAACAAAACAAAATGACAGTGAAATAGAGAGCAATTCTTACATAATTCATTCAGGGCTTGTGATGCAACCTGGATTTACCACATCTACACCCAGAGCTGGGTGAGACATAAGGCTGGACACTTCGGGCTGATAGCATTGGTGAGGTTCGGTGAGCAAACGCAGACCCTTTGAAGTCATACTGCATAGTACCCATTTCATGGGTCCCAACTCTCCAGGTTTAAGGGATTCTTCCTTCAGCTAAAACATGCATGGGAAACCCATAGTATGGTCCACCGTGTGATTGGGAAATGTTTTCAAATGCATCTCAGTTTTCGTACCCTGGTACTCGGGTTCACCATTCCAGACGCTTTACTAACACTCTCCCCACTTGGAGAGTCAGTGCATTTAACCTCCTGTTTGGCACACTTTGCAATTTCTGCGCAAGATGAACAGGAATAGGGAGAAGCAATGAGAGACTAGCTGTAGGTGTCTGCACGGGCAAATGGAACGCTCATTTCCCACCAGGAAGAGGAATTAACCAAAGGCTCAGCGTGCCCTGCCGGAAACAGATTAGGGCCTGAAGCAATCCTGCGGTTTTTCGGCCAGCTCACAAGAAAGCTAGTTTAGGAAAGGAGCTCAGGGGCACTGTAATTCACAAACCTGCAGAGTTATGAATAACAGCTATCGTCCAAAAACGTATTGAAGTAAGTTTTCGAAGAGGACTTGAAAGTGGGGCAGAATTTCAGGAAAACGATTTCAGGGGGTAGACTGGAATTGCACTTAAAGCATAGGAAAAGAGGCAGAATGTCGACAATGATGCACTTGGCCAAAAAGGGCGTATGCGTTTTTTCCTGAATATATTCAGGAAAAAACGCATACGCACTTTTTGGACATCCAAGCAGTTGTGTAAAGGAAATTTGCACTACAATGAAGTCTCACTGCCCCCCGGTCAAAAGGGCCATCTGAAAAAAGTGTAAAATCCAGAAAGGCAGGACAGGTCATGGAGAACTGGGAGCCTTGTTATGCTGATGGGCGGGATGTAAATTGCCAACAGCCATTCTGGAGAAGTGTATGGCGTTTCCTGAAACACATAGGAAACAAAGCAGCACAGCCTATGGCACTTCCACTTATGGTCCTATAGCTTAGGGAAATTAAAATCAAAAACACACAGCCACCCCAAAATTTGGGACGGCTCCGTTTACAGGAACCTCGTCTACGTTACATGTTAAATATCCGAGAAAGCAAAAAATGGATAAAGAAGGTGCGCTACGTACGTACAATGGAATATCACACAGCAATGAAATCTACATCATCAGGCCCGTAGCGCCATAATGAGTGGATTCAGGTACGATGATTCTACGAAAAATAAGTCACACAGAAAAAGAAACATCATAAGATATGACTAATACACGGAATGTAAACTTGGCTACACATGAACTGAATTACAAAACAGAAAACGGTCTCAAATTGAGACAACCAACTTATGCTTGCTTATGCGGAAAGGTGAGTTGGGGTGCTGCATAAAACCAGAGATTGAAATTAGCACAGATACCGTTCCATAAGCCAAATATATAATAGACAAGACCTACTCCTGGCTCAACGAAACGGACTCAAAGCCTGGGAATATACCTGAAAAGTAAGAATCTTAAAACCCATGGATTTATATGTCTCCATAAGGAAATCAAGCGTGTGTACAGCGGCCTAAACGCAGCAGTGAAAATCCGATAAATCCCATTATCAAAATAAATTTCAAAACCGAAACACATTGACAGTGAAATAGAGAGCAATTCTTAAATAATTCATTCAGGGCTTGTGATTCAACCTGGATTTACCACATCTACACCCAGAGCTGGGTGAGATATAAGGCTGGACACTTCGGGCTGATAGCATTGGTGAGGTTCGGTGAGCAAACGCAGACCCTTTGTAGTCATACTGCATTGTACCCATTCCATGGGTCCCAGCTCTCCAGGTTTAAGGGATTCTTCCTTCAGCTAAGACATGCATGGGAAACCAGAGTATTGTCCACCGTGTGATTGGGAAACGTTTTCAAATATATCTCAGTTTTCGAACCCTGGTACTCGGATTCACCATTCCAGACACTTTACGAACATTCTCCCCACTTGGAGAGTCAGTGCCTTTAACCTCCTGTTTGGCACAGTTTGCAATTTCTGCGCAAGATGAACAGGCATAGGGAGAACCAATGAGAGACTAGCTGTTGGTGTCTGCACGGGCAAATTGAACGATCATTTCCCACCAGGAAGAGGAATTAACCAAAGGTTCAGCGTGCCCGGCCGGAAACATATTAGGGCCTGAAGCAATCCTGCGGTTTTGCGGCCAGCTCACAAGAAAAGGAGTTGAAGAAAGGAGCTCAGGGACACTGTAATTCACAAACCTGCAGAGTTATGAATGACAGCTATCGTCCAAAAATGTACTGAAGTAAGTCTTCAAAGAGTACTTGAAAGCGGGGCAGAATTTCAGGAAAACGATTTCAGGGGGTAGACTGGAATTGCACTTAAAGCATAGGAAAAGAGGCAGAATGTCAACAATGATGCACTTGGCCAAAAAGGGCGTATGCGTTTTTTCCTGAATATATTCAGGAAAAAACGCATACGCCCTTTTTGGCCAACCAAGCAAGCGTGTAAAGGAAATCTGCACTACAATGAAGTCTCACTGCCCCCCGGTCAAAAGGGCCATCTGAAAAAAGTGTAAAATCCAGAAAGACAGGACAGGTCATGGAGAACAGGGAGCCTTGTTATGCTGATGGGCGGGATGTAAATTGCCAACAGCCACTCTGGAGAAATGTATGGTGTATCCTGAAACACGAGGGAAACAAAGCAACACAGCCTATGGCACTTCCACTTATGGTCCTATAGCTTAGAGAAATTAAAATCAAAAACACACAGCCACCCCAATGTTTGCGACAGCTCTGTTTACAAGAACGTCGTTTACGGTACAAGTTAAATATCCCAGAATGTGAAAAATGGATAAAGAAGTTGTGGTACGCACGTACAATGGAATATCACTCACCAATGAAATCTATGTCATCAGGCCCGTCGGGGCATATTGACTGGATCCAGGTACGATGATTCTAAGTGAAATAAGTCACACAGAAAATGAAACATCATAAGATATCACTAATACACGGAATGTAAACTTGGCTACACATGAACTGAATTACAAAACAGAACAGGGTCTCAAATTTAGAACACCAACTTATGCTTGCTTATGGGGAAAGGTGAGGTGGGGTGCTGCATAAAACCAGAGATAGAAATTAGCACACATACCTTTCCATAAGCCAAATATGTAATAGACAAGACCTACACCTTGCTCAACGAAATGGACTAAACACACCATATTCAACTCCTAGGATTACACATGACTAGTAAGAATCTTCAAACCCATGGATTTACATGTCTCCGTAAGAGAATCAAGTGTGTGTACAGCTGCATGAAGGCAGCAGAGAAAATCCGATAAATCCCATTATCAAAATAAACTACAAAAACAAACACAATGACAGTGAAATAGAGAGCAATTCTTAAATAGTTCATTCAGGGCTTGTGATGCAACCTGGATTTACCACATCTACACCTAGAGCTGAGTGAGACATAAGGTTTGACACTTTGGGCTGATAGCATTGGTGAGGTTCGGTGAGAAAATGCAGGCCCTTTGAAATCATACTGCATGGTACCCATTGCATGGGTCCCACCTCTCCAGGTTTAAGGGATTCTTCCTTCAGGTAAAACACGCTTGGGAAACCCAGAATATGGTCCACCGTGTGACCGGGAAACCTTTTTAAATGCATCTCAGTTTTCTTCCCCTCATACTCGGTTTTACCATTCCAGACGCTTTACTAACTCTTTCCCCAATTGGAGAGTCAGTGCCTTTAACCTCCTGTTTGGCACAGTTTGGAATTTCTGAGCAAGATGAACAGGAATAGGGAGAACCAATGAGAGATTAGCTGTAGGTGTCTGCATGAGCAAATTTAATGCTCATTTCCCATCAGGAAGAGGAATTAGCCAAAGGCTCAACATGCCGTGCCGGAACCAGATTAGGGCCTGAAGCAATCCTGCGGTTTTGCGGCCAGCTCACAAGAAAGCGAGTTGAAGAATGGAGCTCAGGGGCACTGTAATTCACAAACCTGCAGAGTTATAAATGACAGCTATCGTCCAAAAATATATTGAAGTAAGGCTGCAAAGAGGACTTGAACGCGGGGCAGAATTTCAGGAATACGATTTCAGGAGGTAGACGGGAAGTCCTCTGAAAGTATAGGAGAAGAGGCAGAACTTCGACAATGATGCACTTGGTCAAAAAGGGCATATGCGTTTCTTCCAGGGCCCTCATTAAAGAGGGTAGGAGGCTCCCAGCATGCTTCAGTGGCCAACAGAGGGCCTACGTCGCCAAGGCGACGTGAGCCATTCAGGCAGGAGTGACCTCACATCAGAGCGCCCACCTCACAGAAGGGTAAGGAACCCAGTCATGATCAGACTCTCACCAGAGTGCCCACATAAGCAAGGGGCTGGGAATCAGGCACGAGTGTCCTCACACCCGTGGGGCCACATCATCGAAAGTTGAGGTACCCAGCACATGTGGCCTCAAACCAGAAGACCCACATCACCATGGGTCTCAGAGCGAGGCAGGCAGGATTAACCTCAAAACACATGGCCCATTGTATAAAAAGGTGAGGAATCCAGCAGTTGGAACATCCCAGCAGGCGGCCCAGAGCACCGAGGCTATGGGATCCAGGCAGTGATGAACTCACAACAGAGGGCCCTCATCGTGATACTGTAAGCAACCCAGCCGTTGTGACCTCAGAGCACAAGGCCCACATCCCCATGGGGAAGGGAACCAAGCAGGAGTGTCATCGCACCAGTGGGCACACAACAGAAAATGTGGGGAGCCCAGCAGTTAGGGCCGGACGCCAGAGGGCCCTCATCACTGAGGAGAGGAGGCTCCCAGCAAGCTCCAACTGCTACCAGAAGGCCGACGTCGCCAATGCGGGGTGTGCCAGCCAGGCAGCAGTGACCTCAGAGCAGAGGGCCAACCACACAAAAGTGTGAGGAACCCAAAGAAGATCAGACTCTCACCAGAGGGCCCACATCACCAAGGGAATGGAAACCAGGCAGGAGTGTCCTCACACCAGTGGAGCCACATCACCGAAATGTGACGGACCCAGCACACGTGGCCTCAAACTACAGGACACACATCACCAAGGGGCTGGGAGTGAGGCAGGCAGGAGGAGCCTCAAAACCGAGGGCCCATTGCGTAAAAAAGGTGAGGAATCCAGCAGTTGGAACCTCCCAGCAGGCGGCCAGGAGCAGCGAGGCTATGGGATCCATGCCTGACTGAACACAAAACAGAGGGCCCTCATCATGAAACTGTGAGCAACCCAGCCGTTGGGACCTTAGAGCAGAAGGCCCACATTCCCATGTGGTTGGGAACTTGGCAGAAGTGTACTCGCACCACAGGGCGCACATCAGAGAATTTTGGGAACCCAGAAATTAGGGCCTGATGCCCGAGGGCCCTCATTACCAAGGGGAGGAGACCCCAAGCAGGCACCAACTCCCTACGGAGGGACCATGTCGCCAAGGTGACGTGCAACAGCCAGGCAGGAGTGACCTCACAGCTGAGTGCCTAACTCACAGAATGGTGAGGAACCCAGCCAGTGTCAGACTCTCACCAGAGGGCCCACATCATCAAGGGGATAGGAAGCAGGCAGGAGTGTCCTCCCACCAGTGGGGCCACATCATCGAAAGGCGAGGGACCCAGCACACGTGGCCTCAAACCAGAGGATACACATCACCAAGGGACTGGGAGTGAGGCAGGCAGGAGGAGTCTCAAAACAGAGGGTCCATAGAAGAAAAAAGGTGAGGAATCCCGCAGTTGGAACCTCCCAGCAGGTGGCCAGGAGCAGCGAGGCTATGGGATCCAAGCCGGAGAGAACTCACAGCAGAGGGCCCTCATCATGAAACTGAGCAACCCACGGTTGGGACCTCAGAGCAGAAGGCCCACATTCCCATGGGGTTGGGAACCTGGCAGGAGTGTACTCGAACCACAGGGCGCATATCAGAAAATATTGGGAGCCCAGGAGTTAGGGCCTGACGCCAGAGGGCCCTCATTACCGAGGGCAGGAGACCCCCAGCAGGCACCAAATCCCACCAGAGGGCCGACTTCGCCAAGGCGGGGTGTGCCAGCCAGGCAGGAGTGACGTCAGAGAAGAGGGCCCACCTCACAGAAGTGTGAGGAACCCAACCAGGATCAAACTCTCACCGGATGGCCCACATCACCAAGGGGATGGGAACCAGGCGGGAGTGTCCTCACACCAGTGGGGCCACATCAGCCAAAGGTGAGGAACCCAGCACATGTGGCCTCAAACCACAGGACACACATCACCAAGGGGCTGGGAGTGAGGCAGGTGTCCGGAGGGGCACATTTAACTCTAATTTCCCACCAGGAAGAGGAATTAACCAAAGGCTCAGAGTGCCGTGCCAGACCCTGATTATGGCCTAAAGCAAACCTGCGGTTCTGTGGCCAGCTTTCAAGGAAACGAGTTAAGAAAGGAAATCACGGGCACTGTAATTCACAAACCTGCAGAGTTATAAATGACAGCTATTGGCAAAAATATACTGAAGTAAGTCTGCAAAGAGGACTTCAAAACGAGGCAGAATTGCAGGAATCATATTTCAGGAGGTAGATTGTAATTGCATTTAAAGCATGTGAAAAGCGGCAGATCTTTGACAGTGATGCACTTGGACAAAAGTGCGTAAACATTTTTTCCTGAATATATTCAGGAAAAAACACATATGCCCTTTTTGGCCAACCAAGCACTCGAGAAATGGAAATCCGCACTACAATGAAGTCTCATCTCCCATTCGTCAAAAGGGCCATCTGAAAAAAGTGTAAAAACCAGAAACACAGGACAGGCCATGGAGAACAGGGAGCCTTGTTATGCTGATGGGCGGGATGTAAATTTCCAACAGACACTCTGGAGATGTTTATGGTGTATCCTGAAACATCTGAAAAACAAAGCTACAGACCCTAGGGCCCTTCCACTTTTGGCCCTATAGCTTAGGAAAATTAAAATCAACAAGACACAGCCAACACCAAATTTAGGGCTGCTGTGTTTACAAGAACCTTGAGTCCAGTACAAATTAAATATCCCAGAAAGAAAAATATGGATAAAGGAGTTGTGCTACTTACGTACAATGGAATATCACTCAGCAATGAAATCAATGTCATCAGGCCTGTAGCAGCAAATTGAGTGGATTTAAGTATGATGATTCTAAGAGAAATATGTCACACAGAGAAAGGTAATTATCATAAGATATCACTAATAGAGAGAGTGTAACTTGGCTACACATAAACTGAATTCCAAAACCGAACAGAGTCTCACATTTAGATAAAAACTTATGCTTGCTTAAGGGGAAAGTTGAGTTGCGGTGCTGTATAAAACCAGAGATTGAAATTAGCACACATACCGTTCCATAAGCCAAATATGTAATAGACAAGACCTACTCTTTGCTCAACGAAATAGACTCATCCATGGTGTATCACCTCACACCTGTTAGAATGGGCATCATCAGAAAATCTACAAACAACAAATGCTGGAAAGGGTGTGGAGATAAGGAACCCTCTTCCGCTATTGTGGAGAAAGTTATGGAGTTTCTTATAAAACTAAGAATAGAATTACCATACGATACAGCAGTCCCACTACTGGGCATATACCCAGACAAAACCATAAATCAAAAAGAGACATTCACCGCAATGTTCATTGCATCACTATTTACTATATCCAGGTAATGGAAGCAACCTAAATGCCCACAGACAGACGAATGCATAAAGATGTGGTACATATATAAAATGGAATATTACTAAGCCATAAAAAGGAATGAAATTGGGTCATTTGTAGAGACGTTGATGGATCTAGAGACTGTCATACAGAGTGAAGTAAGTCAGAAAGAGAAAAAGAAATCTTGTCTATTAATGCCTATATGTGGAACCTAGAAAAATTGTACAGATGAACCGTTTTGCAAGGCAGAAATAGAGCAACAGATGTAGACAACAAACGTATGGACACCAAGGGGGGAAAGCTGTTGGGGGGTGGTGGTGGGAGGAGTTGAGAGATTGGGATTGGCATGTATACATTTATATGTATAAAATAGATAACCAAAAAGAACCTGCTGTATAAAAAAATAAAATAAAATTCAAATTACAAAAAGTAAAACAGAGAAAATATTCTTCCCTTCACATACATGTATTTATATGAATAAATTATTTCCATGCTTATATCTGTAAATACAAAAAAGAGGAATAAAATCTACCTTGAACCAAAAAAGAAAAAAAAACAGAACCCACCAGCTACACAGAGGAAAACCGTATCAGGGCACTTGCTCCAGTTGTAAACAATTCTGAAGTTGGTCAGTGGTGGGGAATCATCTCCCATTCAGCCAGCAGGCCCCACGCAACAAGCGTCCTCATTGCAAAGCTGAGGCACCGTGCCGAGGCATCTGTGAGTAAACGTGGGCTGAGCCCCAGGCCAGCTGCTGCTGAAATGTTCCCACCCTTCCCAGGTAAAACACCTGAATATGTACAAGGACTTGAAAGCCTAGAGGAAGGGCCATGGAGCCACATGAGCGACAGCATGCCAGCCGACTTGGTGCCTGCAGGCCAGCCAGGATGGTCCTGGCCCTGGGTGCTCTTCTGGAAGCTTTCCATTTCCCTGCCTGAGATACCCCTGCTGTCCCGGCCCCCACTGCTTTCTTCCTCACTCACCTCTGCCCAGGGAGAAATTCCAGCGGCAGGTATGGGTGACACATCCTCTTCTTTAGCAGGTGGCATCTTGGCAACTGCTGCAGAAAGTCCAGCAGAGCCCCACTCACACTGGGCCACCCACAAAGCCGTGGCCTCTCACTCCCTCCCACCAGTCCAGCCCCAAGACTGCTGACAGGGCAGAGAAAATGGCGTCAGGCACAGCTGCAGGGGCTCTTGCTGCCTGGAGCGGTGTTTATATTGATCTGAACCCAGGCACACCTGGGGAGGGCTGGCCGGCACGGTCAGGCTTCCCAGGCCAGCCAATAATCACCCCTCAGGGGCTCACAGTTGCAGAAACTGGAAATGCTGAATCGGCCAGGTCCAAGGAACAGGTGTGGGCTCCTGAGAGTCAGGATAGACAAGGGGCTGCAGCTCTGGCTTGTTTTCTAATTATATTATCTGGCCCATGAGTGGGAGACAACTTCAAGAAAACCCTCTCCTAATGAGAGGAACCCAGGAGTCAGGGAGAGGAGGGGTGGCTGGTGGGTGGAGACAGAGGCCTGGTGCCCCGGGTGCAGTGGAAGTCTCTGGAAGACCAGGTGGAGGGAGGCCACACAGAGTGATGCCCAGGGTCACAGACCTGTCGGAGCTGCTGTTTGTTAGTTCAAGTCCTGCTCTGAGGTGCTCTGTGTCAGATCTGAGTGATAGGTGAGCTGGGAGTGCTCTGCAATGAGGGCGATATGCACGGTTCCTGTGTTCCCAGCCCTGCCATGGTACCTGCAAGGGTAGCTCTGTATCCTGGGAGGGGCCTGACCACGAGAGCCCCATGGGCTGCAGGGGCACCTGCCCAGGGAACACCATATCCTGGGAGGGTCCTGAACACGAGAGCCCCGTGGGCTGGGGTGGGGTACCTGCCCAGGTGAGCTCCATATCCTGGGATTGGCCTGACCTCGAGAGCCCCATGGGCTGCTGGAGTCCTGGTAAAGGATGTCAGGACAGTCAGTGAAGCCACCGAGGATATACCTCCAGTAGTTCCTAAATCCTACACCCTGCTGGTCATTCTACCAACCACCAGGACATGGTATTCTGTATTAGTCTTCAATGATGCCTTCTTTTGTATTCTATTAGTCCCAGAGTCACAAGAAATTTTGGCTTGTGAGTGGCAGGACTCAACATACAACTGAAACAATACTTCCGGGCCGTGTTGCCCCAAGGGTTCAAAAATTCCCACACCATCTTTGGGGAAAGCTCAGCTAAAGAACTAAAAGTTCTACCTCTGGAAAAGGAAACACTCCTTCAATATGCAGACGACATTCTGATCGCCAGCCCTACTAAGGAGACCTCTGAACTACCAAGCCAATAAAGGATACAAGTTGACCAAGAAAAAGCTCAAATATCACAGACTACGGTGACCTGCCTGGGCTTCATTCTCACAGAAGGTCGGAGAAGCCCATCCCAGGAAAGGGAAGAAACAATTTACAGCCTTACCCATTTCTGAAACTAGAAGACAGCTTAGGGGTTCCTGGGGAGGCCAGGGTTTGCTGCTTCTGGATCCCTAACTACAGTCTACTAGCTCGGCCTCTATATGAAACACTGAAAGGAAAAGGTGATGATCCTTTTGAATAGAATGCAGAAGTGGCCTTTCAAGAATGGAAAGAGCAGTCAATTCAGACCCTTGCCCTGGAACTCCCTAATTTAGCTAAACCCTTTGACCTTTACATTCCTGGTGAACGGTGAATCGCCATTGGAGTATTAGTGCAAAACCTGGGACCACTTGAAATGGAACAATGCAAGAATGCGATCCAGGTAGGATAAACTACGGTCACCAAGGGGCTTGGCCCACCGCCACATCTGGCCAAGATACTTGCAGTATCTGATAACCTGGAAATCAGCAGCCCAAAAGGCCACCTCCCTCCTAAGGAAAAAGGAACCCTCGTGGTGATCCTAACCCCCAACCATGCCCTGAAGTTGCAGGGTTGGCTCCGTGGGCACACTGATCTTGAGTGAGGAGGCCTTCCAACTCCAACCTCCATAGAGATAACCGGGGCAAAGGGGCACCATGACGACTCATGTGAAGGTGTCTGAACATGGAAATTTAACGCTCATTTCCCAACAGGAAGAGGAATTAACCAAAGGCTCAGCATGCCATGCCGGAACCATATTAGGGCCTGAAGCAATCCTGCGGGTTTGCGGCCAGCTCACAAGAAAGCGAGTTGAAGAAAGGAGCTCAGGGGCACTGTAATTCACAAAACTGCAGAGGAATGAATGACAGCTATCGTCCAAAAATGTTTTGAAGTAAGTCTTCGAAGAGGACTTGAAATCGGGGCAGAATTTCAGGAAAACGATTTCAGGGGGTAGACTGGAATTGCACTTAAAGAATAAGATTAGAGGCAGAATGTCGACAATGATGCACTTGGCCAAAAAGGGTGTATGCGTTTTTTCCTGAATATATTCAGGAAAAAACGCATACGCACTTTTTGGCCAACCAAGCAACCGTGTAAAGGAAATGTGTACTACAATGAAGTCTCACTGCCTCCCGGTCAAAAGGGCCATCTGAAAAATGTGTAAATTCCAGAAAGGCATGACAGGTCATGGAGAACAGGGAGCCTTGTTATGCTGATGGGCGGGATGTAAATTGCCAACAGCCACTCTGGAGAAGTGTATGGTGTTTCCTGAAACACGTAGGAAACCAAGCAACACAGCCTATGGCACTTCCACTTATAGTCCTATAGTTTACGGAAATGAAAATCAAAAACACACAGCCACCCCAAAGTTTGGGACGGCTCTGTTTACAAGAACCTTGTCTACGGTACAAGTTAAATATCCGAGAAAGCAAAAAATGGATAAAGAAGTTGTGCTACGTACGTACAATGGAATATCACACAGCAATGAAATCTACGTCATCAGGCCTGTAGTGGCATAATGAGTGGATTCAGGTACGATGATTCTATGAGAAATAAGTCACACAGAATATGAAACATCATAAGATATCACTAATACACGGAAAGTAAACTTGGCTACACATGAACTGAATTACAAAACAGAACAGGGTCTCAAATTTAGAAAACCAACTTATGCTTGCTTATGGGGAAAGGTGAGTTGGGGTGCTGCATAAAACCAGAGATTTAAATTAGCACAGATACCGTTCCATAAGCCAAATATATAATAGAAAAGACCTACTCCTTGCTCAACGAAATGGACTCAACACCCCATATTCAACGCATGGGACGACACGTGACAAGTAAGAATCTTAAAACCCATGGATTTATATGTCTCCATAAGGAAATCAAGCGTGTGTACAGCGGCCTAAACGCAGCAGTGAAAATCTGATAAATCCCATTATCAAAATAAATTTCAAAAACAAAACACAATGACAGTGAAATAGAGAATAATTCTTAAATAATTCATTCAGGGCTTGTGATGCAACCTGGATTTACCACATCTACACGCAGAGCTTGGTGAGACATAAGGCTGGGCACTTCGGGCTGATAGCATTGGTGAGGTTCGGTGAGCAAACGCAGACCCTTTGAAGTTATACTGCATGGTACCCATTCCATGGGTCCCAACTCTCCAGGTTTAAGGGATTCTTCCTTCAGCTAAAACATGCATGGGAAACCCAGAGTATGGTCCACCGTGTGATTGGGAAACGTTTCCCAATGCATCTCAATTTTCGTCCCCTGGTACTCGGGTTCACCATTCCAGACACTTTAATAACACTCTCCCCACTTTGAGAGTCAGTGCCTTTAACCTCCTCTTTGGCACAGTTTGCAATTTCTGCGCAAGTTGAACAGGAATAGGGAGGACCAATGAGAGACTAGCTGTAGGTGTCTGCACGGGCAAATGGAACGCTCATTTTCCACCAGGAAGAGGAATTAACCAAAGGCTCAGCTTGCCGTGGCCTAAACAGATTAGGGCCTGAAGCAATCCTGCGGTTTTGCGGCCAGCTCACAAGAAAGCGAGTTGAGGAAAGGAGCTCAGGGGCACTGTAATTCACAAACCTGCAGAGTTATGAATGACAGTTATCGTCCAAAAATGTATTGAAGTAAGTCTTTGAAGAGGACTTGAAAGTGGGGCAGAATTTCAGGAAAACGATTTCAGGGGGTAGACTGGATTTGCACTTAAAGCATAGGAAAAGAGGCAGAATGTCGACAATGATGCACTTGGCCAAAAAGGGCGTATGCGTTTTTTCCTGAATATATTCAGGAAAAAACGCATACGCACTTTTTGGACAACCAAGCCGGCATGTAAAGGAAATCTGCACTACAATGAAGTCTCTCTGCCCCCCGGTCTAAAGGGCCATCTGAAAAAAGTGTAAACTCCAGAAAGGCAGGAGGGGTCATGGAGAACAGGGAGCCTTGTTATGCTCATGGGCGGGATGTAAATTGCCAACAGCCACTCTGGAGAAGTGTATGGTGTTTCCTGAAACACATAGGAAACAAAGCAACACAGCCTATGGCACTTCCACTTATGGTCCTATAGCTTAGGGAAATTAAAATCAAAAACACACAGCCACCCCAAAGTTTGGGACGGCTCTGTTTACAAGAACCTCGTCTACGGTACAATTTAAATATCTGAGAAAGCAAAAAATGGATAAAGATGTTGTGGTATGCACGTACAATGGAATATCACTCAGCAATGAAATCTACGTCATCAGGCCCGTAGCGGCATAATGAGTCGATTCAGGTACGATGATTCTACGAGAAATAAGTCACACAGAAAAAGAAACATCATAAGATATGACTAATACACGGAATGTAAACATGGCTATACATGAACTGAATTACAAAACAGAAAATGGTCTCAAATTGAGAAAATCAACTTATGCTTGCTTATGCGGAAAGGTGAGTTGGGGTGCTGCATCAAACCAGAGATTGAAATTAGCACAGATACCGTTCCATAAGCCAAATATATAATAGACAACACCTATTCCTTGATCAACGAAACGGACTCAACGAGTGGGAAGATACCTGACAAGTAAGAATCTTAAAACCTATGGATTTATATGTCTCCATAAGGAAATCAAGTGTGTGTACAGCGGCCTAAACGCAGCAGTGAAAATCCGATAAATCCCATTATCAAAATAAATTTTAAAAACAAAACACAATGACAGTGAAATAGAGAGCAATTCTTAAATAATTCATTCAGGGCTTGTGATGCAACCTGGATTTACCACATCTACACCCAGAGCTGGGTTAGACATAAGGCTGGACACTTCATGCTGATAGCATTGGTGAGGTTCGGTGAGCAAACGCAGACCCTTTGAGGTCATAATGCATGGTACCCATTCCATGGGTCCCAACTCTCCAGGTTTAAGGGATTCTTCCTTCAGCTAAAACATGCATGGGAAACCCAGAGTATGGTCCACCGTGTGATTGGGAAACGTTTTCAAATGCATCTCAGTTTTCGAACCCTGGTACTCGGGTTCACCATTCCAGACGCTTTACTAACACTCTCCCCACTTGGAGAGTCAGGGACTTTAACCTCCTGTTTGGCACAGTTTGCAAATTCTGCGCAAGATGAACAGGAATAGGGAGAACCAATGAGAGACTAGCTGTAGGTGTCTGCACGGGCAAATGGAACGCTCATTTCCCACCAGGAAGAGGAATTAACCAAAGGCTCAGCGTACCCTGCGAGAAAGAGATTAGGGCCTGAAGCAATCCTGCGGTTTAGCGGCCAGCTCACAAGAAAGCGAGTTGAAGAAAGGAGCTCAGGGGCAGTGTAATTCAGAAAACTGCAGAGTTATGAATGACGGCTATCGTCCAAAAATGTACTGAAGTAAGTCTTCGAAGAGGACTTGAAAGCGGGGAAGAATTTCAGGAAAACGATTTCAGGGGGTAGGCTGGAATTGCACTTAAAGCATAGGAAAAGAGGCAGAATGTCGACAATGATGCACTTGGCCAAAAAGGGCGTATGCGTTTTTTCCTGAATATATTCAGGAAAAAACGCATACGCACTTTTTGGCCAACCAAGCCGGCATGTAATGGAAATCTGCACTACAATGAAGTCTCTCTGCCCCCCGGTCAAAAGAGCCATTTGAAAAAAGTGTAAAATCCAGAAAGGCAGGACAGGTCATGGAGAACAGGGAGCCTTGTTATGCTGATGGGCGGGATGTAAATTGCCAACAGCCACTCTGGAGAAGTGTATGGTGTTTCCTCAAACACATAGGAAACAAAGCAACACAGCCTATGGCACTTCAACTTATTGTCCTATAGCTTAGGGAAATTAAAATCCAAAACACACAGCCACCCCAAAGTTTGGGATGGCTCTGTTTACAAGAACCTTGTCTACGGTACAAGTTAAATATCCGAGAAAGCAAAAAATGGATAAAGAAGTTGTGCCACGTACGTACAATGGAATATCACACAGCAGTGAAATCTACGTCATCAGGCCTGTAGTGGCATAATGAGTGGATTCAGGTACGATGATTCTCTGAGAAATAAGTCACACAGAATATGAAACATCATAAGATATCACTAATACACGGAATGTAAACTTGGCTACACATGAACTGAATTACAAAGCAGAACAGGGTCTCAAATTTAGAAAACCAACTTATGCTTGCTTATGGGGAAAGGTGAGTTGGGGTGCTGCATAAAACCAGAGATTGAAATTAGCACAGATACCGTTCCATAAGCCAAATATATAATAGAAAAGACCTACTCCTTGCTCAACGAAATGGACTCAACACCCCATATTCAACGCGTGGGACGACACCTGACAAGTAAGAATCTTAAAACCCATGGATTTATATGTCTCCATAAGGAAATCAAGCATGTGTACAGCGGCGTAAACGCAGCAGTGAACATCCGATAAATCCCATTATCAAAATGAATTTCAAAAACAAAACACAATGACAGTGAAATAGAGAGCAATTCTTAAATAATTCATTCAGGGCTTGTGATGCAACCTGGATTTACCACATCTACACCCAGAGCTGGGTGAGACATAAGGCTGGACACTTCGGGCTGATAGCATTGGTGAGGTTCGGTGAGCAAACGCAGACCCTTTGAAGTCATCCTGCATGGTACCCATTCCATGGGTCCCAACTCTCCAGGTTTAAGGGATTCTTCCTTCAGCTAAAACATGCATGGGAAACCCACAGTACAGTGCACTGTGTGACCGGGAAACGTTTTCAAATGCATCTCAGTTTTCGGCCCCTGGTACTCGGGTTCACCATTCCAGACGCTTTACTAACACTCTCCCCACTTGGAGAGTCAGTGCCTTTAACCTCCTGTTTGGCACAGTTTGCAATTTCTGCGCAAGATGTACAGGAATAGGGAGAACCAATGACAGACTAGCTGTAGGTGCCTGCACGGGCAAATGGAACGCTCATTTCCGAACAGGAAGAGGAATTAAACAAAGGCTCAGCGTTCCCCCCCAGAAAGAGATTATGGCCTGAAGAAATCCTGCGGTTTTGCGGACAGCTCACAAGAAAGAGAGTTGAAGAAAGGAGCTCAGGGACACTGCAATTCACAAACCTGCAGAGTTATGAATGACAGCTATCGTCCAAAAGTGTATTGAATTAAGTCTTCAAAGAGGACATGAAAGCGGAGCAGAATTTCAGGAATACGATGTCAGGGGATAGACTGGAATTGCACTTAAAGCATACGAAAAGAGGCACAATGTCGACAATGATGCACTTGGCCAAAAAGGGCGTATGCGGTTTTTCCTGAATATATTCAGGTAAAAACGCATATGCCCTTTTTGGCCAAGGAAGCAAGCCTGTAAAGGAAATCTGCACTACAATGAAGTCTCACTGCCCCCCGGTCAAAAGGGCCATCTGAAAAAAGTGTAAAATCCAGAAAGGCAGGACAGGTCATGGAGAACAGGGAGCCTTGTTATGCTGATTGGCGGGATGTAAATTGCCAACAACAACTCTGGAGAAGTGTATGGTGTTTCCAGAAACACGTAGGAAACAAAGCAACACAGCCTATGGCACTTCCACTTATGGTCCTATAGCTTAGGGAAATTAAAATCAAAAACACACAGCCACCCCAAAATTTGGGACGGGTCTGTTTACAAGAACCTCGTCTACGGTACAAGTTAAATATCCGAGAAAGCAAAAAATGGATAAAGATGTTGTGGTACGCACGTACAACGAAATATCACTCAGCAATGAAATCTACGTTATCAGGCCCGTAGCGGCATAATGAGTGGATTCAGGTACGATGATTCTACGAGAAATAAGTCACACAGAAAAAGAAACATCATAAGAAATCACTAATACACGGAATATAAACTTGGCTACACATGAACTGAATTACAAAACAGAACAAGGTCTCAAATTTAGAAAACCAACTTATGCTTGCTTATGGGGAAAGGTGAGTTGGGGTGCTGCATAAAACCAGAGATTGAAATTAGCACAGATACCGTTCCATAAGCCAAATATATAATAGACAAGACCTACTCCTTGCTCAACGAAATGGACTCAACACCTCATATTCAACGCCTGGGAAGATACCTGACAAGTAAGAATCTTAAAACCCATGGATTTATATGTCTCCATAAGGAAATCAAGCGTGTGTACAGCTGCCTAAACGCAGCAGTGAACATCCGATAAATCCCATTATCAAAATAAATTTCAAAAACAAAACACAATGACAGTGAAATAGAGAGCAATTCTTAAATAATTCATTCAGGGCTTGTGATGCAACCTGGATTTACCATATCTACACCCAGAGCTGGGTTAGACATAAGGCTGGACACTTCGGGCTGATAGCATTGGTGAGGTTCGGTGAGCAAACGCAGACCCTTTGAGGTCATAATGCATGGTACCCATTCCATGGGTCCCAACTCTCCAGGTTTAAGGGATTCTTCCTTCAGCTAAAACATGCATGGGAAACCCAGAGTATGGTCCACCGTGTGATTGGGAAACGTTTTCAAATGCATCTCAGTTTTCGTCCCCTGGTACTCGGGTTCACCATTCCAGACGCTTTACTAACACTCTCCCCACTTGGAGAGTCAGGGACTTTAACCTCCTGTTTGGTACAGTTTGCAATTTCTGTGCAAGATGAACAGGAATAGGGAGAACCAATGAGAGACTAGATGTAGGTGTCTGCACGGGCAAATGGAACGCTCATTTCCCACCAGGAAGAGGAATTAACCAAAGGCTCAGCGTGCCCTGCCGGAGACAGATTAGGGCCTGAAGGAATCCTGCGGTTTGCGGCCAGCTCACAAGAAAGCGAGTTGAGGAAAGGAGCTCAGGGGCACTGTAATTCTCAAACCTGCAGAGTTATGAATGACAGCTATCGTCCAAAAATGTACTGAAGTAAGTCTTCGAAGAGGACTTGAATGCGGGGCAGAATTTCAGGAAAACGATTTCATGGGGGTAGACTGGAATTGCACTTAAAGCATAGGAAAAGAGGCAGAATGTCGACAATGATGCACTTGGCCAAAAAGGGCGTATGCGTTTTTTCCTGAATATATTCAGGAAAAAACGCATACGCCCTTTTTGTCCTACCAAGCAACCGTGTAAAGGAAATCTGCACTACAATGAAGTCTCACTGCCCCCCGGTCAAAAGGGCCATCTGAAAAAAGTGTATAATCCAGAAAGGCAGGACAGGTCATGGAGAACAGGGAGCCTTGTTATGCTGATGGGCGGGATGTAAATTGCCAACAACCACTCTGGAGAAGTGTATGGTGTTTCCAGAAACACGTAGGAAACAAAGCAACACAGCCTATGGCACTTACACTTATGGTCCTATAGCTTAGGGAAATTAAAATCAAAAACACACAGCCACCCCAAAATTTGGGACGGCTCTGTTTACAAGAACCTCGTCTACGGTACAAGTTAAATATCCGAGAAAGCAAAAAATGGATAAAGAAGTTGTGGTACGCACGTACAATGGAATATCACTCAGTAATGAAATCTACGTTATCAGGCCCGTAGCGGCATAATGAGTGGATTCAGGTACGATGATTCTACGAGAAATAAGTCACACAGAAAAAGAAACATCATAAGATATCACTAATACACGGAATGTAAACATGGCTACACATAAACTGAATTACAAAAGAGAACAGGGTCTCAAATTGAGAAAACCAACTTATGCTTGCTTATGGGGAAAGGTGAGTTGGGGTGCTGCATAAAACCAGAGATTGAAATTAGCACAGATACTGTTCCATAAGCCAAATATATAATAGACAAGACCTACTCCTTGCTCAACGAAATGGACTCAACACCTCATATTCAACGCCTGGGAAGATACCTGACAAGTAAGAACCTTAAAACCCATGGATTTATATGTCTCCATAAGGAAATCAAGCGTGTGTACAGCGGCCTAAACGCAGTAGTGAACATCCGATAAATCCCATTATCAACATGAATTTCAAAAACAAAACACAATGACAGTGAAATAGAGAGCAATTCTTAAATCATTCATTCAGGGCTTGTGATGCAACCTCATTGACCACATCTACACCCAGAGCTGGGTGTGACATAAGGCCGGACACTTCGGGCTGATAGCATTGGTGAGGTTCGGTCAGCAACGCAGACCCTTTGAAGTCATACTGCATGGTACCCATTCTATGGGTCCCAAATCTCCAGGTTTAATGGATTCTTCCTTCAGCTAAAACATGCATGGGAAACCCAGAGTATGGTCCAACGTGTGATTGGGAAACGTTTTCAAATGCATCTCAGTTTTCGTCCCCTGGTACTCGGGTTCAACATTTGAACGCTTTACTAACACTCTCCCCACTTGGAGAGTCAGTGCCATTAACCTCCTGTTTGGCACAGTTTGCAATTTCTGCGCAAGATGAACAGGAATAGGGAGAACCAATGAGAGACTAGATGTAGGTGTCTGCACGGGCAAATGGAACGCTCATTTCCCACCAGGAAGAGGAATTAACCAAAGGCTCAGCGTGCCCTGCCAGAAAGAGATTATGGCGTGAAGCAATCCTGCGGTTTTGCGGCCAGCTCACAAGAAAGCGAGTTGAAGAAAGGAGCTCAGGGGCAGTGTAATTCAGAAACCTGCAGAGTTATGAATGACACCTATCGTCCAAAAATGTATTGAAGTAAGTCTTCGAAGAGGACTTGAAAGCGGGGCAGAATTTCAGGAACACGATTTCACGGGGTAGACTGGAATTGCACTTAAAGCATAGGAAAAGAGGCAGAATGTCGACAATGATGCACTTGGCCAAAAAGGGCATATGCGGTTTTTCCTGAATATATTCAGGTAAAAACGCATACGCCCTTTTTGGCCAAGGAAGAAAGCGTGTAAAGGAAATCTGCACTACAATGAAGTCTCACTGCCCCCCGGTCAAAAGGGCCATCTGAAAAAAGTGTAAAATCCAGAAAGGCAGGACAGGTCATGGAGAACAGGGAGCCTTGTTATGCTGATGGGCGGGATGTAAATTGCCAACAGCCACTCTGGAGAAGTGTATGGTGTTTCCTGAAACACATAGGAAACAAAGCAACACAGCCTATGGCACTTCCACTTATGGTCCTATAGCATAGGGAAATTAAAAACAAAAACACACAGCCACCCCAAACTTTGGGACGGCTCTGTTTACAAGAACCTCGTCTACGGTACAAGTTAAATATCCGAGAAAGCAAAAAATGGATAAAGAAGTTGTGGTACGCACGTACAATGGAATATCACTCAGTAATGAAATCTACGTTATCAGGCCCGTAGCGGCATAATGAGTGGATTCAGGTACGATGATTCTACGAGAAATAAGTCACACAGAAAAAGAAACATCATAAGATATCACTAATACACGGAATATAAACTTGGCTACACATGAACTGAATTACAAAGCAGAACAGGGTCTCAAATTTAGAAAACCAACTTATGCTTGCTTATGGGGAAAGTTGAGTTGGGGTGCTGCATAAAACCAGAGATTGAAATTAGCACAGATACCTTTCCATTAGCCAAATATATAATAGACAAGACCTACTCCTTTCTTAACCAAATGGATTCAACACCACATATTCAACGCCTGGGAAGATACCTGACAAGTAAGAATCTTAAAACCCATGGATTTATATGTCTCCATAAGGAAATCAAGCGTGTGTACAGCAGCCTAAACGCAGCAGTGAACATCCAATAAATCCCATTATCAAAATGAATTTCAAAAACAAAACACAATGACAGTGAAATAGAGAGCAATTCTTAAATAATTCATTCAGGGCTTGTGATGCAACCTGGATTTACCACATCTACACCCAGAGCTGGGTGAGACATAAGGCTGGACACTTCGGGCTGATAGCATTGGTGAGGTTCGGTGAGCAAACGCAGACCCTTTGAAGTCATCCTGCATGGTACCCATTCCATGGGTCCCAACTCTCCAGGTTTAAGGGATTCTTCCTTCAGCTAAAACATGCATGGGAAACCCACAGTACAGTGCACTGTGTGACCGGGAAACGTTTTCAAATGCATCTCAGTTTTCGTCCCCTGGTACTCGGGTTCACCATTCCAGACGCTTTACTAACACTATCCCCACTTGGAGAGTCAGTGCCTTTAACCTCCTGTTTGGCACAGTTTGCAATTTCTGCGCAAGATGTACAGGAATAGGGAGAACCAATGAGAGACTAGCTGTAGGTGCCTGCACGGGCAAATGGAACGCTCATTTCCGAACAGGAAGAGGAATTAAACAAAGGCTCAGCGTTCCCCCCCGGAAAGAGATTATGGCCTGAAGCAATCCTGCGGCTTTGCGGCCAGCTCACAAGAAAGAGAGTTGAAGAAAGGAGCTCAGGGGCACTGCAATTCACAAACCTGCAGAGTTATGAATGACAGCTATCGTCCAAAAGTGTATTGAATTAAGTCTTCGAAGAGGACATGAAAGCGGGGCAGAATTTCAGGAATACGATGTCAGGGGATAGACTGGAATTGCACTTAAAGCATACGAAAAGAGGCAGAATGTCGACAATGATGCACTTGGCCAAAAAGGGCGTATGCGGTTTTTCCTGAATATATTCAGGTAAAAACGCATACGCCCTTTTTGGCCAAGGAAGAAAGCGTGTAAAGGAAATCTGCACTACAATGAAGTCTCACTGCCCCCCGGTCAAAAGGGCCATCTGAAAAAAGTGTAAAATCCAGAAAGGCAGGACAGGTCATGGAGAACAGGGAGCCTTGTTATGCTGATGGGCGGGATGTAAATTGCCAACAACCACTCTGGAGAAGTGTATGGTGTTTCCAGAAACACGTAGGAAACAAATCAACACAGCCTATGGCACTTCCACTTATGGTCCTATAGCTTAGGGAAATTAAAATCAAAAACACACAACCACCCCAAAATTTGGGACGGGTCTGTTTACAAGAACCTCGTCTACGGTACAAGTTAAATATCCGAGAAAGCAAAAAATGGATAAAGATGTTGTGGTACGCACGTACAATGGAATATCACTAAGCAATGAAATCTACGTTATCAGGCCCGTAGCGGCATAATGAGTGGATTCAGGTACGATGATTCTACGAGAAATAAGTCACACAGAAAAAGAAACATCATAAGATATCACTAATACACGGAATATAAACTTGGCTACACATGAACTGAATTACAAAGCAGAACAGGGTCTCAAATTTAGAAAACCAACTTATGCTTGCTTATGGGGAAAGGTGAGTTGGGGTGCTGCATAAAACCAGAGATTGAAATTAGCACAGATACTGTTCCATAAGCCAAATATATAATAGACAAGACCTACTCCTTGCTCAACGAAATGGACTCAACACCTCATATTCAACACCTGGGAAGATACCTGACAAGTAAGAATCTTAAAACCCATGGATTTATATGTCTCCATAAGGAAATCAAGCGTGTGTACAGCGGCCTAAACGCAGCAGTGAACATCCGATAAATCCCATTATCAACATGAATTTCAAAAACAAAACACAATGACAGTGAAATAGAGAGCAATTCTTAAATCATTCATTCAGGGCTTATGATGCAACCTCATTGACCACATCTACACCCAGAGCTGGGTGAGACATAAGGCCGGACACTTCGGGCTGATAGCATTGGTGAGGTTCGGTGAGCAACGCAGACCCTTTGAAGTCATACTGCATGGTACCCATTCTATGGGTCCCAAATCTCCAGGTTTAATGGATTCTTCCTTCAGCTAAAACATGCATGGGAAACCCAGAGTATGGTCCAACGTGTGATTGGGAAACGTTTTCAAATGCACCTCAGTTTTCGCCCCTGGTACTCAGGTTCACCATTCCATACGCTTTACTAACACTCTCCCCACTTGGAGAGTCAGTGCCTTTAACCTCCTGTTTGGCACAGTTTGCAATTTCTGCGCAAGATGAACAGGAATAGGGAGAACCAATGAGAGACTAGATGTAGGTGTCTGCACGGGCAAATGGAACGCTCATTTCCCACCAGGAAGAGGAATTAACCAAAGGCTCAGCGTGCCCTGCCAGAAAGAGATTATGGCGTGAAGCAATCCTGCGGTTTTGCGGCCAGCTCACAAGAAAGCGAGTTGAAGAAAGGAGCTCAGGGGCAGTGTAATTCAGAAACCTGCAGAGTTATGAATGACACCTATCGTCCAAAAATGTATTGAAGTAAGTCTTCGAAGAGGACTTGAAAGCGGGGCAGAATTTCAGGAACACGATTTCACGGGGTAGACTGGAATTGCACTTAAAGCATAGGAAAAGAGGCAGAATGTCGACAATGATGCACTTGGCCAAAAAGGGCATATGCGGTTTTTCCTGAATATATTCAGGTAAAAACGCATACGCCCTTTTTGGCCAAGGAAGAAAGCGTGTAAAGGAAATCTGCACTACAATGAAGTCTCACTGCCCCCCGGTCAAAAGGGCCATCTGAAAAAAGTGTAAAATCCAGAAAGGCAGGACAGGTCATGGAGAACAGGGAGCCTTGTTATGCTGATGGGCGGGATGTAAATTGCCAACAGCCACTCTGGAGAAGTGTATGGTGTTTCCTGAAACACATAGGAAACAAAGCAACACAGCCTATGGCACTTCCACTTATGGTCCTATAGCATAGGGAAATTAAAAACAAAAACACACAGCCACCCCAAACTTTGGGACGGCTCTGTTTACAAGAACCTCGTCTACGGTACAAGTTAAATATCCGAGAAAGCAAAAAATGGATAAAGAAGTTGTGGTACGCACGTACAATGGAATATCACTCAGTAATGAAATCTACGTTATCAGGCCCGTAGCGGCATAATGAGTGGATTCAGGTACGATGATTCTACGAGAAATAAGTCACACAGAAAAAGAAACATCATAAGATATCACTAATACACGGAATATAAACTTGGCTACACATGAACTGAATTACAAAGCAGAACAGGGTCTCAAATTTAGAAAACCAACTTATGCTTGCTTATGGGGAAAGTTGAGTTGGGGTGCTGCATAAAACCAGAGATTGAAATTAGCACAGATACCTTTCCATTAGCCAAATATATAATAGACAAGACCTACTCCTTTCTTAACCAAATGGATTCAACACCACATATTCAACGCCTGGGAAGATACCTGACAAGTAAGAATCTTAAAACCCATGGATTTATATGTCTCCATAAGGAAATCAAGCGTGTGTACAGCAGCCTAAACGCAGCAGTGAACATCCAATAAATCCCATTATCAAAATGAATTTCAAAAACAAAACACAATGACAGTGAAATAGAGAGCAATTCTTAAATAATTCATTCAGGGCTTGTGATGCAACCTGGATTTACCACATCTACACCCAGAGCTGGGTGAGACATAAGGCTGGACACTTCGGGCTGATAGCATTGGTGAGGTTCGGTGAGCAAACGCAGACCCTTTGAAGTCATCCTGCATGGTACCCATTCCATGGGTCCCAACTCTCCAGGTTTAAGGGATTCTTCCTTCAGCTAAAACATGCATGGGAAACCCACAGTACAGTGCACTGTGTGACCGGGAAACGTTTTCAAATGCATCTCAGTTTTCGTCCCCTGGTACTCGGGTTCACCATTCCAGACGCTTTACTAACACTATCCCCACTTGGAGAGTCAGTGCCTTTAACCTCCTGTTTGGCACAGTTTGCAATTTCTGCGCAAGATGTACAGGAATAGGGAGAACCAATGAGAGACTAGCTGTAGGTGCCTGCACGGGCAAATGGAACGCTCATTTCCGAACAGGAAGAGGAATTAAACAAAGGCTCAGCGTTCCCCCCCGGAAAGAGATTATGGCCTGAAGCAATCCTGCGGCTTTGCGGCCAGCTCACAAGAAAGAGAGTTGAAGAAAGGAGCTCAGGGGCACTGCAATTCACAAACCTGCAGAGTTATGAATGACAGCTATCGTCCAAAAGTGTATTGAATTAAGTCTTCGAAGAGGACATGAAAGCGGGGCAGAATTTCAGGAATACGATGTCAGGGGATAGACTGGAATTGCACTTAAAGCATACGAAAAGAGGCAGAATGTCGACAATGATGCACTTGGCCAAAAAGGGCGTATGCGGTTTTTCCTGAATATATTCAGGTAAAAACGCATACGCCCTTTTTGGCCAAGGAAGAAAGCGTGTAAAGGAAATCTGCACTACAATGAAGTCTCACTGCCCCCCGGTCAAAAGGGCCATCTGAAAAAAGTGTAAAATCCAGAAAGGCAGGACAGGTCATGGAGAACAGGGAGCCTTGTTATGCTGATGGGCGGGATGTAAATTGCCAACAACCACTCTGGAGAAGTGTATGGTGTTTCCAGAAACACGTAGGAAACAAATCAACACAGCCTATGGCACTTCCACTTATGGTCCTATAGCTTAGGGAAATTAAAATCAAAAACACACAACCACCCCAAAATTTGGGACGGGTCTGTTTACAAGAACCTCGTCTACGGTACAAGTTAAATATCCGAGAAAGCAAAAAATGGATAAAGATGTTGTGGTACGCACGTACAATGGAATATCACTAAGCAATGAAATCTACGTTATCAGGCCCGTAGCGGCATAATGAGTGGATTCAGGTACGATGATTCTACGAGAAATAAGTCACACAGAAAAAGAAACATCATAAGATATCACTAATACACGGAATATAAACTTGGCTACACATGAACTGAATTACAAAGCAGAACAGGGTCTCAAATTTAGAAAACCAACTTATGCTTGCTTATGGGGAAAGGTGAGTTGGGGTGCTGCATAAAACCAGAGATTGAAATTAGCACAGATACTGTTCCATAAGCCAAATATATAATAGACAAGACCTACTCCTTGCTCAACGAAATGGACTCAACACCTCATATTCAACACCTGGGAAGATACCTGACAAGTAAGAATCTTAAAACCCATGGATTTATATGTCTCCATAAGGAAATCAAGCGTGTGTACAGCGGCCTAAACGCAGCAGTGAACATCCGATAAATCCCATTATCAACATGAATTTCAAAAACAAAACACAATGACAGTGAAATAGAGAGCAATTCTTAAATCATTCATTCAGGGCTTATGATGCAACCTCATTGACCACATCTACACCCAGAGCTGGGTGAGACATAAGGCTGGACACTTCGGGCTGATAGCATTGGTGAGGTTCGGTGAGCAACGCAGACCCTTTGAAGTCATACTGCATGGTACCCATTCTATGGGTCCCAAATCTCCAGGTTTAATGGATTCTTCCTTCAGCTAAAACATGCATGGGAAACCCAGAGTATGGTCCAACGTGTGATTGGGAAACGTTTTCAAATGCACCTCAGTTTTCGCCCCTGGTACTCAGGTTCACCATTCCATACGCTTTACTAACACTCTCCCCACTTGGAGAGTCAGTGCCTTTAACCTCCTGTTTGGCACAGTTTGCAATTTCTGCGCAAGATGAACAGGAATAGGGAGAACCAATGAGAGACTAGATGTAGGTGTCTGCACGGGCAAATGGAACGCTCATTTCCCACCAGGAAGAGGAATTAACCAAAGGCTCAGCGTGCCCTGCCAGAAAGAGATTATGGCGTGAAGCAATCCTGCGGTTTTGCGGCCAGCTCACAAGAAAGCGAGTTGAAGAAAGGAGCTCAGGGGCAGTGTAATTCAGAAACCTGCAGAGTTATGAATGACACCTATCGTCCAAAAATGTATTGAAGTAAGTCTTCGAAGAGGACTTGAAAGCGGGGCAGAATTTCAGGAACACGATTTCACGGGGTAGACTGGAATTGCACTTAAAGCATAGGAAAAGAGGCAGAATGTCGACAATGATGCACTTGGCCAAAAAGGGCATATGCGGTTTTTCCTGAATATATTCAGGTAAAAACGCATACGCCCTTTTTGGCCAAGGAAGAAAGCGTGTAAAGGAAATCTGCACTACAATGAAGTCTCACTGCCCCCCGGTCAAAAGGGCCATCTGAAAAAAGTGTAAAATCCAGAAAGGCAGGACAGGTCATGGAGAACAGGGAGCCTTGTTATGCTGATGGGCGGGATGTAAATTGCCAACAGCCACTCTGGAGAAGTGTATGGTGTTTCCTGAAACACATAGGAAACAAAGCAACACAGCCTATGGCACTTCCACTTATGGTCCTATAGCATAGGGAAATTAAAAACAAAAACACACAGCCACCCCAAACTTTGGGACGGCTCTGTTTACAAGAACCTCGTCTACGGTACAAGTTAAATATCCGAGAAAGCAAAAAATGGATAAAGAAGTTGTGGTACGCACGTACAATGGAATATCACTCAGTAATGAAATCTACGTTATCAGGCCCGTAGCGGCATAATGAGTGGATTCAGGTACGATGATTCTACGAGAAATAAGTCACACAGAAAAAGAAACATCATAAGATATCACTAATACACGGAATATAAACTTGGCTACACATGAACTGAATTACAAAGCAGAACAGGGTCTCAAATTTAGAAAACCAACTTATGCTTGCTTATGGGGAAAGTTGAGTTGGGGTGCTGCATAAAACCAGAGATTGAAATTAGCACAGATACCTTTCCATTAGCCAAATATATAATAGACAAGACCTACTCCTTTCTTAACCAAATGGATTCAACACCACATATTCAACGCCTGGGAAGATACCTGACAAGTAAGAATCTTAAAACCCATGGATTTATATGTCTCCATAAGGAAATCAAGCGTGTGTACAGCAGCCTAAACGCAGCAGTGAACATCCAATAAATCCCATTATCAAAATGAATTTCAAAAACAAAACACAATGACAGTGAAATAGAGAGCAATTCTTAAATAATTCATTCAGGGCTTGTGATGCAACCTGGATTTACCACATCTACACCCAGAGCTGGGTGAGACATAAGGCTGGACACTTCGGGCTGATAGCATTGGTGAGGTTCGGTGAGCAAACGCAGACCCTTTGAAGTCATCCTGCATGGTACCCATTCCATGGGTCCCAACTCTCCAGGTTTAAGGGATTCTTCCTTCAGCTAAAACATGCATGGGAAACCCACAGTACAGTGCACTGTGTGACCGGGAAACGTTTTCAAATGCATCTCAGTTTTCGTCCCCTGGTACTCGGGTTCACCATTCCAGACGCTTTACTAACACTATCCCCACTTGGAGAGTCAGTGCCTTTAACCTCCTGTTTGGCACAGTTTGCAATTTCTGCGCAAGATGTACAGGAATAGGGAGAACCAATGAGAGACTAGCTGTAGGTGCCTGCACGGGCAAATGGAACGCTCATTTCCGAACAGGAAGAGGAATTAAACAAAGGCTCAGCGTTCCCCCCCGGAAAGAGATTATGGCCTGAAGCAATCCTGCGGCTTTGCGGCCAGCTCACAAGAAAGAGAGTTGAAGAAAGGAGCTCAGGGGCACTGCAATTCACAAACCTGCAGAGTTATGAATGACAGCTATCGTCCAAAAGTGTATTGAATTAAGTCTTCGAAGAGGACATGAAAGCGGGGCAGAATTTCAGGAATACGATGTCAGGGGATAGACTGGAATTGCACTTAAAGCATACGAAAAGAGGCAGAATGTCGACAATGATGCACTTGGCCAAAAAGGGCGTATGCGGTTTTTCCTGAATATATTCAGGTAAAAACGCATACGCCCTTTTTGGCCAAGGAAGAAAGCGTGTAAAGGAAATCTGCACTACAATGAAGTCTCACTGCCCCCCGGTCAAAAGGGCCATCTGAAAAAAGTGTAAAATCCAGAAAGGCAGGACAGGTCATGGAGAACAGGGAGCCTTGTTATGCTGATGGGCGGGATGTAAATTGCCAACAACCACTCTGGAGAAGTGTATGGTGTTTCCAGAAACACGTAGGAAACAAATCAACACAGCCTATGGCACTTCCACTTATGGTCCTATAGCTTAGGGAAATTAAAATCAAAAACACACAACCACCCCAAAATTTGGGACGGGTCTGTTTACAAGAACCTCGTCTACGGTACAAGTTAAATATCCGAGAAAGCAAAAAATGGATAAAGATGTTGTGGTACGCACGTACAATGGAATATCACTAAGCAATGAAATCTACGTTATCAGGCCCGTAGCGGCATAATGAGTGGATTCAGGTACGATGATTCTACGAGAAATAAGTCACACAGAAAAAGAAACATCATAAGATATCACTAATACACGGAATATAAACTTGGCTACACATGAACTGAATTACAAAGCAGAACAGGGTCTCAAATTTAGAAAACCAACTTATGCTTGCTTATGGGGAAAGGTGAGTTGGGGTGCTGCATAAAACCAGAGATTGAAATTAGCACAGATACTGTTCCATAAGCCAAATATATAATAGACAAGACCTACTCCTTGCTCAACGAAATGGACTCAACACCTCATATTCAACACCTGGGAAGATACCTGACAAGTAAGAATCTTAAAACCCATGGATTTATATGTCTCCATAAGGAAATCAAGCGTGTGTACAGCGGCCTAAACGCAGCAGTGAACATCCGATAAATCCCATTATCAACATGAATTTCAAAAACAAAACACAATGACAGTGAAATAGAGAGCAATTCTTAAATCATTCATTCAGGGCTTATGATGCAACCTCATTGACCACATCTACACCCAGAGCTGGGTGAGACATAAGGCCGGACACTTCGGGCTGATAGCATTGGTGAGGTTCGGTGAGCAACGCAGACCCTTTGAAGTCATACTGCATGGTACCCATTCTATGGGTCCCAAATCTCCAGGTTTAATGGATTCTTCCTTCAGCTAAAACATGCATGGGAAACCCAGAGTATGGTCCAACGTGTGATTGGGAAACGTTTTCAAATGCACCTCAGTTTTCGCCCCTGGTACTCAGGTTCACCATTCCATACGCTTTACTAACACTCTCCCCACTTGGAGAGTCAGTGCCTTTAACCTCCTGTTTGGCACAGTTTGCAATTTCTGCGCAAGATGAACAGGAATAGGGAGAACCAATGAGAGACTAGATGTAGGTGTCTGCACGGGCAAATGGAACGCTCATTTCCCACCAGGAAGAGGAATTAACCAAAGGCTCAGCGTGCCCTGCCAGAAAGAGATTATGGCGTGAAGCAATCCTGCGGTTTTGCGGCCAGCTCACAAGAAAGCGAGTTGAAGAAAGGAGCTCAGGGGCAGTGTAATTCAGAAACCTGCAGAGTTATGAATGACACCTATCGTCCAAAAATGTATTGAAGTAAGTCTTCGAAGAGGACTTGAAAGCGGGGCAGAATTTCAGGAACACGATTTCACGGGGTAGACTGGAATTGCACTTAAAGCATAGGAAAAGAGGCAGAATGTCGACAATGATGCACTTGGCCAAAAAGGGCATATGCGGTTTTTCCTGAATATATTCAGGTAAAAACGCATACGCCCTTTTTGGCCAAGGAAGAAAGCGTGTAAAGGAAATCTGCACTACAATGAAGTCTCACTGCCCCCCGGTCAAAAGGGCCATCTGAAAAAAGTGTAAAATCCAGAAAGGCAGGACAGGTCATGGAGAACAGGGAGCCTTGTTATGCTGATGGGCGGGATGTAAATTGCCAACAGCCACTCTGGAGAAGTGTATGGTGTTTCCTGAAACACATAGGAAACAAAGCAACACAGCCTATGGCACTTCCACTTATGGTCCTATAGCATAGGGAAATTAAAAACAAAAACACACAGCCACCCCAAACTTTGGGACGGCTCTGTTTACAAGAACCTCGTCTACGGTACAAGTTAAATATCCGAGAAAGCAAAAAATGGATAAAGAAGTTGTGGTACGCACGTACAATGGAATATCACTCAGTAATGAAATCTACGTTATCAGGCCCGTAGCGGCATAATGAGTGGATTCAGGTACGATGATTCTACGAGAAATAAGTCACACAGAAAAAGAAACATCATAAGATATCACTAATACACGGAATATAAACTTGGCTACACATGAACTGAATTACAAAGCAGAACAGGGTCTCAAATTTAGAAAACCAACTTATGCTTGCTTATGGGGAAAGTTGAGTTGGGGTGCTGCATAAAACCAGAGATTGAAATTAGCACAGATACCTTTCCATTAGCCAAATATATAATAGACAAGACCTACTCCTTTCTTAACCAAATGGATTCAACACCACATATTCAACGCCTGGGAAGATACCTGACAAGTAAGAATCTTAAAACCCATGGATTTATATGTCTCCATAAGGAAATCAAGCGTGTGTACAGCAGCCTAAACGCAGCAGTGAACATCCAATAAATCCCATTATCAAAATGAATTTCAAAAACAAAACACAATGACAGTGAAATAGAGAGCAATTCTTAAATAATTCATTCAGGGCTTGTGATGCAACCTGGATTTACCACATCTACACCCAGAGCTGGGTGAGACATAAGGCTGGACACTTCGGGCTGATAGCATTGGTGAGGTTCGGTGAGCAAACGCAGACCCTTTGAAGTCATCCTGCATGGTACCCATTCCATGGGTCCCAACTCTCCAGGTTTAAGGGATTCTTCCTTCAGCTAAAACATGCATGGGAAACCCACAGTACAGTGCACTGTGTGACCGGGAAACGTTTTCAAATGCATCTCAGTTTTCGTCCCCTGGTACTCGGGTTCACCATTCCAGACGCTTTACTAACACTATCCCCACTTGGAGAGTCAGTGCCTTTAACCTCCTGTTTGGCACAGTTTGCAATTTCTGCGCAAGATGTACAGGAATAGGGAGAACCAATGAGAGACTAGCTGTAGGTGCCTGCACGGGCAAATGGAACGCTCATTTCCGAACAGGAAGAGGAATTAAACAAAGGCTCAGCGTTCCCCCCCGGAAAGAGATTATGGCCTGAAGCAATCCTGCGGCTTTGCGGCCAGCTCACAAGAAAGAGAGTTGAAGAAAGGAGCTCAGGGGCACTGCAATTCACAAACCTGCAGAGTTATGAATGACAGCTATCGTCCAAAAGTGTATTGAATTAAGTCTTCGAAGAGGACATGAAAGCGGGGCAGAATTTCAGGAATACGATGTCAGGGGATAGACTGGAATTGCACTTAAAGCATACGAAAAGAGGCAGAATGTCGACAATGATGCACTTGGCCAAAAAGGGCGTATGCGGTTTTTCCTGAATATATTCAGGTAAAAACGCATACGCCCTTTTTGGCCAAGGAAGAAAGCGTGTAAAGGAAATCTGCACTACAATGAAGTCTCACTGCCCCCCGGTCAAAAGGGCCATCTGAAAAAAGTGTAAAATCCAGAAAGGCAGGACAGGTCATGGAGAACAGGGAGCCTTGTTATGCTGATGGGCGGGATGTAAATTGCCAACAACCACTCTGGAGAAGTGTATGGTGTTTCCAGAAACACGTAGGAAACAAATCAACACAGCCTATGGCACTTCCACTTATGGTCCTATAGCTTAGGGAAATTAAAATCAAAAACACACAACCACCCCAAAATTTGGGACGGGTCTGTTTACAAGAACCTCGTCTACGGTACAAGTTAAATATCCGAGAAAGCAAAAAATGGATAAAGATGTTGTGGTACGCACGTACAATGGAATATCACTAAGCAATGAAATCTACGTTATCAGGCCCGTAGCGGCATAATGAGTGGATTCAGGTACGATGATTCTACGAGAAATAAGTCACACAGAAAAAGAAACATCATAAGATATCACTAATACACGGAATATAAACTTGGCTACACATGAACTGAATTACAAAGCAGAACAGGGTCTCAAATTTAGAAAACCAACTTATGCTTGCTTATGGGGAAAGGTGAGTTGGGGTGCTGCATAAAACCAGAGATTGAAATTAGCACAGATACTGTTCCATAAGCCAAATATATAATAGACAAGACCTACTCCTTGCTCAACGAAATGGACTCAACACCTCATATTCAACACCTGGGAAGATACCTGACAAGTAAGAATCTTAAAACCCATGGATTTATATGTCTCCATAAGGAAATCAAGCGTGTGTACAGCGGCCTAAACGCAGCAGTGAACATCCGATAAATCCCATTATCAACATGAATTTCAAAAACAAAACACAATGACAGTGAAATAGAGAGCAATTCTTAAATCATTCATTCAGGGCTTATGATGCAACCTCATTGACCACATCTACACCCAGAGCTGGGTGAGACATAAGGCCGGACACTTCGGGCTGATAGCATTGGTGAGGTTCGGTGAGCAACGCAGACCCTTTGAAGTCATACTGCATGGTACCCATTCTATGGGTCCCAAATCTCCAGGTTTAATGGATTCTTCCTTCAGCTAAAACATGCATGGGAAACCCAGAGTATGGTCCAACGTGTGATTGGGAAACGTTTTCAAATGCACCTCAGTTTTCGCCCCTGGTACTCAGGTTCACCATTCCATACGCTTTACTAACACTCTCCCCACTTGGAGAGTCAGTGCCTTTAACCTCCTGTTTGGCACAGTTTGCAATTTCTGCGCAAGATGAACAGGAATAGGGAGAACCAATGAGAGACTAGATGTAGGTGTCTGCACGGGCAAATGGAACGCTCATTTCCCACCAGGAAGAGGAATTAACCAAAGGCTCAGCGTGCCCTGCCAGAAAGAGATTATGGCGTGAAGCAATCCTGCGGTTTTGCGGCCAGCTCACAAGAAAGCGAGTTGAAGAAAGGAGCTCTGGGACACCGTAATTCACAAACCTGCAGAGTTATGAATGACAGCTATCGTCCAAAAATGTACTGAAGTAAGTCTTCGAAGAGGACTTGAAATCAGGGCAGAATTTCAGGAAAACTATTTCAGGGGGCAGACTGGAATTGCACTTACAGCATAGGAAACGAGGCAGAATGTCGACAATGATGCACTTGGCCAAAAAGAGCGTATGCGTTTTTTCCTGAATATATTCAGGAAAAAACGCATATGCCGTTTTTGGACAACCAAGCAAGCGTGTAAAGGAAATCTGCACTACAATGAAGTCTCACTGCCCCCCGGTCAAAAGGGCCATCTGAAAAAAGTTTAAAATCCAGAAGGGCAGGACAGGTCATGGAGAACAGGGAGCCTTGTTATGCTGATTGTCGGGATGTAAATTGCCAACAGACACTCTGGAGAAATGTATGGTGTTTCCTGAAACGCCTAAAAAACAAAGCAACGGAGCCTATGGCACTTCCACTTATGGTCCGACAGCTTAGGAAAATTAAAATCAAAAACACAAAGCAACCCCAAAGTTTGGAACGGCTCTGTTTACAAAAACCTCGTCTAGGGTACAAGTTAAATATCCGAGAAATCAAAAAATGGATAAAGAAGTTGTGGTATGCACGTACAGTTGAATAACACTCAGCAATGAAATCTACGTCATCAGGCCCGTAGCGGCATAATGAGTGGATTCAGGTATGATGATTCTACGAGAAATAAGTCACACAGAAAAAGAAACATCATAAGATATCCCTAATACACGGAATGTAAACTTGGCTACACATGTACTGAATTACAAAACAGAACAGGGTCTCAAATTTAGAAAACCAACTTATGCTTGCTTATGGGGAAAGGTGAGTTGGGGTGCTGCATAAAACCGGAGATTGAAATTAGAACATATACCGTTCCATAAGCCAAATATATAATAGACAAGACCTACTCCTTGCTCAACGAAATGGACTCAACACCCCATATTCAATGCCTGGGAAGATACCTGACAAGTAAGAATCTTAAAACCCATGGATTTATATGTCTCCATAAGGAAATCAAGCGTGTGTACAGCGGCCTAAACGCAACAGTGAACATCCGATAAATCCAATTATCAAAATAAATTTCAAAAACAAAACACAATGACAGTGAAATAGAGAGCAATTCTTAAATAATTCATTCAGGGCTTGTGATGCCACCTGGATTTACCACATCTACACCCAGAGCTGGGTGAGACAAAGGCTGGACACTTCGCGCTGATAGCATTGGTGAGGTTCGGTGAGCAAATTCAGACCCTTTGAAGTCTTACTGCATGGTACCCATTCCATGGGTCCCAACTCTCCAGGTTTAATGGATTCTTCTTCAGGTAAAACATGCATGGGAAACCCAGAGTATGGCCCACCGTGTGATTGGGAAACGTTTTCAAATGCATCTCAGTTTTCGTTCCCTGGTACTCGGGTTCACCATTCCAGACGCTTTACTAACACTCTCCCCACTTGGAGAGTCAGTGCCTTTAACCTCCGGTTTGGCACAGTTTGCAATTTCTGTGCAAGATGAACAGGAATAGGGAGAACCAATGAGAGACTAGCTGTAGGTGTCTGCACGGGCAAATGGAACGCTCATTTCCCACCAGGAAGAGGAATAAACCAAAGGCTCACTGTACCCTGCCAGAAACAGATTAGGGCCTGAAGGAATCCTGCGGTTTTGCGGCCAGCTCACAAGAAAGCGAGTTGAAGAAAGGAGCTCAAGGGCACTGTAATTCACAAACCTGCAGTGTTATGAATGACAGCTATCGTCCAAAAATGTACTGAAGTAAGTCTTCGAAGAGGACTTGAAAGCGGGGCAGAATTTCAGGAAAACGATTTCAGGGGGTAGACTGGAATTGCACTTAAAGCATAGGAAAAGAGGCAGAATGTCGACAATGATACACTTGGCCAAAAAGGGCGTATGCGTTTTTTCCTGAATATATTCAGGAAAAAACGCATACGCCCTTTTTGGCCAACCAAGCAAGCCTGTAAAGAAAATCTGCACTACAATGAAGTCTCACTGCCCCCCGGTCAAAAGGGCCATCTGAAAAAAGTGTAAAATCCAGAAAGGCAGGACAGGTCATGGAGAACAGGGAGCCTTGTTATGCTGATGGGCGGATGAAAATTGCCAACAGCCACTCTGGAGAAGTGTATCGTGTTTCCTGAAACAGGTAGGAAACAAAGCAACACAGCCTATGGCACTTCCACTTATGGTCCTATAGCTTAGGGAAATTAAAATCAAAAACACACAGCCACCGCAAATTTTCGGACGGCTCTGTTTTCAAGAACCTCGTCTACGGTACAAGTTAAATATCCAAGAAAGCAACAAATCGATAAAGAAGTTGTGGTACGCACGTACAATGGAATATCACTCGGCAATGAAATCTAAGTCATCAGGTCCCTAGCGGCATAATGAGTGGATTCAGGTACCATGATTCTACGAGAAATAAGTCACACAGAAAAAGAAACATCATTAGATATCCCTAATACACGGAATGTAAACTTGGCTACACATGAACTGAATTACAAAACAGAACAGGGTCTCAAATTGAGAAAACCATCTTATGATTGCTTACGGGGAAAGGTGAGTTGGGGTGCTGCATAAAACCAGAGATTGAAATTAGCACTGATACCGTTCCATAAGCCAAATATATAATAGACAAGACCTACTCCTTGCTCAACGAAATGGACTCAACACCCCATATTCAACGCCTGGGAAGATACCTGACAAGTAAGAACCTTAAAACCCATGGATTTATATGTCTCCATAAGGAAATCAAGCGTGTGTACAGCGGCCTAAAAGCAGCAGTGAAAATCCGATAAATCCCATTATCAAAATAAATTTCAAAAACAAAACGCAATGACAGTGAAATAGAGAGCAATTCTTAAATAATTCATTCAGGGTTTGTGATGCAACCTGGATTTACCACATCTACACCCAGAGCTGGGTGAGACATAAGGCTGTACACTTCGGGCTGATAGCATTGGTGAGGTTCGGTGAGCAAATGCAGACCCTTTGAAGTCATACTGCATGGTACCCATTCCATGAGTCCCAACTCTCCAGGTTTAAGGGATTCTTCCTTCAGCTAAAACATGCATGGGAAACCCAGAGTATGGTCCACCGTGTGATTGGGAAACGTTTTCAAATGCATCTCAGTTTTCGCCCCTGGTACTCGGGTTCACCATTCCAGATGCTTTACTAACACTCTCCCCACTTGGAGAGTCAGTGCCTTTAACCTCCTGTTTGGCACAGTTTGCAATTTCTGCGCAAGATGAACAGGAATAGGGAGAACCAATGAGATACTAGATGTAGGTGTCTGCACGGGCAAATGGAACGCTCATTTCCCACCAGGAAGAGGAATTAACCAAAGGCTCAGCGTGCCATGCCATAAAGAGATTATGGCGTGAAGCAATCCTGCGGTGTTGCGGCCAGCTCACAAGAAAGCGAGTTGAAGAAAGGAGTTCAGGGGCAGTGTAATTCAGAAACCTGTAGAGTTATGAATGACAGCTATCGTCCAAAAATGTATTGAAGTAAGTCTTCGAAGAGGACTTGAAAGCGGGGCAGAATTTCAGGAACACGATTTCAGGGGGTAGACTGGAATTGCACTTAAAGCATAGGAATAGAAGCAGAATGTCGACAATGATGCACTTGGCCAAAAAGGGCGTATGCGTATTTTCCTGAATATATTCAGGAAAAAACGCATACGCCCTTTTTGGGCAACTAAGCAAGCGTGTAAAGGAAATCTGCACTACAATGAAGTCTCACTGCCCCCCGGTCAAAAGGGCCATCTGAAAAAAGTGTAAAATCCAGAAAGGCAGGACAGGTCATGGAGAACAGGGAGCCTTGTTATGCTGATGGGCGGGATGTAAATTGCCAACAACCACTCTGGAGAAGTGTATGGTGTTTCCAGAGACACGTAGGAAACAAAACAACACAGCCTATGGCACTTCCACTTATGGTCCGACAGCTTAGGAAAATTAAAATCAAAAAGACACAGCCACCCCAAAATTTGGGACATCTCTGTTTACAAGAACGTCCTCTACGGTACAAGTTAAATATCCGAGAAACCAAAAAATGGATAAAGAAGTTGTGGTACGCACGTATAGTGGAATATCACTCAGCAATGAAATCTACGTCATCAGGCCCGTAGCGGCATAATGAGTGGATTCAGGTACGATGATTCCACGAGAAATAAGTCACACAGAAAAAGAAACATCATAAGATATCACTAATACACGGAATGTAAACTTGGTTACACATGAACTGAATTACAAAACAGAACAGGGTCTCAAATTGAGAAAACCAACTTATGCTTGCTTATGGGGAAAGGTGTGTTGGGGTGCTGCATAAAACCAGAGATTGAAATTAGCACAGATACCGTTCCATAAACCAAATATATAATAGACAAGCCCTACTCCTTGCTCAACGAAATGGACTCAACACCCCATATTCAACGCCTGGGAAGATACCTGACAAGTAAGAACCTTAAAACCCATGGATTTATATGTCTCCATAAGGATATCAAGCGTGTGTACAGCGGCGAAAACGCAGCAGTGAACATCCGATAAATCCCATTATCAAAATGAATTTCAAAAACAAAACACAATGAGAGTGAAATAGAGAGCAATTCTTAAATAATTCATTCAGGGCTTGTGATGCAACCTGGAATTACCACATCTACACCCAGAGCTGGGTGAGACATAAGGCTGGACACTTCGGGCTGATAGCATTGGTGAGGTTTGGTGAGCAAACGCAGACAATTTGAAGTCATACTGCATGGTACCCATTCCATGGGTCTCAACTCTCCAGGTTTAAGGGATTCTTCTTCAGTTAAAACAAGCATGGGAGACCCAGAGTATGGCCAACCGTGTGATTGGGAAACGTTTTCAAATGCATCTCAGTTTTCGTCCCCTGGTACTCGGGTTCACCTTTCCAGACGCTTTACTAACACTCTCCTCACTTGAAGAGTCAGTGCATTTCACCTCCTGTTTGGCACAGTTTGCAAATTCTGCGCAAGGTGAACAGGAATAGGGAGAACCAATGAGAGACTAGCTGTAGGTTTCTGCACGGGCAAATGGAACACTCATTTCCCACCAGGAAGAGGAATTAACCAAAGGCTCAGCGTGGCCTGCCGGAAACAGATTAGGGCCTGAAGCAATCCTGCGGTTTGGCGGCCAGCTCACAAGGAAGCGAGTTGAAGAAAGGAGCTCAGGGGCACTGTAATTCACAAACCTGCAGAGTTATGAATGACAGCTATCGACCAAAATGTACTGAAGTAAGTCTTCGAAGAGGACTTGAAAGCGGGGCAGAATTTCAGGAAAACGATTTCAGGGGGTAGACAGGAATTGCGCTTAAAGCATAGGAACAGAGGCAGGATGTCGACAATGATGCACTTGGCTAAAAAGGGCATATGCGTTTTTTCCTGAATATATTCAGGAAAAAACGCAAACGCACTTTTTGGCCAACCAAGCAAGCGTGTAAATGAAATCGGCACTACAATGAAGTCTCACTGCCCCCCGGTCAAAAGGGCCACCTGAAAAAAGTGTAAAATCCAGAAAGGCAGGATAGGTCATGGAGAAAAGGGAGCCTTGTTATGCTGATGGGCGGGATGTAACTTGCCAACAGCCACTCTGGAGAAGTGTATGGTGTTTCCTCAAACACCTAAAAAACTAAGCAACGGAGCCTACGGCACTTCAACTTATGGTTCTATAGCTTAGGGAAATTAAAATAAAAAAGACACAGCCACCCATAAATTTTGGACGGCTCTGCTTACAAGAACCTCATTTACGGTACAAGTGAAATATCCCAGAAAGCAAAAAATGGATAAAGAAGTTGTTGTACGTACGTACAATGGAATATCACTCAGCAATGAAATCTATGTCATGAGGCCCGTCGCGGCATAATGAGTGGATTCAGGTACGATCATTCTAAGTTAACTAAGTCACACAGAAAAAGAAACACCATAAGATATCTCAAATACACGGAATGCAAACATGGCTGCACATGAACTCAATTACAAAACAGAAAAGGGTCTCAAATTTAGAAAACCAACTTATGCTTGCTTAAGGGGAAAGGTGAGTTGTGGTGCTGCATAAAACCAGAGATTGAAATTAGCACAGATACCTTTCCATAAGCAAATATGTAATAGTCAGGACCTACTCCTTGCTCCACGAAATGGACTCAACACCCCATATTCAACGCCTAGGAATATACCTGACTAGTAAGAATCTGAAAACCCATGGATTTATATGTCTCCATAAGAGAATCAAGCATGTGTACAGCGGCATAAACGCAGCAGTGAAAATCCGATAAATCCCATTATCAAAATAAATTACAAAAACAAAACACAATGACAGTGAAATAGAGAGCAATTCTTAAATAATTCATTCAGGGCTTGTGATGCAACGTGGATTTACCACATCTACACCCCGAGCTGAGTGAGACATAAGGCTGGACACTTCGGGCTGATAGCATTGGTGACGTTCGGTGAGCAAAGGCAACCCTTTGAAGTCATACTGCGTGGTACCCATTCCATGGGTCCCAACTCTCCAGGTTGAAGGGATTCTTCCTTCAGGTAAAACATGCATGGGCAACCCAGAATATGGTCCACCGTGTGACCGGGAAAACTTTTAAAATGCGTCTCAGTTTTCATCCCCTCGTACTCGGTTTTACCATTCCAGACGCTTTACTAACACTCTCCCCACTTGGAGAGTCAGTGCCTTTAACCTCCTGTTTGGCACAGTTTGGAATTTCTGCGCAAGATGAACAGGAATAGGGAGAACCAATGAGAGATTAGCTGTAGGTGTCGGCACGAACAAATTTAACGCTCATTTCCCACCAGGAAGAGGAATTAGCCAAAGGCTCAGCATGCCGTGTCGGAACCAGATTAGGGCCTGAAGCAATCCTGCGGGCTTGCGGCCAGCTCACAAGAAAGCGAGTTGAAGAAAGGAGCTCAGGGGCACTGTAATTCACAAACCTGCAGAGTTATAAATGACAGCTATCGTCCAAAAATATATTGAAGTAAGGCTGCAAAGAGGACTTGAACGCGGGGCAGAATTCCAGGAATACGATTTCAGGAGGTAGACGGGAAGTCCTCTGAAAGTATAGGAGAAGAGGCAGAACCTCGACAATGATGCACTTGGTCAAAAAGGGCATATGCGTTTCTTCCAGGGCCCTTATTAAAGAGGGTAGGAGGCTCCCAGCATGCTTCAGTGGCCAACAGAGGGCCTACATCGCCAAGGCGACGTGAGCCATCCAGGCAGGAGTGACCTCACATCAGAGGGCCCACCTCACAGAAGGGTAAGGAACCCAGTCAAGATCAGACTCTCACCAGAGTGCCCACATAAGCAAGGGGCTGGGAACCAGGCAGGAGTGTCCTCACACCCGTGGGGCCACATCATCGAAAGTTGAGGTACCCAGCACATGTGGCCTCAAACCAGAGGACCCACATCACCATGGGTCTCGGAGCGAGGCAGGCAGGATTAACCTCAAAACACATGGCCCATTGTATAAAAAAGGTGAGGAATCCAGCAGTTGGAACATCCCAGCAGGCGGTCCAGAGCACCGAGGCTATGGGATCCAGGCAGTGATGAACTCACAACAGAGGGCCCTCATCGTGATACTGTAAGCAACCCAGCCGTTGTAACCTCAGAGCACAAGGCTCACATCCCCATGGGGAAGGGAACCAAGCAGGAGTGTCAGGGCACCAGTGGGCACACATCAGAAACGGTGGGGAGCCCAGCAGTTAGGGCCGGACGCCAGAGGGCCCTCATCACTGAGGAGAGGAGGCTCCCAGCAAGCTCCAACTGCTACCAGAAGGCCGACGTCGCCAATGCAGGGTGTGCCAGCCAGGCAGGAGTGACCTCAGAGCAGAGGGCCAACCACACAAAAGTGTGAGGAACCCAAAGAGGATCAGACTCTCACCGGAGGGCCCACATCACCAAGGGAATGGAAACCAGGCAGGAGTGTTCTCACACCAGTGTGGTCACATCACCGAAATGTGACGGACCCAGCACACGTGGCCTCAAACTACAGGACACACATCACCAAGGGGCTGGGAGTGAGGCAGGCAGGAGGAGCCTCCAAACAGAGGGCCCATAGCGTAAAAATGGTGAGGAATCCCGCAGTTGGAACCTCCCAGCAGGTGGCCAGGAGCAGCGAGGCTATGGGATCCAGGCCTGACTGAACTCAAAACAGAGGGCCCTCATTATGAAACTGTGAGCAACCCAGCCGTTGGGACCTTAGAGCAGAAGGCCCACATTCCCATGGGGTTGGGATCCTGGCAGGAGTGTACTCGCACCACAGGGCGCACATCAGAAAATTTTGGGAGCCCAGGAGTTAGGGTCTGACGCCAGAGGGCCCTCATTACCGAGGGGAGGAGACTCCCAGCAGGCACCAACTCCCAACTGAGGGCCCACGTCGCCACGTTGACGTGTGCCAGCCAGGCAGGAGTGACCTCACAGCAGAGGGCCTACCTCACAGAAGGGTGAGGAACCCAGCCAGGATAAGACTCTCACCAGAGGGCCCACATCACCAAGGGGATCGGAACAAGGCAGGAGTGTCCTCACACCAGTGTGGCCACATTATAGAAAGGTGAGGAACCCAGCACATGTGGCCTAAACCAGAGGACCCACATTTCCAAGGTGCTCCGAGTGAGGCAGGCAGGAGTAGCCTAACAACACAGGGCCCACAGAATAAAAAATGTGAGGAATCCAGCAGTTTGAACCTCCCAGCAGGTGGCCCAGAGCATGGAGTCTATGGGATCCAGGCCACAGTGAACTCACAGCAGAGGGCCCACATCATGAAACTGTGAGCAACCCAGCCAGTGGGACCTCAGAGCAGAAGGCCCACATCCCCATGGGGATGGGAACCTCGCAGGAGTGTCCTCGCACAACTTAGCACGTATCAGAAAATGTGGGAACCCAGCAGTTATGGCCTGGCGCCAGAGGGCCCTCATCACGGAGGAGAGGAGGCTACCAGCAGGCTCCAAATGCCACCAGAGGGCCGACGTCACCAAGGCAATGGGAGCAAGCCAGGCAGGAGTTACCTCACAGCAGAGGGCCCACCTCACAGAAGTGTGAGGAGCCCAAACAGGATCAGACTCTAACCAGAGCGCCCACATCACCAAGGGGATGGAAACCAGGCAGGAGTGTCCTCACACCAGTGGGGCCACATCAGCGAAAGGTGAGGAACACAGCACATGTGGCCTCAAACAAGGGGACACACATCACGAAAGGGCTGGGAGTGAGGCATGCAGGAGGAGACTCACAACAGAGCGCCCATAGAATAAAAAAGGTGAGGAACCCCGCAGTTGGAAGCTCCAAGCAGGTGGCCCAGAGCACCGAGGCTATGGGATCCATGCCGGAGTGAACTCACAGCAGAGGGCCCACATTCTGACACTGTGAGAAACCCAGCCGTTGGGACCTCAGGGCAGAAAGCCCACATCCCCATGGGGATGGGACCCTGGCTGGAGTGTACTCGCTTGACAGGGCGCACATCAGAAAATTTTGGGAGCCCATGAGTTTGGGCCTGACGCCAAAGGGCCCTCATTACCGAGGGGAGGAGACTCCTAGCAGGCACCAACTCCCAACTGAGGGCCCACATCGCCAAGGTGACGTGTGCCAGCCAGGCAGGAGTGACCTCACAGCAGAGGGCCCCCCTCACAGAAGGGTGAGGAACCCAGCCAGGATCAGACTCTCACCAGAGAGCCCCCATCACCAAGGGGATGGGAACCAGGCAGGAGTGTCCTCACACCAGTGGGGCCACATCAATAAAGGTGAGGAGACCGGTACATGTGGCCTTAAACCAGAGGACCTACATCACAAATGGGCTGGGAGTGAGTCAGGAAGTAGGAGCATGAAAACACAGGACCCAAAGAATAAAAAAGGTAAGGAATCCAGCAGTAGGAACCTCCCAGCAGGCCGCTCAGAGCACAGAGGCTATGGGATCTAGGCCTGGGTGAACTAACACCAGAGAGCCAACATTATGAAATGGTGAACATCACAGGTTTTGGGACCTTAGAGCAGAAGGCCCACATGCGCATGGGGATGGGAACCTCGCAGTAGTGTCCTCGCACCACTTAGCACGTATCAGAAAATGTGGGTACCCAGCAGTTAGGGCCTGAGGCAAGAGGGCCCCCATCACCGAGGGGAGGTTCCCAGCAGGCTCCAACTGCCACAAGAGGGCCGATGTTGCCCAGGTGGGGTGTGCCAGCCAGGCAGGAGTGACCTCAGAGCAGAGGGCCCCCCTCACAGAAGGGTGAGGAACCCAGCCAGGATCAGACTCTCACCAGAGGGCCCACATCATCAAGGGGATAGGAACCAGGCAGGAGTGTCCTCACACCAGTGGGGCCACATCATCGAAAGGCGAGGGACCCAGCATACATGGCCTCAAACCAGAGGACACACATCACCAAGGGGCTGGGAGTGAGGCAGGCAGGAGGAGTCTCAAAACAGAGGGCCCATAGAAGAAAAAAGGTGAGGAATCCCGCAGTTGGAACCTCCCAGCAGGTGGCCAGGAGCAGCGAGGCTATGGGATCCAGGCCGGAGAGAACTCACAGCAGAGGGCCCTCATCATGAAACTGAGCAACCCACGGTTGGGACCTCAGAGCAGAAGGCCCACATTCCCATGGGGTTGGGAACCTGGCAGGAGTGTACTCGAACCACAGGGCGCATATCAGAAAATATTGGGAGCCCAGGAGTTAGGGCCTGACGCCAGAGGGCCCTCATTACCGAGGGGAGGAGACACCCAGCAGGCACCAAATCCCACCAGAGAGCCGACGTCGCCAAGGCGGGGTGTGCCAGCCAGGCAGGAGTGACCTCAGAGAAGAGGGCCCGCCTCACAGAAGTGTGAGGAACCCAACCAGGATCAGACTCTCACCGGAGGGCCCACATCACCAAGGGGATGGGAACCAGGCAGGAGTGTCCTCACACCAGTGGGGCCACATCAGCCAAAGGTGAGGAACCCAGCACATGTGGCCTCAAACCACAGGACACACATCACCAAGGGGCTAGGAGTGAGGCAGGTGTCTGGAGGGGCACATTTAACTCTAATTTCCCACCAGGAAGTGGAATGAACCAAAGTCTCAGAGTGCCGTGCCGGACCCTGATTACGGCCTGAAGCAAACCTGCGGTTCTGTGGCCAGTTTTCAAGGAAACGAGTTAAGAAAGGAAATCACGGGCACTGTAATTCACAAACCTGCAGTGTTATAAATGACAGTTATTGGCAAAATTATATGGAAGTAAGTCTGCAAAGAGGACTTGAAAACGAGGCAGAATTGCAGGAATCATATTTCAGGAGGTAGATTGGAATTGCATTTAAAGCATGTGAAAAGCGGCAGATCTTTGACAGTGATGCACTTGGACAAAAGTGCGTAAACATTTTTTCCTGAATATATTCAGGAAAAAACACATATGCCCTTTTTGGCCAACCAAGCACTCGAGAAATGGAAATCCGCACTACAATGAAGTCTCATTTCCCATTCGTCAAAAGGGCCATCTGAAAAAAGTGTAAAAACCAGAAACACAGGACAGGCCATGGAGAACAGGGAGCCTTGTTATGCTGATGGGCGGGATGTAAATTGCCAACAGACACTCTGGAGATGTTTATGGTGTATCCTGAAACATCTGAAAAAGAAAGCTACAGACCCTAGGGCAATTCCACTTTTGGCCCTATAGCTTAGGAAAATTAAAATCAACAAGACACAGCCAACACCAAATTTAGGGCTGCTGTGTTTACAAGAACCTTGAGTCCAGTACAAATTAAATATCCCAGAAAGAAAAAAATGGATAAAGGAGTTGTGCTACTTACGTACAACGGAATATCACTCAGCAATGAAATCAATGTCATCAGGCCTGTAGCAGCAAATTGAGTGGATTTAAGTATGATGATTCTAAGAGAAATAGGTCACACAGAGAAAGAGAATTATCATAAGATATCACTAATAGAGAGAGTGTAAACTTGGCTACACATAAACTGAATTCCAAAACCGAACAGAGTCTCACATTTAGATAAAAACTTATGCTTGCTTAAGGGGAAAGTTGAGTTGGGGTGCTGTATAAAACCAGAGATTGAAATTAGCACACATACCGTTCCATAAGCCAAATATGTAATAGACAAGACCTACTCTTTGCTCAACGAAATAGACTCATCCATGGTGTATCACCTCACACCTGTTAGAATGGGCATCATCAGAAAATCTACAAACAACAAATGCTGGAAAGGGTGTGGAGATAAGGAACCCTCTTCCACTATTGTTGGGAATGTAAATTGATACAGTCACTGTGGAGAACATTATGGAGTTTCTTATAAAACTAAGAATAGAATTACCATATGATACAGCAATCCCACTACTGGGCATATACCCAGACAAAACCATAAATCAAAAAGAGACATTCACCGCAATGTTCATTGCATCACTATTTACAATATCCAGGTAATGGAAGCAACCTAAATGCCCACAGACAGACGAATGCATAAAGATGTGGTATATATATAAAATGGAATATTACTAAGCCATAAAAAGGAATGAAATTGGGTCATTTGTAGAGACGTTGATGGATCTAGAGACTGTCATACAGAGTGAAGTAAGTCAGAAAGAGAAAAACAAATCTTGTCTATTAATGCATATATGTGGAACCTAGAAAAATTGTACAGATGAACCGTTTTGCCAGGCAGAAATAGAGCAACAGATGTAGACAACAAACGTATGGACACCAAGGGGGGAAAGCTGTTGGGGGGTGGTGGTGGGAGGAGTTGAGAGATTGGGATTGGCATGTATACATTTATATGTATAAAATAGATAACCAAAAAGAACCTGCTGTATAAAAAAATAAAATAAAATTCAAATTACAAAAAGTAAAACAGAAAAAATATTCTTCCCTTCACATACATGTATTTATATGAATAAATTATTTCCATGCTTATATCTGTAAATACAAAAAAGAGGAATAAAATCTACCTTGAACCAAAAACGAAAAAAAGAAAAAAAAACAGAACCCACCAGTTACACAGAGGAAAACCGTATCAGGGCACTTGCTCCAGTTGTAAACAATTCTGAAGTTGGTCAGTGGTGGGGAATCATCTCCCATTCAGCCAGCAGGCCCCACGCAACAAGCGTCCTCATTGCAAAGCTGGGGGACCGTGCCGAGGCATCTGTGAGTAAACGTGGGCTGAGCCCCAGGCCAGCTGCTGCTGAAATGTTCCCACCCTTCCCAGGTAAAACACCTGAATATGTACAAGGACTTGAAAGCCTAGAGGAAGGGCCATGGAGCCACATGAGTGACAGCATGCCAGCCGACTTGGTGCCTGCAGGCCAGCCAGGATGGTCCTGGCCCTGGGTGCTCTTCTGGAAGCTTTCCATTTCCCTGCCTGTGATACCCCTACTGTCCCGGCCCCCACTGCTTTCTTCCTCACTCACCTCTGCCCAGGGAGAAATTCCAGCGGCAGGTATGGGTGACACATCCTCTTCTTTAGCAGGTGGCATCTTGGCAACTGCTGCAGAAAGTCCAGCAGAGCCCCACTCACACTGGGCCACCCACAAAGCCGTGGCCTCTCACTCCCTCCCACCAGTCCAGCCCCAAGACTGCTGACAGGGCAGAGAAAATGGCGTCAGGCACAGCTGCAGGGGCTCTTGCTGCCTGGAGCGGTGTTTATATTGATCTGAACCCAGGCACACCTGGGGAGGGCTGGCCGGCACGGTCGGGCTTCCCAGGCCAGCCAATAATCACCCCTCAGGGGCTCACAGTTGCAGAAACTGGAACTTGCTGAATCGGCCAGGTCCAAGGAACAGGTGTGGGCTCCTGAGAGTCAGGATAGACAAGGGGCTGCAGCTCTGGCTTGTTTTCTAATTATATTATCTGGCCCATGAGTGGGAGACAACTTCAAGAAAACCCTCTCCTAATGAGAGGAACCCAGGAGTCAGGGAGAGGAGGGGTGGCTGGTGGGTGGAGACAGAGGCCTGGTGCCCCGGGTGCAGTGGAAGTCTCTGGAAGACCAGGTGGAGGGAGGCCACACAGAGTGATGCCCAGGGTCACAGACCTGTCGGAGCTGCTGTTTGTTAGTTCAAGTCCTGCTCTGAGGTGCTCTGTGTCAGATCTGAGTGACAGGTGAGCTGGGAGTGCTCTGCAATGAGGGCGATATGCAGGGTTCCTGTGTTCCCAGCCCTGCCATGGTACCTGCAAGGGTAGCTCTGTATCCTGGGAGGGGCCTGACCACGAGAGCCCCATGGGCTGCAGGGGAACCTGCCCAGGGAACCCCATATCCTGGGAGGGGCCTGAACACGAGAGCCCCATGGGCTGGGGTGGGGGTGGGGTACCTGCCCAGGTGAGCTCCATATCCTGGGATTGGCCTGACCTCGAGAGCCCCATGGGCTGCTGGAGTCCTGGTAAAGGATGTCAGGACAGTCAGTGAAGCCACCGAAGATATACCTCCAGTAGTTCCTAAATCCTACACCCTGCTGGTCATTCTACCAACCACCAGGACATGGTATTCTGTATTAGTCTTCAATGATGCCTTCTTTTGTATTCTATTAGTCCCAGAGTCACAAGAAATTTTGGCTTGTGAGTGGCAGGACTCAACATACAACTAAACAATACTTCCGGGCCATGTTGCCCCAAGGGTTCAAAAATTCCCACACCATCTTTGGGGAAAGCTCAGCTAAAGAACTAAAAGTTCTACCTCTGGAAAAGGAAACACTCCTTCAATATGCAGACGACATTCTGATCGCCAGCCCTACTAAGGAGACCTCTGAACTACCAAGCCAATAAAGGATACAAGTTGTCCAAGAAAAAGCTCAAATATCACAGACTACGGTGACCTGCCTGGGCTTCATTCTCACAGAAGGTCGGAGAAGCCCATCCCAGGAAAGGGAAGAAACAATTTACAGCCTTACCCATTTCTGAAACTAGAAGACAGCTTAGGGGTTCCTGGGGAGGCCAGGGTTTGCTGCTTCTGGATCCCTAACTACAGTCTACTAGCTGGGCCTCTATATGAAACACTGAAAGGAAAAGATGATGATCCTTTTGAATAGAATGCAGAAGTGGCCTTTCAAGAATGGAAAGAGCAGTCAATTCAGACCCTTGCCCTGGAACTCCCTAATTTAGCTAAACCCTTTGACCTTTACATTCCTGGTGAACGGTGAATCGCCATTGCAGTATTAGTGCAAAACCTGGGACCACTTGAAATGGAACAATGCAAGAACGCGATCCAGGTAGGATAAACTACGGTCACCAAGGGGCTTGGCCCACCGCCACATCTGGCCAAGATAGTGGCAGTATCTGAAAACCTGGAAATCAGCAGCCCAAAAGGCCACCTCCCTCCGAAGGGAAAAGGACCCCACGTGGTGATCCTAACACCCAACCATGCCCTGAAGTTGCAGGGTTGGCTCCATGGGCACACTGACCTTGAGCGAGGAGGCCCTCCAACTCCAACCTCCATAGAGATACCCGGGGCAAAGTGGCACCATGAAGACTCGTGTGAAGGTGTCTGCACGGGCAAATTTAACGCTCATTTCCCACCAGGAAGAGGAATTAACCAAAGGCTCAGCATGCCGTGCCGGAACCAGATTAGGGCCTGAAGCAATCCTGCGGGTTTGCGGCCAGCTCACAAGAAAGCGAGTTGAAGAAAGGAGCTCAGGGACACTGTAATTCACAAACCTGCAGAGTTATAAATGACAGCTATCACCCAAAAATATATTGAAGGAAGGCTGCGAAGAGGACTTGAAAGCGGGGCAGAATTGCAAGAAAACGATTTCAGGGGGTAGACTGGAATTGCATTTAAAACATAGGAAAAGAGGCAGAACGTCGACAATGATGCACTTGGCCAAAAAGGGCGTATGCGTTTTTTCCTGAATATATTCAGGAAAAAACGCATACGCCCTTTTTGGCCAACCAAGCAAGCATGTTAAAGAAATCTGCACTACAATGAAGTCTCACTGCCCCCCGTTCAAAAGGGCCATCTGAAAAAAGTGTAAAATCCAGAAAGGCAGCACAGGCCATGGAGAACAGGGAGCCTTGTTATGCTGATGGGCGGGATGTAAATTGCCAACAGCCACTCTGGAGATGTGTATGGTGTTTCCTCAAAAACCTAAAAAACAAAGCAACGGAGCCTACGGCATTACCACTTATTTTCCTATAGCTTAGGAAATTAAAATCAAAAACACACAGCCACCGCAAAGTTTCTGTTTATGGCTCTGTTTACAAGAACCTCGTCTACGGTACAAGTTAAATATCCCAGAAAGCGAAAAATGGATAAAGAAGTGTGGTACGTACGTACAAAGGAATATCACTCACCAATGAAATCTATGTCATCAGGCCCGTCGCGGCATAATGAGTGGATTCAGGTACGATGATTCTAAGTGAAATAAGTCACACAGAAAATGAAACATCATAAGATATCACTAATACACAGAATGTAAACTTGGCTACACATGAACTGAATTACAAAACAGAACAGGGTCTCAAATTTAGAAAACCAACTTATGCTTGCTTAAGGGGAAAGGTGAGTTGTGGTGCTGCATAAAACCAGAGATAGAAATTAGCACAGATACCTTTCCATAAGCCAAATATGTAATAGTCAAGACCTAGCCCTTGCTCAACGAAATGGACTAAACACCCCATATTCAACGCCTAGGATTACACATGACTAGTAAGAACCTTCAAACCCATGGATTTATATGTCTCCGTAAGAGACTCAAGTGTGTGTACAGCGGCATGAATGCAGCAGAGAAAATCCGATAAAACCCATTATCAAAATGAATTACAAAAACAAACACAATGACAGTGAAATAGAGAGCAATTCTTAAATAATTCATTCAGGGCTTGTGATGCAACCTGGATTTACCACATCTACACCCAGAGCTGAGTGAGACATAAGGCTGGACACTTCAGGCTGATAGCATTGGTGAGGTTCGATGAGCAAATGCAGAACCTTTGAAGTCATACTGCATGGTACCCATTCCATGGGTCCCAACTCTCCAGGTTTAAGGGATTCTTCCTTCAGCTAAAACATGCATGGGAAACCCACAGTACAGTGCACTGTGTGACCGGGAAACGTTTTCAAATGCATCTCAGTTTTCGTCCCCTTTTACTCGGGTTCACCATTCCAGACCGTTTACTAACACTCTCCCCACTTGGAGAGTCAGTGCCTTTAACCTCCTGTTTGGCACAGTTTGCAATTTCTGCGCAAGATGAACAGGAATAGGGAGAACCAATGAGAGACTAGCTGTAGGTGTCTGGACGGGCAAATGGAACGCTCATTTCCCACCAGGAAGAGGAATTAACCAAAGGCTCAGCATGCCGTGCCGGAACCAGATTAGGGCCTGAAGCATTCCTGCGGGTTTGCGGCCAGCTCACAAGAAAGCGAGTTGAAGAAAGGAGCTCAGGGGCACTGTAATTCACAAACCTGCAGAGTTATAAATGACAGCTATCGTCCAAAAATATTTTGAAGGAAGGCTGCGAAGAGGACTGGAAAGCGGGGCAGAATTGCAGGAAAACGATTTCAGGGGGTAGACTGGAATTGCATTTAAAGCATAGGAAAAGAGGCAGAACGTCGACAATGATGCACTTGGCCAAAAAGGGCGTATGCGTTTTTTCCTGAATATATTCAGGAAAAAACGCATACGCCCTTTTTGGCCAACCAAGCCAGCATGTTAAAGAAATCTGCACTACAAAGAAGTCTCACTGCCCCCAGGTCAAAAGGGCCATCTGAAAAAAGTGTAAAATCCAGAAAGACAGCACAGGCCATGGAGAACAGGGAGCCTTGTTATGCTGATGGGCGGGATGTAAATTGCCAACAGCCACTCTGGAGAAGTGTATGGTGTTTCCTGAAACACCTAAGAAACAAAGCAACGGAGACTACGGCACTTCCACTTATGGTCTTATAGATCACGGAAATTAAAATCAAAAACAGACAGCCACCCCAAAGTTTCAGACGGCTCTGTTTACAGGAATCTCGTCTGCGGTACAAGTGAAATATCCCAGAATGTGAAAAATGGATAAAGAAGTTGTGGTACACACATTCAATGGAATATCACTCAGCAATGAAATCTATGTCATCAGGCCCATCGTGGCATAATGAGTGGATTCAGGTACGATGATTCTAAGTGAAATAAGTCACACAGAAAATGAAACATCATAAGATATCACTAATACACGGAACGTAAACTTGGCTACACATGAACTGAATTACAAAACAGAACAGGGTCTCAAATTTAGAAAACCACCTTATGCTTGCTTAAGGGGAAAAGTGAGTTGGGGTGCTGCATAAAACCAGAGATAGAAATTAGCACAGATACCTTTCCATAAGCCAAATATGTAATAGTCAAGACCTAGCCCTTGCTCAACGAAATGGACTAAACACCCCATATTCAACGCCTAGGAATACACCTGACTAGTAAGTATCTTCAAACCCATGGATTTATATGTCTCCATAAGAGACTCAAGTGTGTGTACAGCGGCATGAATGCAGCAGAGAAAATCCGATAAATCCCATTATCAAAATGAATTACAAAAACAAACACAATGACAGTGAAATAGAGAGCAATTCTTAAATAATTCATTCAGGGCTTGTGATGCAACCTGGATTTACCACATCTACAACCAGAGCTGAGTGAGACATAAGGCTGTACACTTCGGCCTGATAGCATTGGTGAGGTTCGTTGAGAAAATGCAGGCCCTTTGAAGTCATACTGCATGGTACCCATTCCATGGGTCCCAACTCTCCAGGTTTAAGGGATTCTTCCTTCAGCTAAAACATGCATGGGAAACCCACAGTATGGTGCACCGTGTGACCGGGAAACCTTTTCAAATGCATCTCAGTTTTCGTCCCCTTTTACTCGGGTTCACGATTGAAGACCCTTTACTAATACTCTCCCCACTTAGAGAGTCAGTGCCTTTAACCTCCTGTTTGGCACAGTTTGCAATTTCTGCGCAAGATGCACAAGAATAGGGAGAACCAATGAGAGACTAGCTCTAGGTGTCTGCACGTTCAAATATAACACTCATTTCCCACCAGGAAGAGGAATTTACCAAAGGATCAGCATGCTGTGCCGGAACCAGATTAGGGCATGAAGCAATCCTGCGGGTTTGCGGCCAGCTCACAAGAAAGCGAGTAGAAGAAAGGAGCTCAGGCACACTGTCATTCACAAACCTGCAGAGTTATAAATGTCAGCTATTGTCCAAAAATGTATTGAAGTAAGGCTGCGTAGAGGACTTGAAAGCGGGGCAGAATTGCAGGAAAACGAGTTCAGGGGCAGACTGGAATTGCATTTAAAGCATAAGGAAAGAGACAGAAAGTCGACAATGATGCACTTGGTCAAAAAGGGCGTATGCGTTTTTTCCTGAATATATTCAAGAAAAAACACATACGCCCTTTTTGGCCAAACAAGCAAGCCTGTAAAGAAATCTGCATTACAATGAAGTCTCACTGCCCCCCTGTCAAAAGGGACATCTGAAAAAAGTGAAAAATCCAGAAAGGCAGGACAGGCCATGGAGAACAGGGAGCCTTGTTATGCTGATGGGCGGGATGTAACTTGCCAACAGCCACTCTGGAGAAGTGTATGGTGTTTCCTCAAACACCTAAAAAACTAAGCAACGGAGCCTACGGCACTTCCACTTATGGTTCTATAGCTTAGGGAAATTAAAATCAAAAAGACACAGCCACCCATAAATTTTGGACGGCTCTGCTTACAAGAACCTCATTTACGGTACAAGTGAAATATCCCAGCAAGCAAAAAATGGATAAAGAAGTTGTTGTACGTACGTACAATGGAATATCACTCAGCAATGAAATCTATGTCATGAGGCCCGTCGCGGCATAATGAGTGGATTCAGGTACGATCATTCTAAGTTAACTAAGTCACACAGAAAAAGAAACACCATAAGATATCTCAAATACACGGAATGCAAACATGGCTGCACATGAACTCAATTACAAAACAGAAAAGGGTCTCAAATTTAGAAAACCAACTTATGCTTGCTTAAGGGGAAAGGTGAGTTGTGGTGCTGCATAAAACCAGAGATTGAAATTAGCACAGATACCTTTCCATAAGCAAATATGTAATAGTCAGGACCTACTCCTTGCTCCACGAAATGGACTCAACACCCCATATTCAACGCCTAGGAATATACCTGACTAGTAAGAATCTGAAAACCCATGGATTTATATGTCTCCATAAGAGAATCAAGCATGTGTACAGCGGCATAAACGCAGCAGTGAAAATCCGATAAATCCCATTATCAAAATAAATTACAAAAACAAAACACAATGACAGTGAAATAGAGAGCAATTCTTAAATAATTCATTCAGGGCTTGTGATGCAACGTGGATTTACCACATCTACACCCCGAGCTGAGTGAGACATAAGGCTGGACACTTCGGGCTGATAGCATTGGTGACGTTCGGTGAGCAAAGGCAACCCTTTGAAGTCATACTGCGTGGTACCCATTCCATGGGTCCCAACTCTCCAGGTTGAAGGGATTCTTCCTTCAGGTAAAACATGCATGGGCAACCCAGAATATGGTCCACCGTGTGACCGGGAAAACTTTTTAAATGCGTCTCAGTTTTCATCCCCTCGTACTCGGTTTTACCATTCCAGACGCTTTACTAACACTCTCCCCACTTGGAGAGTCAGTGCCTTTAACCTCCTGTTTGGCACAGTTTGGAATTTCTGCGCAAGATGAACAGGAATAGGGAGAACCAATGAGAGATTAGCTGTAGGTGTCGGCACGAACAAATTTAACGCTCATTTCCCACCAGGAAGAGGAATTAGCCAAAGGCTCAGCATGCCGTGTCGGAACCAGATTAGGGCCTGAAGCAATCCTGCGGGCTTGCGGCCAGCTCACAAGAAAGTGAGTTGAAGAAAGGAGCTCAGGGGCACTGTAATTCACAAACCTGCAGAGTTATAAATGACAGCTATCGTCCAAAAATATATTGAAGTAAGGCTGCAAAGAGGACTTGAACGCGGGGCAGAATTCCAGGAATACGATTTCAGGAGGTAGACGGGAAGTCCTCTGAAAGTATAGGAGAAGAGGCAGAACCTCGACAATGATGCACTTGGTCAAAAAGGGCATATGCGTTTCTTCCAGGGCCCTTATTAAAGAGGGTAGGAGGCTCCCAGCATGCTTCAGTGGCCAACAGAGGGCCTACATCGCCAAGGCGACATGAGCCATCCAGGCAGGAGTGACCTCACATCAGAGGGCCCACCTCACAGAAGGGTAAGGAACCCAGTCAAGATCAGACTCTCACCAGAGTGCCCACATAAGCAAGGGGCTGGGAACCAGGCAGGAGTGTCCTCACACCCGTGGGGCCACATCATCGAAAGTTGAGGTACCCAGCACATGTGGCCTCAAACCAGAGGACCCACATCACCATGGGTCTCGGAGCGAGGCAGGCAGGATTAACCTCAAAACACATGGCCCATTGTATAAAAAAGGTGAGGAATCCAGCAGTTGGAACATCCCAGCAGGCGGTCCAGAGCACCGAGGCTATGGGATCCAGGCAGTGATGAACTCACAACAGAGGGCCCTCATCGTGATACTGTAAGCAACCCAGCCGTTGTAACCTCAGAGCACAAGGCTCACATCCCCATGGGGAAGGGAACCAAGCAGGAGTGTCAGGGCACCAGTGCGCACACATCAGAAACGGTGGGGAGCCCAGCAGTTAGGGCCGGACGCCAGAGGGCCCTCATCACTGAGGAGAGGAGGCTCCCAGCAAGCTCCAACTGCTACCAGAAGGCCGACGTCGCCAATGCAGGGTGTGCCAGCCAGGCAGGAGTGACCTCAGAGCAGAGGGCCAACCACACAAAAGTGTGAGGAACCCAAAGAGGATCAGACTCTCACCGGAGGGCCCACATCACCAAGGGAATGGAAACCAGGCAGGAGTGTTCTCACACCAGTGTGGTCACATCACCGAAATGTGACGGACCCAGCACACGTGGCCTCAAACTACAGGACACACATCACCAAGGGGCTGGGAGTGAGGCAGGCAGGAGGAGCCTCCAAACAGAGGGCCCATAGCGTAAAAATGGTGAGGAATCCCGCAGTTGGAACCTCCCAGCAGGTGGCCAGGAGCAGCGAGGCTATGGGGTGCAGGCCTGACTGAACTCAAAACAGAGGGCCCTCATTATGAAACTGTGAGCAACCCAGCCGTTGGGACCTTAGAGCAGAAGGCCCACATTCCCATGGGGTTGGGATCCTGGCAGGAGTGTACTCGCACCACAGGGCGCACATCAGAAAATTTTGGGAGCCCAGGAGTTAGGGTCTGACGCCAGAGGGCCCTCATTACCGAGGGGAGGAGACTCCCAGCAGGCACCAACTCCCAACTGAGGGCCCACGTCGCCACGTTGACGTGTGCCAGCCAGGCAGGAGTGACCTCACAGCAGAGGGCCTACCTCACAGAAGGGTGAGGAACCCAGCCAGGATAAGACTCTCACCAGAGGGCCCACATCACCAAGGGGATCGGAACAAGGCAGGAGTGTCCTCACACCAGTGTGGCCACATTATAGAAAGGTGAGGAACCCAGCACATGTGGCCTAAACCAGAGGACCCACATTTCCAAGGTGCTCCGAGTGAGGCAGGCAGGAGTAGCCTAACAACACAGGGCCCACAGAATAAAAAATGTGAGGAATCCAGCAGTTTGAACCTCCCAGCAGGTGGCCCAGAGCATGGAGTCTATGGGATCCAGGCCACAGTGAACTCACAGCAGAGGGCCCACATCATGAAACTGTGAGCAACCCAGCCAGTGGGACCTCAGAGCAGAAGGCCCACATCCCCATGGGGATGGGAACCTCGCAGGAGTGTCCTCGCACAACTTAGCACGTATCAGAAAATGTGGGAACCCAGCAGTTATGGCCTGGCGCCAGAGGGCCCTCATCACGGAGGAGAGGAGGCTACCAGCAGGCTCCAAATGCCACCAGAGGGCCGACGTCACCAAGGCAATGGGAGCAAGCCAGGCAGGAGTTACCTCACAGCAGAGGGCCCACCTCACAGAAGTGTGAGGAGCCCAAACAGGATCAGACTCTAACCAGAGCGCCCACATCACCAAGGGGATGGAAACCAGGCAGGAGTGTCCTCACACCAGTGGGGCCACATCAGCGAAAGGTGAGGAACACAGCACATGTGGCCTCAAACAAGGGGACACACATCACGAAAGGGCTGGGAGTGAGGCATGCAGGAGGAGACTCACAACAGAGCGCCCATAGAATAAAAAAGGTGAGGAACCCCGCAGTTGGAAGCTCCAAGCAGGTGGCCCAGAGCACCGAGGCTATGGGATCCATGCCGGAGTGAACTCACAGCAGAGGGCCCACATTCTGACACTGTGAGAAACCCAGCCGTTGGGACCTCAGGGCAGAAAGCCCACATCCCCATGGGGATGGGACCCTGGCTGGAGTGTACTCGCTTGACAGGGCGCACATCAGAAAATTTTGGGAGCCCATGAGTTTGGGCCTGACGCCAAAGGGCCCTCATTACCGAGGGGAGGAGACTCCTAGCAGGCACCAACTCCCAACTGAGGGCCCACATCGCCAAGGTGACGTGTGCCAGCCAGGCAGGAGTGACCTCACAGCAGAGGGCCCCCCTCACAGAAGGGTGAGGAACCCAGCCAGGATCAGACTCTCACCAGAAAGCCCCCATCACCAAGGGGATGGGAACCAGGCAGGAGTGTCCTCACACCAGTGGGGCCACATCAATAAAGGTGAGGAGACCGGTACATGTGGCCTTAAACCAGAGGACCTACATCACAAATGGGCTGGGAGTGAGTCAGGAAGTAGGAGCATGAAAACACAGGACCCAAAGAATAAAAAAGGTAAGGAATCCAGCAGTAGGAACCTCCCAGCAGGCCGCTCAGAGCACAGAGGCTATGGGATCTAGGCCTGGGTGAACTAACACCAGAGAGCCAACATTATGAAATGGTGAACATCACAGGTTTTGGGACCTTAGAGCAGAAGGCCCACATGCGCATGGGGATGGGAACCTCGCAGTAGTGTCCTCGCACCACTTAGCACGTATCAGAAAATGTGGGTACCCAGCAGTTAGGGCCTGAGGCAAGAGGGCCCCCATCACCGAGGGGAGGTTCCCAGCAGGCTCCAACTGCCACAAGAGGGCCGATGTTGCCCAGGTGGGGTGTGCCAGCCAGGCAGGAGTGACCTCAGAGCAGAGGGCCCCCCTCACAGAAGGGTGAGGAACCCAGCCAGGATCAGACTCTCACCAGAGGGCCCACATCATCAAGGGGATAGGAACCAGGCAGGAGTGTCCTCACACCAGTGGGGCCACATCATCGAAAGGCGAGGGACCCAGCATACATGGCCTCAAACCAGAGGACACACATCACCAAGGGGCTGGGAGTGAGGCAGGCAGGAGGAGTCTCAAAACAGAGGGCCCATAGAAGAAAAAAGGTGAGGAATCCCGCAGTTGGAACCTCCCAGCAGGTGGCCAGGAGCAGCGAGGCTATGGGATCCAGGCCGGAGAGAACTCACAGCAGAGGGCCCTCATCATGAAACTGAGCAACCCACGGTTGGGACCTCAGAGCAGAAGGCCCACATTCCCATGGGGTTGGGAACCTGGCAGGAGTGTACTCGAACCACAGGGCGCATATCAGAAAATATTGGGAGCCCAGTAGTTAGGGCCTGACGCCAGAGGGCCCTCATTACCGAGGGGAGGAGACACCCAGCAGGCACCAAATCCCACCAGAGAGCCGACGTCGCCAAGGCGGGGTGTGCCAGCCAGGCAGGAGTGACCTCAGAGAAGAGGGCCCGCCTCACAGAAGTGTGAGGAACCCAACCAGGATCAGACTCTCACCGGAGGGCCCACATCACCAAGGGGATGGGAACCAGGCAGGAGTGTCCTCACACCAGTGGGGCCACATCAGCCAAAGGTGAGGAACCCAGCACATGTGGCCTCAAACCACAGGACACACATCACCAAGGGGCTAGGAGTGAGGCAGGTGTCTGGAGGGGCACATTTAACTCTAATTTCCCACCAGGAAGTGGAATGAACCAAAGTCTCAGAGTGCCGTGCCGGACCCTGATTACGGCCTGAAGCAAACCTGCGGTTCTGTGGCCAGTTTTCAAGGAAACGAGTTAAGAAAGGAAATCACGGGCACTGTAATTCACAAACCTGCAGTGTTATAAATGACAGTTATTGGCAAAATTATATGGAAGTAAGTCTGCAAAGAGGACTTGAAAACGAGGCAGAATTGCAGGAATCATATTTCAGGAGGTAGATTGGAATTGCATTTAAAGCATGTGAAAAGCGGCAGATCTTTGACAGTGATGCACTTGGACAAAAGTGCGTAAACATTTTTTCCTGAATATATTCAGGAAAAAACACATATGCCCTTTTTGGCCAACCAAGCACTCGAGAAATGGAAATCCGCACTACAATGAAGTCTCATTTCCCATTCGTCAAAAGGGCCATCTGAAAAAAGTGTAAAAACCAGAAACACAGGACAGGCCATGGAGAACAGGGAGCCTTGTTATGCTGATGGGCGGGATGTAAATTGCCAACAGACACTCTGGAGATGTTTATGGTGTATCCTGAAACATCTGAAAAAGAAAGCTACAGACCCTAGGGCAATTCCACTTTTGGCCCTATAGCTTAGGAAAATTAAAATCAACAAGACACAGCCAACACCAAATTTAGGGCTGCTGTGTTTACAAGAACCTTGAGTCCAGTACAAATTAAATATCCCAGAAAGAAAAAAATGGATAAAGGAGTTGTGCTACTTACGTACAACGGAATATCACTCAGCAATGAAATCAATGTCATCAGGCCTGTAGCAGCAAATTGAGTGGATTTAAGTATGATGATTCTAAGAGAAATAGGTCACACAGAGAAAGAGAATTATCATAAGATATCACTAATAGAGAGAGTGTAAACTTGGCTACACATAAACTGAATTCCAAAACCGAACAGAGTCTCACATTTAGATAAAAACTTATGCTTGCTTAAGGGGAAAGTTGAGTTGGGGTGCTGTATAAAACCAGAGATTGAAATTAGCACACATACCGTTCCATAAGCCAAATATGTAATAGACAAGACCTACTCTTTGCTCAACGAAATAGACTCATCCATGGTGTATCACCTTACACCTGTTAGAATGGGCATCATCAGAAAATCTACAAACAACAAATGCTGGAAAGGGTGTGGAGATAAGGAACCCTCTTCCACTATTGTTGGGAATGTAAATTGATACAGTCACTGTGGAGAACATTATGGAGTTTCTTATAAAACTAAGAATAGAATTACCATATGATACAGCAATCCCACTACTGGGCATATACCCAGACAAAACCATAAATCAAAAAGAGACATTCACCGCAATGTTCATTGCATCACTATTTACAATATCCAGGTAATGGAAGCAACCTAAATGCCCACAGACAGACGAATGCATAAAGATGTGGTACATATATAAAATGGAATATTACTAAGCCATAAAAAGGAATGAAATTGGGTCATTTGTAGAGACGTTGATGGATCTAGAGACTGTCATACAGAGTGAAGTAAGTCAGAAAGAGAAAAACAAATCTTGTCTATTAATGCATATATGTGGAACCTAGAAAAATTGTACAGATGAACCGTTTTGCCAGGCAGAAATAGAGCAACAGATGTAGACAACAAACGTATGGACACCAAGGGGGGAAAGCTGTTGGGGGGTGGTGGTGGGAGGAGTTGAGAGATTGGGATTGGCATGTATACATTTATATGTATAAAATAGATAACCAAAAAGAACCTGCTGTATAAAAAAATAAAATAAAATTCAAATTACAAAAAGTAAAACAGAAAAAATATTCTTCCCTTCACATACATGTATTTATATGAATAAATTATTTCCATGCTTATATCTGTAAATACAAAAAAGAGGAATAAAATCTACCTTGAACCAAAAACGAAAAAAAGAAAAAAAAACAGAACCCACCAGTTACACAGAGGAAAACCGTATCAGGGCACTTGCTCCAGTTGTAAACAATTCTGAAGTTGGTCAGTGGTGGGGAATCATCTCCCATTCAGCCAGCAGGCCCCACGCAACAAGCGTCCTCATTGCAAAGCTGGGGGACCGTGCCGAGGCATCTGTGAGTAAACGTGGGCTGAGCCCCAGGCCAGCTGCTGCTGAAATGTTCCCACCCTTCCCAGGTAAAACACCTGAATATGTACAAGGACTTGAAAGCCTAGAGGAAGGGCCATGGAGCCACATGAGTGACAGCATGCCAGCCGACTTGGTGCCTGCAGGCCAGCCAGGATGGTCCTGGCCCTGGGTGCTCTTCTGGAAGCTTTCCATTTCCCTGCCTGTGATACCCCTACTGTCCCGGCCCCCACTGCTTTCTTCCTCACTCACCTCTGCCCAGGGAGAAATTCCAGCGGCAGGTATGGGTGACACATCCTCTTCTTTAGCAGGTGGCATCTTGGCAACTGCTGCAGAAAGTCCAGCAGAGCCCCACTCACACTGGGCCACCCACAAAGCCGTGGCCTCTCACTCCCTCCCACCAGTCCAGCCCCAAGACTGCTGACAGGGCAGAGAAAATGGCGTCAGGCACAGCTGCAGGGGCTCTTGCTGCCTGGAGCGGTGTTTATATTGATCTGAACCCACGCACACCTGGGGAGGGCTGGCCGGCACGGTCGGGCTTCCCAGGCCAGCCAATAATCACCCCTCAGGGGCTCACAGTTGCAGAAACTGGAACTTGCTGAATCGGCCAGGTCCAAGGAACAGGTGTGGGCTCCTGAGAGTCAGGATAGACAAGGGGCTGCAGCTCTGGCTTGTTTTCTAATTATATTATCTGGCCCATGAGTGGGAGACAACTTCAAGAAAACCCTCTCCTAATGAGAGGAACCCAGGAGTCAGGGAGAGGAGGGGTGGCTGGTGGGTGGAGACAGAGGCCTGGTGCCCCGGGTGCAGTGGAAGTCTCTGGAAGACCAGGTGGAGGGAGGCCACACAGAGTGATGCCCAGGGTCACAGACCTGTCAGAGCTGCTGTTTGTTAGTTCAAGTCCTGCTCTGAGGTGCTCTGTGTCAGATCTGAGTGACAGGTGAGCTGAGAGTGCTCTGCAATGAGGGCGATATGCAGGGTTCCTGTGTTCCCAGCCCTGCCATGGTACCTGCAAGGGTAGCTCTGTATCCTGGGAGGGGCCTGACCACGAGAGCCCCATGGGCTGCAGGGGAACCTGCCCAGGGAACCCCATATCCTGGGAGGGGCCTGAACACGAGAGCCCCATGGGCTGGGGTGGGGGTGGGGTACCTGCCCAGGTGAGCTCCATATCCTGGGATTGGCCTGACCTCGAGAGCCCCATGGGCTGCTGGAGTCCTGGTAAAGGATGTCAGGACAGTCAGTGAAGCCACCGAGGATATACCTCCAGTAGTTCCTAAATCCTACACCCTGCTGGTCATTCTACCAACCACCAGGACATGGTATTCTGTATTAGTCTTCAATGATGCCTTCTTTTGTATTCTATTAGTCCCAGAGTCACAAGAAATTTTGGCTTGTGAGTGGCAGGACTCAACATACAACTAAACAATACTTCCGGGCCATGTTGCCCCAAGGGTTCAAAAATTCCCACACCATCTTTGGGGAAAGCTCAGCTAAAGAACTAAAAGTTCTACCTCTGGAAAAGGAAACACTCCTTCAATATGCAGACGACATTCTGATCGCCAGCCCTACTAAGGAGACCTCTGAACTACCAAGCCAATAAAGGATACAAGTTGTCCAAGAAAAAGCTCAAATATCACAGACTACGGTGACCTGCCTGGGCTTCATTCTCACAGAAGGTCGGAGAAGCCCATCCCAGGAAAGGGAAGAAACAATTTACAGCCTTACCCATTTCTGAAACTAGAAGACAGCTTAGGGGTTCCTGGGGAGGCCAGGGTTTGCTGCTTCTGGATCCCTAACTACAGTCTACTAGCTGGGCCTCTATATGAAACACTGAAAGGAAAAGATGATGATCCTTTTGAATAGAATGCAGAAGTGGCCTTTCAAGAATGGAAAGAGCAGTCAATTCAGACCCTTGCCCTGGAACTCCCTAATTTAGCTAAACCCTTTGACCTTTACATTCCTGGTGAACGGTGAATCGCCATTGCAGTATTAGTGCAAAACCTGGGACCACTTGAAATGGAACAATGCAAGAACGCGATCCAGGTAGGATAAACTACGGTCACCAAGGGGCTTGGCCCACCGCCACATCTGGCCAAGATAGTGGCAGTATCTGAAAACCTGGAAATCAGCAGCCCAAAAGGCCACCTCCCTCCGAAGGGAAAAGGACCCCACGTGGTGATCCTAACACCCAACCATGCCCTGAAGTTGCAGGGTTGGCTCCATGGGCACACTGACCTTGAGCGAGGAGGCCCTCCAACTCCAACCTCCATAGAGATACCCGGGGCAAAGTGGCACCATGAAGACTCGTGTGAAGGTGTCTGCACGGGCAAATTTAACGCTCATTTCCCACCAGGAAGAGGAATTAACCAAAGGCTCAGCATGCCGTGCCGGAACCAGATTAGGGCCTGAAGCAATCCTGCGGGTTTGCGGCCAGCTCACAAGAAAGCGAGTTGAAGAAAGGAGCTCAGGGACACTGTAATTCACAAACCTGCAGAGTTATAAATGACAGCTATCACCCAAAAATATATTGAAGGAAGGCTGCGAAGAGGACTTGAAAGCGGGGCAGAATTACAAGAAAACGATTTCAGGGGGTAGACTGGAATTGCATTTAAAGCATAGGAAAAGAGGCAGAACGTCGACAATGATGCACTTGGCCAAAAAGGGCGTATGCGTTTTTTCCTGAATATATTCAGGAAAAAACGCATACGCCCTTTTTGGCCAACCAAGCAAGCATGTTAAAGAAATCTGCACTACAATGAAGTCTCACTGCCCCCCGTTCAAAAGGGCCATCTGAAAAACGTGTAAAATCCAGAAAGGCAGCACAGGCCATGGAGAACAGGGAGCCTTGTTATGCTGATGGGCGGGATGTAAATTGCCAACAGCCACTCTGGAGATGTGTATGGTGTTTCCTCAAAAACCTAAAAAACAAAGCAACGGAGCCTACGGCATTACCACTTATTTTCCTATAGCTTAGGGAAATTAAAATCAAAAACACACAGCCACCGCAAAGTTTCTGTTTACGGCTCTGTTTACAAGAACCTCGTCTACGGTACAAGTTAAATATCCCAGAAAGCGAAAAATGGATAAAGAAGTGTGGTACGTACGTACAAAGGAATATCACTCACCAATGAAATCTATGTCATCAGGCCCGTCGCGGCATAATGAGTGGATTCAGGTACCATGATTCTAAGTGAAATAAGTCACACAGAAAATGAAACATCATAAGATATCACTAATACACAGAATGTAAACTTGGCTACACATGAACTGAATTACAAAACAGAACAGGGTCTCAAATTTAGAAAACCAACTTATGCTTGCTTAAGGGGAAAGGTGAGTTGTGGTGCTGCATAAAACCAGAGATAGAAATTAGCACAGATACCTTTCCATAAGCCAAATATGTAATAGTCAAGACCTAGCCCTTGCTCAACGAAATGGACTAAACACCCCATATTCAACGCCTAGGATTACACATGACTAGTAAGAACCTTCAAACCCATGGATTTATATGTCTCCGTAAGAGACTCAAGTGTGTGTACAGCGGCATGAATGCAGCAGAGAAAATCCGATAAAACCCATTATCAAAATGAATTACAAAAACAAACACAATGACAGTGAAATAGAGAGCAATTCTTAAATAATTCATTCAGGGCTTGTGATGCAACCTGGATTTACCACATCTACACCCAGAGCTGAATGAGACATAAGGCTGGACACTTCAGGCTGATAGCATTGGTGAGGTTCGATGAGCAAATGCAGAACCTTTGAAGTCATACTGCATGGTACCCATTCCATGGGTCCCAACTCTCCAGGTTTAAGGGATTCTTCCTTCAGCTAAAACATGCATGGGAAACCCACAGTACAGTGCACTGTGTGACCGGGAAACGTTTTCAAATGCATCTCAGTTTTCGTCCCCTTTTACTCGGGTTCACCATTCCAGACCGTTTACTAACACTCTCCCCACTTGGAGAGTCAGTGCCTTTAACCTCCTGTTTGGCACAGTTTGCAATTTCTGCGCAAGATGAACAGGAATAGGGAGAACCAATGAGAGACTAGCTGTAGGTGTCTGGACGGGCAAATGGAACGCTCATTTCCCACCAGGAAGAGGAATTAACCAAAGGCTCAGCATGCCGTGCCGGAACCAGATTAGGGCCTGAAGCATTCCTGCGGGTTTGCGGCCAGCTCACAAGAAAGCGAGTTGAAGAAAGGAGCTCAGGGGCACTGTAATTCACAAACCTGCAGAGTTATAAATGACAGCTATCGTCCAAAAATATTTTGAAGGAAGGCTGCGAAGAGGACTGGAAAGCGGGGCAGAATTGCAGGAAAACGATTTCAGGGGGTAGACTGGAATTGCATTTAAAGCATAGGAAAAGAGGCAGAACGTCGACAATGATGCACTTGGCCAAAAAGGGCGTATGCGTTTTTTCCTGAATATATTCAGGAAAAAACGCATACGCCCTTTTTGGCCAACCAAGCCAGCATGTTAAAGAAATCTGCACTACAAAGAAGTCTCACTGCCCCCAGGTCAAAAGGGCCATCTGAAAAAAGTGTAAAATCCAGAAAGACAGCACAGGCCATGGAGAACAGGGAGCCTTGTTATGCTGATGGGCGGGATGTAAATTGCCAACAGCCAATCTGGAGAAGTGTATGGTGTTTCCTGAAACACCTAAGAAACAAAGCAATGGAGACTACGGCACTTCCACTTATGGTCTTATAGATCACGGAAATTAAAATCAAAAACAGACAGCCACCCCAAAGTTTCAGACGGCTCTGTTTACAGGAATCTCGTCTACGGTACAAGTTAAATATCCCAGAATGTGAAAAATGGATAAAGAAGTTGTGGTACACACATTCAATGGAATATCACTCAGCAATGAAATCTATGTCATCAGGCCCATCGTGGCATAATGAGTGGATTCAGGTACGATGATTCTAAGTGAAATAAGTCACACAGAAAATGAAACATCATAAGATATCACTAATACACGGAACGTAAACTTGGCTACACATGAACTGAATTACAAAACAGAACAGGGTCTCAAATTTAGAAAACCACCTTATGCTTGCTTAAGGGGAAAAGTGAGTTGGGGTGCTGCATAAAACCAGAGATAGAAATTAGCACAGATACCTTTCCATAAGCCAAATATGTAATAGTCAAGACCTAGCCCTTGCTCAACGAAATGGACTAAACACCCCATATTCAACGCCTAGGAATACACCTGACTAGTAAGTATCTTCAAACCCATGGATTTATATGTCTCCATAAGAGACTCAAGTGTGTGTACAGCGGCATGAATGCAGCAGAGAAAATCCGATAAATCCCATTATCAAAATGAATTACAAAAACAAACACAATGACAGTGAAATAGAGAGCAATTCTTAAATAATTCATTCAGGGCTTGTGATGCAACCTGGATTTACCACATCTACAACCAGAGCTGAGTGAGACATAAGGCTGTACACATCGGCCTGATAGCATTGGTGAGGTTCGTTGAGAAAATGCAGGCCCTTTGAAGTCATACTGCATGGTACCCATTCCATGGGTCCCAACTCTCCAGGTTTAAGGGATTCTTCCTTCAGCTAAAACATGCATGGGAAACCCACAGTATGGTGCACCGTGTGACCGGGAAACCTTTTCAAATGCATCTCAGTTTTCGTCCCCTTTTACTCGGGTTCACGATTGAAGACCCTTTACTAATACTCTCCCCACTTAGAGAGTCAGTGCCTTTAACCTCCTGTTTGGCACAGTTTGCAATTTCTGCGCAAGATGCACAAGAATAGGGAGAACCAATGAGAGACTAGCTCTAGGTGTCTGCACGTTCAAATATAACACTCATTTCCCACCAGGAAGAGGAATTTACCAAAGGATCTGCATGCTGTGCCGGAACCAGATTAGGGCATGAAGCAATCCTGCGGGTTTGCGGCCAGCTCACAAGAAAGCGAGTAGAAGAAAGGAGCTCAGGCACACTGTCATTCACAAACCTGCAGAGTTATAAATGTCAGCTATTGTCCAAAAATGTATTGAAGTAAGGCTGCGTAGAGGACTTGAAAGCGGGGCAGAATTGCAGGAAAACGAGTTCAGGGGCAGACTGGAATTGCATTTAAAGCATAAGGAAAGAGACAGAAAGTCGACAATGATGCACTTGGTCAAAAAGGGCGTATGCGTTTTTTCCTGAATATATTCAAGAAAAAACACATACGCCCTTTTTGGCCAAACAAGCAAGCCTGTAAAGAAATCTGCATTACAATGAAGTCTCACTGCCCCCCTGTCAAAAGGGACATCTGAAAAAAGTGAAAAATCCAGAAAGGCAGGACAGGCCATGGAGAACAGGGAGCCTTGTTATGCTGATGGGCGGGATGTAACTTGCCAACAGCTACTCTGGAGAAGTGTATGGTGTTTCCTCAAACACCTAAAAAACTAAGCAACGGAGCCTACGGCACTTCCACTTATGGTTCTATAGCTTAGGGAAATTAAAATCAAAAAGACACAGCCACCCATAAATTTTGGACGGCTCTGCTTACAAGAACCTCATTTACGGTACAAGTGAAATATCCCAGCAAGCAAAAAATGGATAAAGAAGTTGTTGTACGTACGTACAATGGAATATCACTCAGCAATGAAATCTATGTCATGAGGCCCGTCGCGGCATAATGAGTGGATTCAGGTACGATCATTCTAAGTTAACTAAGTCACACAGAAAAAGAAACACCATAAGATATCTCAAATACACGGAATGCAAACATGGCTGCACATGAACTCAATTACAAAACAGAAAAGGGTCTCAAATTTAGAAAACCAACTTATGCTTGCTTAAGGGGAAAGGTGAGTTGTGGTGCTGCATAAAACCAGAGATTGAAATTAGCACAGATACCTTTCCATAAGCAAATATGTAATAGTCAGGACCTACTCCTTGCTCCACGAAATGGACTCAACACCCCATATTCAACGCCTAGGAATATACCTGACTAGTAAGAATCTGAAAACCCATGGATTTATATGTCTCCATAAGAGAATCAAGCATGTGTACAGCGGCATAAACGCAGCAGTGAAAATCCGATAAATCCCATTATCAAAATAAATTACAAAAACAAAACACAATGACAGTGAAATAGAGAGCAATTCTTAAATAATTCATTCAGGGCTTGTGATGCAACGTGGATTTACCACATCTACACCCCGAGCTGAGTGAGACATAAGGCTGGACACTTCGGGCTGATAGCATTGGTGACGTTCGGTGAGCAAAGGCAACCCTTTGAAGTCATACTGCGTGGTACCCATTCCATGGGTCCCAACTCTCCAGGTTGAAGGGATTCTTCCTTCAGGTAAAACATGCATGGGCAACCCAGAATATGGTCCACCGTGTGACCGGGAAAACTTTTTAAATGCGTCTCAGTTTTCATCCCCTCGTACTCGGTTTTACCATTCCAGACGCTTTACTAACACTCTCCCCACTTGGAGAGTCAGTGCCTTTAACCTCCTGTTTGGCACAGTTTGGAATTTCTGCGCAAGATGAACAGGAATAGGGAGAACCAATGAGAGATTAGCTGTAGGTGTCGGCACGAACAAATTTAACGCTCATTTCCCACCAGGAAGAGGAATTAGCCAAAGGCTCAGCATGCCGTGTCGGAACCAGATTAGGGCCTGAAGCAATCCTGCGGGGTTGCGGCCAGCTCACAAGAAAGCGAGTTGAAGAAAGGAGCTCAGGGGCACTGTAATTCACAAACCTGCAGAGTTATAAATGACAGCTATCGTCCAAAAATATATTAAAGTAAGGCTGCAAAGAGGACTTGAACGCGGGGCAGAATTCCAGGAATACGATTTCAGGAGGTAGACGGGAAGTCCTCTGAAAGTATAGGAGAAGAGGCAGAACCTCGACAATGATGCACTTGGTCAAAAAGGGCATATGCGTTTCTTCCAGGGCCCTTATTAAAGAGGGTAGGAGGCTCCCAGCATGCTTCAGTGGCCAACAGAGGGCCTACATCGCCAAGGCGACATGAGCCATCCAGGCAGGAGTGACCTCACATCAGAGGGCCCACCTCACAGAAGGGTAAGGAACCCAGTCAAGATCAGACTCTCACCAGAGTGCCCACATAAGCAAGGGGCTGGGAACCAGGCAGGAGTGTCCTCACACCCGTGGGGCCACATCATCGAAAGTTGAGGTACCCAGCACATGTGGCCTCAAACCAGAGGACCCACATCACCATGGGTCTCGGAGCGAGGCAGGCAGGATTAACCTCAAAACACATGGCCCATTGTATAAAAAAGGTGAGGAATCCAGCAGTTGGAACATCCCAGCAGGCGGTCCAGAGCACCGAGGCTATGGGATCCAGGCAGTGATGAACTCACAACAGAGGGCCCTCATCGTGATACTGTAAGCAACCCAGCCGTTGTAACCTCAGAGCACAAGGCTCACATCCCCATGGGGAAGGGAACCAAGCAGGAGTGTCAGGGCACCAGTGGGCACACATCAGAAACGGTGGGGAGCCCAGCAGTTAGGGCCGGACGCCAGAGGGCCCTCATCACTGAGGAGAGGAGGCTCCCAGCAAGCTCCAACTGCTACCAGAAGGCCGACGTCGCCAATGCAGGGTGTGCCAGCCAGGCAGGAGTGACCTCAGAGCAGAGGGCCAACCACACAAAAGTGTGAGGAACCCAAAGAGGATCAGACTCTCACCGGAGGGCCCACATCACCAAGGGAATGGAAACCAGGCAGGAGTGTTCTCACACCAGTGTGGTCACATCACCGAAATGTGACGGACCCAGCACACGTGGCCTCAAACTACAGGACACACATCACCAAGGGGCTGGGAGTGAGGCAGGCAGGAGGAGCCTCCAAACAGAGGGCCCATAGCGTAAAAATGATGAGGAATCCCGCAGTTGGAACCTCCCAGCAGGTGGCCAGGAGCAGCGAGGCTATGGGATCCAGGCCTGACTGAACTCAAAACAGAGGGCCCTCATTATGAAACTGTGAGCAACCCAGCCGTTGGGACCTTAGAGCAGAAGGCCCACATTCCCATGGGGTTGGGATCCTGGCAGGAGTGTACTCGCACCACAGGGCGCACATCAGAAAATTTTGGGAGCCCAGGAGTTAGGGTCTGACGCCAGAGGGCCCTCATTACCGAGGGGAGGAGACTCCCAGCAGGCACCAACTCCCAACTGAGGGCCCACGTCGCCACGTTGACGTGTGCCAGCCAGGCAGGAGTGACCTCACAGCAGAGGGCCTACCTCACAGAAGGGTGAGGAACCCAGCCAGGATAAGACTCTCACCAGAGGGCCCACATCACCAAGGGGATCGGAACAAGGCAGGAGTGTCCTCACACCAGTGTGGCCACATTATAGAAAGGTGAGGAACCCAGCACATGTGGCCTAAACCAGAGGACCCACATTTCCAAGGTGCTCCGAGTGAGGCAGGCAGGAGTAGCCTAACAACACAGGGCCCACAGAATAAAAAATGTGAGGAATCCAGCAGTTTGAACCTCCCAGCAGGTGGCCCAGAGCATGGAGTCTATGGGATCCAGGCCACAGTGAACTCACAGCAGAGGGCCCACATCATGAAACTGTGAGCAACCCAGCCAGTGGGACCTCAGAGCAGAAGGCCCACATCCCCATGGGGATGGGAACCTCGCAGGAGTGTCCTCGCACAACTTAGCACGTATCAGAAAATGTGGGAACCCAGCAGTTATGGCCTGGCGCCAGAGGGCCCTCATCACGGAGGAGAGGAGGCTACCAGCAGGCTCCAAATGCCACCAGAGGGCCGACGTCACCAAGGCAATGGGAGCAAGCCAGGCAGGAGTTACCTCACAGCAGAGGGCCCACCTCACAGAAGTGTGAGGAGCCCAAACAGGATCAGACTCTAACCAGAGCGCCCACATCACCAAGGGGATGGAAACCAGGCAGGAGTGTCCTCACACCAGTGGGGCCACATCAGCGAAAGGTGAGGAACACAGCACATGTGGCCTCAAACAAGGGGACACACATCACGAAAGGGCTGGGAGTGAGGCATGCAGGAGGAGACTCACAACAGAGCGCCCATAGAATAAAAAAGGTGAGGAACCCCGCAGTTGGAAGCTCCAAGCAGGTGGCCCAGAGCACCGAGGCTATGGGATCCATGCCGGAGTGAACTCACAGCAGAGGGCCCACATTCTGACACTGTGAGCAACCCAGCCGTTGGGACCTCAGGGCAGAAAGCCCACATCCCCATGGGGATGGGACCCTGGCTGGAGTGTACTCGCTTGACAGGGCGCACATCAGAAAATTTTGGGAGCCCATGAGTTTGGGCCTGACGCCAAAGGGCCCTCATTACCGAGGGGAGGAGACTCCTAGCAGGCACCAACTCCCAACTGAGGGCCCTCATCGCCAAGGTGACGTGTGCCAGCCAGGCAGGAGTGACCTCACAGCAGAGGGCCCCCCTCACAGAAGGGTGAGGAACCCAGCCAGGATCAGACTCTCACCAGAGAGCCCCCATCACCAAGGGGATGGGAACCAGGCAGGAGTGCCCTCACACCAGTGGGGCCACATCAATAAAGGTGAGGAGACCGGTACATGTGGCCTTAAACCAGAGGACCTACATCACAAATGGGCTGGGAGTGAGTCAGGAAGTAGGAGCATGAAAACACAGGACCCAAAGAATAAAAAAGGTAAGGAATCCAGCAGTAGGAACCTCCCAGCAGGCCGCTCAGAGCACAGAGGCTATGGGATCTAGGCCTGGGTGAACTAACACCAGAGAGCCAACATTATGAAATGGTGAACATCACAGGTTTTGGGACCTTAGAGCAGAAGGCCCACATGCGCATGGGGATGGGAACCTCGCAGTAGTGTCCTCACACCACTTAGCACGTATCAGAAAATGTGGGTACCCAGCAGTTAGGGCCTGAGGCAAGAGGGCCCCCATCACCGAGGGGAGGTTCCCAGCAGGCTCCAACTGCCACAAGAGGGCCGATGTTGCCCAGGTGGGGTGTGCCAGCCAGGCAGGAGTGACCTCAGAGCAGAGGGCCCCCCTCACAGAAGGGTGAGGAACCCAGCCAGGATCAGACTCTCACCAGAGGGCCCACATCATCAAGGGGATAGGAACCAGGCAGGAGTGTCCTCACACCAGTGGGGCCACATCATCGAAAGGCGAGGGACCCAGCATACATGGCCTCAAACCAGAGGACACACATCACCAAGGGGCTGGGAGTGAGGCAGGCAGGAGGAGTCTCAAAACAGAGGGCCCATAGAAGAAAAAAGGTGAGGAATCCCGCAGTTGGAACCTCCCAGCAGGTGGCCAGGAGCAGCGAGGCTATGGGATCCAGGCCGGAGAGAACTCACAGCAGAGGGCCCTCATCATGAAACTGAGCAACCCACGGTTGGGACCTCAGAGCAGAAGGCCCACATTCCCATGGGGTTGGGAACCTGGCAGGAGTGTACTCGAACCACAGGGCGCATATCAGAAAATATTTTGAGCTCAGGAGTTAGGGCCTGACGCCAGAGGGCCCTCATTACGGAGGGGAGGAGACACCCAGCAGGCACCAAATCCCACCAGAGAGCCGACGTCGCCAAGGCGGGGTGTGCCAGCCAGGCAGGAGTGACCTCAGAGAAGAGGGCCCACCTCACAGAAGTGTGAGGAACCCAACCAGGATCAGACTCTCACCGGAGGGCCCACATCACCAAGGGGATGGGAACCAGGCAGGAGTGTCCTCACACCAGTGGGGCCACATCAGCCAAAGGTGAGGAACCCAGCACATGTGGCCTCAAACCACAGGACACACATCACCAAGGGGCTAGGAGTGAGGCAGGTGTCTGGAGGGGCACATTTAACTCTAATTTCCCACCAGGAAGTGGAATGAACCAAAGTCTCAGAGTGCCGTGCCGGACCCTGATTACGGCCTGAAGCAAACCTGCGGTTCTGTGGCCAGTTTTCAAGGAAACGAGTTAAGAAAGGAAATCACGGGCACTGTAATTCACAAACCTGCAGTGTTATAAATGACAGTTATTGGCAAAATTATATGGAAGTAAGTCTGCAAAGAGGACTTGAAAACGAGGCAGAATTGCAGGAATCATATTTCAGGAGGTAGATTGGAATTGCATTTAAAGCATGTGAAAAGCGGCAGATCTTTGACAGTGATGCACTTGGACAAAAGTGCGTAAACATTTTTTCCTGAATATATTCAGGAAAAAACACATATGCCCTTTTTGGCCAACCAAGCACTCGAGCAATGGAAATCCGCACTACAATGAAGTCTCATTTCCCATTCGTCAAAAGGGCCATCTGAAAAAAGTGTAAAAACCAGAAACACAGGACAGGCCATGGAGAACAGGGAGCCTTGTTATGCTGATGGGCGGGATGTAAATTGCCAACAGACACTCTGGAGATGTTTATGGTGTATCCTGAAACATCTGAAAAAGAAAGCTACAGACCCTAGGGCAATTCCACTTTTGGCCCTATAGCTTAGGAAAATTAAAATCAACAAGACACAGCCAACACCAAATTTAGGGCTGCTGTGTTTACAAGAACCTTGAGTCCAGTACAAATTAAATATCCCAGAAAGAAAAAAATGGATAAAGGAGTTGTGCTACTTACGTACAACGGAATATCACTCAGCAATGAAATCAATGTCATCAGGCCTGTAGCAGCAAATTGAGTGGATTTAAGTATGATGATTCTAAGAGAAATAGGTCACACAGAGAAAGAGAATTATCATAAGATATCACTAATAGAGAGAGTGTAAACTTGGCTACACATAAACTGAATTCCAAAACCGAACAGAGTCTCACATTTAGATAAAAACTTATGCTTGCTTAAGGGGAAAGTTGAGTTGGGGTGCTGTATAAAACCAGAGATTGAAATTAGCACACATACCGTTCCATAAGCCAAATATGTAATAGACAAGACCTACTCTTTGCTCAACGAAATAGACTCATCCATGGTGTATCACCTCACACCTGTTAGAATGGGCATCATCAGAAAATCTACAAACAACAAATGCTGGAAAGGGTGTGGAGATAAGGAACCCTCTTCCACTATTGTTGGGAATGTAAATTGATACAGTCACTGTGGAGAACATTATGGAGTTTCTTATAAAACTAAGAATAGAATTACCATATGATACAGCAATCCCACTACTGGGCATATACCCAGACAAAACCATAAATCAAAAAGAGACATTCACCGCAATGTTCATTGCATCACTATTTACAATATCCAGGTAATGGAAGCAACCTAAATGCCCACAGACAGACGAATGCATAAAGAAGTGGTACATATATAAAATGGAATATTACTAAGCCATAAAAAGGAATGAAATTGGGTCATTTGTAGAGACGTTGATGGATCTAGAGACTGTCATACAGAGTGAAATAAGTCAGAAAGAGAAAAACAAATCTTGTCTATTAATGCATATATGTGGAACCTAGAAAAATTGTACAGATGAACCGTTTTGCCAGGCAGAAATAGAGCAACAGATGTAGACAACAAACGTATGGACACCAAGGGGGGAAAGCTGTTGGGGGGTGGTGGTGGGAGGAGTTGAGAGATTGGGATTGGCATGTATACATTTATATGTATAAAATAGATAACCAAAAAGAACCTGCTGTATAAAAAAATAAAATAAAATTCAAATTACAAAAAGTAAAACAGAAAAAATATTCTTCCCTTCACATACATGTATTTATATGAATAAATTATTTCCATGCTTATATCTGTAAATACAAAAAAGAGGAATAAAATCTACCTTGAACCAAAAACGAAAAAAAGAAAAAAAAACAGAACCCACCAGTTACACAGAGGAAAACCGTATCAGGGCACTTGCTCCAGTTGTAAACAATTCTGAAGTTGGTCAGTGGTGGGGAATCATCTCCCATTCAGCCAGCAGGCCCCACGCAACAAGCGTCCTCATTGCAAAGCTGGGGGACCGTGCCGAGGCATCTGTGAGTAAACGTGGGCTGAGCCCCAGGCCAGCTGCTGCTGAAATGTTCCCACCCTTCCCAGGTAAAACACCTGAATATGTACAAGGACTTGAAAGCCTAGAGGAAGGGCCATGGAGCCACATGAGTGACAGCATGCCAGCCGACTTGGTGCCTGCAGGCCAGCCAGGATGGTCCTGGCCCTGGGTGCTCTTCTGGAAGCTTTCCATTTCCCTGCCTGTGATACCCCTGCTGTCCCGGCCCCCACTGCTTTCTTCCTCACTCACCTCTGCCCAGGGAGAAATTCCAGCGGCAGGTATGGGTGACACATCCTCTTCTTTAGCAGGTGGCATCTTGGCAACTGCTGCAGAAAGTCCAGCAGAGCCCCACTCACACTGGGCCACCCACAAAGCCGTGGCCTCTCACTCCCTCCCACCAGTCCAGCCCCAAGACTGCTGACAGGGCAGAGAAAATGGCGTCAGGCACAGCTGCAGGGGCTCTTGCTGCCTGGAGCGGTGTTTATATTGATCTGAACCCACGCACACCTGGGGAGGGCTGGCCGGCACGGTCGGGCTTCCCAGGCCAGCCAATAATCACCCCTCAGGGGCTCACAGTTGCAGAAACTGGAACTTGCTGAATCGGCCAGGTCCAAGGAACAGGTGTGGGCTCCTGAGAGTCAGGATAGACAAGGGGCTGCAGCTCTGGCTTGTTTTCTAATTATATTATCTGGCCCATGAGTGGGAGACAACTTCAAGAAAACCCTCTCCTAATGAGAGGAACCCAGGAGTCAGGGAGAGGAGGGGTGGCTGGTGGGTGGAGACAGAGGCCTGGTGCCCCGGGTGCAGTGGAAGTCTCTGGAAGACCAGGTGGAGGGAGGCCACACAGAGTGATGCCCAGGGTCACAGACCTGTCGGAGCTGCTGTTTGTTAGTTCAAGTCCTGCTCTGAGGTGCTCTGTGTCAGATCTGAGTGACAGGTGAGCTGGGAGTGCTCTGCAATGAGGGCGATATGCACGGTTCCTGTGTTCCCAGCCCTGCCATGGTACCTGCAAGGGTAGCTCTGTATCCTGGGAGGGGCCTGACCACGAGAGCCCCATGGGCTGTAGGGGAACCTGCCCAGGGAACCCCATAACCTGGGAGGGGCCTGAACACGAGAGCCCCGTGGGCTGGGGTGGGGGTGGGGTACCTGCCCAGGTGAGCTCCATATCCTGGGATTGGCCTGACCTCGAGAGCCCCATGGGCTGCTGGAGTCCTGGTAAAGGATGTCAGGACAGTCAGTGAAGCCACCGAGGATATACCTCCAGTAGTTCCTAAATCCTACACCCTGCTGGTCATTCTACCAACCACCAGGACATGGTATTCTGTATTAGTCTTCAATGATGCCTTCTTTTGTATTCTATTAGTCCCAGAGTCACAAGAAATTTTGGCTTGTGAGTGGCAGGACTCAACATACAACTAAAACAATACTTCCGGGCCGTGTTGCCCCAAGGGTTCAAAAATTCCCACACCATCTTTGGGGAAAGCTCAGCTAAAGAACTAAAAGTTCTACCTCTGGAAAAGGAAACACTCCTTCAATATGCAGACGACATTCTGATCGCCAGCCCTACTATGGAGACCTCTGAACTACCAAGCCAATAAAGGATACAAGTTGCCCAAGAAAAAGCTCAAATATCACAGACTACGGTGACCTGCCTGGGCTTCATTCTCACAGAAGGTCGGAGAAGCCCATCCCAGGAAAGGGAAGAAACAATTTACAGCCTTACCCATTTCTGAAACTAGAAGACAGCTTAGGGGTTCCTGGGGAGGCCAGGGTTTGCTGCTTCTGGATCCCTAACTACAGTCTACTAGCTGGGCCTCTATATGAAACACTGAAAGGAAAAGATGATGATCCTTTTGAATAGAATGCAGAAGTGGCCTTTCAAGAATGGAAAGAGCAGTCAATTCAGACCCTTGCCCTGGAACTCCCTAATTTAGCTAAACCCTTTGACCTTTACATTCCTGGTGAACGGTGAATCGCCATTGGAGTATTAGTGCAAAACCTGGGACCACTTGAAATGGAACAATGCAAGAATGCGATCCAGGTAGGATAAACTACGGTCACCGAGGGGCTTGGCCCACCGCCACATCTGGCCAAGATAGTGGCAGTATCTGAAAACCTGGAAATCAGCAGCCCAAAAGGCCACCTCCCTCCTAAGGGAAAAGGACCCCACGTGGTGATCCTCACACCCAACCATGCCCTGAAGTTGCTGGGTTGGCTCCGTGGGCACACTGACCTTGAGTGAGGAGGCCCTCCAACTCCAACCTCCATAGAGATAACCGGGGCAAAGTGGCACCATGAAGACTCGTGTGAAGGTGTCTGCACGGGCAAATTTAACGCTCATTTCCCACCAGGAAGAGGAATTAACCAAAGGCTCAGCATGCCGTGCCGGAACCAGATTAGGGCCTGAAGCAATCCTGCGGGTTTGCGGCCAGCTCACAAGAAAGCGAGTTGAAGAAAGAAGCTCAGGGACACTGTAATTCACAAACCTGCAGAGTTATAAATGACAGCTATCACCCAAAAATATACTGAAGGAAGGCTGCGAAGAGGACTTGAAAGCGGGGCAGAATTGCAAGAAAACGATTTCAGGGGGTAGACTGGAATTGCATTTAAAGCATAGGAAAAGAGGCAGAACGTCGACAATGATGCACTTGGCCAAAAAGGGCGTATGCGTTTTTTCCTGAATATATTCAGGAAAAAACGCATACGCCCTTTTTGGCCAACCAAGCAAGCATGTTAAAGAAATCTGCACTACAAAGAAGTCTCACTGCCCCCAGGTCAAAAGGGCCATCTGAAAAAAGTGTAAAATCCAGAAAGGCAGCACAGGCCATGGAGAACAGGGAGCCTTGTTATGCTGATGGGCGGGATGTAAATTGCCAACAGCCACTCTGGAGATGTGTATGGTGTTTCCTCAAAAACCTAAAAAACAAAGCAACGGAGCCTACGGCATTACCACTTATTTTCCTATAGCTTAGGGAAATTAAAATCAAAAACACACAGCCACCGCAAAGTTTCTGTTTAAGGCTCTGTTTACAAGAACCTCGTCTACGGTACAAGTTAAATATCCCAGAAAGCGAAAAATGGATAAAGAAGTGTGGTACGTACGTACAAAGGAATATCACTCACCAATGAAATCTATGTCATCAGGCCCGTCGCGGCATAATGAGTGGATTCAGGTACGATGATTCTAAGTGAAATAAGTCACACAGAAAATGAAACATCATAAGATATCACTAATACACAGAATGTAAACTTGGCTACACATGAACTGAATTACAAAACAGAACAGGGTCTCAAATTTAGAAAACCAACTTATGCTTGCTTAAGGGGAAAGGTGAGTTGTGGTGCTGCATAAAACCAGAGATAGAAATTAGCACAGATACCTTTCCATAAGCCAAATATGTAATAGTCAAGACCTAGCCCTTGCTCAACGAAATGGACTAAACACCCCATATTCAACGCCTAGGATTACACATGACTAGTAAGAACCTTCAAACCCATGGATTTATATGTCTCCGTAAGAGACTCAAGTGTGTGTACAGCGGCATGAATGCAGCAGAGAAAATCCGATAAAACCCATTATCAAAATGAATTACAAAAACAAACACAATGACAGTGAAATAGAGAGCAATTCTTAAATAATTCATTCAGGGCTTGTGATGCAACCTGGATTTACCACATCTACACCCAGAGCTGAGTGAGACATAAGGCTGGACACTTCAGGCTGATAGCATTGGTGAGGTTCGATGAGCAAATGCAGAACCTTTGAAGTCATACTGCATGGTACCCATTCCATGGGTCCCAACTCTCCAGGTTTAAGGGATTCTTCCTTCAGCTAAAACATGCATGGGAAACCCACAGTACAGTGCACTGTGTGACCGGGAAACGTTTTCAAATGCATCTCAGTTTTCGTCCCCTTTTACTCGGGTTCACCATTCCAGACCGTTTACTAACACTCTCCCCACTTGGAGAGTCAGTGCCTTTAACCTCCTGTTTGGCACAGTTTGCAATTTCTGCGCAAGATGAACAGGAATAGGGAGAACCAATGAGAGACTAGCTGTAGGTGTCTGGACGGGCAAATGGAACGCTCATTTCCCACCAGGAAGAGGAATTAACCAAAGGCTCAGCATGCCGTGCCGGAACCAGATTAGGGCCTGAAGCATTCCTGCGGGTTTGCGGCCAGCTCACAAGAAAGCGAGTTGAAGAAAGGAGCTCAGGGGCACTGTAATTCACAAACCTGCAGAGTTATAAATGACAGCTATCGTCCAAAAATATTTTGAAGGAAGGCTGCGAAGAGGACTGGAAAGCGGGGCAGAATTGCAGGAAAACGATTTCAGGGGGTAGACTGGAATTGCATTTAAAGCATAGGAAAAGAGGCAGAACGTCGACAATGATGCACTTGGCCAAAAAGGGCGTATGCGTTTTTTCCTGAATATATTCAGGAAAAAACGCATACGCCCTTTTTGGCCAACCAAGCCAGCATGTTAAAGAAATCTGCACTACAAAGAAGTCTCACTGCCCCCAGGTCAAAAGGGCCATCTGAAAAAAGTGTAAAATCCAGAAAGACAGCACAGGCCATGGAGAACAGGGAGCCTTGTTATGCTGATGGGCGGGATGTAAATTGCCAACAGCCACTCTGGAGAAGTGTATGGTGTTTCCTGAAACACCTAAGAAACAAAGCAATGGAGACTACGGCACTTCCACTTATGGTCTTATAGATCACGGAAATTAAAATCAAAAACAGACAGCCACCCCAAAGTTTCAGACGGCTCTGTTTACAGGAATCTCGTCTACGGTACAAGTTAAATATCCCAGAATGTGAAAAATGGATAAAGAAGTTGTGGTACACACATTCAATGGAATATCACTCAGCAATGAAATCTATGTCATCAGGCCCATCGTGGCATAATGAGTGGATTCAGGTACGATGATTCTAAGTGAAATAAGTCACACAGAAAATGAAACATCATAAGATATCACTAATACACGGAACGTAAACTTGGCTACACATGAACTGAATTACAAAACAGAACAGGGTCTCAAATTTAGAAAACCACCTTATGCTTGCTTAAGGGGAAAAGTGAGTTGGGGTGCTGCATAAAACCAGAGATAGAAATTAGCACAGATACCTTTCCATAAGCCAAATATGTAATAGTCAAGACCTAGCCCTTGCTCAACGAAATGGACTAAACACCCCATATTCAACGCCTAGGAATACACCTGACTAGTAAGTATCTTCAAACCCATGGATTTATATGTCTCCATAAGAGACTCAAGTGTGTGTACAGCGGCATGAATGCAGCAGAGAAAATCCGATAAATCCCATTATCAAAATGAATTACAAAAACAAACACAATGACAGTGAAATAGAGAGCAATTCTTAAATAATTCATTCAGGGCTTGTGATGCAACCTGGATTTACCACATCTACAACCAGAGCTGAGTGAGACATAAGGCTGTACACATCGGCCTGATAGCATTGGTGAGGTTCGTTGAGAAAATGCAGGCCCTTTGAAGTCATACTGCATGGTACCCATTCCATGGGTCCCAACTCTCCAGGTTTAAGGGATTCTTCCTTCAGCTAAAACATGCATGGGAAACCCACAGTATGGTGCACCGTGTGACCGGGAAACCTTTTCAAATGCATCTCAGTTTTCGTCCCCTTTTACTCGGGTTCACGATTGAAGACCCTTTACTAATACTCTCCCCACTTAGAGAGTCAGTGCCTTTAACCTCCTGTTTGGCACAGTTTGCAATTTCTGCGCAAGATGCACAAGAATAGGGAGAACCAATGAGAGACTAGCTCTAGGTGTCTGCACGTTCAAATATAACACTCATTTCCCACCAGGAAGAGGAATTTACCAAAGGATCAGCATGCTGTGCCGGAACCAGATTAGGGCATGAAGCAATCCTGCGGGTTTGCGGCCAGCTCACAAGAAAGCGAGTAGAAGAAAGGAGCTCAGGCACACTGTCATTCACAAACCTGCAGAGTTATAAATGTCAGCTATTGTCCAAAAATGTATTGAAGTAAGGCTGCGTAGAGGACTTGAAAGCGGGGCAGAATTGCAGGAAAACGAGTTCAGGGGCAGACTGGAATTGCATTTAAAGCATAAGGAAAGAGACAGAAAGTCGACAATGATGCACTTGGTCAAAAAGGGCGTATGCGTTTTTTCCTGAATATATTCAAGAAAAAACACATACGCCCTTTTTGGCCAAACAAGCAAGCCTGTAAAGAAATCTGCATTACAATGAAGTCTCACTGCCCCCCTGTCAAAAGGGACATCTGAAAAAAGTGAAAAATCCAGAAAGGCAGGACAGGCCATGGAGAACAGGGAGCCTTGTTATGCTGATGGGCGGGATGTAACTTGCCAACAGCCACTCTGGAGAAGTGTATGGTGTTTCCTCAAACACCTAAAAAACTAAGCAACGGAGCCTACGGCACTTCCACTTATGGTTCTATAGCTTAGGGAAATTAAAATAAAAAAGACACAGCCACCCATAAATTTTGGACGGCTCTGCTTACAAGAACCTCATTTACGGTACAAGTGAAATATCCCAGCAAGCAAAAAATGGATAAAGAAGTTGTTGTACGTACGTACAATGGAATATCACTCAGCAATGAAATCTATGTCATGAGGCCCATCGCGGCATAATGAGTGGATTCAGGTACGATCATTCTAAGTTAACTAAGTCACACAGAAAAAGAAACACCATAAGATATCTCAAATACACGGAATGCAAACATGGCTGCACATGAACTCAATTACAAAACAGAAAAGGGTCTCAAATTTAGAAAACCAACTTATGCTTGCTTAAGGGGAAAGGTGAGTTGTGGTGCTGCATAAAACCAGAGATTGAAATTAGCACAGATACCTTTCCATAAGCAAATATGTAATAGTCAGGACCTACTCCTTGCTCCACGAAATGGACTCAACACCCCATATTCAACGCCTAGGAATATACCTGACTAGTAAGAATCTGAAAACCCATGGATTTATATGTCTCCATAAGAGAATCAAGCATGTGTACAGCGGCATAAACGCAGCAGTGAAAATCCGATAAATCCCATTATCAAAATAAATTACAAAAACAAAACACAATGACAGTGAAATAGAGAGCAATTCTTAAATAATTCATTCAGGGCTTGTGATGCAACGTGGATTTACCACATCTACACCCCGAGCTGAGTGAGACATAAGGCTGGACACTTCGGGCTGATAGCATTGGTGACGTTCGGTGAGCAAAGGCAACCCTTTGAAGTCATACTGCGTGGTACCCATTCCATGGGTCCCAACTCTCCAGGTTGAAGGGATTCTTCCTTCAGGTAAAACATGCATGGGCAACCCAGAATATGGTCCACCGTGTGACCGGGAAAACTTTTTAAATGCGTCTCAGTTTTCATCCCCTCGTACTCGGTTTTACCATTCCAGACGCTTTACTAACACTCTCCCCACTTGGAGAGTCAGTGCCTTTAACCTCCTGTTTGGCACAGTTTGGAATTTCTGCGCAAGATGAACAGGAATAGGGAGAACCAATGAGAGATTAGCTGTAGGTGTCTGCACGAACAAATTTAACGCTCATTTCCCACCAGGAAGAGGAATTAGCCAAAGGCTCAGCATGCCGTGTCGGAACCAGATTAGGGCCTGAAGCAATCCTGCGGGCTTGCGGCCAGCTCACAAGAAAGCGAGTTGAAGAAAGGAGCTCAGGGGCACTGTAATTCACAAACCTGCAGAGTTATAAATGACAGCTATCGTCCAAAAATATATTGAAGTAAGGCTGCAAAGAGGACTTGAACGCGGGGCAGAATTCCAGGAATACGATTTCAGGAGGTAGACGGGAAGTCCTCTGAAAGTATAGGAGAAGAGGCAGAACCTCGACAATGATGCACTTGGTCAAAAAGGGCATATGCGTTTCTTCCAGGGCCCTTATTAAAGAGGGTAGGAGGCTCCCAGCATGCTTCAGTGGCCAACAGAGGGCCTACATCGCCAAGGCGACATGAGCCATCCAGGCAGGAGTGACCTCACATCAGAGGGCCCACCTCACAGAAGGGTAAGGAACCCAGTCAAGATCAGACTCTCACCAGAGTGCCCACATAAGCAAGGGGCTGGGAACCAGGCAGGAGTGTCCTCACACCCGTGGGGCCACATCATCGAAAGTTGAGGTACCCAGCACATGTGGCCTCAAACCAGAGGACCCACATCACCATGGGTCTCGGAGCGAGGCAGGCAGGATTAACCTCAAAACACATGGCCCATTGTATAAAAAAGGTGAGGAATCCAGCAGTTGGAACATCCCAGCAGGCGGTCCAGAGCACCGAGGCTATGGGATCCAGGCAGTGATGAACTCACAACAGAGGGCCCTCATCGTGATACTGTAAGCAACCCAGCCGTTGTAACCTCAGAGCACAAGGCTCACATCCCCATGGGGAAGGGAACCAAGCAGGAGTGTCAGGGCACCAGTGGGCACACATCAGAAACGGTGGGGAGCCCAGCAGTTAGGGCCGGACGCCAGAGGGCCCTCATCACTGAGGAGAGGAGGCTCCCAGCAAGCTCCAACTGCTACCAGAAGGCCGACGTCGCCAATGCAGGGTGTGCCAGCCAGGCAGGAGTGACCTCAGAGCAGAGGGCCAACCACACAAAAGTGTGAGGAACCCAAAGAGGATCAGACTCTCACCGGAGGGCCCACATCACCAAGGGAATGGAAACCAGGCAGGAGTGTTCTCACACCAGTGTGGTCACATCACCGAAATGTGACGGACCCAGCACACGTGGCCTCAAACTACAGGACACACATCACCAAGGGGCTGGGAGTGAGGCAGGCAGGAGGAGCCTCCAAACAGAGGGCCCATAGCGTAAAAAAGGTGAGGAATCCCGCAGTTGGAACCTCCCAGCAGGTGGCCAGGAGCAGCGAGGCTATGGGATCCAGGCCTGACTGAACTCAAAACAGAGGGCCCTCATTATGAAACTGTGAGCAACCCAGCCGTTGGGACCTTAGAGCAGAAGGCCCACATTCCCATGGGGTTGGGATCCTGGCAGGAGTGTACTCGCACCACAGGGCGCACATCAGAAAATTTTGGGAGCCCAGGAGTTAGGGTCTGACGCCAGAGGGCCCTCATTACCGAGGGGAGGAGACTCCCAGCAGGCACCAACTCCCAACTGAGGGCCCACGTCGCCACGTTGACGTGTGCCAGCCAGGCAGGAGTGACCTCACAGCAGAGGGCCTACCTCACAGAAGGGTGAGGAACCCAGCCAGGATAAGACTCTCACCAGAGGGCCCACATCACCAAGGGGATCGGAACAAGGCAGGAGTGTCCTCACACCAGTGTGGCCACATTATAGAAAGGTGAGGAACCCAGCACATGTGGCCTAAACCAGAGGACCCACATTTCCAAGGTGCTCCGAGTGAGGCAGGCAGGAGTAGCCTAACAACACAGGGCCCACAGAATAAAAAATGTGAGGAATCCAGCAGTTTGAACCTCCCAGCAGGTGGCCCAGAGCATGGAGTCTATGGGATCCAGGCCACAGTGAACTCACAGCAGAGGGCCCACATCATGAAACTGTGAGCAACCCAGCCAGTGGGACCTCAGAGCAGAAGGCCCACATCCCCATGGGGATGGGAACCTCGCAGGAGTGTCCTCGCACAACTTAGCACGTATCAGAAAATGTGGGAACCCAGCAGTTATGGCCTGGCGCCAGAGGGCCCTCATCACGGAGGAGAGGAGGCTACCAGCAGGCTCCAAATGCCACCAGAGGGCCGACGTCACCAAGGCAATGGGAGCAAGCCAGGCAGGAGTTACCTCACAGCAGAGGGCCCACCTCACAGAAGTGTGAGGAGCCCAAACAGGATCAGACTCTAACCAGAGCGCCCACATCACCAAGGGGATGGAAACCAGGCAGGAGTGTCCTCACACCAGTGGGGCCACATCAGCGAAAGGTGAGGAACACAGCACATGTGGCCTCAAACAAGGGGACACACATCACGAAAGGGCTGGGAGTGAGGCATGCAGGAGGAGACTCACAACAGAGCGCCCATAGAATAAAAAAGGTGAGGAACCCCGCAGTTGGAAGCTCCAAGCAGGTGGCCCAGAGCACCGAGGCTATGGGATCCATGCCGGAGTGAACTCACAGCAGAGGGCCCACATTCTGACACTGTGAGAAACCCAGCCGTTGGGACCTCAGGGCAGAAAGCCCACATCCCCATGGGGATGGGACCCTGGCTGGAGTGTACTCGCTTGACAGGGCGCACATCAGAAAATTTTGGGAGCCCATGAGTTTGGGCCTGACGCCAAAGGGCCCTCATTACCGAGGGGAGGAGACTCCTAGCAGGCACCAACTCCCAACTGAGGGCCCACATCGCCAAGGTGACGTGTGCCAGCCAGGCAGGAGTGACCTCACAGCAGAGGGCCCCCCTCACAGAAGGTGAGGAACCCAGCCAGGATCAGACTCTCAGCAGAGAGCCCCCATCACCAAGGGGATGGGAACCAGGCAGGAGTGCCCTCACACCAGTGGGGCCACATCAATAAAGGTGAGGAGACCGGTACATGTGGCCTTAAACCAGAGGACCTACATCACAAATGGGCTGGGAGTGAGTCAGGAAGTAGGAGCATGAAAACACAGGACCCAAAGAATAAAAAAGGTAAGGAATCCAGCAGTAGGAACCTCCCAGCAGGCCGCTCAGAGCACAGAGGCTATGGGATCTAGGCCTGGGTGAACTAACACCAGAGAGCCAACATTATGAAATGGTGAACATCACAGGTTTTGGGACCTTAGAGCAGAAGGCCCACATGCGCATGGGGATGGGAACCTCGCAGTAGTGTCCTCGCACCACTTAGCACGTATCAGAAAATGTGGGTACCCAGCAGTTAGGGCCTGAGGCAAGAGGGCCCCCATCACCGAGGGGAGGTTCCCAGCAGGCTCCAACTGCCACAAGAGGGCCGATGTTGCCCAGGTGGGGTGTGCCAGCCAGGCAGGAGTGACCTCAGAGCAGAGGGCCCCCCTCACAGAAGGGTGAGGAACCCAGCCAGGATCAGACTCTCACCAGAGGGCCCACATCATCAAGGGGATAGGAACCAGGCAGGAGTGTCCTCACACCAGTGGGGCCACATCATCGAAAGGCGAGGGACCCAGCATACATGGCCTCAAACCAGAGGACACACATCACCAAGGGGCTGGGAGTGAGGCAGGCAGGAGGAGTCTCAAAACAGAGGGCCCATAGAAGAAAAAAGGTGAGGAATCCCGCAGTTGGAACCTCCCAGCAGGTGGCCAGGAGCAGCGAGGCTATGGGATCCAGGCCGGAGAGAACTCACAGCAGAGGGCCCTCATCATGAAACTGAGCAACCCACGGTTGGGACCTCAGAGCAGAAGGCCCACATTCCCATGGGGTTGGGAACCTGGCAGGAGTGTACTCGAACCACAGGGCGCATATCAGAAAATATTGGGAGCCCAGGAGTTAGGGCCTGACGCCAGAGGGCCCTCATTACCGAGGGGAGGAGACACCCAGCAGGCACCAAATCCCACCAGAGAGCCGACGTCGCCAAGGCGGGGTGTGCCAGCCAGGCAGGAGTGACCTCAGAGAAGAGGGTCCGCCTCACAGAAGTGTGAGGAACCCAACCAGGATCAGACTCTCACCGGAGGGCCCACATCACCAAGGGGATGGGAACCAGGCAGGAGTGTCCTCACACCAGTGGGGCCACATCAGCCAAAGGTGAGGAACCCAGCACATGTGGCCTCAAACCACAGGACACACATCACCAAGGGGCTAGGAGTGAGGCAGGTGTCTGGAGGGGCACATTTAACTCTAATTTCCCACCAGGAAGTGGAATGAACCAAAGTCTCAGAGTGCCGTGCCGGACCCTGATTACGGCCTGAAGCAAACCTGCGGTTCTGTGGCCAGTTTTCAAGGAAACGAGTTAAGAAAGGAAATCACGGGCACTGTAATTCACAAACCTGCAGTGTTATAAATGACAGTTATTGGCAAAATTATATGGAAGTAAGTCTGCAAAGAGGACTTGAAAACGAGGCAGAATTGCAGGAATCATATTTCAGGAGGTAGATTGGAATTGCATTTAAAGCATGTGAAAAGCGGCAGATCTTTGACAGTGATGCACTTGGACAAAAGTGCGTAAACATTTTTTCCTGAATATATTCAGGAAAAAACACATATGCCCTTTTTGGCCAACCAAGCACTCGAGCAATGGAAATCCGCACTACAATGAAGTCTCATTTCCCATTCGTCAAAAGGGCCATCTGAAAAAAGTGTAAAAACCAGAAACACAGGACAGGCCATGGAGAACAGGGAGCCTTGTTATGCTGATGGGCGGGATGTAAATTGCCAACAGACACTCTGGAGATGTTTATGGTGTATCCTGAAACATCTGAAAAAGAAAGCTACAGACCCTAGGGCAATTCCACTTTTGGCCCTATAGCTTAGGAAAATTAAAATCAACAAGACACAGCCAACACCAAATTTAGGGCTGCTGTGTTTACAAGAACCTTGAGTCCAGTACAAATTAAATATCCCAGAAAGAAAAAAATGGATAAAGGAGTTGTGCTACTTACGTACAACGGAATATCACTCAGCAATGAAATCAATGTCATCAGGCCTGTAGCAGCAAATTGAGTGGATTTAAGTATGATGATTCTAAGAGAAATAGGTCACACAGAGAAAGAGAATTATCATAAGATATCACTAATAGAGAGAGTGTAAACTTGGCTACACATAAACTGAATTCCAAAACCGAACAGAGTCTCACATTTAGATAAAAACTTATGCTTGCTTAAGGGGAAAGTTGAGTTGGGGTGCTGTATAAAACCAGAGATTGAAATTAGCACACATACCGTTCCATAAGCCAAATATGTAATAGACAAGACCTACTCTTTGCTCAACGAAATAGACTCATCCATGGTGTATCACCTTACACCTGTTAGAATGGGCATCATCAGAAAATCTACAAACAACAAATGCTGGAAAGGGTGTGGAGATAAGGAACCCTCTTCCACTATTGTTGGGAATGTAAATTGATACAGTCACTGTGGAGAACATTATGGAGTTTCTTATAAAACTAAGAATAGAATTACCATATGATACAGCAATCCCACTACTGGGCATATACCCAGACAAAACCATAAATCAAAAAGAGACATTCACCGCAATGTTCATTGCATCACTATTTACAATATCCAGGTAATGGAAGCAACCTAAATGCCCACAGACAGACGAATGCATAAAGATGTGGTACATATATAAAATGGAATATTACTAAGCCATAAAAAGGAATGAAATTGGGTCATTTGTAGAGACGTTGATGGATCTAGAGACTGTCATACAGAGTGAAGTAAGTCAGAAAGAGAAAAACAAATCTTGTCTATTAATGCATATATGTGGAACCTAGAAAAATTGTACAGATGAACCGTTTTGCCAGGCAGAAATAGAGCAACAGATGTAGACAACAAACGTATGGACACCAAGGGGGGAAAGCTGTTGGGGGGTGGTGGTGGGAGGAGTTGAGAGATTGGGATTGGCATGTATACATTTATATGTATAAAATAGATAACCAAAAAGAACCTGCTGTATAAAAAAATAAAATAAAATTCAAATTACAAAAAGTAAAACAGAAAAAATATTCTTCCCTTCACATACATGTATTTATATGAATAAATTATTTCCATGCTTATATCTGTAAATACAAAAAAGAGGAATAAAATCTACCTTGAACCAAAAACGAAAAAAAGAAAAAAAAACAGAACCCACCAGTTACACAGAGGAAAACCGTATCAGGGCACTTGCTCCAGTTGTAAACAATTCTGAAGTTGGTCAGTGGTGGGGAATCATCTCCCATTCAGCCAGCAGGCCCCACGCAACAAGCGTCCTCATTGCAAAGCTGGGGGACCGTGCCGAGGCATCTGTGAGTAAACGTGGGCTGAGCCCCAGGCCAGCTGCTGCTGAAATGTTCCCACCCTTCCCAGGTAAAACACCTGAATATGTACAAGGACTTGAAAGCCTAGAGGAAGGGCCATGGAGCCACATGAGTGACAGCATGCCAGCCGACTTGGTGCCTGCAGGCCAGCCAGGATGGTCCTGGCCCTGGGTGCTCTTCTGGAAGCTTTCCATTTCCCTGCCTGTGATACCCCTACTGTCCCGGCCCCCACTGCTTTCTTCCTCACTCACCTCTGCCCAGGGAGAAATTCCAGCGGCAGGTATGGGTGACACATCCTCTTCTTTAGCAGGTGGCATCTTGGCAACTGCTGCAGAAAGTCCAGCAGAGCCCCACTCACACTGGGCCACCCACAAAGCCGTGGCCTCTCACTCCCTCCCACCAGTCCAGCCCCAAGACTGCTGACAGGGCAGAGAAAATGGCGTCAGGCACAGCTGCAGGGGCTCTTGCTGCCTGGAGCGGTGTTTATATTGATCTGAACCCAGGCACACCTGGGGAGGGCTGGCCGGCACGGTCGGGCTTCCCAGGCCAGCCAATAATCACCCCTCAGGGGCTCACAGTTGCAGAAACTGGAACTTGCTGAATCGGCCAGGTCCAAGGAACAGGTGTGGGCTCCTGAGAGTCAGGATAGACAAGGGGCTGCAGCTCTGGCTTGTTTTCTAATTATATTATCTGGCCCATGAGTGGGAGACAACTTCAAGAAAACCCTCTCCTAATGAGAGGAACCCAGGAGTCAGGGAGAGGAGGGGTGGCTGGTGGGTGGAGACAGAGGCCTGGTGCCCCGGGTGCAGTGGAAGTCTCTGGAAGACCAGGTGGAGGGAGGCCACACAGAGTGATGCCCAGGGTCACAGACCTGTCAGAGCTGCTGTTTGTTAGTTCAAGTCCTGCTCTGAGGTGCTCTGTGTCAGATCTGAGTGACAGGTGAGCTGGGAGTGCTCTGCAATGAGGGCGATATGCAGGGTTCCTGTGTTCCCAGCCCTGCCATGGTACCTGCAAGGGTAGCTCTGTATCCTGGGAGGGGCCTGACCACGAGAGCCCCATGGGCTGCAGGGGAACCTGCCCAGGGAACCCCATATCCTGGGAGGGGCCTGAACACGAGAGCCCCATGGGCTGGGGTGGGGGTGGGGTACCTGCCCAGGTGAGCTCCATATCCTGGGATTGGCCTGACCTCGAGAGCCCCATGGGCTGCTGGAGTCCTGGTAAAGGATGTCAGGACAGTCAGTGAAGCCACCGAGGATATACCTCCAGTAGTTCCTAAATCCTACACCCTGCTGGTCATTCTACCAACCACCAGGACATGGTATTCTGTATTAGTCTTCAATGATGCCTTCTTTTGTATTCTATTAGTCCCAGAGTCACAAGAAATTTTGGCTTGTGAGTGGCAGGACTCAACATACAACTAAACAATACTTCCGGGCCATGTTGCCCCAAGGGTTCAAAAATTCCCACACCATCTTTGGGGAAAGCTCAGCTAAAGAACTAAAAGTTCTACCTCTGGAAAAGGAAACACTCCTTCAATATGCAGACGACATTCTGATCGCCAGCCCTACTAAGGAGACCTCTGAACTACCAAGCCAATAAAGGATACAAGTTGTCCAAGAAAAAGCTCAAATATCACAGACTACGGTGACCTGCCTGGGCTTCATTCTCACAGAAGGTCGGAGAAGCCCATCCCAGGAAAGGGAAGAAACAATTTACAGCCTTACCCATTTCTGAAACTAGAAGACAGCTTAGGGGTTCCTGGGGAGGCCAGGGTTTGCTGCTTCTGGATCCCTAACTACAGTCTACTAGCTGGGCCTCTATATGAAACACTGAAAGGAAAAGATGATGATCCTTTTGAATAGAATGCAGAAGTGGCCTTTCAAGAATGGAAAGAGCAGTCAATTCAGACCCTTGCCCTGGAACTCCCTAATTTAGCTAAACCCTTTGACCTTTACATTCCTGGTGAACGGTGAATCGCCATTGCAGTATTAGTGCAAAACCTGGGACCACTTGAAATGGAACAATGCAAGAACGCGATCCAGGTAGGATAAACTACGGTCACCAAGGGGCTTGGCCCACCGCCACATCTGGCCAAGATAGTGGCAGAATCTGAAAACCTGGAAATCAGCAGCCCAAAAGGCCACCTCCCTCCGAAGGGAAAAGGACCCCACGTGGTGATCCTAACACCCAACCATGCCCTGAAGTTGCAGGGTTGGCTCCATGGGCACACTGACCTTGAGCGAGGAGGCCCTCCAACTCCAACCTCCATAGAGATACCCGGGGCAAAGTGGCACCATGAAGACTCGTGTGAAGGTGTCTGCACGGGCAAATTTAACGCTCATTTCCCACCAGGAAGAGGAATTAACCAAAGGCTCAGCATGCCGTGCCGGAACCAGATTAGGGCCTGAAGCAATCCTGCGGGTTTGCGGCCAGCTCACAAGAAAGCGAGTTGAAGAAAGGAGCTCAGGGACACTGTAATTCACAAACCTGCAGAGTTATAAATGACAGCTATCACCCAAAAATATATTGAAGGAAGGCTGCGAAGAGGACTTGAAAGCGGGGCAGAATTACAAGAAAACGATTTCAGGGGGTAGACTGGAATTGCATTTAAAGCATAGGAAAAGAGGCAGAACGTCGACAATGATGCACTTGGCCAAAAAGGGCGTATGCGTTTTTTCCTGAATATATTCAGGAAAAAACGCATACGCCCTTTTTGGCCAACCAAGCAAGCATGTTAAAGAAATCTGCACTACAATGAAGTCTCACTGCCCCCCGTTCAAAAGGGCCATCTGAAAAACGTGTAAAATCCAGAAAGGCAGCACAGGCCATTGGAGAACAGGGAGCCTTGTTATGCTGATGGGCGGGATGTAAATTGCCAACAGCCACTCTGGAGATGTGTATGGTGTTTCCTCAAAAACCTAAAAAACAAAGCAACGGAGACTACGGCATTACCACTTATTTTCCTATAGCTTAGGGAAATTAAAATCAAAAACACACAGCCACCGCAAAGTTTCTGTTTACGGCTCTGTTTACAAGAACCTCGTCTACGGTACAAGTTAAATATCCCAGAAAGCGAAAAATGGATAAAGAAGTGTGGTACGTACGTACAAAGGAATATCACTCACCAATGAAATCTATGTCATCAGGCCCGTCGCGGCATAATGAGTGGATTCAGGTACGATGATTCTAAGTGAAATAAGTCACACAGAAAATGAAACATCATAAGATATCACTAATACACAGAATGTAAACTTGGCTACACATGAACTGAATTACAAAACAGAACAGGGTCTCAAATTTAGAAAACCAACTTATGCTTGCTTAAGGGGAAAGGTGAGTTGTGGTGCTGCATAAAACCAGAGATAGAAATTAGCACAGATACCTTTCCATAAGCCAAATATGTAATAGTCAAGACCTAGCCCTTGCTCAACGAAATGGACTAAACACCCCATATTCAACGCCTAGGATTACACATGACTAGTAAGAACCTTCAAACCCATGGATTTATATGTCTCCGTAAGAGACTCAAGTGTGTGTACAGCGGCATGAATGCAGCAGAGAAAATCCGATAAAACCCATTATCAAAATGAATTACAAAAACAAACACAATGACAGTGAAATAGAGAGCAATTCTTAAATAATTCATTCAGGGCTTGTGATGCAACCTGGATTTACCACATCTACACCCAGAGCTGAGTGAGACATAAGGCTGGACACTTCAGGCTGATAGCATTGGTGAGGTTCGATGAGCAAATGCAGAACCTTTGAAGTCATACTGCATGGTACCCATTCCATGGGTCCCAACTCTCCAGGTTTAAGGGATTCTTCCTTCAGCTAAAACATGCATGGGAAACCCACAGTACAGTGCACTGTGTGACCGGGAAACGTTTTCAAATGCATCTCAGTTTTCGTCCCCTTTTACTCAGGTTCACCATTCCAGACCGTTTACTAACACTCTCCCCACTTGGAGAGTCAGTGCCTTTAACCTCCTGTTTGGCACAGTTTGCAATTTCTGCGCAAGATGAACAGGAATAGGGAGAACCAATGAGAGACTAGCTGTAGGTGTCTGGACGGGCAAATGGAACGCTCATTTCCCACCAGGAAGAGGAATTAACCAAAGGCTCAGCATGCCGTGCCGGAACCAGATTAGGGCCTGAAGCATTCCTGCGGGTTTGCGGCCAGCTCACAAGAAAGCGAGTTGAAGAAAGGAGCTCAGGGGCACTGTAATTCACAAACCTGCAGAGTTATAAATGACAGCTATCGTCCAAAAATATTTTGAAGGAAGGCTGCGAAGAGGACTGGAAAGCGGGGCAGAATTGCAGGAAAACGATTTCAGGGGGTAGACTGGAATTGCATTTAAAGCATAGGAAAAGAGGCAGAACGTCGACAATGATGCACTTGGCCAAAAAGGGCGTATGCGTTTTTTCCTGAATATATTCAGGAAAAAACGCATACGCCCTTTTTGGCCAACCAAGCCAGCATGTTAAAGAAATCTGCACTACAAAGAAGTCTCACTGCCCCCAGGTCAAAAGGGCCATCTGAAAAAAGTGTAAAATCCAGAAAGACAGCACAGGCCATGGAGAACAGGGAGCCTTGTTATGCTGATGGGCGGGATGTAAATTGCCAACAGCCACTCTGGAGAAGTGTATGGTGTTTCCTGAAACACCTAAGAAACAAAGCAATGGAGACTACGGCACTTCCACTTATGGTCTTATAGATCACGGAAATTAAAATCAAAAACAGACAGCCACCCCAAAGTTTCAGACGGCTCTGTTTACAGGAATCTCGTCTACGGTACAAGTTAAATATCCCAGAATGTGAAAAATGGATAAAGAAGTTGTGGTACACACATTCAATGGAATATCACTCAGCAATGAAATCTATGTCATCAGGCCCATCGTGGCATAATGAGTGGATTCAGGTACGATGATTCTAAGTGAAATAAGTCACACAGAAAATGAAACATCATAAGATATCACTAATACACGGAACGTAAACTTGGCTACACATGAACTGAATTACAAAACAGAACAGGGTCTCAAATTTAGAAAACCACCTTATGCTTGCTTAAGGGGAAAAGTGAGTTGGGGTGCTGCATAAAACCAGAGATAGAAATTAGCACAGATACCTTTCCATAAGCCAAATATGTAATAGTCAAGACCTAGCCCTTGCTCAACGAAATGGACTAAACACCCCATATTCAACGCCTAGGAATACACCTGACTAGTAAGTATCTTCAAACCCATGGATTTATATGTCTCCATAAGAGACTCAAGTGTGTGTACAGCGGCATGAATGCAGCAGAGAAAATCCGATAAATCCCATTATCAAAATGAATTACAAAAACAAACACAATGACAGTGAAATAGAGAGCAATTCTTAAATAATTCATTCAGGGCTTGTGATGCAACCTGGATTTACCACATCTACAACCAGAGCTGAGTGAGACATAAGGCTGTACACATCGGCCTGATAGCATTGGTGAGGTTCGTTGAGAAAATGCAGGCCCTTTGAAGTCATACTGCATGGTACCCATTCCATGGGTCCCAACTCTCCAGGTTTAAGGGATTCTTCCTTCAGCTAAAACATGCATGGGAAACCCACAGTATGGTGCACCGTGTGACCGGGAAACCTTTTCAAATGCATCTCAGTTTTCGTCCCCTTTTACTCGGGTTCACGATTGAAGACCCTTTACTAATACTCTCCCCACTTAGAGAGTCAGTGCCTTTAACCTCCTGTTTGGCACAGTTTGCAATTTCTGCGCAAGATGCACAAGAATAGGGAGAACCAATGAGAGACTAGCTCTAGGTGTCTGCACGTTCAAATATAACACTCATTTCCCACCAGGAAGAGGAATTTACCAAAGGATCAGCATGCTGTGCCGGAACCAGATTAGGGCATGAAGCAATCCTGCGGGTTTGCGGCCAGCTCACAAGAAAGCGAGTAGAAGAAAGGAGCTCAGGCACACTGTCATTCACAAACCTGCAGAGTTATAAATGTCAGCTATTGTCCAAAAATGTATTGAAGTAAGGCTGCGTAGAGGACTTGAAAGCGGGGCAGAATTGCAGGAAAACGAGTTCAGGGGCAGACTGGAATTGCATTTAAAGCATAAGGAAAGAGACAGAAAGTCGACAATGATGCCCTTGGTCAAAAAGGGCGTATGCGTTTTTTCCTGAATATATTCAAGAAAAAACACATACGCCCTTTTTGGCCAAACAAGCAAGCCTGTAAAGAAATCTGCATTACAATGAAGTCTCACTGCCCCCCTGTCAAAAGGGACATCTGAAAAAAGTGAAAAATCCAGAAAGGCAGGACAGGCCATGGAGAACAGGGAGCCTTGTTATGCTGATGGGCGGGATGTAACTTGCCAACAGCCACTCTGGAGAAGTGTATGGTGTTTCCTCAAACACCTAAAAAACTAAGCAACGGAGCCTACGGCACTTCCACTTATGGTTCTATAGCTTAGGGAAATTAAAATCAAAAAGACACAGCCACCCATAAATTTTGGACGGCTCTGCTTACAAGAACCTCATTTACGGTACAAGTGAAATATCCCAGCAAGCAAAAAATGGATAAAGAAGTTGTTGTACGTACGTACAATGGAATATCACTCAGCAATGAAATCTATGTCATGAGGCCCGTCGCGGCATAATGAGTGGATTCAGGTACGATCATTCTAAGTTAACTAAGTCACACAGAAAAAGAAACACCATAAGATATCTCAAATACACGGAATGCAAACATGGCTGCACATGAACTCAATTACAAAACAGAAAAGGGTCTCAAATTTAGAAAACCAACTTATGCTTGCTTAAGGGGAAAGGTGAGTTGTGGTGCTGCATAAAACCAGAGATTGAAATTAGCACAGATACCTTTCCATAAGCAAATATGTAATAGTCAGGACCTACTCCTTGCTCCACGAAATGGACTCAACACCCCATATTCAACGCCTAGGAATATACCTGACTAGTAAGAATCTGAAAACCCATGGATTTATATGTCTCCATAAGAGAATCAAGCATGTGTACAGCGGCATAAACGCAGCAGTGAAAATCCGATAAATCCCATTATCAAAATAAATTACAAAAACAAAACACAATGACAGTGAAATAGAGAGCAATTCTTAAATAATTCATTCAGGGCTTGTGATGCAACGTGGATTTACCACATCTACACCCCGAGCTGAGTGAGACATAAGGCTGGACACTTCGGGCTGATAGCATTGGTGACGTTCGGTGAGCAAAGGCAACCCTTTGAAGTCATACTGCGTGGTACCCATTCCATGGGTCCCAACTCTCCAGGTTGAAGGGATTCTTCCTTCAGGTAAAACATGCATGGGCAACCCAGAATATGGTCCACCGTGTGACCGGGAAAACTTTTTAAATGCGTCTCAGTTTTCATCCCCTCGTACTCGGTTTTACCATTCCAGACGCTTTACTAACACTCTCCCCACTTGGAGAGTCAGTGCCTTTAACCTCCTGTTTGGCACAGTTTGCAATTTCTGCGCAAGATGAACAGGAATAGGGAGAACCAATGAGAGATTAGCTGTAGGTGTCGGCACGAACAAATTTAACGCTCATTTCCCACCAGGAAGAGGAATTAGCCAAAGGCTCAGCATGCCGTGTCGGAACCAGATTAGGGCCTGAAGCAATCCTGCGGGCTTGCGGCCAGCTCACAAGAAAGCGAGTTGAAGAAAGGAGCTCAGGGGCACTGTAATTCACAAACCTGCAGAGTTATAAATGACAGCTATCGTCCAAAAATATATTGAAGTAAGGCTGCAAAGAGGACTTGAACGCGGGGCAGAATTCCAGGAATACGATTTCAGGAGGTAGACGGGAAGTCCTCTGAAAGTATAGGAGAAGAGGCAGAACCTCGACAATGATGCACTTGGTCAAAAAGGGCATATGCGTTTCTTCCAGGGCCCTTATTAAAGAGGGTAGGAGGCTCCCAGCATGCTTCAGTGGCCAACAGAGGGCCTACATCGCCAAGGCGACGTGAGCCATCCAGGCAGGAGTGACCTCACATCAGAGGGCCCACCTCACAGAAGGGTAAGGAACCCAGTCAAGATCAGACTCTCACCAGAGTGCCCACATAAGCAAGGGGCTGGGAACCAGGCAGGAGTGTCCTCACACCCGTGGGGCCACATCATCGAAAGTTGAGGTACCCAGCACATGTGGCCTCAAACCAGAGGACCCACATCACCATGGGTCTCGGAGCGAGGCAGGCAGGATTAACCTCAAAACACATGGCCCATTGTATAAAAAAGGTGAGGAATCCAGCAGTTGGAACATCCCAGCAGGCGGTCCAGAGCACCGAGGCTATGGGATCCAGGCAGTGATGAACTCACAACAGAGGGCCCTCATCGTGATACTGTAAGCAACCCAGCCGTTGTAACCTCAGAGCACAAGGCTCACATCCCCATGGGGAAGGGAACCAAGCAGGAGTGTCAGGGCACCAGTGGGCACACATCAGAAACGGTGGGGAGCCCAGCAGTTAGGGCCGGACGCCAGAGGGCCCTCATCACTGAGGAGAGGAGGCTCCCAGCAAGCTCCAACTGCTACCAGAAGGCCGACGTCGCCAATGCAGGGTGTGCCAGCCAGGCAGGAGTGACCTCAGAGCAGAGGGCCAACCACACAAAAGTGTGAGGAACCCAAAGAGGATCAGACTCTCACCGGAGGGCCCACATCACCAAGGGAATGGAAACCAGGCAGGAGTGTTCTCACACCAGTGTGGTCACATCACCGAAATGTGACGGACCCAGCACACGTGGCCTCAAACTACAGGACACACATCACCAAGGGGCTGGGAGTGAGGCAGGCAGGAGGAGCCTCCAAACAGAGGGCCCATAGCGTAAAAATGGTGAGGAATCCCGCAGTTGGAACCTCCCAGCAGGTGGCCAGGAGCAGCGAGGCTATGGGATCCAGGCCTGACTGAACTCAAAACAGAGGGCCCTCATTATGAAACTGTGAGCAACCCAGCCGTTGGGACCTTAGAGCAGAAGGCCCACATTCCCATGGGGTTGGGATCCTGGCAGGAGTGTACTCGCACCACAGGGCGCACATCAGAAAATTTTGGGAGCCCAGGAGTTAGGGTCTGACGCCAGAGGGCCCTCATTACCGAGGGGAGGAGACTCCCAGCAGGCACCAACTCCCAACTGAGGGCCCACGTCGCCACGTTGACGTGTGCCAGCCAGGCAGGAGTGACCTCACAGCAGAGGGCCTACCTCACAGAAGGGTGAGGAACCCAGCCAGGATAAGACTCTCACCAGAGGGCCCACATCACCAAGGGGATCGGAACAAGGCAGGAGTGTCCTCACACCAGTGTGGCCACATTATAGAAAGGTGAGGAACCCAGCACATGTGGCCTAAACCAGAGGACCCACATTTCCAAGGTGCTCCGAGTGAGGCAGGCAGGAGTAGCCTAACAACACAGGGCCCACAGAATAAAAAATGTGAGGAATCCAGCAGTTTGAACCTCCCAGCAGGTGGCCCAGAGCATGGAGTCTATGGGATCCAGGCCACAGTGAACTCACAGCAGAGGGCCCACATCATGAAACTGTGAGCAACCCAGCCAGTGGGACCTCAGAGCAGAAGGCCCACATCCCCATGGGGATGGGAACCTCGCAGGAGTGTCCTCGCACAACTTAGCACGTATCAGAAAATGTGGGAACCCAGCAGTTATGGCCTGGCGCCAGAGGGCCCTCATCACGGAGGAGAGGAGGCTACCAGCAGGCTCCAAATGCCACCAGAGGGCCGACGTCACCAAGGCAATGGGAGCAAGCCAGGCAGGAGTTACCTCACAGCAGAGGGCCCACCTCACAGAAGTGTGAGGAGCCCAAACAGGATCAGACTCTAACCAGAGCGCCCACATCACCAAGGGGATGGAAACCAGGCAGGAGTGTCCTCACACCAGTGGGGCCACATCAGCGAAAGGTGAGGAACACAGCACATGTGGCCTCAAACAAGGGGACACACATCACGAAAGGGCTGGGAGTGAGGCATGCAGGAGGAGACTCACAACAGAGCGCCCATAGAATAAAAAAGGTGAGGAACCCCGCAGTTGGAAGCTCCAAGCAGGTGGCCCAGAGCACCGAGGCTATGGGATCCATGCCGGAGTGAACTCACAGCAGAGGGCCCACATTCTGACACTGTGAGAAACCCAGCCGTTGGGACCTCAGGGCAGAAAGCCCACATCCCCATGGGGATGGGACCCTGGCTGGAGTGTACTCGCTTGACAGGGCGCACATCAGAAAATTTTGGGAGCCCATGAGTTTGGGCCTGACGCCAAAGGGCCCTCATTACCGAGGGGAGGAGACTCCTAGCAGGCACCAACTCCCAACTGAGGGCCCACATCGCCAAGGTGACGTGTGCCAGCCAGGCAGGAGTGACCTCACAGCAGAGGGCCCCCCTCACAGAAGGGTGAGGAACCCAGCCAGGATCAGACTCTCACCAGAGAGCCCCATCACCAAGGGGATGGGAACCAGGCAGGAGTGCCCTCACACCAGTGGGGCCACATCAATAAAGGTGAGGAGACCGGTACATGTGGCCTTAAACCAGAGGACCTACATCACAAATGGGCTGGGAGTGAGTCAGGAAGTAGGAGCATGAAAACACAGGACCCAAAGAATAAAAAAGGTAAGGAATCCAGCAGTAGGAACCTCCCAGCAGGCCGCTCAGAGCACAGAGGCTATGGGATCTAGGCCTGGGTGAACTAACACCAGAGAGCCAACATTATGAAATGGTGAACATCACAGGTTTTGGGACCTTAGAGCAGAAGGCCCACATGCGCATGGGGATGGGAACCTCGCAGTAGTGTCCTCACACCACTTAGCACGTATCAGAAAATGTGGGTACCCAGCAGTTAGGGCCTGAGGCAAGAGGGCCCCCATCACCGAGGGGAGGTTCCCAGCAGGCTCCAACTGCCACAAGAGGGCCGATGTTGCCCAGGTGGGGTGTGCCAGCCAGGCAGGAGTGACCTCAGAGCAGAGGGCCCCCCTCACAGAAGGGTGAGGAACCCAGCCAGGATCAGACTCTCACCAGAGGGCCCACATCATCAAGGGGATAGGAACCAGGCAGGAGTGTCCTCACACCAGTGGGGCCACATCATCGAAAGGCGAGGGACCCAGCATACATGGCCTCAAACCAGAGGACACACATCACCAAGGGGCTGGGAGTGAGGCAGGCAGGAGGAGTCTCAAAACAGAGGGCCCATAGAAGAAAAAAGGTGAGGAATCCCGCAGTTGGAACCTCCCAGCAGGTGGCCAGGAGCAGCGAGGCTATGGGATCCAGGCCGGAGAGAACTCACAGCAGAGGGCCCTCATCATGAAACTGAGCAACCCACGGTTGGGACCTCAGAGCAGAAGGCCCACATTCCCATGGGGTTGGGAACCTGGCAGGAGTGTACTCGAACCACAGGGCGCATATCAGAAAATATTTTGAGCTCAGGAGTTAGGGCCTGACGCCAGAGGGCCCTCATTACGGAGGGGAGGAGACACCCAGCAGGCACCAAATCCCACCAGAGAGCCGACGTCGCCAAGGCGGGGTGTGCCAGCCAGGCAGGAGTGACCTCAGAGAAGAGGGCCCACCTCACAGAAGTGTGAGGAACCCAACCAGGATCAGACTCTCACCGGAGGGCCCACATCACCAAGGGGATGGGAACCAGGCAGGAGTGTCCTCACACCAGTGGGGCCACATCAGCCAAAGGTGAGGAACCCAGCACATGTGGCCTCAAACCACAGGACACACATCACCAAGGGGCTAGGAGTGAGGCAGGTGTCTGGAGGGGCACATTTAACTCTAATTTCCCACCAGGAAGTGGAATGAACCAAAGTCTCAGAGTGCCGTGCCGGACCCTGATTACGGCCTGAAGCAAACCTGCGGTTCTGTGGCCAGTTTTCAAGGAAACGAGTTAAGAAAGGAAATCACGGGCACTGTAATTCACAAACCTGCAGTGTTATAAATGACAGTTATTGGCAAAATTATATGGAAGTAAGTCTGCAAAGAGGACTTGAAAACGAGGCAGAATTGCAGGAATCATATTTCAGGAGGTAGATTGGAATTGCATTTAAAGCATGTGAAAAGCGGCAGATCTTTGACAGTGATGCACTTGGACAAAAGTGCGTAAACATTTTTTCCTGAATATATTCAGGAAAAAACACATATGCCCTTTTTGGCCAACCAAGCACTCGAGAAATGGAAATCCGCACTACAATGAAGTCTCATTTCCCATTCGTCAAAAGGGCCATCTGAAAAAAGTGTAAAAACCAGAAACACAGGACAGGCCATGGAGAACAGGGAGCCTTGTTATGCTGATGGGCGGGATGTAAATTGCCAACAGACACTCTGGAGATGTTTATGGTGTATCCTGAAACATCTGAAAAAGAAAGCTACAGACCCTAGGGCAATTCCACTTTTGGCCCTATAGCTTAGGAAAATTAAAATCAACAAGACACAGCCAACACCAAATTTAGGGCTGCTGTGTTTACAAGAACCTTGAGTCCAGTACAAATTAAATATCCCAGAAAGAAAAAAATGGATAAAGGAGTTGTGCTACTTACGTACAACGGAATATCACTCAGCAATGAAATCAATGTCATCAGGCCTGTAGCAGCAAATTGAGTGGATTTAAGTATGATGATTCTAAGAGAAATAGGTCACACAGAGAAAGAGAATTATCATAAGATATCACTAATAGAGAGAGTGTAAACTTGGCTACACATAAACTGAATTCCAAAACCGAACAGAGTCTCACATTTAGATAAAAACTTATGCTTGCTTAAGGGGAAAGTTGAGTTGGGGTGCTGTATAAAACCAGAGATTGAAATTAGCACACATACCGTTCCATAAGCCAAATATGTAATAGACAAGACCTACTCTTTGCTCAACGAAATAGACTCATCCATGGTGTATCACCTCACACCTGTTAGAATGGGCATCATCAGAAAATCTACAAACAACAAATGCTGGAAAGGGTGTGGAGATAAGGAACCCTCTTCCACTATTGTTGGGAATGTAAATTGATACAGTCACTGTGGAGAACATTATGGAGTTTCTTATAAAACTAAGAATAGAATTACCATATGATACAGCAATCCCACTACTGGGCATATACCCAGACAAAACCATAAATCAAAAAGAGACATTCACCGCAATGTTCATTGCATCACTATTTACAATATCCAGGTAATGGAAGCAACCTAAATGCCCACAGACAGACGAATGCATAAAGATGTGGTACATATATAAAATGGAATATTACTAAGCCATAAAAAGGAATGAAATTGGGTCATTTGTAGAGACGTTGATGGATCTAGAGACTGTCATACAGAGTGAAGTAAGTCAGAAAGAGAAAAACAAATCTTGTCTATTAATGCATATATGTGGAACCTAGAAAAATTGTACAGATGAACCGTTTTGCCAGGCAGAAATAGAGCAACAGATGTAGACAACAAACGTATGGACACCAAGGGGGGAAAGCTGTTGGGGGGTGGTGGTGGGAGGAGTTGAGAGATTGGGATTGGCATGTATACATTTATATGTATAAAATAGATAACCAAAAAGAACCTGCTGTATAAAAAAATAAAATAAAATTCAAATTACAAAAAGTAAAACAGAAAAAATATTCTTCCCTTCACATACATGTATTTATATGAATAAATTATTTCCATGCTTATATCTGTAAATACAAAAAAGAGGAATAAAATCTACCTTGAACCAAAAACGAAAAAAAGAAAAAAAAACAGAACCCACCAGTTACACAGAGGAAAACCGTATCAGGGCACTTGCTCCAGTTGTAAACAATTCTGAAGTTGGTCAGTGGTGGGGAATCATCTCCCATTCAGCCAGCAGGCCCCACGCAACAAGCGTCCTCATTGCAAAGCTGGGGGACCGTGCCGAGGCATCTGTGAGTAAACGTGGGCTGAGCCCCAGGCCAGATGCTGCTGAAATGTTCCCACCCTTCCCAGGTAAAACACCTGAATATGTACAAGGACTTGAAAGCCTAGAGGAAGGGCCATGGAGCCACATGAGTGACAGCATGCCAGCCGACTTGGTGCCTGCAGGCCAGCCAGGATGGTCCTGGCCCTGGGTGCTCTTCTGGAAGCTTTCCATTTCCCTGCCTGTGATACCCCTGCTGTCCCGGCCCCCACTGCTTTCTTCCTCACTCAACTCTGCCCAGGGAGAAATTCCAGCGGCAGGTATGGGTGACACATCCTCTTCTTTAGCAGGTGGCATCTTGGCAACTGCTGCAGAAAGTCCAGCAGAGCCCCACTCACACTGGGCCACCCACAAAGCCGTGGCCTCTCACTCCCTCCCACCAGTCCAGCCCCAAGACTGCTGACAGGGCAGAGAAAATGGCGTCAGGCACAGCTGCAGGGGCTCTTGCTGCCTGGAGCGGTGTTTATATTGATCTGAACCCACGCACACCTGGGGAGGGCTGGCCGGCACGGTCGGGCTTCCCAGGCCAGCCAATAATCACCCCTCAGGGGCTCACAGTTGCAGAAACTGGAACTTGCTGAATCGGCCAGGTCCAAGGAACAGGTGTGGGCTCCTGAGAGTCAGGATAGACAAGGGGCTGCAGCTCTGGCTTGTTTTCTAATTATATTATCTGGCCCATGAGTGGGAGACAACTTCAAGAAAACCCTCTCCTAATGAGAGGAACCCAGGAGTCAGGGAGAGGAGGGGTGGCTGGTGGGTGGAGACAGAGGCCTGGTGCCCCGGGTGCAGTGGAAGTCTCTGGAAGACCAGGTGGAGGGAGGCCACACAGAGTGATGCCCAGGGTCACAGACCTGTCGGAGCTGCTGTTTGTTAGTTCAAGTCCTGCTCTGAGGTGCTCTGTGTCAGATCTGAGTGACAGGTGAGCTGGGAGTGCTCTGCAATGAGGGCGATATGCACGGTTCCTGTGTTCCCAGCCCTGCCATGGTACCTGCAAGGGTAGCTCTGTATCCTGGGAGGGGCCTGACCACGAGAGCCCCATGGGCTGCAGGGGAACCTGCCCAGGGAACCCCATAACCTGGGAGGGGCCTGAACACGAGAGCCCCGTGGGCTGGGGTGGGGGTGGGGTACCTGCCCAGGTGAGCTCCATATCCTGGGATTGGCCTGACCTCGAGAGCCCCATGGGCTGCTGGAGTCCTGGTAAAGGATGTCAGGACAGTCAGTGAAGCCACCGAGGATATACCTCCAGTAGTTCCTAAATCCTACACCCTGCTGGTCATTCTACCAACCACCAGGACATGGTATTCTGTATTAGTCTTCAATGATGCCTTCTTTTGTATTCTATTAGTCCCAGAGTCACAAGAAATTTTGGCTTGTGAGTGGCAGGACTCAACATACAACTAAAACAATACTTCCGGGCCGTGTTGCCCCAAGGGTTCAAAAATTCCCACACCATCTTTGGGGAAAGCTCAGCTAAAGAACTAAAAGTTCTACCTCTGGAAAAGGAAACACTCCTTCAATATGCAGACGACATTCTGATCGCCAGCCCTACTATGGAGACCTCTGAACTACCAAGCCAATAAAGGATACAAGTTGCCCAAGAAAAAGCTCAAATATCACAGACTACGGTGACCTGCCTGGGCTTCATTCTCACAGAAGGTCGGAGAAGCCCATCCCAGGAAAGGGAAGAAACAATTTACAGCCTTACCCATTTCTGAAACTAGAAGACAGCTTAGGGGTTCCTGGGGAGGCCAGGGCTTGCTGCTTCTGGATCCCTAACTACAGTCTACTAGCTGGGCCTCTATATGAAACACTGAAAGGAAAAGATGATGATCCTTTTGAATAGAATGCAGAAGTGGCCTTTCAAGAATGGAAAGAGCAGTCAATTCAGACCCTTGCCCTGGAACTCCCTAATTTAGCTAAACCCTTTGACCTTTACATTCCTGGTGAACGGTGAATCGCCATTGGAGTATTAGTGCAAAACCTGGGACCACTTGAAATGGAACAATGCAAGAATGCGATCCAGGTAGGATAAACTACGGTCACCGAGGGGCTTGGCCCACCGCCACATCTGGCCAAGATAGTGGCAGTATCTGAAAACCTGGAAATCAGCAGCCCAAAAGGCCACCTCCCTCCTAAGGGAAAAGGACCCCACGTGGTGATCCTCACACCCAACCATGCCCTGAAGTTGCTGGGTTGGCTCCGTGGGCACACTGACCTTGAGTGAGGAGGCCCTCCAACTCCAACCTCCATAGAGATAACCGGGGCAAAGTGGCACCATGAAGACTCGTGTGAAGGTGTCTGCACGGGCAAATTTAACGCTCATTTCCCACCAGGAAGAGGAATTAACCAAAGGCTCAGCATGCCGTGCCGGAACCAGATTAGGGCCTGAAGCAATCCTGCGGGTTTGCGGCCAGCTCACAAGAAAGCGAGTTGAAGAAAGAAGCTCAGGGACACTGTAATTCACAAACCTGCAGAGTTATAAATGACAGCTATCACCCAAAAATATACTGAAGGAAGGCTGCGAAGAGGACTTGAAAGCGGGGCAGAATTGCAAGAAAACGATTTCAGGGGGTAGACTGGAATTGCATTTAAAGCATAGGAAAAGAGGCAGAACGTCGACAATGATGCACTTGGCCAAAAAGGGCGTATGCGTTTTTTCCTGAATATATTCAGGAAAAAACGCATACGCCCTTTTTGGCCAACCAAGCAAGCATGTTAAAGAAATCTGCACTACAAAGAAGTCTCACTGCCCCCAGGTCAAAAGGGCCATCTGAAAAAAGTGTAAAATCCAGAAAGGCAGCACAGGCCATGGAGAACAGGGAGCCTTGTTATGCTGATGGGCGGGATGTAAATTGCCAACAGCCACTCTGGAGATGTGTATGGTGTTTCCTCAAAAACCTAAAAAACAAAGCAACGGAGCCTACGGCATTACCACTTTTTTTCCTATAGCTTAGGGAAATTAAAATCAAAAACACACAGCCACCCCAAAGTTTCTGTTTAAGGCTCTGTTTACAAGAACCTCGTCTACGGTACAAGTTAAATATCCCAGAAAGCGAAAAATGGATAAAGAAGTGTGGTACGTACGTACAAAGGAATATCACTCACCAATGAAATCTATGTCATCAGGCCCGTCGCGGCATAATGAGTGGATTCAGGTACGATGATTCTAAGTGAAATAAGTCACACAGAAAATGAAACATCATAAGATATCACTAATACACGGAATGTAAACTTGGCTACACATGAACTGAATTACAAAACAGAACAGGGTCTCAAATTTAGAAAACCAACTTATGCTTGCTTAAGGGGAAAGGTGAGTTGCGGTGCTGCATAAAACCAGAGATAGAAATTAGCACAGATACCTTTCCATAAGCCAAATATGTAATAGTCAAGACCTAGCCCTTGCTCAACGAAATGGACTAAACACCCCATATTCAACGCCTAGGATTACACATGACTAGTAAGAACCTTCAAACCCATGGATTTATATGTCTCCGTAAGAGACTCAAGTGTGTGTACAGCGGCATGAATGCAGCAGAGAGAATCCGATAAAACCCATTATCAAAATGAATTACAAAAACAAACACAATGACAGTGAAATAGAGAGCAATTCTTAAATAATTCATTCAGGGCTTGTGATGCAACCTGGATTTACCACATCTACACCCAGAGCTGAGTGAGACATAAGGCTGGACACTTCGGGCTGATAGCATTGGTGAGGTTCGATGAGCAAATGCAGACCCTTTGAAGTCATACTGCATGGTACCCATTCCATGGGTCCCAACTCTCCAGGTTTAAGGGATTCTTCCTTCAGCTAAAACATGCATGGGAAACCCACAGTACAGTGCACTGTGTGACCGGGAAACGTTTTCAAATGCATCTCAGTTTTCGTCCCCTTTTACTCGGGTTCACCATTCCAGACCGTTTACTAACACTCTCCCCACTTGGAGAGTCAGTGCCTTTAACCTCCTGTTTGGCACAGTTTGCAATTTCTGCGCAAGATGAACAGGAATAGGGAGAACCAATGAGAGACTAGCTGTAGGTGTCTGGACGGGCAAATGGAACGCTCATTTCCCACCAGGAAGAGGAATTAACCAAAGGCTCAGCATGCCGTGCCGGAACCAGATTAGGGCCTGAAGCATTCCTGCGGGTTTGCGGCCAGCTCACAAGAAAGCGAGTTGAAGAAAGGAGCTCAGGGGCACTGTAATTCACAAACCTGCAGAGTTATAAATGACAGCTATCGTCCAAAAATATTTTGAAGGAAGGCTGCGAAGAGGACTGGAAAGCGGGGCAGAATTGCAGGAAAACGATTTCAGGGGGTAGACTGGAATTGCATTTAAAGCATAGGAAAAGAGGCAGAACGTCGACAATGATGCACTTGGCCAAAAAGGGCGTATGCGTTTTTTCCTGAATATATTCAGGAAAAAACGCATACGCCCTTTTTGGCCAACCAAGACAGCATGTTAAAGAAATCTGCACTACAAAGAAGTCTCACTGCCCCCAGGTCAAAAGGGCCATCTGAAAAAAGTGTAAAATCCAGAAAGACAGCACAGGCCATGGAGAACAGGGAGCCTTGTTATGCTGATGGGCGGGATGTAAATTGCCAACAGCCACTCTGGAGAAGTGTATGGTGTTTCCTGAAACATGTAGGAAACAAAGCAACACAGCCTATGGCACTTCCACTTATGGTCCTATAGATTACGGAAATTAAAATCAAAAACACACAGCCACCCCAATGTTTGGGACGTCTCTGTTTACAAGAACCTCGTCTACGGTACAAGTTAAATATCTGAGAAAGCAAAAAATTCATAAAGAAGATGTGGTATATAAGTACAATGGAATATCACTCAGCAATGAAATCTACGTCATCAGGCCCGTAGCGGCATAATGAGTGGATTCAGGTATGATGATTCTACGAGAAATAAGTCACACAGAAAAAGAAACCACATAAGATATCACTAATACACGGAATGTAAACTTGGCTACACATGAACAGAAATACCAACAGAACAGGGTCTCAAATTTAGAAAACCAACTTATGCTTGCTTATGGGGAAAGGTGAGTTGGGGTGCTGCAGAAAACCAGAGATTGAAATTAGCACAGATACCTTTCCATAAGCCAAATATATAATAGACAAGACCTACTCCTTGCTCAATGAAATGGACTCAACACTCCATATTCAACGCCTGGGAATATACCTGACAAGTAAGAATCTTAAAACCCATGGATTTATATGTCTCCACAAGGAAATAAAGCGTGTGTACAGCGGCATAAACGCAGCAGTGAAAATCCGATAAATCCCATGATCAAAATAAATGTCAAAAACAAAACACAATGACAGTGAAATAGAGAGCAATTCTTAAATAATTCATTCAGGGCTTGTGATGAAACCTGGATTTACCACATCTACACCCAGAGCTGGGTGACACATAAGGCTGGACACTTCGGGCTGATAGCTTTGGTGAGGTTCGGTGAGCAAACGCAGACCCTTTGAAGTCATACTGCATGGTACCCATTCCATGGGTCCCAACTCTCCAGGTTTAAGCGATTCTTCCTTCAGCTAAAACATGCATGGGAAACCCAGAGTATGGTCCACCGTGTGATTGGGAAACGTTTTCAAATGCATCTCAGTTTTCGAACGCTGGTACTCGGGTTCACCATTCCAGACGCTTTACTAACACTCTCCCCACTTGGAGAGTCAGTGCCTATAAACTCCTGTTTGGCACAGTTTGCAATTTCTGCGCAAGATGAACAGGAATAGGGAGAACCAATGAGAGACTAGCTGTAGGTGTCTGCACTGGCAAATGGAACGCTCATTTCCCACCAGGAAGTGGAATTAACCAAAGGCTCAGCGTGCCCTGCCGGAAAGATATTAGGGCCGGAAGAAATCCTGTGGTTTTGCGGCCAGCTCACAAGAAAGCGTGTTGAGGAAACGAGCTCCGGGGCACTGTAATTCACAAACCTGCAGAGTTATTAATGACAGTTATCGTCCAAAAATGTACTGAAGTAAGTCTTCGAAGAGGACTTGAAAGCGGGGAAGAATTTCAGGAAAACGATTTCAGGGGGTAGACAGGAATTGCACTTAAAGCATAGGAAAAGAGGCAGAATGTCGAAAATGATGCACTTGGCCAAAAAGGACGTATGCGTTTTTTCCTGAATATATTCAGGAAAAAACGCATACGCGGTTTTTGGCCAACCAAGCAAGCGTGTAAAGGAAATCTGCACTACAATGAAGTCTCACTGCCCACCGGTCAAAAGGCCCATCTGAACAAAGTGTAAAATCCAGAAAGGCAGGAGAGGTCATGGAGAACAGGGAGCCTTGTTATGCTGATGGGCGGGATGTAAATTGCCAACAGCCACTCTGGAGAAGTGTATGGTGTTTCCTGAAACACGTAGGAAACAAAGCAACACAGCCTATGGCACTTCCACTTATGGTCCTATAGCTTAGGGAAATTAAAATCAAAAACACACAGCCACCCCAAAGTTTGGGACGGCTCTGTTTACAAGAACCTTGTCTAAAGTTTAAGTTAACTATCCGAGAAAGCAAAAAATGGATAAAGAAGTTGTGGTACGCACGTACAATGGAATATCACTCAGCAATGAAATCTATGTCATAAGGCCTGTAGCGGCATAATGAGTGGATTCAGGTACGATGATTCTACGAGAAATAAGTCACACAGAAAAAGAAACATCATAAGATATCACTAATACACCGAATGTAATCTTGGCTACACACGAACTGAATTACAAAACAGAACAGGGTCTCAAATTTAGAAAACCAACTTATGTTTGCATATGGGGAACGGTGAGTTGGGGTGCTGCATAAAACCAGAGATTGAAATTAGCACAGATACCGTTCCATAAGCTAATTATATAATAGACAAGACCTACTCCTTGCTCAACGAAATGGACTCAACACCCCATATACAACGCCTTGGAAGATACCTGACAAGTAAGAATCTTAAAACCCATGGATTTATATGTCTCCATAAGGAAATCAAGCATGTGTACAGCGGCCTAAACGCAGCAGTGAAAATCCCATAAATCCCATTATCAAAATAAATTTCAAAAACAAAACACAATGACAGTGAAATAGAGAGCAATTCTTAAATAATTCATTGAGGGCTTGTGATGCAACCTGGATTTACCACATCTACACCCAGAGCTGGGTGAGACATAAGGCTGGACACTTCGGGCTGATAGCATTGGTGAGGTTCGGTGAGCAAACGCAGACCCTTTGAAGTCATACTGCATGGTACCCATTCCATGGGTCCCAACTCTCCAGGTTTAAGGGATTCTTCCTTCAGCTAAAACATGCATGGGAAACCCAGAGTATGGTCCACCGTGTGATTGGGAAACGTTTTCAAATGCATCTCAATTTTCGAACCCTGGTACTCGGGTTCACCATTCCAGACGCTTTACTAACACTCTCCCCACTTGGAGAGTCAGGGACTTTAACCTCCTGTTTGGCACAGTTTGCAATTTCTGCGCAAGATGAACAGGAATAGGGAGAACCAATGAGAGACTAGCTGTAGGTGTCTGCACGGGCAAATGGAACGCTCATTTCCCACCAGGAAGAGGAATTAACCAAAGGCTCAGCGTGCCCTGCCAGAAACAGATTAGGGCCTGAAGCAATCCTGCGGTTTTGCGGCCAGCTCACGAGAAAGCGAGTTGAGGAAAGGAGCTCAGGGGCACTGTAATTCACAAACCTGCAGAGTTATGAATGACAGCTATCGTCCAAAAATGTATTGAAGTAAGTCTTCGAAGACGACGTGAAAGCGGGGAAGAATTTCCGGAAAACATTTTCAGGGGGTAAACTGGAATTGCACTTAAAGCATAGGAAAAGAGGCAGAATGTCGACAATGATGCACTTGGCCAAAAAGGGCGTATGCGTTTTTTCCTGAATATATTCAGTAAAAAACGCATACACCCTTTTTGGCCAACCAAGCAAGCGTGTAAAGGAAATCTGCACTACAATGAAGTCTCACTGCCCCCCGGTGAAAAGGGTCATCTTAAAAAAGTGTAAAATCCAGAAAGGCAGGACAGGTCATGGAGAACAGGGAGCTTTGTTATGCAGATGTGCGGGATATAAATTGCCAACAGCCACTCTGGAGAAGTGTACGGTGTTTCCAGAAACACGTAGGAAACAAAGCAACTCAGCCTATGGCACTTCCACTTATGGTCCTATAGATTATGGAAATTAAAATCAAAAACACACAGCCACCCCAATGTTTGGGACGTCTCTGTTTACAAGAACCTCGTCTACGGTACAAGTTAAATATCCGAGAAAGCAAAAAATGGATAAAGAAGTAGTGCTACGTACGTACAATGGAATATCACACAGCAATGAAATCTACGTCATCAGGCCCGTAGTGCCATAATGAGTGGATTCATGTACGATGATTCTAAGAGAAATAAGTCACACAGAAAAAGAAACATCATAAGATATGACTAATACACGGAATGTAAACTTGGCTACACATGAACTGAATTACAAAACAGAAAAGGGTCTCAAATTGAGACAACCAACTTATGCTTGCTTATGGGGAAAGGTGAGTTGGGGTGCTGCATAAAAACAGAGATTGAAATTAGCACAGATACCGTTCCATAAGCCAAATATATAATAGACAAGACCTACTCCTTGCTCAGCGAAATAGACTCAACACCCCATATTCAACGCCTGGGAATATACCTGACAAGTAAGAATCTTAAAACCCATGGATTTATATGTCTCCATAAGGAAATCAAATGTCTGTACGTCGGCCTAAACGCAGCAGTGAAAATCCGATAAATCCCATTATCAAAATAAATTAAAAAAACAATACACAATGACAGTGAAATAGAGAGCATTTCTTAAATAATTGATTCAGGGCTTGTGATGAAACCTGGATTTACCACATGTACACCCAGAGCTGGGTGAGACATAAGGCTGGGCACTTCGGGCTGATAGCATTGGTGAGGTTCGGTGAGCAAACGCAGACCCTTTGAAGTCATACTGCATGGTACCCATTCTAAGGGTCCCAACTCTCCAGGTTTAAGGGATTCTTCCTTCAGCTAAAACATGCATGGGAAACCCAGAGTATGGACCACCGTGTGATTGGGAAACGTTTTCAAATGCATCTCAGTTTTCGCCCCTGGTACTCGGGTTCACCATTCCAGACGCTTTACTAACACTCTCCCCACTTGGAGAGTCAGTGCCTTTAACCTCCTGTTTGGCACAGTTTGCAATTTCTGCGCAAGATGAACAGGAATAGGGAGAACCAATGAGAGACTAGATGTAGGTGTCTGCACGTGCAAATGGAACGCTCATTTCCCACCAGGAAGAGGAATTAACCAAAGGCTCAGCGTGCCCTGCCAGAAAGAGATTATGGCGTGAAGCAATCCTGCGGTTTTGCGGCGAGCTCACAAGAAAGCGAGTTGAAGAACGGAGCTCAGGGGCAGTGTAATTCAGAAACCTGCAGAGTTATGAATGACAGCTATCGTCCAAAAATGTATTGAAGTAAGTCTTCGAAGAGGACTTGAAAGCGGGGCAGAATTTCAGGAACACGATTTCAGGGGGTAGACTGGAATTGCACTTAAAGTATAGGAAAAGAGGCAGAATGTCGACAATGATGCACTTGGCCAAAAAGGGCGTATGCGTTTTTTCCTGAATATATTCAGGAAAAAACGCATACGCCCTTTTTTCCTGAATATATTCAGGAAAAAACGCATACGCCCTTTTTGGCCAACCAAGCAAGCGTGTAAAGGAAATCTGCACTACAATGAAGTCTCACTGCCCCCCGGTCAAAAGGGCCATCTGAAAAAAGTGTAAAATCCAGAAAGGCAGGACAGGTCATGGAGAACAGGGAGCCTTCTCATGCTGATGGTCGGGATGTAAATTGCCAACAACCATTCTAGAGAAATGTATGGTGTTTCCAGAAACACGTAGGAAACAAAGCGACACAGCCTATGGCACTTCCACTTAATGTCCTATAGATTAGGGAAATTAAAATCAAAAACACACAGCCACCCCAAAGTTTGGGACGGCTCTGTTTAGAAGAATCTCGTCTACAGTACAAGTTAAATATCCGAGAAAGCAAAAAATGGATAAAGAAGTTGTGGTACGCACGTACAATGGAATATCACTCAGCAATGAAATCTACGTCTTCTGGCCCGTAGCGGCATAATGAGTGGATTCAGGTACGATGATTCTACGAAAAATAAGTCACACAGAAAAAGAAACATCATAAGATATCACTAATACACCGAATGTAAAATTGGTTACACATGAACTGAATTACAAAACAGAACAGGGTCTCACATTTAGAAAACCAGCTTCTGCTTGTTTATGGGGAAAGGTGAGTTGGGGTGCTGCATAAAACCAGAGATTGAAATTAGCACAGATACCGTTCCATAAGCCAAATATATAATAGACAAGCCCTACTCCTTGCTCAACGAAATGGACTCAACACCCCATATTCAACGCCTGGGAAGATACCTGACAAGTAAGAATCTTAAAACCCATGGATTTATATGTCTCTGTAAGGAAATCAAGCGTGTGTACAGCAGCCTAAATGCAGCAGTGAAAATCCGATAAATCCCATTATCAAAATAAATTTCAGAAACAAAACACAATGACAGTGAAATAGAGAGCAATGCTTAAATAATTCATTCAGGACTTGGGATGCCACCTGGATTTACCACATCTACACCCAGAGCTGTGTGAGACATAAGGCTGGACACTTCGGGCTGATAGAATTGGTGAGGTTCGGTGAGCAAACGCAGACCCTTTGAAGTCATACTGCATGGTACCCATTCCATGGTTCCCAACTGTCCAGGGTAAGGGATTCTTCCTTCAGCTAAAACATGCATGGGAAACCCAGAGTATGGTCCACCATGTGATTGGGAAACGTTTTCAGATGCATCTCAGTTTTCGTCCCCTGGTACTCGGGTTCACCATTCCAGACGCTTTACTAACACTCTCCCCACTTGGAGAGTCAGTGCATTTAACCTTTTGTTTGGCACAGTTTGCAATTTCTGCGCAAGATGAACAGGAATAGGGAGAACCAATGAGAGACTAGCTGTAGGTGTCTTCACGGGCAAATGGAACGCACATTTCCCACCAGGATGAGGAATTAAACAAAGGCTCAGCGTGCCCTGCCAGAAACAGATTAGGGCCTGAAGTAATCCTGTAGTTTTGCGGACAGCTCACAAGAAAGCGAGTTGAAGAAAGGAGCTCAGGGACACTGTAATTCACAAACCTGCAGAGTTATGAATGACAGCTATCGTCCAAAAATGTATTGAAGTAAGTCCTCAAAGAGGGCTTGAAAGCGGGGCAGAATTTCAGGAAAACGATTTCAGGGGTAGACTGGAATTGCACTTAAAGCATACGAAAAAAGGCAGAATGTCGACAACGATGCACTTGGCCAAAAATTGCGTATGTGTTTTTTCCTGAATATATTCAGGAAAAAACGCATACACACTTTTTGGACAACCAACCATGCGTGTAAAAGAAATCTGCACTACAATGAAGTCTCACTGCCCCCCGGTCAAAAGGGGCATTTGAAAATATTGTAAAATCCAGAAAGGCAGGAGAGGTCATGGAGAACAGGGAGCCTTGTTATGCTGATGGGCGGGATGTAAATAGCCAACAGCCACTCTGGAGAAGTGTATGGTGTTTCCTGAAACACGTAGGAAACAAAGCAACACAGCCTATGGCAGTTCCACTTATGGTCCTATAGCTTAGGGAAATTAAAGTCAAAAACACACAGCCTCCCCAGAGTTTGGGACGGCTCTGTTTACAAGAACCTCGTCTACGGTACAAGTAAAGTATCCCAGAAAGTTAAAAATGGATAAAGAAGTTGTGGTACGCACGTACAATGGAATATCACTCAGCAATGAAATCTACGTCATCAGGACCGTAGCGGCATAATGAGTGGATTCAGGTACGATGATTCTATGAGAAATAAGTCAGACAGAAAAAGAAACATCATAAGTTATCACTAATACACGGAATGTAAACTTGGCTTCCCATGAACTGAATTACAAAACAGAACAGGGTCTCAAATTTAGCGAACCAACTTATGCTTGCTAATGGGGAAAGGTCAGTTGGGATGCTGAATAAAACCAGAGATTGAAATTAGCACAGATACCGTTCCATAAGCCAAATATATAATAGACAAAACCTACTCCTTGCTCAACGAAATGGACTCAACACCCTATATTCAACGCCTGGCAAGATACCTGACAAGTAAGAATCTTAAAACCCATGGATTTATATGTCTCCATAAGGAAATCAAGCGTGTGTACAGTGGCCTAAAAGCAGCAGTGAAAATACGATAAATCCCATTATCAAAATGAATTTCAAAAACAAAACACAATGAGAGTGAAATAGAGAGCAATTCTTAAATAATTCATTCAGGGCTTGTGATGCAACCTGTATTTACCACATCTACACCCAGAGCTGGATGAGACATAAGGCTGGACACTTCGGGCTGATAGCATTGGTGAGGTTCGGTGAGCAAACGCAGACCCTTTGAAGTCATACTGCATGGACCCATTCCATGGGTCCCAACTCTCCAGGTTTAAGGGATTCTTCCTTCAGCTAAAACATGCATGGGAAACCCAGAGTATGGTCCACCATGTGATTGGGAAACGTTTTCAAATGCATCTCAGTTTTCGTCCCTTGGTACTCGGGTTCAACATTTGAACGCTTTACTAATACCCTCCCGACTTGGAGAGTCAGTGCCATTAACCTCCTGTTTGGCACAGTTTGCAATTTCTGCGCAAGATGAACAGGAATAGGGAGAAGCAATGAGAGACTACCTGTAGGTGTCTGCACGGGCAAATGGAACGCTCATTTCCCACGAGGAAGTGGAATTAACCAAAGGCTCAGCGTGCCCTGCTGGAAACAGATTAGGGCCTGAAGCAATCCTGCGGTTTTCGGCCAGCTCACAAGAAAGCGAGTTGAAGAAATGAGCTCAGGGGCACTGTAATTCACAAACCTGCAGAGTTATGAATGACAGCTATCGTCCAAAAATGTATTGAAGTAAGTCTTCGAAGAGGACTTGAAAGAGGGGCAGAATTTCAGGAAAACGATTTCAGTGGGTAGACTGGAATTGTACTAAAAGCATAGGAAAAGAGGCAGAATGTCGACAATGATGCACTTGGCCAAAAAGGGCGTATGCGTTTTTTCCTGAATATATTCAGGAAAAAACGCATACGCCCTTTTTGGCCAACCAAGCAAGCGTGTAATGGAAATCTGCACTACAATGAAGTCTCACTGCCCACCGGTCAAAAGGGCCATCTGAAAAAAGTGTAAAATCCAGAAAGGCAGCACAGACCATGGAGAAGAGGGAGCCTTGTCATGCTGATGGGCGGTATGTAAATTGCCAACAACCACTCTGGAGAAGTGTATGGTGTTTCCAGAAACACGTAGGAAACAAAGCAACACAGCCTATGGCACTTCCACTTATGGTCCTATAGCTTAGGGAAATTAAAATCAAAAACACACAGCCACCCCAAAGTTTCGGACGGCTCTGTTTACAAGAACCTCGTCTACAGTACAAGTTAAATATCCAAGAAAGCGAAAAATGGATAAAGAAATTGTGGTACGTACGTACAATGGAATATCACTCACCAATGAAATCTATGTCATCAGGCCCATTGCGGCATAATGAGTGGATTCAGGTACGATGATTCTAAGTGAAATAAGTCACACAGAAAATGAAACATCATAAGATATCACTAATACAAGGAATGTAAACTTGGCTACACATGAACTGAATTACAAAACAGAACAGGGTCTCAAATTTAGAAAACCAACTTATGCTTGCTTAAGGGGAAATGTGAGTTGGGGTGCTGCATAAAACCAGAGATAGAAATTAGCACAGATACCTTTCCATAAGCCAAATATATAATACTCAAGACCTACCCCTTGCTCAACGAAATGGACTAAACACCCCGTATTCAAAGCCTAGGAATACACCTGACTGATCAGAATCTTCAAACCCATGGATTTATATGTCTCCATAAGAGAATCAAGCGTGTGTACAGCTGCAAGAATGCAGCAGAGAAAATCCGATAAATCCCATTATCAAAATGAATTACAGAAACAAAACACAATGACAGTGAAATAGAGAGCAATTTTTAAATAATTCATTCAGGGCTTGTGATGCAACCTGGATTTACCACATCTACACCCAGAGCTGAGTGAGACATAAGGTTGGACACTTGGGGCTGATAGCATTGGTGAGGTTCGATGAGCAAGTGCAGACCCTTTGAAGTCATACTGCATGGTACCCATTCCATGGGTCCCAACTCTCCAGGTTTGAGGGATTCTTCCTTCAGCTAAAACATGCATGGAAAACCCAAGTATGGTGCACCATGTGACCGGGAAACGTTTTCAAATGCATCTCAGTTTTCGTCCCCTTTTACTCGGGTTCACCATTCCAGACCCTTTACTAACACTCTCCCCACTTGGAGACTCAGTGCCTTTAACCTCCTGTTTGGCACAGTTTGCAATATCTGCGCAAGATGAACAGGAATAGGGGGAATCAATGAGAGACTAGCTGGAGGTGTCTGCACAGGCAAATTTAACGCTCATTTCCCACCAGGAAGAGGAATTCACCAAAGGCTCAGCATGCCGTGCTGGAACCAGATTAGGGCCTGAAGCAATCATGTGTGTTTGCGGCCAGCTCACAAGAAAGCGAGTTGAAGAAATGAGCTCAGGGGCACTGTAATTCACAAACCTGCAGAGTTATGAATGACAGCTATCGTCCAAAAATGTATTGAAGTAAGTCTTCGAAGAGGACTTGAAAGAGGGGCAGAATTTCAGGAAAACGATTTCAGTGGGTAGACTGGAATTGTACTAAAAGCATAGGAAAAGAGGCAGAATGTCGACAATGATGCACTTGGCCAAAAAGGGCGTATGCGTTTTTTCCTGAATATATTCAGGAAAAAACGCATACGCCCTTTTTGGCCAACCAAGCAAGCGTGTAATGGAAATCTGCACTACAATGAAGTCTCACTGCCCACCGGTCAAAAGGGCCATCTGAAAAAAGTGTAAAATCCAGAAAGGCAGCACAGACCATGGAGAAGAGGGAGCCTTGTCATGCTGATGGGCGGTATGTAAATTGCCAACAACCACTCTGGAGAAGTGTATGGTGTTTCCAGAAACACGTAGGAAACAAAGCAACACAGCCTATGGCACTTCCACTTATGGTCCTATAGCTTAGGGAAATTAAAATCAAAAACACACAGCCACCCCAAAGTTTCGGACGGCTCTGTTTACAAGAACCTCGTCTACAGTACAAGTTAAATATCCAAGAAAGCGAAAAATGGATAAAGAAATTGTGGTACGTACGTACAATGGAATATCACTCACCAATGAAATCTATGTCATCAGGCCCATTGCGGCATAATGAGTGGATTCAGGTACGATGATTCTAAGTGAAATAAGTCACACAGAAAATGAAACATCATAAGATATCACTAATACAAGGAATGTAAACTTGGCTACACATGAACTGAATTACAAAACAGAACAGGGTCTCAAATTTAGAAAACCAACTTATGCTTGCTTAAGGGGAAATGTGAGTTGGGGTGCTGCATAAAACCAGAGATAGAAATTAGCACAGATACCTTTCCATAAGCCAAATATATAATACTCAAGACCTACCCCTTGCTCAACGAAATGGACTAAACACCCCGTATTCAAAGCCTAGGAATACACCTGACTGATCAGAATCTTCAAACCCATGGATTTATATGTCTCCATAAGAGAATCAAGCGTGTGTACAGCTGCAAGAATGCAGCAGAGAAAATCCGATAAATCCCATTATCAAAATGAATTACAGAAACAAAACACAATGACAGTGAAATAGAGAGCAATTTTTAAATAATTCATTCAGGGCTTGTGATGCAACCTGGATTTACCACATCTACACCCAGAGCTGAGTGAGACATAAGGTTGGACACTTGGGGCTGATAGCATTGGTGAGGTTCGATGAGCAAGTGCAGACCCTTTGAAGTCATACTGCATGGTACCCATTCCATGGGTCCCAACTCTCCAGGTTTGAGGGATTCTTCCTTCAGCTAAAACATGCATGGAAAACCCAAGTATGGTGCACCATGTGACCGGGAAACGTTTTCAAATGCATCTCAGTTTTCGTCCCCTTTTACTCGGGTTCACCATTCCAGACCCTTTACTAACACTCTCCCCACTTGGAGACTCAGTGCCTTTAACCTCCTGTTTGGCACAGTTTGCAATATCTGCGCAAGATGAACAGGAATAGGGGGAATCAATGAGAGACTAGCTGGAGGTGTCTGCACAGGCAAATTTAACGCTCATTTCCCACCAGGAAGAGGAATTCACCAAAGGCTCAGCATGCCGTGCTGGAACCAGATTAGGGCCTGAAGCAATCATGTGTGTTTGCGGCCAGCTCACAAGAAAGCGAGTTGAAGAAATGAGCTCAGGGGCACTGTAATTCACAAACCTGCAGAGTTATGAATGACAGCTATCGTCCAAAAATGTATTGAAGTAAGTCTTCGAAGAGGACTTGAAAGAGGGGCAGAATTTCAGGAAAACGATTTCAGTGGGTAGACTGGAATTGTACTAAAAGCATAGGAAAAGAGGCAGAATGTCGACAATGATGCACTTGGCCAAAAAGGGCGTATGCGTTTTTTCCTGAATATATTCAGGAAAAAACGCATACGCCCTTTTTGGCCAACCAAGCAAGCGTGTAATGGAAATCTGCACTACAATGAAGTCTCACTGCCCACCGGTCAAAAGGGCCATCTGAAAAAAGTGTAAAATCCAGAAAGGCAGCACAGACCATGGAGAAGAGGGAGCCTTGTCATGCTGATGGGCGGTATGTAAATTGCCAACAACCACTCTGGAGAAGTGTATGGTGTTTCCAGAAACACGTAGGAAACAAAGCAACACAGCCTATGGCACTTCCACTTATGGTCCTATAGCTTAGGGAAATTAAAATCAAAAACACACAGCCACCCCAAAGTTTCGGACGGCTCTGTTTACAAGAACCTCGTCTACAGTACAAGTTAAATATCCAAGAAAGCGAAAAATGGATAAAGAAATTGTGGTACGTACGTACAATGGAATATCACTCACCAATGAAATCTATGTCATCAGGCCCATTGCGGCATAATGAGTGGATTCAGGTACGATGATTCTAAGTGAAATAAGTCACACAGAAAATGAAACATCATAAGATATCACTAATACAAGGAATGTAAACTTGGCTACACATGAACTGAATTACAAAACAGAACAGGGTCTCAAATTTAGAAAACCAACTTATGCTTGCTTAAGGGGAAATGTGAGTTGGGGTGCTGCATAAAACCAGAGATAGAAATTAGCACAGATACCTTTCCATAAGCCAAATATATAATACTCAAGACCTACCCCTTGCTCAACGAAATGGACTAAACACCCCGTATTCAAAGCCTAGGAATACACCTGACTGATCAGAATCTTCAAACCCATGGATTTATATGTCTCCATAAGAGAATCAAGCGTGTGTACAGCTGCAAGAATGCAGCAGAGAAAATCCGATAAATCCCATTATCAAAATGAATTACAGAAACAAAACACAATGACAGTGAAATAGAGAGCAATTTTTAAATAATTCATTCAGGGCTTGTGATGCAACCTGGATTTACCACATCTACACCCAGAGCTGAGTGAGACATAAGGTTGGACACTTGGGGCTGATAGCATTGGTGAGGTTCGATGAGCAAGTGCAGACCCTTTGAAGTCATACTGCATGGTACCCATTCCATGGGTCCCAACTCTCCAGGTTTGAGGGATTCTTCCTTCAGCTAAAACATGCATGGAAAACCCAAGTATGGTGCACCATGTGACCGGGAAACGTTTTCAAATGCATCTCAGTTTTCGTCCCCTTTTACTCGGGTTCACCATTCCAGACCCTTTACTAACACTCTCCCCACTTGGAGACTCAGTGCCTTTAACCTCCTGTTTGGCACAGTTTGCAATATCTGCGCAAGATGAACAGGAATAGGGGGAATCAATGAGAGACTAGCTGGAGGTGTCTGCACAGGCAAATTTAACGCTCATTTCCCACCAGGAAGAGGAATTCACCAAAGGCTCAGCATGCCGTGCTGGAACCAGATTAGGGCCTGAAGCAATCATGTGTGTTTGCGGCCAGCTCACAAGAAAGCGAGTTGAAGAAATGAGCTCAGGGGCACTGTAATTCACAAACCTGCAGAGTTATGAATGACAGCTATCGTCCAAAAATGTATTGAAGTAAGTCTTCGAAGAGGACTTGAAAGAGGGGCAGAATTTCAGGAAAACGATTTCAGTGGGTAGACTGGAATTGTACTAAAAGCATAGGAAAAGAGGCAGAATGTCGACAATGATGCACTTGGCCAAAAAGGGCGTATGCGTTTTTTCCTGAATATATTCAGGAAAAAACGCATACGCCCTTTTTGGCCAACCAAGCAAGCGTGTAATGGAAATCTGCACTACAATGAAGTCTCACTGCCCACCGGTCAAAAGGGCCATCTGAAAAAAGTGTAAAATCCAGAAAGGCAGCACAGACCATGGAGAAGAGGGAGCCTTGTCATGCTGATGGGCGGTATGTAAATTGCCAACAACCACTCTGGAGAAGTGTATGGTGTTTCCAGAAACACGTAGGAAACAAAGCAACACAGCCTATGGCACTTCCACTTATGGTCCTATAGCTTAGGGAAATTAAAATCAAAAACACACAGCCACCCCAAAGTTTCGGACGGCTCTGTTTACAAGAACCTCGTCTACAGTACAAGTTAAATATCCAAGAAAGCGAAAAATGGATAAAGAAATTGTGGTACGTACGTACAATGGAATATCACTCACCAATGAAATCTATGTCATCAGGCCCATTGCGGCATAATGAGTGGATTCAGGTACGATGATTCTAAGTGAAATAAGTCACACAGAAAATGAAACATCATAAGATATCACTAATACAAGGAATGTAAACTTGGCTACACATGAACTGAATTACAAAACAGAACAGGGTCTCAAATTTAGAAAACCAACTTATGCTTGCTTAAGGGGAAATGTGAGTTGGGGTGCTGCATAAAACCAGAGATAGAAATTAGCACAGATACCTTTCCATAAGCCAAATATATAATACTCAAGACCTACCCCTTGCTCAACGAAATGGACTAAACACCCCGTATTCAAAGCCTAGGAATACACCTGACTGATCAGAATCTTCAAACCCATGGATTTATATGTCTCCATAAGAGAATCAAGCGTGTGTACAGCTGCAAGAATGCAGCAGAGAAAATCCGATAAATCCCATTATCAAAATGAATTACAGAAACAAAACACAATGACAGTGAAATAGAGAGCAATTTTTAAATAATTCATTCAGGGCTTGTGATGCAACCTGGATTTACCACATCTACACCCAGAGCTGAGTGAGACATAAGGTTGGACACTTGGGGCTGATAGCATTGGTGAGGTTCGATGAGCAAGTGCAGACCCTTTGAAGTCATACTGCATGGTACCCATTCCATGGGTCCCAACTCTCCAGGTTTGAGGGATTCTTCCTTCAGCTAAAACATGCATGGAAAACCCAAGTATGGTGCACCATGTGACCGGGAAACGTTTTCAAATGCATCTCAGTTTTCGTCCCCTTTTACTCGGGTTCACCATTCCAGACCCTTTACTAACACTCTCCCCACTTGGAGACTCAGTGCCTTTAACCTCCTGTTTGGCACAGTTTGCAATATCTGCGCAAGATGAACAGGAATAGGGGGAATCAATGAGAGACTAGCTGGAGGTGTCTGCACAGGCAAATTTAACGCTCATTTCCCACCAGGAAGAGGAATTCACCAAAGGCTCAGCATGCCGTGCTGGAACCAGATTAGGGCCTGAAGCAATCATGTGTGTTTGCGGCCAGCTCACAAGAAAGCGAGTTGAAGAAAGGAGCTCAGGGGCACTGTAATTCACAAACCTGCAGAGTTATGAATGACAGCTATCGTCCAAAAATATATTGAAGGAAGGCTGCGAAGAGGACTTGTAAGTGGGCAGAATTGCAAGAAAACGATTTCGGGGGTAGACTGGAATTGCATTTAAAGCATAGGAAAAGAGGCAGAACGTCGACAATGATGCACTTGGCCAAAAAGGGCGTATGCGTTTTTTCCTGAATATATTCTGGAAAAAACGCATACGCCCTTTTTGGCCAACCATGCAAGCATGTTAAAGAATTATGCACTACAATGAAGTCTCACAGCCCCCTGGTCAAAAGGGCCATCTAAAAAAAGTGTAAAATCCAGAAAGACAGCACAGGCCATGGAGAACAGGGAGCCTTGTTATGCTGATGGGCGGGATGTAAATTGCCAACAGCCACCCTGGAGAAGTGTATGGTGTTTCCTGAAACACCTAAAAAACAAAGCAACGGAGCCTACGGCACTTCCAGTTATGGTCCTATAGCTTAGGGAAATTAAAATCAAAAACACACAGCCACCCCAAATTTTCGGACGGCTCTGTTTACAAGAACCTCATCTACGGTACAAGTTAAATATCCCAGAATGTGAAAAATGGATAAAGAAGTTGTGGTTCGTACGTACAATGGAATATCACTCAGCAATGAAATCTATGTCATCAGGCCCATCACGGCATAATGAGTGGATTCAGCTACAGTGATTCTAAGTGAAATAAGTCACACAGAAAATGAAACATCATAAGATATCACTAATACATGGAATGTAAACTTGGCTACACATGAACTGAATTACAAAACAGAACAGGGACTCAAATTTAGAAAACCAACTTATGCTTGCTTAAGGGCAAAGGTGAGTTGGGGTGCTGCATAAAACCAGAGATTGAAAATAGCACAGATACCGTTCCATAAGCCAAATATGTAATAGTCAAGACCTACTCCTTGTTCAACGACATGGACTCAACACCACATATTCAACGCCTAGGAATATACCTGACTAGTAAGAATCTTAAAACCCGTGGATTTATATTTCTCTGTAGGAGAATCAAGCGTTTGTACAGCGGCATGAACGCAGCAGTGAAAATCCGATAAATCCCATTATCAAACTAAATTACAAAAACAAAACACAATGACAGTGAAAGAGACAGCAATTCTTAAATAATTGATTCAGGGCTTGTGATGAAACCTGGATTTACCACATCTACACCCAGAGCTGGGTGAGGCATAAGGCTGGACACTTCGAACTGATAGCATTGGTGAGGTTCGGTGAGCAAATTCAGACCCTTTTTAGTCATACTGCATGGTACCCATTCCATGGGTCAATAATCTCCAGGTTTAAGGAATTCTTCCTTCAGCTAAAACATGCATGGGAAACCCAGAGTATTGTCAACTGTGAGACTGGGAAACCATTTTAAATGGCTCTCAGGTTTCGTTCCCTGGTACTCGGGTTCACCATTCCAGATGCTTTACTAACCCTCTACCCACTTGGAGAGTCAGTGCCTTTAACCTCCTGTTTGGCACAGTTTGCAATTTCTGCACAAGATGAACAGGAATAGGGAGAACCAATGAGAGACTAGCTGTAGGTGTCTCCACGGGCAAATTGAATGCTCATTTCTCACCAGAAAGAGGAATTTACCAAAGGCTCAGCGTGCCGTGCCGAAACCAGATTACGGCCTGAAGCAATCCTGCGGTTTTGCGGCCAGCTCACAAGAAAGCATGTTGAAGAAAGGAGCTCAGGGACACTGTATTTAACAAACCTGCAGAGTTATTAATGACAGGTATCATACAAAAATATATTGAAGTAAGGCTGCGAGGAGGACTTGAAAGCGGGGCAGTATTCCTGGAATATGATTTCAGGACGTAGACGGGAAGTGCTCTGAAAGCATAGGAGAAGAGGCAGATCCTGGACAATGATGCACTTGGTCAAAATGTGCATATGCGTTTTTTCCAGGGCCCTCATTAAAGAGGGTAGGAGGCTCCCAGAATGCTTTAGTGGCCAACAGAGGGCCCACATCATCAAGGCGACGTGAGCCAGCCAGGCAGGAGTGACCTCACATCAGAGGGCCCACCTCACAGAAGGGTAAGGAACCCAGCCAGGATCAGACTCTCACCAGAGTGCCCACATCAGCAAGGGGCTGTGAACCAGGCAGGAGTGTCATCACACCCGTGGGGCCATATCATCAAAAGTTGAGGTAACAAGAAAATGTGGCCTCAAACCAGAGGACCCACATCACCATGGGTCTTGGAGCGAGGCAGGCAGGATTAACCTCACAACACATGGCCCATTGTATAAAAAAGGTGAGGAATCCAGCAGTTGGAACATCCCAGCAGGCGGCCCAGAGCACCGAGGCTATGGGATCCAGGCAGTGATGAACTCACAACAGAGGGCCCTCATCATGAAACTGTGAGCAAACCAGCCGTTGTGACCTCAGAGCACAAGGCCCACATCCCCATGGAGAAGGGAACCAAGTAGGAGTGTCATCGCACCAGTGGGCACACATCAGAAAATGTGGGGAGCCCAGCAGTTAGGGCCTGACACCAGAGGGCTCTCATCACCGAGGAGAGGAGGCTCCCAGCAGGCTCCAACTGCTACCAGTGGGCCGCCGTCGCCAATGCGGGGTGTGCCAGCCAGGCAAGAGTGACCTCAGAGCAGAGGGCCCACCTCACAAAAGTGTGAGGAACCCAAGGAGGATCAGACTCTCACCAGAGGGCCCACATCACCAAGAGAATGGGAACCAGGCTGGAGTGTCCTCACACCAGTGGGACCTCATCAACGAAATGTGAGTGACCCAGCACACGTGGCCTCAAACCAGAGGACACACATCACCAAGGGGCTGGGAGTGAGGCAGGCAGGAGGAGTCTCAAAACAGAGGGCCCATAGAAGAAAAAAGGTGAGGAATCCCGCAGTTGGAACCTCCCAGCAGGCGGCCAGGAGCAGCGAGGCTATGGGATCCAGACCTGACTGAACTCAAAACAGAGGGCCCTCATCATGAAACTGTGAGCAACCCAGGCTTTGGGACCTCAGAGCAGAAGGCCCACATTCCTATGTGGTTGGGAACATGGCATAAGTGTACTCGCACCTCAGGGCACACATCAGAGAATTTTGGGAGCCCAGAAGTTAGGGTCTGACGCCAGAGGGCCCTCATTACCAAGGGGAGGAGACTCCAAGCAGGCACCAACTCCCAACTGAGGGCCCATGTCGACAAGGTGACGTGTGACAGCCAGGCAGGAGTGACCTCACAGCAGAGGGCCTACCTCACAGAAGGGTGAGGAACCCAGCCAGGATAAGACTCTCACCAGAGGGCCCACATCACCAAGGGGATCAGAACCAGGCAGGACTGTCTTCACACCAGGGTGACCACATCATAGAAAGGTGAGGAAACCAGCACATGAGGCCTAAACCAGAGGACCCACATCTCCAAGGGGCTCGGATTGAGGCAGGCATGAGTAGCCTCACAACACAGGGCCAATAGAATAAAAAAGGTGAGGAATCCTGCAGTGGGAACCTCCCAGCAGGCGGCCCAGAGCACCGAGTCTATGTGATCCAGGCTGCAGTGAACTCACAGCAGAGGGCCCACATCATGAAACTGTGAGCAACCCAGCCATTGGGACCTCAGAGCAGAAGGCCCACATCCCCATGTGGATGGGAACCTCGCAGGAGTGTCCTCGCACCACTTAGCACGTATCAGAAAATGTGGGTACCCAGCAGTTAGGGCCTGACGCAAGAGGGCCCTCATCACCGAGGGGAGGAGGCTCCCAGGATGCTCCAACTGCCACAAGAGGGCCGATGTTGCCCAGGCGGGGTGTGCCAGCCAGGCAGGAGTGACCTCACAGCAGAGGGCCCACCTCACAGAAGGGTGAGGAACCCAGCCAGGATCAGACTCTCACCAGAGAGCCCACATCTTCAAGGGGATAGGAACCAGGCAAGAGTGTCCTCACACCAGTGGGGCCACATCATCGAAAGGTGAGGGACCCAGCACACGTGGCCTCAAACCAGAGGACACACATCACCAAGGGGCTGGGAGTGAGGCAGGCAGGAGGAGTCTCAAAACAGAGGGCCCATAGAAGAAAAAAGGTGAGGAATCCCGCAGTTGTAACCTCCCCGCAGGTGGCCAGGAGCAGCGAGGCTATGGGATCCAGGCCGGAGTGAACTCACACCAGAGGGCCCTCATCATGAAACTGAGCAACCCATCGTTGGGACCTCAGAGCAGAAGGCCCACATTCCCATGGTGTTGGGAACCTGGCAGGAGTGTACTCGCACCACAGGGCACACATCAGAAAATTTTGGGAGGCCAGGAGTTAGGGCCTGACGCCAGAGGGCCCTCATTACCAAGGGGAGGAGACTCGCAGCAGGCACCAACTCCGACGAGAGAGCCGACGTCGTCAAGGCGGGGTGGGCCAGCCAGGCAGGAGTGACCTCAGAGAAGAGGGCCCACCTCTCAGAAGTGTGAGGAACCCAGCCAGGATCAGACTCTCACCGGAGGGTCCACATCACCAAGGGGATGGGAACCAGGCAGGAGTGTCCTCACACCAGTGGGGCCACATCAGCCAAAGGTGAGGAACCCAGCACATGTGGCCTCAAACTACAGGACACACATAACCAAGGGGCTGGGAGTGAGGCAGGTGTCCGGAGGGGCACATTTAACTCTAATTTCCCACCAGGAAGAGGAATTAACCAAAGGCTCAGAGTGCCGTGTCGGACCCTGATTATGGCCTAAAGCAAACCTGCGGTTCTGTGGCCAGCTTTCAAGGAAACGAGTTAAGAAAGGAAATCACGGGCACTGTAATTCACAAACCTGCAGAGATATAAATGACAGCTATTGGCAAAAATATATTGAAGTAAGTCTGCAAAGAGGACTTGAAAATGAGGCAGAATTGCAGGAATCATATTTCAGGAGGTAGATTGGAATTGCATTTAAAGCATGTGAAAAGCGGCAGATCTTTGACACTGATGCACTTGGACAAAAGTGCGTAAACATTTTTTCCTGAATATATTCAGGAAAAAACGCATATGCCCTTTTTGGCCAACCAAGCACTCCAGCAATGGAAATCCGCACTACAATGAAGTCTCATTTCCCATTCGTCAAAAGGGCCATCTGAAAAAAGTGTAAAAACCAGAAACACAGGACAGGCCATGGAGAACAGGGAGCCTTGTTATGCTGATGGGCGGGATGTAAATTGCCAACAGACACTCTGGAGATGTTTATGGTGTATCCTGAAACATCTGAAAAACAAAGCTACAGAGCCTAGGGTACTTCCACTTTTAGCCCTATAGCTTAGGAAAATTAAAATCAACAAGACACAGCCAGCACAAAATTTAGGGCTGCTGTGTTTACAAGAAACTCGAGTCCAGTACAAATTAAATATCTCAGAAAGAAAAAAATGGATAAAGGAGTTGTGCTACTTACGTACAACGGAATATCACTCAGCAATGAAATCAATGTCATCAGGCCTGTAGCAGCAAATTGAGTGGATTTAAATATGATGATTCTAAGAGAAATACGTCACACAGAGAAAGATAAGTATCATAAGATATCACTAATAGAGGGAGTTTAAACTTGGTTACACATAAACTGAAATACAAAACCGAACAGAGTCTCACATTTAGATAAAAACTTATGCTTGCTTAAGGGGAATGTTGAGTTGGGGTGCTGTATAAAACCAGAGATTGAAATTAGCACACATACCGTTCCATAAGCCAAATATGTAATAGACAAGACCTACTCTTTGCTCAACGAAATAGACTCATCCATGGTGTATCACCTCACACATGTTAGAATGGGCATCATCAGAAAATCTACAAACAACAAATGCTGGAAAGGGTGTGGAGATAAGGAACCCTCTTCCACTATTGTTGGGAATGTAAATTGATACAGTCACTGTGGAGAACATTATGGAGTTTCTTATAAAATTAAGAATAGAATTACCATATGATACAGCAATCCCACTACTGGGCATATACCCAGACAAAACCATAAATCAAAAAGAGACATTCACCGCAATGTTCATTGCATCACTATTTACAATATCCAGGTAATGGAAGCAACCTAAATGCTCACAGACAGACGAATGCATAAAGAAGTGGTACATATATAAAATGGAATATTACTAAGCCATAAAAAGGAATGAAATTGGGTCATTTGTAGAGACGTTGATGGATCTAGAGACTGTCATACAGAGTGAAGTAAGTCAGAAATAGAAAAACAAATCTTGTATATTAATGCCTATATGTGGAACCTAGACAAATTTTACTGATGAACCGTTTTGCAAGGCAGAAATAGAGCAACAGATGTAGACAACAAACGTATGGACACCAAGGGGGGAAAGCTGTTGGGGGGTGGTGGTGGGAGGAGTTGAGAGATTGGGATTGGCATATATACATTTATATGTATAAAAGAGATAACCAAAAAGAACCTGCTGTATAAAAAAATAAAATAAAATTCAAATTACAAAAAGTAAAACAGAGAAAATATTCTTCCCTTCACATACATGTATTTATATGAATAAATTATTTCCATGCTTATATCTGTAAATACAAAAAAGAGGAATAAAATCTACCTTGAACCAAAAACGAAAAAAAGAAAAAAAAACAGAACCCACCAGTTACACAGAGGAAAACCGTATCAGGGCACTTGCTCCAGTTGTAAGCAATTCTGAAGTTGGTCAGTGGTGGGGAATCATCTCCCATTCAGCCAGCAGGCCCCACGCAACAAGCGTCCTCATTGCAAAGCTGGGGGACCGTGCCGAGGCATCTGTGAGTAAACGTGGGCTGAGCCCCAGGCCAGCTGCTGCTGAAATGTTCCCACCCTTCCCAGGTAAAACACCTGAATATGTACAAGGACTTGAAAGCCTAGAGGAAGGGCCATGGAGCCACATGAGTGACAGCATGCCAGCCGACTTGGTGCCTGCAGGCCAGCCAGGATGGTCCTGGCCCTGGGTGCTCTTCTGGAAGCTTTCCATTTCCCTGCCTGTGATACCCCTGCTGTCCCGGCCCCCACTGCTTTCTTCCTCACTCACCTCTGCCCAGGGAGAAATTCCAGCGGCAGGTATGGGTGACACATCCTCTTCTTTAGCAGGTGGCATCTTGGCAACTGCTGCAGAAAGTCCAGCAGAGCCCCACTCACACTGGGCCACCCACAAAGCCGTGGCCTCTCACTCCCTCCCACCAGTCCAGCCCCAAGACTGCTGACAGGGCAGAGAAAATGGCGTCAGGCACAGCTGCAGGGGCTCTTGCTGCCTGGAGCGGTGTTTATATTGATCTGAACCCAGGCACACCTGGGGAGGGCTGGCCGGCACGGTCGGGCTTCCCAGGCCAGCCAATAATCACCCCTCAGGGGCTCACAGTTGCAGAAACTGGAACTTGCTGAATCGGCCAGGTCCAAGGAACAGGTGTGGGCTCCTGAGAGTCAGGATAGACAAGGGGCTGCAGCTCTGGCTTGTTTTCTAATTATATTATCTGGCCCATGAGTGGGAGACAACTTCAAGAAAACCCTCTCCTAATGAGAGGAACCCAGGAGTCAGGGAGAGGAGGGGTGGCTGGTGGGTGGAGACAGAGGCCTGGTGCCCCGGGTGCAGTGGAAGTCTCTGGAAGACCAGGTGGAGGGAGGCCACACAGGGTGATGCCCAGGGTCACAGACCTGTCGGAGCTGCTGTTTGTTAGTTCAAGTCCTGCTCTGAGGTGCTCTGTGTCAGATCTGAGTGACAGGTGAGCTGGGAGTGCTCTGCAATGAGGGCGATATGCACGGTTCCTGTGTTCCCAGCCCTGCCATGGTACCTGCAAGGGTAGCTCTGTATCCTGGGAGGGGCCTGACCACGAGAGCCCCATGGGCTGCAGGGGGACCTGCCCAGGGAACACCATATCCTGGGAGGGTCCTGAACATGAGAGCCCCGTGGGCTGGGGTGGGGTACCTGCCCAGGTGAGCTCCATATCCTGGGATTGGCCTGACCTCGAGAGCCCCATGGGCTGCTGGAGTCCTGGTAAAGGATGTCAGGACAGTCAGTTAAGCCACTGAGGATATACCTCCAGTAGTTCCTAAACCCTACACCCTGCTGGTCATTCTACCAACCACCAGGACATGGTATTCTGTATTAGTCTTCAATGATGCCTTCTTTTGTATTCTATTAGTCCCAGAGTCACAAGAAATTTTGGCTTGTGAGTGGCAGGACTCAACATACAACTAAAACAATACTTCCGGGCCGTGTTGCCCCAAGGGTTCAAAAATTCCCACACCATCTTTGGGGAAAGCTCAGCTAAAGACCTAAAAGTTCTACCTCTGGAAAAGGAAACACTCATTCAATATGCAGACGACATTCTGATCGCCAGCCCTACTAAGGAGACCTCTGAACTACGAAGCCAATAAAGGATACAAGTTGTCCAAGAAAAAGCTCAAATATCACAGACTACGGTGACCTGCCTGGGCTTCATTCTCACAGAAGGTCGGAGAAGCCCATCCCAGGAAAGGGAAGAAACAATTTACAGCCTTACCCATTTCTAAAACTAGAAGACAGCTTAGGGGTTCCTGGGGAGGCCAGGGTTTTCTGCTTCTGGATCCCTAACTACAGTCTACTAGCTCGGCCTCTATATGAAACACTGAAAGGAAAAGGTGATGATCCTTTTGAATAGAATGCAGAAGTGGCCTTTCAAGAATGGAAAGAGCAGTCAATTCAGACCCTTGAACAGGAACTCCCTAATTTAGCTAAACCCTTTGACCTTTACATTCCTGGTGAACGGTGAATCGCCATTGGAGTATTAGTGCAAAACCTGGGACCACTTGAAATGGAACAATGCAAGAATGCGATCCAGGTAGGATAAACTACGGTCACCAAGGGGCTTGGCCCACCGCCACATCTGGCCAAGATACTGGCAGTATCCGAAAACCTGGAAATCAGGAGCCCAAATGGCCACCTCCCTCCTAAGGTGAAAGGACCCCACGTGGTGATCCTAACCACCAAACATGCCCTGAAGTTGCAGGGTTGGCTCCGTGGGCACACTGACCTTGAGTGAGGAGGCCCTCCAACTCCAACCTCCATAGAGATAACCGGGGCAAACGGGCACCATGACGACTTGTGTGAAGGTGTCTGCACGGGCAAATTTAACGCTCATTTCCCACCAGGAAGAGGAATTAACCAAAGGCTCAGCATGCCGTGCCGGAACCAGATTAGGGCCTGAAGCATTCCTGCGGGTTTGCGGCCAGCTCACAAGAAAGCGAGTTGAAGAAAGGAGCTCAGGGGCACTGTAATTCACAAACCTGCAGAGTTATAAATGACAGCTATGGTCTAAAAATATATTGAAGGAAGGCTGCGAAGAGGACTTGAAAGTGGGGCAGAATTTCAGGAAAACGATTTCAGGGGGTAGACTGGAATTGCATTTAAACCATAGGAAAAGAGGCAGAACGACGACAATGATGCACTTGGCCAAAAAGGGCGTATGCGTTTTTTCCTGAATATATTCAGGAAAAAACGCATACGCCCTTTTTGGACAACCAAGCAAGCATGTAAAGGAAATCTGCACTACAATGAAGTCTCACTGCCCCCCGGTCAAAGGGCCATCTGAAAAAAGTGTAAAATCCAGAAAGGCAGCACAGACCATGGAGAAGAGGGAGCCTTGTCATGCTGATGGGCGGGATGTAAATTGCCAACAGCCACCCTGGAGAAGTGTATGGTGTTTCCTGATACACCTAAAAAACAAAGCAACGGAGCCTACGGCACTTCCAGTTATGGTCCTATAGCTTAGGGAAATTAAAATCAAAAACACACAGCCACCCCAAATTTTCGGACGGCTCTGTTTACAAGAACCTCATCTACGGTACAGGTTAAATATCCCAGAATGTGAAAAATGGATAAAGAAGTTGTGGTTCGTACGTACAATGGAATATCACTCAGCAATGAAATCTATGTCATCAGGCCCATCACGGCATAATGAGTGGATTCAGCTACAGTGATTCTAAGTGAAATAAGTCACACAGAAAATGAAACATCATAAGATATCACTAATACACGGAATGTAAACTTGGCTACGCATGAACTGAATTACAAAACAGAACAGGGACTCAAATTTAGAAAACCAACTTATGCTTGCTTAAGGGCAAAGGTGAGTTGGGGTGCTGCATAAAACCAGAGATTGAAAATAGCACAGATACCGTTCCATAAGCCAAATATGTAATAGTCAAGATCTACTCCTTGTTCAACGACATGGACTCAACACCACATATTCAACGCCTAGGAATATACCTGACTAGTAAGAATCTTAAAACCCGTGGATTTATATTTCTCTGTAGGAGAATCAAGCGTTTGTACAGCGGCATGAACGCAGCAGTGAAAATCTGATAAATCCCATTATCAAACTAAATTACAAAAACAAAACACAATGACAGTGAAAGAGACAGCAATTCTTAAATAATTGATTCAGGGCTTGTGATGAAACCTGGATTTACCACATCTACACCCAGAGCTGGGTGAGGCATAAGGCTGGACACTTCGAACTGATAGCATTGGTGAGGTTCGGTGAGCAAATTCAGACCCTTTTTAGTCATACTGCATGGTACCCATTCCATGGGTCAATAATCTCCAGGTTTAAGGAATTCTTCCTTCAGCTAAAACATGCATGGGAAACCCAGAGTATTGTCCACTGTGAGACTGGGAAACCATTTTAAATGGCTCTCAGGTTTCGTTCCCTGGTACTCGGGTTCACCATTCCAGATGCTTTACTAACCCTCTACCCACTTGGAGAGTCAGTGCCTTTAACCTCCTGTTTGGCACAGTTTGCAATTTCTGCACAAGATGAACAGGAATAGGGAGAACCAATGAGAGACTAGCTGTAGGTGTCTCCACGGGCAAATTGAATGCTCATTTCTCACCAGAAAGAGGAATTTACCAAAGGCTCAGCGTGCCGTGCCGAAACCAGATTACGGCCTGAAGCAATCCTGCGGTTTTGCGGCCAGCTCACAAGAAAGCATGTTGAAGAAAGGAGCTCAGGGACACTGTATTTAACAAACCTGCAGAGTTATTAATGACAGGTATCATACAAAAATATATTGAAGTAAGGCTGCGAGGAGGACTTGAAAGCGGGGCAGTATTCCTGGAATATGATTTCAGGACGTAGACGGGAAGTGCTCTGAAAGCATAGGAGAAGAGGCAGATCCTGGACAATGATGCACTTGGTCAAAATGTGCATATGCGTTTTTTCCAGGGCCCTCATTAAAGAGGGTAGGAGGCTCCCAGAATGCTTTAGTGGCCAACAGAGGGCCCACATCATCAAGGCGACGTGAGCCAGCCAGGCAGGAGTGACCTCACATCAGAGGGCCCACCTCACAGAAGGGTAAGGAACCCAGTCAAGATCAGACTCTCACCAGAGTGCCCACATAAGCAAGGGGCTGGGAACCAGGCCGGAGTGTCCTCACTCCCGTGGGGCCACATCATCGAAAGTTGAGGTACCCAGCACATGTGGCCTCAAACCAGAGGACCCACATCACCATGGGTCTCGGAGCGAGGCAGGCAGGATTAACCTCAAAACACATGGCCCATTGTATAAAAAAGGTGAGGAATCCAGCAGTTGGAACATCCCAGCAGGTGGCCCAGAGCACCGAGGCTATGGGATCCAGGCAGTGATGAACTCACAACAGAGGGCCCTCATCGTGATACTGTAAGCAACCCAGCCGTTGTAACCTCAGAGCACAAGGCCCACATCCCCATGGGGAAGGGAACCAAGCAGGAGTGTCATCGCACCAGTGGGCACACATCAGAAAAGGTGGGGAGCCCAGCAGTTAGGGCCGGACGCCAGAGGGCCCTCATCACTGAGGAGAGGAGGCTCCCAGCAAGCTCCAACTGCTACCAGAAGGCCGACGTTGCCAATGCAGGGTGTGCCAGCCAGTCAGGAGTGACCTCAGAGCAGAGGGCCAACCACACAAAAGTGTGAGGAACCCAAAGAGGATCAGACTCTCACCGGAGGGCCCACATCACCAAGGGAATGGAAACCAGGCAGGAGTGTTCTCACACCAGTGTGGTCACATCACCGAAATGTGACGGACCCAGCACACGTGGCCTCAAACTACAGGACACACATCACCAAGGGGCTGGGAGTGAGGCAGGCAGGAGGAGCCTCCAAACAGAGGGCCCATAGTGTAAAAAAGGTGAGGAATCCCGCAGTTGGAACCTCCCAGCAGGTGGCCAGGAGCAGCGAGGCTATGGGGTGCAGGCCTGACTGAACTCAAAACAGAGGGCCCTCATTATGAAACTGTGAGCAACCCAGCCGTTGTGACCTTAGAGCAGAAGGCCCACATCCCCATGGGGTTGGGATCCTGGCAGGAGTGTACTCGCACCACAGGGCGCACATCAGAAACTTTTGGGAGCCCAGGAGTTAGGGTCTGACGCCAGAGGGCCCTCATTACCGAGGGGAGGAGACTCCCAGCAGGCACCAACTCCCAACTGAGGGCCCACGTCGCCACATTGACGTGTGCCAGCCAGGCAGGAGTGACCTCACAGCAGAGGGCCTACCTCACAGAAGGGTGAGGAACCCAGCCAGGATAAGACTCTCACCAGAGGGCCCACATCACCAAGGGGATCGGAACAAGGCAGGAGTGTCCTCACACCAGTGTGGCCACATTATAGAAAGGTGAGGAACCCAGCACATGTGGCCTAAACCAGAGGACCCACATTTCCAAGGTGCTCCGAGTGAGGCAGGCAGGAGTAGCCTAACAACACAGGGCCCACAGAATAAAAAAATGTGAGGAATCCAGCAGTTTGAACCTCCCAGCAGGTGGTCCAGAGCATGGAGTCTATGAGATCCAGGCCACAGTGAACTCACAGCAGAGGGCCCACATCATGAAACTGTGAGCAACCCAGCCAGTGGGACCTCAGAGCAGAAGGCCCACATCCCCATGGGGATGGGAACCTCGCAGGAGTGTCCTCGCACAACTTAGCACGTATCAGAAAATGTGGGAAACCAGCAGTTATGGCCTGACGCCAGAGGGCCCTCATCACGGAGGAGAGGAGGCTACCAGCAGGCTCCAAATTCCAACAGAGGGCCGACGTCACCAAGGCAATGGGAGCAAGCCAGGCAGGAGTTACCTCACAGCAGAGGGCCCACCTCACAGAAGTGTGAGGAGCCCAAACAGGATCAGACTCTAACCAGAGCGCCCACATCACCAAGGGGATGGAAACCAGGCAGGAGTGTCCTCACACCAGTGGCGCCACATCAGCGAAAGGTGAGGAACACAGCACATGTGGCCTCAAACAAGGGGACACACATCACGAAAGGGCTGGGAGTGAGGCATGCAGGAGGAGACTCACAACAGAGCGCCCATAGAATAAAAAAGGTGAGGAACCCCGCAGTTGGAAGCTCCAAGCAGGTGGCCCAGAGCACCGAGGTTATGGGATCCATGCCGGAGTGAACTCACAGCAGAGGGCCCACATTCTGACACTGTGAGCAACCCAGCCGTTGGGACCTCAGGGCAGAAAGCCCACATCCCCATGGGAATGGGACCCTGGCTGGAGTGTACTCGCACGACAGGGCGCACATCAGAAAATTTTGGGAGCCCATGAGTTAGGGCCTGACGCCAGAGGGCCCTCATTACCGAGGGGAGGAGACTCCCAGCAGGCACCAACTCCCAACTGAGGGCCCACATCGCCAAGGTGACGTGTGCCAGCCAGGCAGGAGTGACCTCACAGCAGAGGGCCCACCTCACAGAAGTGTGAGGAATCCAGACAGGATCAGACTCTCACCAGAGGGCCCACATCACCAAGGGGATGGGAACCAGGCAGGAGTGTCCTCACACCAGTGGGGCCACATCAATAAAGGTGAGGAAACTGGTACATGTGGCCTTAAACAAGAGGACCTACATCACAAATGGGCTGGGAGTGAGTCAGGAAGTAGGAGCATGAAAACACAGGACACAAAGAATAAAAAAGGTAAGGAATCCAGCAGTAGGAACCTCCCAGCAGGCCGCTCAGAGCACAGAGGCTATGGGATCTAGGCCTGGGTGAACTAACACCAGAGAGCCAACATCATGAAACGGTGAACAACACAGGTGTTGGGACCTTAGAGCAGAAGGCCCACATGCCCATGGGGATGGGAACCTCGCAGGAGTGTCCTCGCACCACTTAGCACGTATCAGAAAATGTGGGTACCCAGCAGTTAGGGCCTGAGGCAAGAGGGCCCCCATCACCGAGGGGAGGTTCCCAGCAGGCTCCAACTGCCACAAGAGGGCCGATGTTGCCCAGGTGGGGTGTGCCAGCCAGGCAGGAGTGACCTCACAGCAGAGGGCCCCCCTCACAGAAGGGTGAGGAACCCAGGCAGGATCAGACTCTCACCAGAGGGCCCACATCATCAAGGGGATAGGAACCAGGCAGGAGTGTCCTCACACCAGTGGGGCCACATCATCGAAAGGCGAGGGACCCAGCATACGTGGCCTCAAACCAGAGGACACACATCACCAAGGGGCTGGGAGTGAGGCAGGCAGGAGGGGTCTCAAAACAGAGGGCCCATAGAAGAAAAAAGGTGAGGAATCCCGCAGTTGTAACCTCCCAGCAGGTGGCCAGGAGCAGCGAGGCTATGGGATCCAGGCCGGAGAGAACTCACAGCAGAGGGCCCTCATCATGAAACTGAGCAACCCATGGTTGGGACCTCAGAGCAGAAGGCCCACATTCCCATGGGGTTGGGAACCTGGCAGGAGTGTACTCGAACCACAGGGCGCATATCAGAAAATATTGGGAGCCCAGGAGTTAGGGTCTGACGCCAGAGGGCCCTCATTACCGAGGGGAGGAGACACCCAGCAGGCACCAAATCCCACCAGAGGGCCGACGTCGCCAAGGCGGGGTGTGCCAGCCAGGCAGGAGTGACCTCAGAGAAGAGGGCCCACCTCACAGAAGTGTGAGGAACCCAACCAGGATCAGACTCTCACCGGAGGGCCCACATCACCAAGGGGATGGGAACCAGGGAGGAGTGTCCTCACACCAGTGGGGCCACATCAGCCAAAGGTGAGGAACCCAGCACATGTGGCCTCAAACCACAGGACACACATCACCAAGGGGCTGGGAGTGAGGCAGGTGTCTGGAGGGGCACATTTAACTCTAATTTCCCACCAGGAAGTGGAATGAACCAAAGTCTCAGAGTGCCGTGCCGGACCCTGATTACGGCCTGAAGCAAACCTGCGGTTCTGTGGCCAGTTTTCAAGGAAACGAGTTAAGAAAGGAAATCACGGGCACTGTAATTCACAAACCTGCAGTGTTATAAATGACAGCTATTGGCAAAATTATATGGAAGTAAGTCTGCAAAGAGGACTTGAAAACGAGGCAGAATTGCAGGAATCATATTTCAGGAGGTAGATTGGAATTGCATTTAAAGCATGTGAAAAGCGGCAGATCTTTGACAGTGATGCACTTGGACAAAAGTGCGTAAACATTTTTTCCTGAATATATTCAGGAAAAAACACATATGCCCTTTTTGGCCAACCAAGCACTGGAGAAATGGAAATCCGCACTACAGTGAAGTCTCATTTCCCATTCGTCAAAAGGGCCATCTGAAAAAAGTGTAAAAACCAGAAACACAGGACTGGCCATGGAGAACAGGGAGCCTTGTTATGCTGATGGGCGGGATGTAAATTGCCAACAGACACTCTGGAGATGTTTATGGTGTATCCCTAGGGCACTTCCACTTTTGGCCCTATAGCTTAGGAAAATTAAAATCAACAAGACACAGCCAACACAAAATTTAGGGCTGCTGTGTTTACAAGAACCTTGAGCCCAGTACAAATTAAATATCCCAGAAAGAAAAAAATGGATAAAGGAGTTGTGCTACTTACGTACAACGGAATATCACTCAGCAATGAAATCAATGTCATCAGGCCTGTAGCAGCAAAGTGAGTGGATTTAAGTATGATGATTCTAAGAGAAATAGGTCACACAGAGAAAGAGAATTATCATAAGATATCACTAATAGAGAGAGTGTAAACTTGGCTACACATAAACTGAATTCCAAAACCGAACAGAGTCTCACATTTAGATAAAAACTTATGCTTGCTTAAGGGGAAAGTTGAGTTGGGGTGCTGTATAAAACCAGAGATTGAAATTAGCACACATACCGTTCCATAAGCCAAATATGTAATAGACAAGACCTACTCTTTGCTCAACGAAATAGACTCATCCATGGTGTATCACCTCACACCTGTTAGAATGGGCATCATCAGAAAATCTACAAACAACAAATGCTGGAAAGGGTGTGGAGATAAGGAACCCTCTTCCACTATTGTTGGGAATGTAAATTGATACAGTCACTGTGGAGAACATTATGGAGTTTCTTATAAAATTAAGAATAGAATTACCATATGATACAGCAATCCCACTACTGGGCATATACCCAGACAAAACCATAAATCAAAAAGAGACATTCACCGCAATGTTCATTGCATCACTATTTACAATATCCAGGTAATGGAAGCAACCTAAATGCCCACAGACAGACGAATGCATAAAGAAGTGGTACATATATAAAATGGAATATTACTAAGCCATAAAAAGGAATGAAATTGGGTCATTTGTAGAGACGTTGATGGATCTAGAGACTGTCATACAGAGTGAAGTAAGTCAGAAATAGAAAAACAAATCTTGTATATTAATGCCTATATGTGGAACCTAGACAAATTTTACAGATGAACCGTTTTGCAAGGCAGAAATAGAGCAACAGATGTAGACAACAAACGTATGGACACCAAGGGGGGAAAGCTGTTGGGGGGTGGTGGTGGGAGGAGTTGAGAGATTGGGATTGGCATATATACATTTATATGTATAAAAGAGATAACCAAAAAGAACCTGCTGTATAAAAAAATAAAATAAAATTCAAATTACAAAAAGTAAAACAGAGAAAATATTCTTCCCTTCACATACATGTATTTATATGAATAAATTATTTCCATGCTTATATCTGTAAATACAAAAAAGAGGAATAAAATCTACCTTGAACCAAAAACGAAAAAAAGAAAAAAAACAGAACCCACCAGTTACACAGAGGAAAACCGTATCAGGGCACTTGCTCCAGTTGTAAGCAATTCTGAAGTTGGTCAGTGGTGGGGAATCATCTCCCATTCAGCCAGCAGGCCCCACGCAACAAGCGTCCTCATTGCAAAGCTGGGGGACCGTGCCGAGGCATCTGTGAGTAAACGTGGGCTGAGCCCCAGGCCAGCTGCTGCTGAAATGTTCCCACCCTTCCCAGGTAAAACACCTGAATATGTACAAGGACTTGAAAGCCTAGAGGAAGGGCCATGGAGCCACATGAGCGACAGCATGCCAGCCGACTTGGTGCCTGCAGGCCAGCCAGGGTGGTCCTGGCCCTGGGTGCTCTTCTGGAAGCTTTCCATTTCCCTGCCTGAGATACCCCTGCTGTCCCGGCCCCCACTGCTTTCTTCCTCACTCACCTCTGCCCAGGGAGAAATTCCAGCGGCAGGTATGGGTGACACATCCTCTTCTTTAGCAGGTGGCATCTTGGCAACTGCTGCAGAAAGTCCAGCAGAGCCCCACTCACACTGGGCCACCCACAAAGCCGTGGCCTCTCACTCCCTCCCACCAGTCCAGCCCCAAGACTGCTGACAGGGCAGAGAAAATGGCGTCAGGCACAGCTGCAGGGGCTCTTGCTGCCTGGAGCGGTGTTTATATTGATCTGAACCCAGGCACACCTGGGGAGGGCTGGCCGGCACGGTCGGGCTTCCCAGGCCAGCCAATAATCACCCCTCAGGGGCTCACAGTTGCAGAAACTGGAACTTGCTGAATCGGCCAGGTCCAAGGAACAGGTGTGGGCTCCTGAGAGTCAGGATAGACAAGGGGCTGCAGCTCTGGCTTGTTTTCTAATTATATTATCTGGCCCATGAGTGGGAGACAACTTCAAGAAAACCCTCTCCTAATGAGAGGAACCCAGGAGTCAGGGAGAGGAGGGGTGGCTGGTGGGTGGAGACAGAGGCCTGGTGCCCCGGGTGCAGTGGAAGTCTCTGGAAGACCAGGTGGAGGGAGGCCACACAGGGTGATGCCCAGGGTCACAGACCTGTCGGAGCTGCTGTTTGTTAGTTCAAGTCCTGCTCTGAGGTGCTCTGTGTCAGATCTGAGTGACAGGTGAGCTGGGAGTGCTCTGCAATGAAGGCGATATGCACGGTTCCTGTGTTCCCAGCCCTGCCATGGTACCTGCAAGGGTAGCTCTGTATCCTGGGAGGGGCCTGACCACGAGAGCCCCATGGGCTGCAGGGGGACCTGCCCAGGGAACACCATATCCTGGGAGGGTCCTGAACATGAGAGCCCCGTGGGCTGGGGTGGGGTACCTGCCCAGGTGAGCTCCATATCCTGGGATTGGCCTGACCTCGAGAGCCCCATGGGCTGCTGGAGTCCTGGTAAAGGATGTCAGGACAGTCAGTTAAGCCACTGAGGATATACCTCCAGTAGTTCCTAAACCCTACACCCTGCTGGTCATTCTACCAACCACCAGGACATGGTATTCTGTATTAGTCTTCAATGATGCCTTCTTTTGTATTCTATTAGTCCCAGAGTCACAAGAAATTTTGGCTTGTGAGTGGCAGGACTCAACATACAACTAAAACAATACTTCCGGGCCGTGTTGCCCCAAGGGTTCAAAAATTCCCACACCATCTTTGGGGAAAGCTCAGCTAAAGACCTAAAAGTTCTACCTCTGGAAAAGGAAACACTCATTCAATATGCAGACGACATTCTGATCGCCAGCCCTACTAAGGAGACCTCTGAACTACGAAGCCAATAAAGGATACAAGTTGTCCAAGAAAAAGCTCAAATATCACAGACTACGGTGACCTGCCTGGGCTTCATTCTCACAGAAGGTCGGAGAAGCCCATCCCAGGAAAGGGAAGAAACAATTTACAGCCTTACCCATTTCTAAAACTAGAAGACAGCTTAGGGGTTCCTGGGGAGGCCAGGGTTTTCTGCTTCTGGATCCCTAACTACAGTCTACTAGCTCGGCCTCTATATGAAACACTGAAAGGAAAAGGTGATGATCCTTTTGAATAGAATGCAGAAGTGGCCTTTCAAGAATGGAAAGAGCAGTCAATTCAGACCCTTGAACAGGAACTCCCTAATTTAGCTAAACCCTTTGACCTTTACATTCCTGGTGAACGGTGAATCGCCATTGGAGTATTAGTGCAAAACCTGGGACCACTTGAAATGGAACAATGCAAGAATGCGATCCAGGTAGGATAAACTACGGTCACCAAGGGGCTTGGCCCACCGCCACATCTGGCCAAGATACTGGCAGTATCCGAAAACCTGGAAATCAGGAGCCCAAAAGGCCACCTCCCTCCTAAGGTGAAAGGACCCCACGTGGTGATCCTAACCACCAAAAATGCCCTGAAGTTGCAGGGTTGGCTCCGTGGGCACACTGACCTTGAGTGAGGAGGCCCTCCAACTCCAACCTCCATAGAGATAACCGGGGCAAACGGGCACCATGACGACTTGTGTGAAGGTGTCTGCACGGGCAAATTTAACGCTCATTTCCCACCAGGAAGAGGAATTAACCAAAGGCTCAGCATGCCGTGCCGGAACCAGATTAGGGCCTGAAGCATTCCTGCGGGTTTGCGGCCAGCTCACAAGAAAGCGAGTTGAAGAAAGGAGCTCAGGGGCACTGTAATTCACAAACCTGCAGAGTTATAAATGACAGCTATGGTCTAAAAATATATTGAAGGAAGGCTGCGAAGAGGACTTGAAAGTGGGGCAGAATTTCAGGAAAACGATTTCAGGGGGTAGACTGGAATTGCATTTAAACCATAGGAAAAGAGGCAGAACGACGACAATGATGCACTTGGCCAAAAAGGGCGTATGCGTTTTTTCCTGAATATATTCAGGAAAAAACGCATACGCCCTTTTTGGACAACCAAGCAAGCATGTAAAGGAAATCTGCACTACAATGAAGTCTCACTGCCCCCCGGTCAAAGGGCCATCTGAAAAAAGTGTAAAATCCAGAAAGGCAGCACAGACCATGGAGAAGAGGGAGCCTTGTCATGCTGATGGGCGGGATGTAAATTGCCAACAGCCACCCTGGAGAAGTGTATGGTGTTTCCTGATACACCTAAAAAACAAAGCAACGGAGCCTACGGCACTTCCAGTTATGGTCCTATAGCTTAGGGAAATTAAAATCAAAAACACACAGCCACCCCAAATTTTCGGACGGCTCTGTTTACAAGAACCTCATCTACGGTACAAGTTAAATATCCCAGAATGTGAAAAATGGATAAAGAAGTTGTGGTTCGTACGTACAATGGAATATCACTCAGCAATGAAATCTATGTCATCAGGCCCATCACGGCATAATGAGTGGATTCAGCTACAGTGATTCTAAGTGAAATAAGTCACACAGAAAATGAAACATCATAAGATATCACTAATACACGGAATGTAAACTTGGCTACGCATGAACTGAATTACAAAACAGAACAGGGACTCAAATTTAGAAAACCAACTTATGCTTGCTTAAGGGCAAAGGTGAGTTGGGGTGCTGCATAAAACCAGAGATTGAAAATAGCACAGATACCGTTCCATAAGCCAAATATGTAATAGTCAAGATCTACTCCTTGTTCAACGACATGGACTCAACACCACATATTCAACGCCTAGGAATATACCTGACTAGTAAGAATCTTAAAACCCGTGGATTTATATTTCTCTGTAGGAGAATCAAGCGTTTGTACAGCGGCATGAACGCAGCAGTGAAAATCTGATAAATCCCATTATCAAACTAAATTACAAAAACAAAACACAATGACAGTGAAAGAGACAGCAATTCTTAAATAATTGATTCAGGGCTTGTGATGAAACCTGGATTTACCACATCTACACCCAGAGCTGGGTGAGGCATAAGGCTGGACACTTCGAACTGATAGCATTGGTGAGGTTCGGTGAGCAAATTCAGACCCTTTTTAGTCATACTGCATGGTACCCATTCCATGGGTCAATAATCTCCAGGTTTAAGGAATTCTTCCTTCAGCTAAAACATGCATGGGAAACCCAGAGTATTGTCCACTGTGAGACTGGGAAACCATTTTAAATGGCTCTCAGGTTTCGTTCCCTGGTACTCGGGTTCACCATTCCAGATGCTTTACTAACCCTCTACCCACTTGGAGAGTCAGTGCCTTTAACCTCCTGTTTGGCACAGTTTGCAATTTCTGCACAAGATGAACAGGAATAGGGAGAACCAATGAGAGACTAGCTGTAGGTGTCTCCACGGGCAAATTGAATGCTCATTTCTCACCAGAAAGAGGAATTTACCAAAGGCTCAGCGTGCCGTGCCGAAACCAGATTACGGCCTGAAGCAATCCTGCGGTTTTGCGGCCAGCTCACAAGAAAGCATGTTGAAGAAAGGAGCTCAGGGACACTGTATTTAACAAACCTGCAGAGTTATTAATGACAGGTATCATACAAAAATATATTGAAGTAAGGCTGCGAGGAGGACTTGAAAGCGGGGCAGTATTCCTGGAATATGATTTCAGGACGTAGACGGGAAGTGCTCTGAAAGCATAGGAGAAGAGGCAGATCCTGGACAATGATGCACTTGGTCAAAATGTGCATATGCGTTTTTTCCAGGGCCCTCATTAAAGAGGGTAGGAGGCTCCCAGAATGCTTTAGTGGCCAACAGAGGGCCCACATCATCAAGGCGACGTGAGCCAGCCAGGCAGGAGTGACCTCACATCAGAGGGCCCACCTCACAGAAGGGTAAGGAACCCAGTCAAGATCAGACTCTCACCAGAGTGCCCACATAAGCAAGGGGCTGGGAACCAGGCAGGAGTGTCCTCACACCCGTGGGGCCACATCATCGAAAGTTGAGGTACCCAGCACATGTGGCCTCAAACCAGAGGACCCACATCACCATGGGTCTCGGAGCGAGGCAGGCAGGATTAACCTCAAAACACATGGCCCATTGTATAAAAAAGGTGAGGAATCCAGCAGTTGGAACATCCCAGCAGGCGGCCCAGAGCACCGAGGCTATGGGATCCAGGCAGTGATGAACTCACAACAGAGGGCCCTCATCGTGATACTGTAAGCAACCCAGCCGTTGTAACCTCAGAGCACAAGGCCCACATCCCCATGGGGAAGGGAACCAAGCAGGAGTGTCATCGCACCAGTGGGCACACATCAGAAAAGGTGGGGAGCCCAGCAGTTAGGGCCGGACGCCAGAGGGCCCTCATCACTGAGGAGAGGAGGCTCCCAGCAAGCTCCAACTGCTACCAGAAGGCCGACGTCGCCAATGCAGGGTGTGCCAGCCAGGCAGGAGTGACCTCAGAGCAGAGGGCCAACCACACAAAAGTGTGAGGAACCCAAAGAGGATCAGACTCTCACCGGAGGGCCCACATCACCAAGGGAATGGAAACCAGGCAGGAGTGTTCTCACACCAGTGTGGTCACATCACCGAAATGTGACGGACCCAGCACACGTGGCCTCAAACTACAGGACACACATCACCAAGGGGCTGGGAGTGAGGCAGGCAGGAGGAGCCTCCAAACAGAGGGCCCATAGTGTAAAAAAGGTGAGGAATCCCGCAGTTGGAACCTCCCAGCAGGTGGCCAGGAGCAGCGAGGCTATGGGGTGCAGGCCTGACTGAACTCAAAACAGAGGGCCCTCATTATGAAACTGTGAGCAACCCAGCCGTTGGGACCTTAGAGCAGAAGGCCCACATCCCCAAGGGGTTGGGATCCTGGCAGGAGTGTACTCGCACCACAGGGCGCACATCAGAAACTTTTGGGAGCCCAGGAGTTAGGGTCTGACGCCAGAGGGCCCTCATTACCGAGGGGAGGAGACTCCCAGCAGGCACCAACTCCCAACTGAGGGCCCACGTCGCCACATTGACGTGTGCCAGCCAGGCAGGAGTGACCTCACAGCAGAGGGCCTACCTCACAGAAGGGTGAGGAACCCAGCCAGGATAAGACTCTCACCAGAGGGCCCACATCACCAAGGGGATCGGAACAAGGCAGGAGTGTCCTCACACCAGTGTGGCCACATTATAGAAAGGTGAGGAACCCAGCACATGTGGCCTAAACCAGAGGACCCACATTTCCAAGGTGCTCCGAGTGAGGCAGGCAGGAGTAGCCTAACAACACAGGGCCCACAGAATAAAAAATGTGAGGAATCCAGCAGTTTGAACCTCCCAGCAGGTGGTCCAGAGCATGGAGTCTATGAGATCCAGGCCACAGTGAACTCACAGCAGAGGGCCCACATCATGAAACTGTGAGCAACCCAGCCAGTGGGACCTCAGAGCAGAAGGCCCACATCCCCATGGGGATGGGAACCTCGCAGGAGTGTCCTCGCACAACTTAGCACGTATCAGAAAATGTGGGAAACCAGCAGTTATGGCCTGACGCCAGAGGGCCCTCATCACGGAGGAGAGGAGGCTACCAGCAGGCTCCAAATTCCAACAGAGGGCCGACGTCACCAAGGCAATGGGAGCAAGCCAGGCAGGAGTTACCTCACAGCAGAGGGCCCACCTCACAGAAGTGTGAGGAGCCCAAACAGGATCAGACTCTAACCAGAGCGCCCACATCACCAAGGGGATGGAAACCAGGCAGGAGTGTCCTCACACCAGTGGCGCCACATCAGCGAAAGGTGAGGAACACAGCACATGTGGCCTCAAACAAGGGGACACACATCACGAAAGGGCTGGGAGTGAGGCATGCAGGAGGAGACTCACAACAGAGCGCCCATAGAATAAAAAAGGTGAGGAACCCCGCAGTTGGAAGCTCCAAGCAGGTGGCCCAGAGCACCGAGGCTATGGGATCCATGCCGGAGTGAACTCACAGCAGAGGGCCCACATTCTGACACTGTGAGCAACCCAGCCGTTGGGACCTCAGGGCAGAAAGCCCACATCCCCATGGGAATGGGACCCTGGCTGGAGTGTACTCGCACGACAGGGCGCACATCAGAAAATTTTGGGAGCCCATGAGTTAGGGCCTGACGCCAGAGGGCCCTCATTACCGAGGGGAGGAGACTCCCAGCAGGCACCAACTCCCAACTGAGGGCCCACATCGCCAAGGTGACGTGTGCCAGCCAGGCAGGAGTGACCTCACTGCAGAGGGCCCACCTCACAGAAGTGTGAGGAATCCAGACAGGATCAGACTCTCACCAGAGGGCCCACATCACCAAGGGGATGGGAACCAGGCAGGAGTGTCCTCACACCAGTGGGGCCACATCAATAAAGGTGAGGAAACTGGTACATGTGGCCTTAAACAAGAGGACCTACATCACAAATGGGCTGGGAGTGAGTCAGGAAGTAGGAGCATGAAAACACAGGACACAAAGAATAAAAAAGGTAAGGAATCCAGCAGTAGGAACCTCCCAGCAGGCCGCTCAGAGCACAGAGGCTATGGGATCTAGGCCTGGGTGAACTAACACCAGAGAGCCAACATCATGAAACGGTGAACAACACAGGTGTTGGGACCTTAGAGCAGAAGGCCCACATGCCCATGGGGATGGGAACCTCGCAGGAGTGTCCTCGCACCACTTAGCACGTATCAGAAAATGTGGGTACCCAGCAGTTAGGGCCTGAGGCAAGAGGGCCCCCATCACCGAGGGGAGGTTCCCAGCAGGCTCCAACTGCCACAAGAGGGCCGATGTTGCCCAGGTGGGGTGTGCCAGCCAGGCAGGAGTGACCTCACAGCAGAGGGCCCCCCTCACAGAAGGGTGAGGAACCCAGCCAGGATCAGACTCTCACCAGAGGGCCCACATCATCAAGGGGATAGGAACCAGGCAGGAGTGTCCTTACACCAGTGGGGCCACATCATCGAAAGGCGAGGGACCCAGCATACGTGGCCTCAAACCAGAGGACACACTTCACCAAGGGGCTGGGAGTTAGGCAGGCCGGAGGAGTCTCAAAACAGAGGGCCCATAGAAGAAAAAAGGTGAGGAATCCCGCAGTTGTAACCTCCCAGCAGGTGGCCAGGAGCAGCGAGGCTATGGGATCCAGGCCGGAGAGAACTCACAGCAGAGGGCCCTCATCATGAAACTGAGCAACCCATGGTTGGGACCTCAGAGCAGAAGGCCCACATTCCCATGGGGTTGGGAACCTGGCAGGAGTGTACTCGAACCACAGGGCGCATATCAGAAAATATTGGGAGCCCAGGAGTTAGGGTCTGACGCCAGAGGGCCCTCATTACCAGGGGAGGAGACACCCAGCAGGCACCAAATCCCACCAGAGGGCCGACGTCGCCAAGGCGGGGTGTGCCAGCCAGGCAGGAGTGACCTCAGAGAAGAGGGCCCACCTCACAGAAGTGTGAGGAACCCAACCAGGATCAGACTCTCACCGGAGGGCCCACATCACCAAGGGGATGGGAACCAGGCAGGAGTGTCCTCACACCAGTGGGGCCACATCAGCCAAAGGTGAGGAACCCAGCACATGTGGCCTCAAACCACAGGACACACATCACCAAGGGGCTAGGAGTGAGGCAGGTGTCTGGAGGGGCACATTTAACTCTAATTTCCCACCAGGAAGTGGAATGAACCAAAGTCTCAGAGTGCCGTGCCGGACCCTGATTACGGCCTGAAGCAAACCTGCGGTTCTGTGGCCAGTTTTCAAGGAAACGAGTTAAGAAAGGAAATCACGGGCACTGTAATTCACAAACCTGCAGTGTTATAAATGACAGCTATTGGCAAAATTATATGGAAGTAAGTCTGCAAAGAGGACTTGAAAACGAGGCAGAATTGCAGGAATCATATTTCAGGAGGTAGATTGGAATTGCATTTAAAGCATGTGAAAAGCGGCAGATCTTTGACAGTGATGCACTTGGACAAAAGTGCGTAAACATTTTTTCCTGAATATATTCAGGAAAAAACACATATGCCCTTTTTGGCCAACCAAGCACTCGAGAAATGGAAATCCGCACTACAGTGAAGTCTCATTTCCCATTCGTCAAAAGGGCCATCTGAAAAAAGTGTAAAAACCAGAAACACAGGACAGGCCATGGAGAACAGGGAGCCTTGTTATGCTGATGGGCGGGATGTAAATTGCCAACAGACACTCTGGAGATGTTTATGGTGTATCCCTAGGGCACTTCCACTTTTGGCCCTATAGCTTAGGAAAATTAAAATCAACAAGACACAGCCAACACAAAATTTAGGGCTGCTGTGTTTACAAGAACCTTGAGTCCAGTACAAATTAAATATCCCAGAAAGAAAAAAATGGATAAAGGAGTTGTGCTACTTACGTACAACGGAATATCACTCAGCAATGAAATCAATGTCATCAGGCCTGTAGCAGCAAATTGAGTGGATTTAAGTATGATGATTCTAAGAGAAATAGGTCACACAGAGAAAGAGAATTATCATAAGATATCACTAATAGAGAGAGTGTAAACTTGGCTACACATAAACTGAATTCCAAAACCGAACAGAGTCTCACATTTAGATAAAAACTTATGCTTGCTTAAGGGGAAAGTTGAGTTGGGGTGCTGTATAAAACCAGAGATTGAAATTAGCACACATACCGTTCCATAAGCCAAATATGTAATAGACAAGACCTACTCTTTGCTCAACGAAATAGACTCATCCATGGTGTATCACCTCACACCTGTTAGAATGGGCATCATCAGAAAATCTACAAACAACAAATGCTGGAAAGGGTGTGGAGATAAGGAACCCTCTTCCACTATTGTTGGGAATGTAAATTGATACAGTCACTGTGGAGAACATTATGGAGTTTCTTATAAAACTAAGAATAGAATTACCATATGATACAGCAATCGCACTACTGGGCATATACCCAGACAAAACCATAAATCAAAAAGAGACATTCACCGCAATGTTCATTGCATCACTATTTACAATATCCAGGTAATGGAAGCAACCTAAATGCCCACAGACAGACGAATGCATAAAGATGTGGTACATATATAAAATGGAATATTACTAAGCCATAAAAAGGAATGAAATTGGGTCATTTGTAGAGACGTTGATGGATCTAGAGACTGTCATACAGAGTGAAGTAAGTCAGAAAGAGAAAAACAAATCTTGTCTATTAATGCATATATGTGGAACCTAGAAAAATTGTACAGATGAACCGTTTTGCCAGGCAGAAATAGAGCAACAGATGTAGACAACAAACGTATGGACACCAAGGGGGGAAAGCTGTTGGGGGGTGGTGGTGGGAGGAGTTGAGAGATTGGGATTGGCATGTATACATTTATATGTATAAAATAGATAACCAAAAAGAACCTGCTGTATAAAAAAATAAAATAAAATTCAAATTACAAAAAGTAAAACAGAAAAAATATTCTTCCCTTCACATACATGTATTTATATGAATAAATTATTTCCATGCTTATATCTGTAAATACAAAAAAGAGGAATAAAATCTACCTTGAACCAAAAACGAAAAAAAGAAAAAAAAACAGAACCCACCAGTTACACAGAGGAAAACCGTATCAGGGCACTTGCTCCAGTTGTAAACAATTCTGAAGTTGGTCAGTGGTGGGGAATCATCTCCCATTCAGCCAGCAGGCCCCACGCAACAAGCGTCCTCATTGCAAAGCTGGGGGACCGTGCCGAGGCATCTGTGAGTAAACGTGGGCTGAGCCCCAGGCCAGCTGCTGTTGAAATGTTCCCACCCTTCCCAGGTAAAACACCTGAATATGTACAAGGACTTGAAAGCCTAGAGGAAGGGCCATGGAGCCACATGAGTGACAGCATGCCAGCCGACTTGGTGCCTGCAGGCCAGCCAGGATGGTCCTGGCCCTGGGTGCTCTTCTGGAAGCTTTCCATTTCCCTGCCTGAGATACCCCTGCTGTCCCGGCACCCACTGCTTTCTTCCTCACTCACCTCTGCCCAGGGAGAAATTCCAGCGGCAGGTATGGGTGACACATCCTCTTCTTTAGCAGGTGGCATCTTGGCAACTGCTGCAGAAAGTCCAGCAGAGCCCCACTCACACTGGGCCACCCACAAAGCCGTGGCCTCTCACTCCCTCCCACCAGTCCAGCCCCAAGACTGCTGACAGGGCAGAGAAAATGGCGTCAGGCACAGCTGCAGGGGCTCTTGCTGCCTGGAGCGGTGTTTATATTGATCTGAACCCAGGCACACCTGGGGAGGGCTGGCCGGCACGGTCGGGCTTCCCAGGCCAGCCAATAATCACCCCTCAGGGGCTCACAGTTGCAGAAACTGGAACTTGCTGAATCGGCCAGGTCCAAGGAACAGGTGTGGGCTCCTGAGAGTCAGGATAGACAAGGGGCTGCAGCTCTGGCTTGTTTTCTAATTATATTATCTGGCCCATGAGTGGGAGACAACTTCAAGAAAACCCTCTCCTAATGAGAGGAACCCAGGAGTCAGGGAGAGGAGGGGTGGCTGGTGGGTGGAGACAGAGGCCTGGTGCCCCGGGTGCAGTGGAAGTCTCTGGAAGACCAGGTGGAGGGAGGCCACACAGAGTGATGCCCAGGGTCACAGACCTGTCGGAGCTGCTGTTTGTTAGTTCAAGTCCTGCTCTGAGGTGCTCTGTGTCAGATCTGAGTGACAGATGAGATGGGAGTGCTCTGCAATGAGGGCGATATGCAGGGTTCCTGTGTTCCCAGCCCTGCCATGGTACCTGCAAGGGTAGCTCTGTATCCTGGGAGGGGCCTGACCACGAGAGCCCCATGGGCTGCAGGGGAACCTGCCCAGGGAACCCCATATCCTGGGAGGGGCCTGAACACGAGAGCCCCATGGGCTGGGGTGGGGGTGGGGTACCTGCCCAGGTGAGCTCCATATCCTGGGATTGGCCTGACCTCGAGAGCCCCATGGGCTGCTGGAGTCCTGGTAAAGGATGTCAGGACAGTCAGTGAAGCCACCGAGGATATACCTCCAGTAGTTCCTAAATCCTACACCCTGCTGGTCATTCTACCAACCACCAGGACATGGTATTCTGTATTAGTCTTCAATGATGCCTTCTTTTGTATTCTATTAGTCCCAGAGTCACAAGAAATTTTGGCTTGTGAGTGGCAGGACTCAACATACAACTAAAACAATACTTCCGGGCCGTGTTGCCCCAAGGGTTCAAAAATTCCCACACCATCTTTGGGGAAAGCTCAGCTAAAGAACTAAAAGTTCTACCTCTGGAAAAGGAAACACTCCTTCAATATGCAGACGACATTCTGATCGCCAGCCCTACTAAGGAGACCTCTGAACTACCAAGCCAATAAAGGATACAAGTTGTCCAAGAAAAAGCTCAAATATCACAGACTACGGTGACCTGCCTGGGCTTCATTCTCACAGAAGGTCGGAGAAGCCCATCCCAGGAAAGGGAAGAAACAATTTACAGCCTTACCCATTTCTGAAACTAGAAGACAGCTTAGGGGCTCCTGGGGAGGCCAGGGTTTGCTGCTTCTGGATCCCTAACTACAGTCTACTAGCTGGGCCTCTATATGAAACACTGAAAGGAAAAGATGATGATCCTTTTGAATAGAATGCAGAAGTGGCCTTTCAAGAATGGAAAGAGCAGTCAATTCAGACCCTTGCCCTGGAACTCCCTAATTTAGCTAAACCCTTTGACCTTTACATTCCTGGTGAACGGTGAATCGCCATTGGAGTATTAGTGCAAAACCTGGGACCACTTGAAATGGAACAATGCAAGAATGCGATCCAGGTAGGATAAACTACGGTCACCAAGGGGCTTGGCCCACCGCCACATCTGGCCAAGATACTGGCATTATCTGAAAACCTGGAAATCAGCAGCCCAAAAGGCCACCTCCCTCCGAAGGGAAAAGGACCCCACGTGGTGATCCTCACACCCAACCATGCCCTGAAGTTGCAGGGTTGGCTCCATGGGCACACTGACCTTGAGCGAGGAGGCCCTCCAACTCCAACCTCCATAGAGATAACCGGGGCAAAGTGGCACCATGAAGACTCGTGTGAAGGTGTCTGCACGGGCAAATTTAACGCTCATTTCCCACCAGGAAGAGGAATTAACCAAAGGCTCAGCATGCCCTGCCGGAACCAGATTAGGGCCTGAAGCAATCCTGCGGGTTTGCGGCCAGCTCACAAGAAAGCGAGTTGAAGAAAGGAGCACAGGGACACTGTAATTCACAAACCTGCAGAGTTATAAATGACAGCTATCACCCAAAAATATATTGAAGGAAGGCTGCGAAGAGGACTTGAAAGCGGGGCAGAATTGCAAGAAAACGATTTCAGGGGGTAGACTGGAATTGCATTTAAAGCATAGGAAAAGAGGCAGAACGTCGACAATGATGCACTTGGCCAAAAAGGGCGTATGCGTTTTTTCCTGAATATATTCAGGAAAAAACGCATACGCCCTTTTTGGCCAACCAAGCAAGCATGTTAAAGTAATCTGCACTACAATGAAGTCTCACTACCCCCCGATCAAAAGGGCCATCTGAAAAAAGTGTAAAATCCAGAAAGGCAGCCCAGGCCATGGAGAACAGAGAGCCTTGTTATTCTGATGGGCGGGATGTAAATTGCCAACAGCCACTCTGGAGATGTGTATGGTGTTTCCTCAAAAACCTAAAAAACAAAGCAACGGAGCCTACGGCATTAACACTTATTTTCCTATAGCTTAGGGAAATTAAAATCAAAAACACACAGCCACCGCAAAGTTTCTGTTTACAGCTCTGTTTACAAGAACCTCGTCTACGGTACAAGTTAAATATCCCAGAAAGCGAAAAATGGATAAAGAAGTGTGGTACGTACGTACAAAGGAATATCACTCACCAATGAAATCTATGTCATCAGGCCTGTCACGTCATAATGAGTGGATTCAGGTACGATGATTCTAAGTGAAATAAGTCACACAGAAAATGAAACATCATAAGATATCACTAATACACGGAATGTAAACTTGGCTACACATGAACTGAATAACAGAACAGGGTCTCAAATTTAGAAAACCAACTTATGCTTGCTTAAGGGGAAAGGTGAGTTGTGGTGCTGCATAAAACCAGAGATAGAAATTAGCACAGATACCTTTCCATAAGCCAAATATGTAATAGTCAAGACCTAGCCCTTGCTCAACGAAATGGACTAAACACCCCATATTCAACGCCTAGGATTACACATGACTAGTAAGAACCTTCAAACCCATGGATTTATATGTCTCCGTAAGAGACTCAAGTGTGTGTACAGCGGCATGAATGCAGCAGAGACAATCCGATAAAACCCATTATCAAAATGAATTACAAAAACAAACACAATGACAGTGAAATAGAGAGCAATTCTTAAATAATTCATTCAGGGCTTGTGATGCAACCTGGATTTACCACATCTACACCCAGAGCTGAGTGAGACATAAGGCTGGACACTTCGGGCTGATAGCATTGGTGAGGTTCGATGAGCAAATGCAGACCCTTTGAAGTCATACTGCATGGTACCCATTCCATGGGTCCCAACTCTCCAGGTTTAAGGGATTCTTCCTTCAGCTAAAACATGCATGGGAAACCCACAGTACAGTGCACTGTGTGACCGGGAAACGTTTTCAAATGCATCTCAGTTTTCGTCCCCTTTTACTCGGGTTCACCATTCCAGACCGTTTACTAACACTCTCCCCACTTGGAGAGTCAGTGCCTTTAACCTCCTGTTTGGCACAGTTTGCAATTTCTGCGCAAGATGAACAGGAATAGGGAGAACCAATGAGAGACTAGCTGTAGGTGTCTGGACGGGCAAATGGAACGCTCATTTCCCACCAGGAAGAGGAATTAACCAAAGGCTCAGCATGCCGTGCCGGAACCAGATTAGGGCCTGAAGCATTCCTGCGGGTTTGCGGCCAGCTCACAAGAAAGCGAGTTGAAGAAAGGAGCTCAGGGGCACTGTAATTCACAAACCTGCAGAGTTATAAATGACAGCTATCGTCCAAAAATATATTGAAGGAAGGCTGCGAAGAGGACTGGAAAGCGGGGCAGAATTGCAGGAAAACGAGTTCAGGGGCAGACTGGAATTGCATTTAAAGCATAAGGAAAGAGACAGAAAGTCGACAATGATGCACTTGGTCAAAAAGGGCGTATGCGTTTTTTCCTGAATATATTCAAGAAAAAACACATACGCCCTTTTTGGCCAAACAAGCAAGCCTGTAAAGAAATCTGCATTACAATGAAGTCTCACTGCCCCCCTGTCAAAAGGGACATCTGAAAAAAGTGAAAAATCCAGAAAGGCAGGACAGGCCATGGAGAACAGGGAGCCTTGTTATGCTGATGGGCGGGATGTAACTTGCCAACAGCCACTCTGGAGAAGTGTATGGTGTTTCCTCAAACACCTAAAAAACTAAGCAACGGAGCCTACGGCACTTCAACTTATGGTTCTATAGCTTAGGGAAATTAAAATCAAAAAGACACAGCCACCCATAAATTTTGGACGGCTCTGCTTACAAGAACCTCATTTACGGTACAAGTGAAATATCCCAGAAAGCAAAAAATGGATAAAGAAGTTGTTGTACGTACGTACAATGGAATATCACTCAGCAATGAAATCTATGTCATGAGGCCCGTCGCGGCATAATGAGTGGATTCAGGTACGATCATTCTAAGTTAACTAAGTCACACAGAAAAAGAAACACCATAAGATATCTCAAATACACGGAATGCAAACATGGCTGCACATGAACTCAATTACAAAACAGAAAAGGGTCTCAAATTTAGAAAACCAACTTATGCTTGCTTAAGGGGAAAGGTGAGTTGTGGTGCTGCATAAAACCAGAGATTGAAATTAGCACAAATACCTTTCCATAAGCAAATATGTAATAGTCAGGATCTACTCCTTGCTCCACGAAATGGACTCAACACCCCATATTCAATGCCTAGGAATATACCTGAATAGTAAGAATCTGAAAACCCATGGATTTATATGTCTCCATAAGAGAATCAAGCATGTGTACGGCGGCATAAACGCAGCAGTGAAAATCCGATAAATCCCATTATCAAAATAAATTACAAAAACAAAACACAATGACAGTGAAATAGAGACCAATTCTTAAATAATTCATTCAGGGCTTGTGATGCAACGTGGATTTACCACATCTACACCCCGAGCTGAGTGAGACATAAGGCTGGACACTTCGGGCTGATAGCATTGGTGACGTTCGGTGAGCAAAGGCAACCCTTTGAAGTCATACTGCGTGGTACCCATTCCATGGGTCCCAACTCTCCAGGTTGAAGGGATTCTTCCTTCAGGTAAAACATGCATGGGCAACCCAGAATATGGTCCACCGTGTGACCGGGAAAACTTTTTAAATGCGTCTCAGTTTTCGTCCCCTCGTACTCGGTTTTACCATTCCAGACGCTTTACTAACACTCTCCCCACTTGGAGAGTCAGTGCCTTTAACCTCCTGTTTGGCACAGTTTGGAATTTCTGCGCAAGATGAACAGGAATAGGGAGAACCAATGAGAGATTAGCTGTAGGTGTCTGCACGAACAAATTTAACGCTCATTTCCCACCAGGAAGAGGAATTAGCCAAAGGCTCAGCATGCCGTGTCGGAACCAGATTAGGGCCTGAAGCAATCCTGCGGTTTTGCGGCCAGCTCACAAGAAAGCGAGTTGAAGAAAGGAGCTCAGGGGCACTGTAATTCACAAACCTGCAGAGTTATAAATGACAGCTATCGTCCAAAAATATATTGAAGTAAGGCTGCAAAGAGGACTTGAACGCGGGGCAGAATTCCAGGAATACGATTTCAGGAGGTAGACGGGAAGTCCTCTGAAAGTATAGGAGAAGAGGCAGAACCTCGACAATGATGCACTTGGTCAAAAAGGGCATATGCGTTTCTTCCAGGGCCCTTATTAAAGAGGGTAGGAGGCTCCCAGCATGCTTCAGTGGCCAACAGAGGGCCTACGTCGCCAAGGCGACATGAGCCATCCAGGCAGGAGTGACCTCACATCAGAGGGCCCACCTCACAGAAGGGTAAGGAACCCAGTCAAGATCAGACTCTCACCAGAGTGCCCACATAAGCAAGGGGCTGGGAACCAGGCAGGAGTGTCCTCACACACGTGGGGCCACATCATCGAAAGTTGAGGTACCCAGCACATGTGGCCTCAAACCAGAGGACCCACATCACCATGGGTCTCGGAGCGAGGCAGGCAGGATTAACCTCAAAACACATGGCCCATTGTATAAAAAAGGTGAGGAATCCAGCAGTTGGAACATCCCAGCAGGCGGCCCAGAGCACTGAGGCTATGGGATCCAGGCAGTGATGAACTCACAACAGAGGGCCCTCATCGTGATACTGTAAGCAACCCAGCCGTTGTAACCTCAGAGCACAAGGCCCACATCCCCATGGGGAAGGGAACCAAGCAGGAGTGTCATCGCACCAGTGGGCACACATCAGAAAAGGTGGGGAGCCCATCAGTTAGGGCCGGACGCCAGAGGGCCCTCATCACTGAGGAGAGGAGGCTCCCAGCAAGCTCCAACTGCTACCAGAAGGCCGACGTCGCCAATGCAGGGTGTGCCAGCCAGGCAGGAGTGACCTCAGAGCAGAGGGCCAACCACACAAAAGTGTGAGGAACCCAAAGAGGATCAGACTCTCACCGGAGGGCCCACATCACCAAGGGAATGGAAACCAGGCAGGAGTGTTCTCACACCAGTGTGGTCACATCACCGAAATGTGACGGACCCAGCACACGTGGCCTCAAACTACAGGACACACATCACCAAGGGGCTGGGAGTGAGGCAGGCAGGAGGAGCCTCCAAACAGAGGGCCCATAGCGTAAAAAAGGTGAGGAATCCCGCAGTTGGAACCTCCCAGCAGGTGGCCAGGAGCAGCGAGGCTATGGAATCCAGGCCTGACTGAACTCAAAACAGAGGGCCCTCATTATGAAACTGTGAGCAACCCAGCCGTTGGGACCTTAGAGCAGAAGGCCCACATCCCCATGGGGTTGGGATCCTGGCAGGAGTGTACTCGCACCACAGGGCGCACATCAGAAACTTTTGGGAGCCCAGGAGTTAGGGTCTGACGCCAGAGGGCCCTCATTACCGAGGGGAGGAGACTCCCAGCAGGCACCAACTCCCAACTGAGGGCCCACGTCGCCACGTTGACGTGTGCCAGCCAGGCAGGAGTGACCTCACAGCAGAGGGCCTACCTCACAGAAGGGTGAGGAACCCAGCCAGGATAAGACTCTCACCAGAGGGCCCACATCACCAAGGGGATCGGAACAAGGCAGGAGTGTCCTCACACCAGTGTGGCCACATTATAGAAAGGTGAGGAACCCAGCACATGTGGCCTAAACCAGAGGACCCACATTTCCAAGGTGCTCCGAGTGAGGCAGGCAGGAGTAGCCTAACAACACAGGGCCCACAGAATAAAAAATGTGAGGAATCCAGCAGTTTGAACCTCCCAGCAGGTGGCCCAGAGCATGGAGTCTATGGGATCCAGGCCACAGTGAACTCACAGCAGAGGGCCCACATCATGAAACTGTGAGCAACCCAGCCAGTGGGACCTCAGAGCAGAAGGCCCACATCCCCATGGGGATGGGAACCTCGCAGGAGTGTCCTCGCACAACTTAGCACGTATCAGAAAATGTGGGAACCCAGCAGTTATGGCCTGACGCCAGAGGGCCCTCATCACGGAGGAGAGGAGGCTACCAGCAGGCTCCAAATGCCACCAGAGGGCCGACGTCACCAAGGCAATGGGAGCAAGCCAGGCAGGAGTTACCTCACAGCAGAGGGCCCACCTCCCAGAAGTGTGAGGAATCCAGACAGGATCAGACTCTCACCAGAGGGCCCCCATCACCAAGGGGATGGGAACCAGGCAGGAGTGTCCTCACACCAGTGGGGCCACATCAATAAAGGTGAGGAAACCGGTACATGTGGCCTTAAACCAGAGGACCTACATCACAAATGGGCTGGGAGTGAGTCAGGAAGTAGGAGCATGAAAACACAGGACCCAAAGAATAAAAAAGGTAAGGAATCCAGCAGTAGGAACCTCCCAGCAGGCCACTCAGAGCACAGAGGCTATGGGATCTAGGCCTGGGTGAACTAACACCAGAGAGCCAACATCATGAAACGGTGAACAACACAGGTGTTGGGACCTTAGAGCAGAAGGCCCACATGCCCATGGGGATGGGAACCTCGCAGGAGTGTCCTCGCACCACTTAGCACGTATCAGAAAATGTGGGTACCCAGCAGTTAGGGCCTGAGGCAAGAGGGCCCCCATCACCGAGGGGAGGTTCCCAGCAGGCTCCAACTGCCACAAGAGGGCCGATGTTGCCCAGGTGGGGTGTGCCAGCCAGGCAGGAGTGACCTCACAGCAGAGGGCCCCCCTCACAGAAGGGTGAGGAACCCAGGCAGGATCAGACTCTCACCAGAGGGCCCACATCATCAAGGGGATAGGAACCAGGCAGGAGTGTCCTCACACCAGTGGGGCCACATCATCGAAAGGCGAGGGACCCAGCATACGTGGCCTCAAACCAGAGGACACACATCACCAAGGGGCTGGGAGTGAGGCAGGCAGGAGGAGTCTCAAAACAGAGGGCCCATAGAAGAAAAAAGGTGAGGAATCCCGCAGTTGGAACCTCCCAGCAGGTGGCCAGGAGCAGCGAGGTTATGGGATCCAGGCCGGAGAGAACTCACAGCAGAGGGCCCTCATCATGAAACTGAGCAACCCACGGTTGGGACCTCAGAGCAGAAGGCCCACATTCCCATGGTGTTGGGAACCTGGCAGGAGTGTACGCGAACCACAGGGCACATATCAGAAAATATTGGGAGCCCAGGAGTTAGGGTCTGACGCCAGAGGGCCCTCATTACCGAGGGGAGGAGACACCCAGCAGGCACCAAATCCCACCAGAGGGCCGACGTCGCCAAGGCGGGGTGTGCCAGCCAGGCAGGAGTGACCTCAGAGAAGAGGGCCCACCTCACAGAAGTGTGAGGAACCCAACCAGGATCAGACTCTCACCGGAGGGCCCACATCACCAAGGGGATGGGAACCAGGCAGGAGTGTCCTCACACCAGTGGGGCCACATCAGCCAAAGGTGAGGAACCCAGCACATGTGGCCTCAAACCACAGGACACACATCACCAAGGGGCTAGGAGTGAGGCAGGTGTCTGGAGGGGCACATTTAACTCTAATTTCCCACCAGGAAGTGGAATGAACCAAAGTCTCAGAGTGCCGTGCCGGACCCTGATTACGGCCTGAAGCAAACCTGCGGTTCTGTGGCCAGTTTTCAAGGAAACGAGTTAAGAAAGGAAATCACGGGCACTGTAATTCACAAACCTGCAGTGTTATAAATGACAGTTATTGGCAAAATTATATGGAAGTAAGTCTGCAAAGAGGACTTGAAAACGAGGCAGAATTGCAGGAATCATATTTCAGGAGGTAGATTGGAATTGCATTTAAAGCATGTGAAAAGCAGCAGATCTTTGACAGTGATGCACTTGGACAACAGTGCGTAAACATTTTTTCCTGAATATATTCAGGAAAAAACACATATGCCCTTTTTGGCCAACCAAGCACTCGAGAAATGGAAATCCGCACTACAATGAAGTCTCATTTCCCATTCGTCAAAAGGGCCATCTGAAAAAAGTGTAAAAACCAGAAACACAGGACAGGCCATGGAGAACAGGGAGCCTTGTTATGCTGATGGGCGGGATGTAAATTGCCAACAGACACTCTGGAGATGTTTATGGTGTATCCTGAAACATCTGAAAAACAAAGCTACAGACCCTAGGGCACTTCCACTTTTGGCCCTATAGCTTAGGAAAATTAAAATCAACAAGACACAGCCAACACAAAATTTAGGGCTGCTGTGTTTACAAGAACCTTGAGTCCAGTACAAATTAAATATCCCAGAAAGAAAAAAATGGATAAAGGAGTTGTGCTACTTACGTACAACGGAATATCACTCAGCAATGAAATCAATGTCATCAGGCCTGTAGCAGCAAATTGAGTGGATTTAAGTATGATGATTCTAAGAGAAATAGGTCACACAGAGAAAGAGAATTATCATAAGATATCACTAATAGAGAGAGTGTAAACTTGGCTACACATAAACTGAATTCCAAAACCGAACAGAGTCTCACATTTAGATAAAAACTTATGCTTGCTTAAGGGGAAAGTTGAGTTGGGGTGCTGTATAAAACCAGAGATTGAAATTAGCACACATACCGTTCCATAAGCCAAATATGTAATAGACAAGACCTACTCTTTGCTCAACGAAATAGACTCATCCATGGTGTATCACCTCACACCTGTTAGAATGGGCATCATCAGAAAATCTAAAAACAACAAATGCTGGAAAGGGTGTGGTGATAAGGAACCCTCTTCCACTATTGTTGGGAATGTAAATTGATACAGTCACTGTGGAGAACATTATGGAGTTTCTTATAAAACTAAGAATAGAATTACCATATGATACAGCAATCCCACTACTGGGCATATACCCAGACAAAACCATAAATCAAAAAGAGACATTCACCGCAATGTTCATTGCATCACTATTTACAATATCCAGGTAATGGAAGCAACCTAAATGCCCACAGACAGACGAATGCATAAAGATGTGGTACATATATAAAATGAAATATTACTAAGCCATAAAAAGGAATGAAATTGGGTCATTTGTAGAGACGTTGATGGATCTAGAGACTGTCATACAGAGTGAAGTAAGTCAGAAAGAGAAAAACAAATCTTGTCTATTAATGCATATATGTGGAACCTAGAAAAATTGTACAGATGAACCGTTTTGCCAGGCAGAAATAGAGCAACAGATGTAGACAACAAACGTATGGACACCAAGGGGGGAAAGCTGTTGGGGGGTGGTGGTGGGAGGAGTTGAGAGATTGGGATTGGCATATATACATTTATATGTATAAAATAGATAACTAAAAAGAACCTGCTGTATAAAAAAATAAAATAAAATTCAAATTACAAAAAGTAAAACAGAAAAAATATTCTTCCCTTCACATACATGTATTTATATGAATAAATTATTTCCATGCTTATATCTGTAAATACAAAAAAGAGGAATAAAATCTACCTTGAACCAAAAACGAAAAAAAGAAAAAAAAACAGAACCCACCAGTTACACAGAGGAAAACCGTATCAGGGCACTTGCTCCAGTTGTAAACAATTCTGAAGTTGGTCAGTGGTGGGGAATCATCTCCCATTCAGCCAGCAGGCCCCACGCAACAAGCGTCCTCATTGCAAAGCTGGGGGACCGTGCCGAGGCATCTGTGAGTAAACGTGGGCTGAGCCCCAGGCCAGCTGCTGCTGAAATGTTCCCACCCTTCCCAGGTAAAACACCTGAATATGTACAAGGACTTGAAAGCCTAGAGGAAGGGCCATGGAGCCACATGAGCGACAGCATGCCAGCCGACTTGGTGCCTGCAGGCCAGCCAGGATGGTCCTGGCCCTGGGTGCTCTTCTGGAAGCTTTCCATTTCCCTGCCTGAGATACCCCTGCTGTCCCGGCACCCACTGCTTTCTTCCTCACTCACCTCTGCCCAGGGAGAAATTCCAGCGGCAGGTATGGGTGACACATCCTCTTCTTTAGCAGGTGGCATCTTGGCAACTGCTGCAGAAAGTCCAGCAGAGCCCCACTCACACTGGGCCACCCACAAAGCCGTGGCCTCTCACTCCCTCCCACCAGTCCAGCCCCAAGACTGCTGACAGGGCAGAGAAAATGGCGTCAGGCACAGCTGCAGGGGCTCTTGCTGCCTGGAGCGGTGTTTATATTGATCTGAACCCAGGCACACCTGGGGAGGTCTGGCCGGCAAGGTCGGGCTTCCCAGGCCAGCCAATAATCACCCCTCAGGGGCTCACAGTTGCAGAAACTGGAACTTGCTGAATCGGCCAGGTCCAAGGAACAGGTGTGGGCTCCTGAGAGTCAGGATAGACAAGGGGCTGCAGCTCTGGCTTGTTTTCTAATTATATTATCTGGCCCATGAGTGGGAGACAACTTCAAGAAAACCCTCTCCTAATGAGAGGAACCCAGGAGTCAGGGAGAGGAGGGGTGGCTGGTGGGTGGAGACAGAGGCCTGGTGCCCCGGGTGCAGTGGAAGTCTCTGGAAGACCAGGTGGAGGGAGGCCACACAGAGTGATGCCCAGGGTCACAGACCTGTCGGAGCTGCTGTTTGTTAGTTCAAGTCCTGCTCTGAGGTGCTCTGTGTCAGATCTGAGTGACAGGTGAGCTGGGAGTGCTCTGCAATGAGGGCGATATGCACGGTTCCTGTGTTCCCAGCCCTGCCATGGTACCTGCAAGGGTAGCTCTGTATCCTGGGAGGGGCCTGACCACGAGAGCCCCATGGGCTGCAGGGGAACCTGCCCAGGGAACCCCATATCCTGGGAGGGGCCTGAACACGAGAGCCCCATGGGCTGGGGTGGGGGTGGGGTACCTGCCCAGGTGAGCTCCATATCCTGGGATTGGCCTGACCTCGAGAGCCCCATGGGCTGCTGGAGTCCTGGTAAAGGATGTCAGGACAGTCAGTGAAGCCACCGAGGATATACCTCCAGTAGTTCCTAAATCCTACACCCTGCTGGTCATTCTACCAACCACCAGGACATGGTATTCTGTATTAGTCTTCAATGATGCCTTCTTTTGTATTCTATTAGTCCCAGAGTCACAAGAAATTTTGGCTTGTGAGTGGCAGGACTCAACATACAACTAAAACAATACTTCCGGGCCGTGTTGCCCCAAGGGTTCAAAAATTCCCACACCATCTTTGGGGAAAGCTCAGCTAAAGAACTGAAAGTTCTACCTCTGGAAAAGGAAACACTCCTTCAATATGCAGACGACATTCTGATCGCCAGCCCTACTCAGGAGACCTCTGAACTACCAAGCCAATAAAGGATACAAGTTGTCCAAGAAAAAGCTCAAATATCACAGACTACGGTGACCTGCCTGGGCTTCATTCTCACAGAAGGTCGGAGAAGCCCATCCCAGGAAAGGGAAGAAACAATTTACAGCCTTACCCATTTCTGAAACTAGAAGACAGCTTAGGGTTTCCTGGGGAGACCAGGGATTGCTGCTTCTGGATGCCTAACTACAGTCTACTAGCTGGGCCTCTATATGAAACACTGAAAGGAAAAGATGATGATCCTTTTGAATAGAATGCAGAAGTGGCCTTTCAAGAATGGAAAGAGCAGTCAATTCAGACCCTTGCCCTGGAACTCCCTAATTTAGCTAAACCCTTTGACCTTTACATTCCTGGTAAACGGTGAATCGCCATTGGAGTATTAGTGCAAAACCTGGGACCACTTGAAATGGAACAATGCAAGAATGCGATCCAGGTAGGATAAACTACGGTCACCAAGGGGCTTGGCCCACCGCCACATCTGGCCAAGATACTGGCAGTATCTGAAAACCTGGAAATCAGCAGCCCAAAAGGCCACCTCCCTCCTAAGGGAAAAGGACCCCACGTGGTGATCCTAACACCCAACCATGCCCTGAAGTTGCAGGGTTGGCTCCATGGGCACACTGACCTTGAGCGAGGAGGCCCTCCAACTCCAACCTCCATAGAGATAACCGGGGCAAAGTGGCACCATGAAGACTCGTGTGAAGGTGTCTGCACGGGCAAACTTAACGCTCATTTCCCACCAGGAAGAGGAATTAGCCAAAGGCTCAGCATGCCGTGTCGGAACCAGATTAGGGCCTGAAGCAATCCTGCGGTTTTGCGGCCAGCTCACAAGAAAGCGAGTTGAAGAAAGGAGCTCAGGGGCACTGTAATTCACAAACCTGCAGAGTTATAAATGACAGCTATCGTCCAAAAATATATTGAAGTAAGGCTGCAAAGAGGACTTGAACGCGGGGCAGAATTCCAGGAATACGATTTCAGGAGGTAGACGGGAAGTCCTCTGAAAGTATAGGAGAAGAGGCAGAACCTCGACAATGATGCACTTGGTCAAAAAGGGCATATGCGTTTCTTCCAGGGCCCTTATTAAAGAGGGTAGGAGGCTCCCAGCATGCTTCAGTGGCCAACAGAGGGCCTACGTCGCCAAGGCGACATGAGCCATCCAGGCAGGAGTGACCTCACATCAGAGGGCCCACCTCACAGAAGGGTAAGGAACCCAGTCAAGATCAGACTCTCACCAGAGTGCCCACATAAGCAAGGGGCTGGGAACCAGGCAGGAGTGTCCTCACACCCGTGGGGCCACATCATCGAAAGTTGAGGTACCCAGCACATGTGGCCTCAAACCAGAGGACCCACATCACCATGGGTCTCGGAGCGAGGCAGGCAGGATTAACCTCAAAACACATGGCCCATTGTATAAAAAAGGTGAGGAATCCAGCAGTTGGAACATCCCAGCAGGCGGCCCAGAGCACCGAGGCTATGGGATCCAGGCAGTGATGAACTCACAACAGAGGGCCCTCATCGTGATACTGTAAGCAACCCAGCCGTTGTAACCTCAGAGCACAAGGCCCACATCCCCATGGGGAAGGGAACCAAGCAGGAGTGTCATCGCACCAGTGGGCACACATCAGAAAAGGTGGGGAGCCCAGCAGTTAGGGCCGGACGCCAGAGGGCCCTCATCACTGAGGAGAGGAGGCTCCCAGCAAGCTCCAACTGCTACCAGAAGGCCGACGTCGCCAATGCAGGGTGTGCCAGCCAGGCAGGAGTGACCTCAGAGCAGAGGGCCAACCACACAAAAGTGTGAGGAACCCAAAGAGGATCAGACTCTCACCGGAGGGCCCACATCACCAAGGGAATGGAAACCAGGCAGGAGTGTTCTCACACCAGTGTGGTCACATCACCGAAATGTGATGGACCCAGCACACGTGGCCTCAAACTACAGGACACACATCACCAAGGGGCTGGGAGTGAGGCAGGCAGGAGGAGCCTCCAAACAGAGGGCCCATAGTGTAAAAAAGGTGAGGAATCCCGCAGTTGGAACCTCCCAGCAGGTGGCCAGGAGCAGCGAGGCTATGGGGTGCAGGCCTGACTGAACTCAAAACAGAGGGCCCTCATTATGAAACTGTGAGCAACCAAGCCGTTGGGACCTTAGAGCAGAAGGCCCACATCCCCATGGGGTTGGGATCCTGGCAGGAGTGTACTCGCACCATGGGGCGCACATCAGAAACTTTTGGGAGCCCAGGAGTTAGGGTCTGACGCCAGAGGGCCCTCATTACCGAGGGGAGGAGACTCCCAGCAGGCACCAACTCCCAACTGAGGGCCCACGTCGCCACGTTGACGTGTGCCAGCCAGGCAGGAGTGACCTCACAGCAGAGGGCCTACCTCACAGAAGGGTGAGGAACCCAGCCAGGATAAGACTCTCACCAGAGGGCCCACATCACCAAGGGGATCGGAACAAGGCAGGAGTGTCCTCACACCAGTGTGGCCACATTATAGAAAGGTGAGGAACCCAGCACATGTGGCCTAAACCAGAGGACCCACATTTCCAAGGTGCTCCGAGTGAGGCAGGCAGGAGTAGCCTAACAACACAGGGCCCACAGAATAAAAAATGTGAGGAATCCAGCAGTTTGAACCTCCCAGCAGGTGGTCCAGAGCATGGAGTCTATGAGATCCAGGCCACAGTGAACTCACAGCAGAGGGCCCACATCATGAAACTGTGAGCAACCCAGCCAGTGGGACCTCAGAGCAGAAGACCCACATCCCCATGGGGATGGGAACCTCGCAGGAGTGTCCTCGCACAACTTAGCACGTATCAGAAAATGTGGGAACCCAGCAGTTATGGCCTGGCGCCAGAGGGCCCTCATCACGGAGGAGAGGAGGCTACCAGCAGGCTCCAAATGCCACCAGAGGGCCGACGTCACCAAGGCAATGGGAGCAAGCCAGGCAGGAGTTACCTCACAGCAGAGGGCCCACCTCCCAGAAGTGTGAGGAATCCAGACAGGATCAGACTCTCACCAGAGGGCCCCCATCACCAAGGGGATGGGAACCAGGCAGGAGTGTCCTCACACCAGTGGGGCCACATCAATAAAGGTGAGGAAACCGGTACATGTGGCCTTAAACCAGAGGACCTACATCACAAATGGGCTGGGAGTGAGTCAGGAAGTAGGAGCATGAAAACACAGGACCCAAAGAATAAAAAAGGTAAGGAATCCAGCAGTAGGAACCTCCCAGCAGGCCGCTCAGAGCACAGAGGCTATGGGATCTAGGCCTGGGTGAACTAACACCAGAGAGCCAACATCATGAAACGGTGAACAACACAGGTGTTGGGACCTTAGAGCAGAAGGCCCACATGCCCATGGGGATGGGAACCTCGCAGGAGTGTCCTCGCACCACTTAGCACGTATCAGAAAATGTGGGTACCCAGCAGTTAGGGCCTGAGGCAAGAGGGCCCCCATCACCGAGGGGAGGTTCCCAGCAGGCTCCAACTGCCACAAGAGGGCCGATGTTGCCCAGGTGGGGTGTGCCAGCCAGGCAGGAGTGACCTCACCGCAGAGGGCACCCCTCACAGAAGGGTGAGGAACCCAGGCAGGATCAGACTCTCACCAGAGGGCCCACATCATCAAGGGGATAGGAACCAGGCAGGAGTGTCCTCACACCAGTGGGGCCACATCATCGAAAGGCGAGGGACCCAGCATACGTGGCCTCAAACCAGAGGACACACATCACCAAGGGGCTGGGAGTGAGGCAGGCAGGAGGAGTCTCAAAACAGAGGGCCCATAGAAGAAAAAAGGTGAGGAATCCCACAGTTGGAACCTCCCAGCAGGTGGCCAGGAGCAGCGAGGTTATGGGATCCAGGCCGGAGAGAACTCACAGCAGAGGGCCCTCATCATGAAACTGAGCAACCCACGGTTGGGACCTCAGAGCAGAAGGCCCACATTCCCATGGGGTTGGGAACCTGGCAGGAGTGTACTCGAACCACAGGGCGCATATCAGAAAATATTGGGAGCCCAGGAGTTAGGGTCTGACGCCAGAGGGCCCTCATTACCGAGGGGAGGAGACACCCAGCAGGCACCAAATCCCACCAGAGGGCCGACGTCGCCAAGGCGGGGTGTGCCAGCCAGGCAGGAGTGACCTCAGAGAAGAGGGCCCACCTCACAGAAGTGTGAGGAACCCAACCAGGATCAGACTCTCACCGGAGGGCCCACATCACCAAGGGGATGGGAACCAGGCAGGAGTGTCCTCACACCAGTGGGGCCACATCAGCCAAAGGTGAGGAACCCAGCACATGTGGCCTCAAACCACAGGACACACATCACCAAGGGGCTAGGAGTGAGGCAGGTGTCTGGAGGGGCACATTTAACTCTAATTTCCCACCAGGAAGTGGAATGAACCAAAGTCTCAGAGTGCCGTGCCGGACCCTGATTACGGCCTGAAGCAAACCTGCGGTTCTGTGGCCAGTTTTCAAGGAAACGAGTTAAGAAAGGAAATCACGGGCACTGTAATTCACAAACCTGCAGTGTTATAAATGACAGCTATTGGCAAAATTATATGGAAGTAAGTCTGCAAAGAGGACTTGAAAACGAGGCAGAATTGCAGGAATCATATTTCAGGAGGTAGATTGGAATTGCATTTAAAGCATGTGAAAAGCGGCAGATCTTTGACAGTGATGCACTTGGACAAAAGTGCGTAAACATTTTTTCCTGAATATATTCAGGAAAAAACACATATGCCCTTTTTGGCCAACCAAGCACTCGAGAAATGGAAATCCGCACTACAATGAAGTCTCATTTCCCATTCGTCAAAAGGGCCATCTGAAAAAAGTGTAAAAACCAGAAACACAGGACAGGCCATGGAGAACAGGGAGCCTTGTTATGCTGATGGGCGGGATGTAAATTGCCAACACACACTCTGGAGATGTTTATGGTGTATCCTGAAACATCTGAAAAACAAAGCTACAGACCCTAGGGCACTTCCACTTTTGGCCCTATAGCTTAGGAAAATTAAAATCAACAAGACACAGCCAACACAAAATTTAGGGCTGCTGTGTTTACAAGAACCTTGAGCCCAGTACAAATTAAATATCCCAGAAAGAAAAAAATGGATAAAGGAGTTGTGCTACTTACGTACAACGGAATATCACTCAGCAATGAAATCAATGTCATCAGGCCTGTAGCAGCAAATTGAGTGGATTTAAGTATGATGATTCTAAGAGAAATAGGTCACACAGAGAAAGAGAATTATCATAAGATATCACTAATAGAGAGAGTGTAAACTTGGCTACACATAAACTGAATTCCAAAACCGAACAGAGTCTCACATTTAGATAAAAACTTATGCTTGCTTAAGGGGAAAGTTGAGTTGGGGTGCTGTATAAAACCAGAGATTGAAATTAGCACACATACCGTTCCATAAGCCAAATATGTAATAGACAAGACCTACTCTTTGCTCAACGAAATAGACTCATCCATGGTGTATCACCTCACACCTGTTAGAATGGGCATCATCAGAAAATCTAAAAACAACAAATGCTGGAAAGGGTGTGGAGATAAGGAACCCTCTTCCACTATTGTTGGGAATGTAAATTGATACAGTCACTGTGGAGAACATTATGGAGTTTCTTATAAAACTAAGAATAGAATTACCATATGATACAGCAATCCCACTACTGGGCATATACCCAGACAAAACCATAAATCAAAAAGAGACATTCACCGCAATGTTCATTGCATCACTATTTACAATATCCAGGTAATGGAAGCAACCTAAATGCCCACAGACAGACGAATGCATAAAGATGTGGTACATATATAAAATGAAATATTACTAAGCCATAAAAAGGAATGAAATTGGGTCATTTGTAGAGACGTTGATGGATCTAGAGACTGTCATACAGAGTGAAGTAAGTCAGAAAGAGAAAAACAAATCTTGTCTATTAATGCATATATGTGGAACCTAGAAAAATTGTACAGATGAACCGTTTTGCCAGGCAGAAATAGAGCAACAGATGTAGACAACAAACGTATGGACACCAAGGGGGGAAAGCTGTTGGGGGGTGGTGGTGGGAGGAGTTGAGAGATTGGGATTGGCATATATACATTTATATGTATAAAATAGATAACTAAAAAGAACCTGCTGTATAAAAAAATAAAATAAAATTCAAATTACAAAAAGTAAAACAGAAAAAATATTCTTCCCTTCACATACATGTATTTATATGAATAAATTATTTCCATGCTTATATCTGTAAATACAAAAAAGAGGAATAAAATCTACCTTGAACCAAAAACGAAAAAAAGAAAAAAAAACAGAACTCACCAGTTACACAGAGGAAAACCGTATCAGGGCACTTGCTCCAGTTGTAAACAATTCTGAAGTTGGTCAGTGGTGGGGAATCATCTCCCATTCAGCCAGCAGGCCCCACGCAACAAGCGTCCTCATTGCAAAGCTGGGGGACCGTGCCGAGGCATCTGTGAGTAAACGTGGGCTGAGCCCCAGGCCAGCTGCTGCTGAAATGTTCCCACCCTTCCCAGGTAAAACACCTGAATATGTACAAGGACTTGAAAGCCTAGAGGAAGGGCCATGGAGCCACATGAGTGACAGCATGCCAGCCGACTTGGTGCCTGCAGGCCAGCCAGGATGGTCCTGGCCCTGGGTGCTCTTCTGGAAGCTTTCCATTTCCCTGCCTGAGATACCCCTGCTGTCCCGGCACCCACTGCTTTCTTCCTCACTCACCTCTGCCCAGGGAGAAATTCCAGCGGCAGGTATGGGTGACACATCCTCTTCTTTAGCAGGTGGCATCTTGGCAACTGCTGCAGAAAGTCCAGCAGAGCCCCACTCACACTGGGCCACCCACAAAGCCGTGGCCTCTCACTCCCTCCCACCAGTCCAGCCCCAAGACTGCTGACAGGGCAGAGAAAATGGCGTCAGGCACAGCTGCAGGGGCTCTTGCTGCCTGGAGCGGTGTTTATATTGATCTGAACCCAGGCACACCTGGGGAGGTCTGGCCGGCAAGGTCGGGCTTCCCAGGCCAGCCAATAATCACCCCTCAGGGGCTCACAGTTGCAGAAACTGGAACTTGCTGAATCGGCCAGGTCCAAGGAACAGGTGTGGGCTCCTGAGAGTCAGGATAGACAAGGGGCTGCAGCTCTGGCTTGTTTTCTAATTATATTATCTGGCCCATGAGTGGGAGACAACTTCAAGAAAACCCTCTCCTAATGAGAGGAACCCAGGAGTCAGGGAGAGGACGGGTGGCTGGTGGGTGGAGACAGAGGCCTGGTGCCCCGGGTGCAGTGGAAGTCTCTGGAAGACCAGGTGGAGGGAGGCCACACAGAGTGATGCCCAGGGTCACAGACCTGTCGGAGCTGCTGTTTGTTAGTTCAAGTCCTGCTCTGAGGTGCTCTGTGTCAGATCTGAGTGACAGGTGAGCTGGGAGTGCTCTGCAATGAGGGCGATATGCACGGTTCCTGTGTTCCCAGCCCTGCCATGGTACCTGCAAGGGTAGCTCTGTATCCTGGGAGGGGCCTGACCACGAGAGCCCCATGGGCTGCAGGGGAACCTGCCCAGGGAACCCCATATCCTGGGAGGGGCCTGAACACGAGAGCCCCATGGGCTGGGGTGGGGGTGGGGTACCTGCCCAGGTGAGCTCCATATCCTGGGATTGGCCTGACCTCGAGAGCCCCATGGGCTGCTGGAGTCCTGGTAAAGGATGTCAGGACAGTCAGTGAAGCCACCGAGGATATACCTCCAGTAGTTCCTAAATCCTACACCCTCCTGGTCATTCTACCAACCACCAGGACATGGTATTCTGTATTAGTCTTCAATGATGCCTTCTTTTGTATTCTATTAGTCCCAGAGTCACAAGAAATTTTGGCTTGTGAGTGGCAGGACTCAACATACAACTAAAACAATACTTCCGGGCCGTGTTGCCCCAAGGGTTCAAAAATTCCCACACCATCTTTGGGGAAAGCTCAGCTAAAGAACTGAAAGTTCTACCTCTGGAAAAGGAAACACTCCTTCAATATGCAGACGACATTCTGATCGCCAGCCCTACTCAGGAGACCTCTGAACTACCAAGCCAATAAAGGATACAAGTTGTCCAAGAAAAAGCTCAAATATCACAGACTACGGTGACCTGCCTGGGCTTCATTCTCACAGAAGGTCGGAGAAGCCCATCCCAGGAAAGGGAAGAAACAATTTACAGCCTTACCCATTTCTGAAACTAGAAGACAGCTTAGGGTTTCCTGGGGAGACCAGGGATTGCTGCTTCTGGATGCCTAACTACAGTCTACTAGCTGGGCCTCTATATGAAACACTGAAAGGAAAAGATGATGATCCTTTTGAATAGAATGCAGAAGTGGCCTTTCAAGAATGGAAAGAGCAGTCAATTCAGACCCTTGCCCTGGAACTCCCTAATTTAGCTAAACCCTTTGACCTTTACATTCCTGGTGAACGGTGAATCGCCATTGGAGTATTAGTGCAAAACCTGGGACCACTTGAAATGGAACAATGCAAGAATGCGATCCAGGTAGGATAAACTACGGTCACCAAGGGGCTTGGCCCACCGCCACATCTGGCCAAGATACTGGCAGTATCTGAAAACCTGGAAATCAGCAGCCCAAAAGGCCACCTCCCTCCTAAGGGAAAAGGACCCCACGTGGTGATCCTAACACCCAACCATGCCCTGAAGTTGCAGGGTTGGCTCCATGGGCACACTGACCTTGAGCGAGGAGGCCCTCCAACTCCAACCTCCATAGAGATAACCAGGGCAAAGTGGCACCATGAAGACTCGTGTGAAGGTGTCTGCACGGGCAAACTTAACGCTCATTTCCCACCAGGAAGAGGAATTAGCCAAAGGCTCAGCATGCCGTGTCGGAACCAGATTAGGGCCTGAAGCAATCCTGCGGTTTTGCGGCCAGCTCACAAGAAAGCGAGTTGAAGAAAGGAGCTCAGGGGCACTGTAATTCACAAACCTGCAGAGTTATAAATGACAGCTATCGTCCAAAAATATATTGAAGTAAGGCTGCAAAGAGGACTTGAACGCGGGGCAGAATTCCAGGAATACGATTTCAGGAGGTAGACGGGAAGTCCTCTGAAAGTATAGGAGAAGAGGCAGAACCTCGACAATGATGCACTTGGTCAAAAAGGGCATATGCGTTTCTTCCAGGGCCCTTATTAAAGAGGGTAGGAGGCTCCCAGCATGCTTCAGTGGCCAACAGAGGGCCTACGTCGCCAAGGCGACATGAGCCATCCAGGCAGGAGTGACCTCACATCAGAGGGCCCACCTCACAGAAGGGTAAGGAACCCAGTCAAGATCAGACTCTCACCAGAGTGCCCACATAAGCAAGGGGCTGGGAACCAGGCAGGAGTGTCCTCACACCCGTGGGGCCACATCATCGAAAGTTGAGGTACCCAGCACATGTGGCCTCAAACCAGAGGACCCACATCACCATGGGTCTCGGAGCGAGGCAGGCAGGATTAACCTCAAAACACATGGCCCATTGTATAAAAAAGGTGAGGAATCCAGCAGTTGGAACATCCCAGCAGGCGGCCCAGAGCACCGAGGCTATGGGATCCAGGCAGTGATGAACTCACAACAGAGGGCCCTCATCGTGATACTGTAAGCAACCCAGCTGTTGTAACCTCAGAGCACAAGGCCCACATCCCCATGGGGAAGGGAACCAAGCAGGAGTGTCATCGCACCAGTGGGCACACATCAGAAAAGGTGGGGAGCCCAGCAGTTAGGTCCGGACGTCAGAGGGCCCTCATCACTGAGGAGAGGAGGCTCCCAGCAAGCTCCAACTGCTACCAGAAGGCCGACGTCGCCAATGCAGGGTGTGCCAGCCAGGCAGGAGTGACCTCAGAGCAGAGGGCCAACCACACAAAAGTGTGAGGAACCCAAAGAGGATCAGACTCTCACCGGAGGGCCCACATCACCAAGGGAATGGAAACCAGGCAGGAGTGTTCTCACACCAGTGTGGTCACATCACCGAAATGTGACGGACCCAGCACACGTGGCCTCAAACTACAGGACACACATCACCAAGGGGCTGGGAGTGAGGCAGGCAGGAGGAGCCTCCAAACAGAGGGCCCATAGCGTAAAAAAGGTGAGGAATCCCGCAGGTGGAACCTCCCAGCAGGTGGTCAGGAGCAGCGAGGCTATGGGATCCAGGCCTGACTGAACTCAAAACAGAGGGCCCTCATTATGAAACTGTGAGCAACCCAGCCGTTGGGACCTTAGAGCAGAAGGCCCACATTCCCATGGGGTTGGGATCCTGGCAGGAGTGTACTCGCACCACAGGGCGCACATCAGAAAATTTTGGGAGCCCAGGAGTTAGGGTCTGACGCCAGAGGGCCCTCATTACCGAGGGGAGGAGACTCCCAGCAGGCACCAACTCCCAACTGAGGGCCCACGTTGCCACGTTGACGTGTGCCAGCCAGGCAGGAGTGACCTCACAGCAGAGGGCCTACCTCACAGAAGGGTGAGGAACCCAGCCAGGATAAGACTCTCACCAGAGGGCCCACATCACCAAGGGGATCGGAACAAGGCAGGAGTGTCCTCACACCAGTGTGGCCACATTATAGAAAGGTGAGGAACCCAGCACATGTGGCCTAAACCAGAGGACCCACATTTCCAAGGTGCTCCGAGTGAGGCAGGCAGGAGTAGCCTAACAACACAGGGCCCACAGAATAAAAAATGTGAGGAATCCAGCAGTTTGAACCTCCCAGCAGGTGGCCCAGAGCATGGAGTCTATGGGATCCAGGCCACAGTGAACTCACAGCAGAGGGCCCACATCATGAAACTGTGAGCAACCCAGCCAGTGGGACCTCAGAGCAGAAGGCCCACATCCCCATGGGGATGGGAACCTCGCAGGAGTGTCCTCGCACAACTTAGCACGTATCAGAAAATGTGGGAACCCAGCAGTTATGGCCTGGCGCCAGAGGGCCCTCATCACGGAGGAGAGGAGGCTACCAGCAGGCTCCAAATGCCACCAGAGGGCCGACGTCACCAAGGCAATGGGAGCAAGCCAGGCAGGAGTTACCTCACAGCAGAGGGCCCACCTCCCAGAAGTGTGAGGAATCCAGACAGGATCAGACTCTCACCAGAGGGCCCCCATCACCAAGGGGATGGGAACCAGGCAGGAGTGTCCTCACACCAGTGGGGCCACATCAATAAAGGTGAGGAAACCGGTACATGTGGCCTTAAACCAGAGGACCTACATCACAAATGGGCTGGGAGTGAGTCAGGAAGTAGGAGCATGAAAACACAGGACCCAAAGAATAAAAAAGCTAAGGAATCCAGCAGTAGGAACCTCCCAGCAGGCCGCTCAGAGCACAGAGGCTATGGGATCTAGGCCTGGGTGAACTAACACCAGAGAGCCAACATCATGAAACGGTGAACAACACAGGTGTTGGGACCTTAGAGCAGAAGGCCCACATGCCCATGGGGATGGGAACTTCTCAGGAGTGTCCTCGCACCACTTAGCACGTATCAGAAAATGTGGGTACCCAGCAGTTAGGGCCTGAGGCAAGAGGGCCCCCATCACCGAGGGGAGGTTCCCAGCAGGCTCCAACTGCCACAAGAGGGCCGATGTTGCCCAGGTGGGGTGTGCCAGCCAAGCAGGAGTGACCTCACAGCAGAGGGCACCCCTCACAGAAGGGTGAGGAACCCAGGTAGGATCAGACTCTCACCAGAGGGCCCACATCACCAAGGTGATAGGAACCAGGCAGGAGTGTCCTCACACCAGTGGGGCCACATCATCGAAAGGCGAGGGACCCAGCATACGTGGCCTCAAAGCAGAGGACACACATCACCAAGGGGCTGGGAGTGAGGCAGGCAGGAGGAGTCTCAAAACAGAGGGCCCATAGAAGAAAAAAGGTGAGGAATCCCGCAGTTGTAACCTCCTAGCAGGTGGCCAGGAGCAGCGAGGTTATGGGATCCAGGCCGGAGAGAACTCACAGCAGAGGGCCCTCATCATGAAACTGAGCAACCCACGGTTGGGACCTCAGAGCAGAAGGCCCACATTCCCATGGGGTTGGGAACCTGGCAGGAGTGTACTCGAACCACAGGGCGCATATCAGAAAATATTGGGAGCCCAGGAGTTAGGGTCTGACGCCAGAGGGCCCTCATTACCGAGGGGAGGAGACACCCAGCAGGCACCAAATCCCACCAGAGGGCCGACGTCGCCAAGGCGGGGTGTGCCAGCCAGGCAGGAGTGACCTCAGAGAAGAGGGCCCACCTCACAGAAGTGTGAGGAACCCAACCAGGATCAGACTCTCACCGGAGGGCCCACATCACCAAGGGGATGGGAACCAGGCAGGAGTGTCCTCACACCAGTGGGGCCACATCAGCCAAAGGTGAGGAACCCAGCACATGTGGCCTCAAACCACAGGACACACATCACCAAGGGGCTAGGAGTGAGGCAGGTGTCTGGAGGGGCACATTTAACTCTAATTTCCCACCAGGAAGTGGAATGAACCAAAGTCTCAGAGTGCCGTGCCGGACCCTGATTACGGCCTGAAGCAAACCTGCGGTTCTGTGGCCAGTTTTCAAGGAAACGAGTTAAGAAAGGAAATCACGGGCACTGTAATTCACAAACCTGCAGTGTTATAAATGACAGCTATTGGCAAAATTATATGGAAGTAAGTCTGCAAAGAGGACTTGAAAACGAGGCAGAATTGCAGGAATCATATTTCAGGAGGTAGATTGGAATTGCATTTAAAGCATGTGAAAAGCGGCAGATCTTTGACAGTGATGCACTTGGACAAAAGTGCGTAAACATCTTTTCCTGAATATATTCAGGAAAAAACACATATGCCCTTTTTGGCCAACCAAGCACTCGAGAAATGGAAATCCGCACTACAATGAAGTCTCATTTCCCATTCGTCAAAAGGGCCATCTGAAAAAAGTGTAAAAACCAGAAACACAGGACAGGCCATGGAGAACAGGGAGCCTTGTTATGCTGATGGGCGGGATGTAAATTGCCAACAGACACTCTGGAGATGTTTATGGTGTATCCTGAAACATCTGAAAAACAAAGCTACAGACCCTAGGGCACTTCCACTTTTGGCCCTATAGCTTAGGAAAATTAAAATCAACAAGACACAGCCAACACAAAATTTAGGGCTGCTGTGTTTACAAGAACCTTGAGCCCAGTACAAATTAAATATCCCAGAAAGAAAAAAATGGATAAAGGAGTTGTGCTACTTACGTACAACGGAATATCACTCAGCAATGAAATCAATGTCATCAGGCCTGTAGCAGCAAAGTGAGTGGATTTAAGTATGATGATTCTAAGAGAAATAGGTCACACAGAGAAAGAGAATTATCATAAGATATCACTAATAGAGAGAGTGTAAACTTGGCTACACATAAACTGAATTCCAAAACCGAACAGAGTCTCACATTTAGATAAAAACTTATGCTTGCTTAAGGGGAAAGTTGAGTTGGGGTGCTGTATAAAACCAGAGATTGAAATTAGCACACATACCGTTCCATAAGCCAAATATGTAATAGACAAGACCTACTCTTTGCTCAACGAAATAGACTCATCCATGGTGTATCACCTCACACCTGTTAGAATGGGCATCATCAGAAAATCTACAAACAACAAATGCTGGAAAGGGTGTGGAGATAAGGAACCCTCTTCCACTATTGTTGGGAATGTAAATTGATACAGTCACTGTGGAGAACATTATGGAGTTTCTTATAAAACTAAGAATAGAATTACCATATGATACAGCAATCCCACTACTGGGCATATACCCAGACAAAACCATAAATCAAAAAGAGACATTCACCGCAATGTTCATTGCATCACTATTTACAATATCCAGGTAATGGAAGCAACCTAAATGCCCACAGACAGACGAATGCATAAAGATGTGGTACATATATAAAATGGAATATTACTAAGCCATAAAAAGGAATGAAATTGGGTCATTTGTAGAGACGTTGATGGATCTAGAGACTGTCATACAGAGTGAAGTAAGTCAGAAAGAGAAAAACAAATCTTGTCTATTAATGCATATATGTGGAACCTAGAAAAATTGTACAGATGAACCGTTTTGCCAGGCAGAAATAGAGCAACAGATGTAGACAACAAACGTATGGACACCAAGGGGGGAAAGCTGTTGGGGGGTGGTGGTGGGAGGAGTTGAGAGATTGGGATTGGCATGTATACATTTATATGTATAAAATAGATAACCAAAAAGAACCTGCTGTATAAAAAAATAAAATAAAATTCAAATTACAAAAAGTAAAACAGAAAAAATATTCTTCCCTTCACATACATGTATTTATATGAATAAATTATTTCCATGCTTATATCTGTAAATACAAAAAAGAGGAATAAAATCTACCTTGAACCAAAAACGAAAAAAAGAAAAAAAAACAGAACCCACCAGTTACACAGAGGAAAACCGTATCAGGGCACTTGCTCCAGTTGTAAACAATTCTGAAGTTGGTCAGTGGTGGGGAATCATCTCCCATTCAGCCAGCAGGCCCCACGCAACAAGCGTCCTCATTGCAAAGCTGGGGGACCGTGCCGAGGCATCTGTGAGTAAACGTGGGCTGAGCCCCAGGCCAGCTGCTGCTGAAATGTTCCCACCCTTCCCAGGTAAAACACCTGAATATGTACAAGGACTTGAAAGCCTAGAGGAAGGGCCATGGAGCCACATGAGTGACAGCATGCCAGCCGACTTGGTGCCTGCAGGCCAGCCAGGATGGTCCTGGCCCTGGGTGCTCTTCTGGAAGCTTTCCATTTCCCTGCCTGAGATACCCCTGCTGTCCCGGCACCCACTGCTTTCTTCCTCACTCACCTCTGCCCAGGGAGAAATTCCAGCGGCAGGTATGGGTGACACATCCTCTTCTTTAGCAGGTGGCATCTTGGCAACTGCTGCAGAAAGTCCAGCAGAGCCCCACTCACACTGGGCCACCCACAAAGCCGTGGCCTCTCACTCCCTCCCACCAGTCCAGCCCCAAGACTGCTGACAGGGCAGAGAAAATGGCGTCAGGCACAGCTGCAGGGGCTCTTGCTGCCTGGAGCGGTGTTTATATTGATCTGAACCCAGGCACACCTGGGGAGGTCTGGCCGGCACGGTCGGGCTTCCCAGGCCAGCCAATAATCACCCCTCAGGGGCTCACAGTTGCAGAAACTGGAACTTGCTGAATCGGCCAGGTCCAAGGAACAGGTGTGGGCTCCTGAGAGTCAGGATAGACAAGGGGCTGCAGCTCTGGCTTGTTTTCTAATTATATTATCTGGCCCATGAGTGGGAGACAACTTCAAGAAAACCCTCTCCTAATGAGAGGAACCCAGGAGTCAGGGAGAGGACGGGTGGCTGGTGGGTGGAGACAGAGGCCTGGTGCCCCGGGTGCAGTGGAAGTCTCTGGAAGACCAGGTGGAGGGAGGCCACACAGAGTGATGCCCAGGGTCACAGACCTGTCGGAGCTGCTGTTTGTTAGTTCAAGTCCTGCTCTGAGGTGCTCTGTGTCAGATCTGAGTGACAGGTGAGCTGGGAGTGCTCTGCAATGAGGGCGATATGCACGGTTCCTGTGTTCCCAGCCCTGCCATGGTACCTGCAAGGGTAGCTCTGTATCCTGGGAGGGGCCTGACCACGAGAGCCCCATGGGCTGCAGGGGAACCTGCCCAGGGAACCCCATATCCTGGGAGGGGCCTGAACACGAGAGCCCCATGGGCTGGGGTGGGGGTGGGGTACCTGCCCAGGTGAGCTCCATATCCTGGGATTGGCCTGACCTCGAGAGCCCCATGGGCTGCTGGAGTCCTGGTAAAGGATGTCAGGACAGTCAGTGAAGCCACCGAGGATATACCTCCAGTAGTTCCTAAATCCTACACCCTCCTGGTCATTCTACCAACCACCAGGACATGGTATTCTGTATTAGTCTTCAATGATGCCTTCTTTTGTATTCTATTAGTCCCAGAGTCACAAGAAATTTTGGCTTGTGAGTGGCAGGACTCAACATACAACTAAAACAATACTTCCGGGCCGTGTTGCCCCAAGGGTTCAAAAATTCCCACACCATCTTTGGGGAAAGCTCAGCTAAAGAACTGAAAGTTCTACCTCTGGAAAAGGAAACACTCCTTCAATATGCAGACGACATTCTGATCGCCAGCCCTACTCAGGAGACCTCTGAACTACCAAGCCAATAAAGGATACAAGTTGTCCAAGAAAAAGCTCAAATATCACAGACTACGGTGACCTGCCTGGGCTTCATTCTCACAGAAGGTCGGAGAAGCCCATCCCAGGAAAGGGAAGAAACAATTTACAGCCTTACCCATTTCTGAAACTAGAAGACAGCTTAGGGGTTCCTGGGGAGACCAGGGATTGCTGCTTCTGGATGCCTAACTACAGTCTACTAGCTGGGCCTCTATATGAAACACTGAAAGGAAAAGATGATGATCCTTTTGAATAGAATGCAGAAGTGGCCTTTCAAGAATGGAAAGAGCAGTCAATTCAGACCCTTGCCCTGGAACTCCCTAATTTAGCTAAACCCTTTGACCTTTACATTCCTGGTGAACGGTGAATCGCCATTGGAGTATTAGTGCAAAACCTGGGACCACTTGAAATGGAACAATGCAAGAATGCGATCCAGGTAGGATAAACTACGGTCACCAAGGGGCTTGGCCCACCGCCACATCTGGCCAAGATACTGGCAGTATCTGAAAACCTGGAAATCAGCAGCCCAAAAGGCCACCTCCCTCCTAAGGGAAAAGGACCCCACGTGGTGATCCTAACACCCAACCATGCCCTGAAGTTGCAGGGTTGGCTCCATGGGCACACTGACCTTGAGCGAGGAGGCCCTCCAACTCCAACCTCCATAGAGATAACCAGGGCAAAGTGGCACCATGAAGACTCGTGTGAAGGTGTCTGCACGGGCAAACTTAACGCTCATTTCCCACCAGGAAGAGGAATTAGCCAAAGGCTCAGCATGCCGTGTCGGAACCAGATTAGGGCCTGAAGCAATCCTGCGGTTTTGCGGCCAGCTCACAAGAAAGCGAGTTGAAGAAAGGAGCTCAGGGGCACTGTAATTCACAAACCTGCAGAGTTATAAATGACAGCTATCGTCCAAAAATATATTGAAGTAAGGCTGCAAAGAGGACTTGAACGCGGGGCAGAATTCCAGGAATACGATTTCAGGAGGTAGACGGGAAGTCCTCTGAAAGTATAGGAGAAGAGGCAGAACCTCGACAATGATGCACTTGGTCAAAAAGGGCATATGCGTTTCTTCCAGGGCCCTTATTAAAGAGGGTAGGAGGCTCCCAGCATGCTTCAGTGGCCAACAGAGGGCCTACGTCGCCAAGGCGACATGAGCCATCCAGGCAGGAGTGACCTCACATCAGAGGGCCCACCTCACAGAAGGGTAAGGAACCCAGTCAAGATCAGACTCTCACCAGAGTGCCCACATAAGCAAGGGGCTGGGAACCAGGCAGGAGTGTCCTCACACCCGTGGGGCCACATCATCGAAAGTTGAGGTACCCAGCACATGTGGCCTCAAACCAGAGGACCCACATCACCATGGGTCTCGGAGCGAGGCAGGCAGGATTAACCTCAAAACACATGGCCCATTGTATAAAAAAGGTGAGGAATCCAGCAGTTGGAACATCCCAGCAGGCGGCCCAGAGCACCGAGGCTATGGGATCCAGGCAGTGATGAACTCACAACAGAGGGCCCTCATCGTGATACTGTAAGCAACCCAGCCGTTGTAACCTCAGAGCACAAGGCCCACATCCCCATGGGGAAGGGAACCAAGCAGGAGTGTCATCGCACCAGTGGGCACACATCAGAAAAGGTGGGGAGCCCAGCAGTTAGGTCCGGACGTCAGAGGGCCCTCATCACTGAGGAGAGGAGGCTCCCAGCAAGCTCCAACTGCTACCAGAAGGCCGACGTCGCCAATGCAGGGTGTGCCAGCCAGGCAGGAGTGACCTCAGAGCAGAGGGCCAACCACACAAAAGTGTGAGGAACCCAAAGAGGATCAGACTCTCACCGGAGGGCCCACATCACCAAGGGAATGGAAACCAGGCAGGAGTGTTCTCACACCAGTGTGGTCACATCACCGAAATGTGACGGACCCAGCACACGTGGCCTCAAACTACAGGACACACATCACCAAGGGGCTGGGAGTGAGGCAGGCAGGAGGAGCCTCCAAACAGAGGGCCCATAGCGTAAAAAAGGTGAGGAATCCCGCAGGTGGAACCTCCCAGCAGGTGGTCAGGAGCAGCGAGGCTATGGGATCCAGGCCTGACTGAACTCAAAACAGAGGGCCCTCATTATGAAACTGTGAGCAACCCAGCCGTTGGGACCTTAGAGCAGAAGGCCCACATTCCCATGGGGTTGGGATCCTGGCAGGAGTGTACTCGCACCACAGGGCGCACATCAGAAAATTTTGGGAGCCCAGGAGTTAGGGTCTGACGCCAGAGGGCCCTCATTACCGAGGGGAGGAGACTCCCAGCAGGCACCAACTCCCAACTGAGGGCCCACGTTGCCACGTTGACGTGTGCCAGCCAGGCAGGAGTGACCTCACAGCAGAGGGCCTACCTCACAGAAGGGTGAGGAACCCAGCCAGGATAAGACTCTCACCAGAGGGCCCACATCACCAAGGGGATCGGAACAAGGCAGGAGTGTCCTCACACCAGTGTGGCCACATTATAGAAAGGTGAGGAACCCAGCACATGTGGCCTAAACCAGAGGACCCACATTTCCAAGGTGCTCCGAGTGACGCAGGCAGGAGTAGCCTAACAACACAGGGCCCACAGAATAAAAAATGTGAGGAATCCAGCAGTTTGAACCTCCCAGCAGGTGGCCCAGAGCATGGAGTCTATGGGATCCAGGCCACAGTGAACTCACAGCAGAGGGCCCACATCATGAAACTGTGAGCAACCCAGCCAGTGGGACCTCAGAGCAGAAGGCCCACATCCCCATGGGGATGGGAACCTCGCAGGAGTGTCCTCGCACAACTTAGCACGTATCAGAAAATGTGGGAACCCAGCAGTTATGGCCTGGCGCCAGAGGGCCCTCATCACGGAGGAGAGGAGGCTACCAGCAGGCTCCAAATGCCACCAGAGGGCCGACGTCACCAAGGCAATGGGAGCAAGCCAGGCAGGAGTTACCTCACAGCAGAGGGCCCACCTCCCAGAAGTGTGAGGAATCCAGACAGGATCAGACTCTCACCAGAGGGCCCCCATCACCAAGGGGATGGGAACCAGGCAGGAGTGTCCTCACACCAGTGGGGCCACATCAATAAAGGTGAGGAAACCGGTACATGTGGCCTTAAACCAGAGGACCTACATCACAAATGGGCTGGGAGTGAGTCAGGAAGTAGGAGCATGAAAACACAGGACCCAAAGAATAAAAAAGCTAAGGAATCCAGCAGTAGGAACCTCCCAGCAGGCCGCTCAGAGCACAGAGGCTATGGGATCTAGGCCTGGGTGAACTAACACCAGAGAGCCAACATCATGAAACGGTGAACAACACAGGTGTTGGGACCTTAGAGCAGAAGGCCCACATGCCCATGGGGATGGGAACTTCTCAGGAGTGTCCTCGCACCACTTAGCACGTATCAGAAAATGTGGGTACCCAGCAGTTAGGGCCTGAGGCAAGAGGGCCCCCATCACCGAGGGGAGGTTCCCAGCAGGCTCCAACTGCCACAAGAGGGCCGATGTTGCCCAGGTGGGGTGTGCCAGCCAGGCAGGAGTGACCTCACAGCAGAGGGCACCCCTCACAGAAGGGTGAGGAACCCAGGTAGGATCAGACTCTCACCAGAGGGCCCACATCACCAAGGTGATAGGAACCAGGCAGGAGTGTCCTCACACCAGTGGGGCCACATCATCGAAAGGCGAGGGACCCAGCATACGTGGCCTCAAAGCAGAGGACACACATCACCAAGGGGCTGGGAGTGAGGCAGGCAGGAGGAGTCTCAAAACAGAGGGCCCATAGAAGAAAAAAGGTGAGGAATCCCGCAGTTGTAACCTCCCAGCAGGTGGCCAGGAGCAGCGAGGTTATGGGATCCAGGCCGGAGAGAACTCACAGCAGAGGGCCCTCATCATGAAACTGAGCAACCCACGGTTGGGACCTCAGAGCAGAAGGCCCACATTCCCATGGGGTTGGGAACCTGGCAGGAGTGTACTCGAACCACAGGGCGCATATCAGAAAATATTGGGAGCCCAGGAGTTAGGGTCTGACGCCAGAGGGCCCTCATTACCGAGGGGAGGAGACACCCAGCAGGCACCAAATCCCACCAGAGGGCCGACGTCGCCAAGGCGGGGTGTGCCAGCCAGGCAGGAGTGACCTCAGAGAAGAGGGCCCACCTCACAGAAGTGTGAGGAACCCAACCAGGATCAGACTCTCACCGGAGGGCCCACATCACCAAGGGGATGGGAACCAGGCAGGAGTGTCCTCACACCAGTGGGGCCACATCAGCCAAAGGTGAGGAACCCAGCACATGTGGCCTCAAACCACAGGACACACATCACCAAGGGGCTAGGAGTGAGGCAGGTGTCTGGAGGGGCACATTTAACTCTAATTTCCCACCAGGAAGTGGAATGAACCAAAGTCTCAGAGTGCCGTGCCGGACCCTGATTACGGCCTGAAGCAAACCTGCGGTTCTGTGGCCAGTTTTCAAGGAAACGAGTTAAGAAAGGAAATCACGGGCACTGTAATTCACAAACCTGCAGTGTTATAAATGACAGCTATTGGCAAAATTATATGGAAGTAAGTCTGCAAAGAGGACTTGAAAACGAGGCAGAATTGCAGGAATCATATTTCAGGAGGTAGATTGGAATTGCATTTAAAGCATGTGAAAAGCGGCAGATCTTTGACAGTGATGCACTTGGACAAAAGTGCGTAAACATCTTTTCCTGAATATATTCAGGAAAAAACACATATGCCCTTTTTGGCCAACCAAGCACTCGAGAAATGGAAATCCGCACTACAATGAAGTCTCATTTCCCATTCGTCAAAAGGGCCATCTGAAAAAAGTGTAAAAACCAGAAACACAGGACAGGCCATGGAGAACAGGGAGCCTTGTTATGCTGATGGGCGGGATGTAAATTGCCAACAGACACTCTGGAGATGTTTATGGTGTATCCTGAAACATCTGAAAAACAAAGCTACAGACCCTAGGGCACTTCCACTTTTGGCCCTATAGCTTAGGAAAATTAAAATCAACAAGACACAGCCAACACAAAATTTAGGGCTGCTGTGTTTACAAGAACCTTGAGCCCAGTACAAATTAAATATCCCAGAAAGAAAAAAATGGATAAAGGAGTTGTGCTACTTACGTACAACGGAATATCACTCAGCAATGAAATCAATGTCATCAGGCCTGTAGCAGCAAAGTGAGTGGATTTAAGTATGATGATTCTAAGAGAAATAGGTCACACAGAGAAAGAGAATTATCATAAGATATCACTAATAGAGAGAGTGTAAACTTGGCTACACATAAACTGAATTCCAAAACCGAACAGAGTCTCACATTTAGATAAAAACTTATGCTTGCTTAAGGGGAAAGTTGAGTTGGGGTGCTGTATAAAACCAGAGATTGAAATTAGCACACATACCGTTCCATAAGCCAAATATGTAATAGACAAGACCTACTCTTTGCTCAACGAAATAGACTCATCCATGGTGTATCACCTCACACCTGTTAGAATGGGCATCATCAGAAAATCTACAAACAACAAATGCTGGAAAGGGTGTGGAGATAAGGAACCCTCTTCCACTATTGTTGGGAATGTAAATTGATACAGTCACTGTGGAGAACATTATGGAGTTTCTTATAAAACTAAGAATAGAATTACCATATGATACAGCAATCCCACTACTGGGCATATACCCAGACAAAACCATAAATCAAAAAGAGACATTCACCGCAATGTTCATTGCATCACTATTTACAATATCCAGGTAATGGAAGCAACCTAAATGCCCACAGACAGACGAATGCATAAAGATGTGGTACATATATAAAATGGAATATTACTAAGCCATAAAAAGGAATGAAATTGGGTCATTTGTAGAGACGTTGATGGATCTAGAGACTGTCATACAGAGTGAAGTAAGTCAGAAAGAGAAAAACAAATCTTGTCTATTAATGCATATATGTGGAACCTAGAAAAATTGTACAGATGAACCGTTTTGCCAGGCAGAAATAGAGCAACAGATGTAGACAACAAACGTATGGACACCAAGGGGGGAAAGCTGTTGGGGGGTGGTGGTGGGAGGAGTTGAGAGATTGGGATTGGCATGTATACATTTATATGTATAAAATAGATAACCAAAAAGAACCTGCTGTATAAAAAAATAAAATAAAATTCAAATTACAAAAAGTAAAACAGAAAAAATATTCTTCCCTTCACATACATGTATTTATATGAATAAATTATTTCCATGCTTATATCTGTAAATACAAAAAAGAGGAATAAAATCTACCTTGAACCAAAAACGAAAAAAAGAAAAAAAAACAGAACCCACCAGTTACACAGAGGAAAACCGTATCAGGGCACTTGCTCCAGTTGTAAACAATTCTGAAGTTGGTCAGTGGTGGGGAATCATCTCCCATTCAGCCAGCAGGCCCCACGCAACAAGCGTCCTCATTGCAAAGCTGGGGGACCGTGCCGAGGCATCTGTGAGTAAACGTGGGCTGAGCCCCAGGCCAGCTGCTGCTGAAATGTTCCCACCCTTCCCAGGTAAAACACCTGAATATGTACAAGGACTTGAAAGCCTAGAGGAAGGGCCATGGAGCCACATGAGTGACAGCATGCCAGCCGACTTGGTGCCTGCAGGCCAGCCAGGATGGTCCTGGCCCTGGGTGCTCTTCTGGAAGCTTTCCATTTCCCTGCCTGAGATACCCCTGCTGTCCCGGCACCCACTGCTTTCTTCCTCACTCACCTCTGCCCAGGGAGAAATTCCAGCGGCAGGTATGGGTGACACATCCTCTTCTTTAGCAGGTGGCATCTTGGCAACTGCTGCAGAAAGTCCAGCAGAGCCCCACTCACACTGGGCCACCCACAAAGCCGTGGCCTCTCACTCCCTCCCACCAGTCCAGCCCCAAGACTGCTGACAGGGCAGAGAAAATGGCGTCAGGCACAGCTGCAGGGGCTCTTGCTGCCTGGAGCGGTGTTTATATTGATCTGAACCCAGGCACACCTGGGGAGGTCTGGCCGGCACGGTCGGGCTTCCCAGGCCAGCCAATAATCACCCCTCAGGGGCTCACAGTTGCAGAAACTGGAACTTGCTGAATCGGCCAGGTCCAAGGAACAGGTGTGGGCTCCTGAGAGTCAGGATAGACAAGGGGCTGCAGCTCTGGCTTGTTTTCTAATTATATTATCTGGCCCATGAGTGGGAGACAACTTCAAGAAAACCCTCTCCTAATGAGAGGAACCCAGGAGTCAGGGAGAGGAGGGGTGGCTGGTGGGTGGAGACAGAGGCCTGGTGCCCCGGGTGCAGTGGAAGTCTCTGGAAGACCAGGTGGAGGGAGGCCACACAGAGTGATGCCCAGGGTCACAGACCTGTCGGAGCTGCTGTTTGTTAGTTCAAGTCCTGCTCTGAGGTGCTCTGTGTCAGATCTGAGTGACAGGTGAGCTGGGAGTGCTCTGCAATGAGGGCGATATGCAGGGTTCCTGTGTTCCCAGACCTGCCATGGTACCTGCAAGGGTAGCTCTGTATCCTGGGAGGGGCCTGACCACGAGAGCCCCATGGGCTGCAGGGGAACCTGCCCAGGGAACCCCATATCCTGGGAGGGGCCTGAACACGAGAGCCCCATGGGCTGGGGTGGGGGTGGGGTACCTGCCCAGGTGAGCTCCATATCCTGGGATTGGCCTGACCTCGAGAGCCCCATGGGCTGCTGGAGTCCTGGTAAAGGATGTCAGGACAGTCAGTGAAGCCACCGAGGATATACCTCCAGTAGTTCCTAAATCCTACACCCTGCTGGTCATTCTACCAACCACCAGGACATGGTATTCTGTATTAGTCTTCAATGATGCCTTCTTTTGTATTCTATTAGTCCCAGAGTCACAAGAAATTTTGGCTTGTGAGTGGCAGGACTCAACATAAAACTAAAACAATACTTCCGGGCCGTGTTGCCCCAAGGGTTCAAAAATTCCCACACCATCTTTGGGGAAAGCTCAGCTAAAGAACTACAAGTTCTACCTCTGGAAAAGGAAACACTCCTTCAATATGCAGACGACATTCTGATCGCCAGCCCTACTAAGGAGACCTCTGAACTACCAAGCCAATAAAGGATACAAGTTGTCCAAGACAAAGCTCAAATATCACAGACTACGGTGACCTGCCTGGGCTTCATTCTCACAGAAGGTCGGAGAAGCCCATCCCAGGAAAGGGAAGAAACAATATACAGCCTTACCCATTTCTGAAACTAGAAGACAGCTTAGGGGCTCCTGGGGAGGCCAGGGTTTGCTGCTTCTGGATCCCTAACTACAGTCTACTAGCTGGGCCTCTATATGAAACACTGAAAGGAAAAGATGATGATCCTTTTGAATAGAATGCAGAAGTGGCCTTTCAAGTATGGAAAGAGCAGTCAATTCAGACCCTTGCCCTGGAACTCCCTAATTTAGCTAAACCCTTTGACCTTTACATTCCTGGTGAACGGTGAATCGCCATTGGAGTATTAGTGCAAAACCTGGGACCACTTGAGATGGAACAATGCAAGAATGCGATCCAGGTAGGATAAACTGCGGTCACCAAGGGGCTTGGCCCACCGCCACATCTGGCCAAGATACTGGCAGTCTCTGAAAACCTGGAAATCAGCAGCCCAAAAGGCCACCTCCCTCCGAAGGGAAAAGGACCCCACGTGGTGATCCTAACACCCAACCATGCCCTGAAGTTGCAGGGTTGGCTCCATGGGCACACTGACCTTGAGCGAGGAGGCCCTCCAACTCCAACCTCCATAGAGATAACCGGGGCAAAGTGGCACCATGAAGACTCGTGTGAAGGTGTCTGCACGGGCAAATTTAACGCTCATTTCCCACCAGGAAGCGGAATTAACCAAAGGCTCAGCATGCCGTGCCGGAACCAGATTAGGGCCTGAAGCAATCCTGCGGGTTTGCGGCCAGCTCACAAGAAAGCGAGTTGAAGAAAGGAGCTCAGGGACACTGTAATTCACAAACCGGCAGAGTTATAAATGACAGCTATCACCCAAAAATATATTGAAGGAAGGCTGCGAAGAGGACTTGAAAGCGGGGCAGAACTGCAAGCAAACGATTCCAGGGGGTAGACTGGAATTGCATTTAAAGCATAGGAAAAGAGGCAGAACGTCGACAATGATGCACTTGGCCAAAAAGGGCGTATGCGTTTTTTCCTGAATATATATATTCAGGAAAAAACGCATACGCCCTTTTTGGCCAACCAAGCAAGCATGTTAAAGAAATCTGCACTACAATGAAGTCTCACTGCCCCCCGTTCAAAAGGGCCATCTGAAAAAAGTGTAAAATCCAGAAAGGCAGCACAGGCCATGGAGAACAGGGAGCCTTGTTATGCTGATGGGCGGGATGTAAATTGCCAACAGCCACTCTGGAGATGTGTATGGTGTTTCCTCAAAAACCTAAAAAACAAAGCAACGGAGCCTACGGCATTACCACTTATTTTCCTATAGCTTAGGGAAATTAAAATCAAAAACACACAGCCACCGCAAAGTTTCTGTTTACGGCTCTGTTTACAAGAACCTCGTCTACGGTACAAGTTAAATATCCCAGAAAGCGAAAAATGGATAAAGAAGTGTGGTACGTACGTACAAAGGAATATCACTCACCAATGAAATCTATGTCATCAGGCCCGTCGCGGCATAATGAGTGGATTCAGGTACGATGATTCTAAGTGAAATAAGTCACACAGAAAATGAAACATCATAAGATATCACTAATACACGGAATGTAAACTTGGCTACACATGAACTGAATTACAAAACAGAACAGGGTCTCAAATTTAGAAAACCAACTTATGCTTGCTTAAGGGGAAAGGTGAGTTGTGGTGCTGCATAAAACCAGAGATAGAAATTAGCACAGATACCTTTCCATAAGCCAAATATGTAATAGTCAAGACCTAGCCCTTGCTCAACGAAATGGACTAAACACCCCATATTCAACGCCTAGGATTACACATGACTAGTAAGAACCTTCAAACCCATGGATTTATATGTCTCCGTAAGAGACTCAAGTGTGTGTACAGCGGCATGAATGCAGCAGAGAAAATCCGATAAAACCCATTATCAAAATGAATTACAAAAACAAACACAATGACAGTGAAATAGAGAGCAATTCTTAAATAATTCATTCAGGGCTTGTGATGCGACTTGGATTTACCACATCTACACCCAGAGCTGAGTGAGACATAAGGCTGGACACTTCGGGCTGATAGCATTGGTGAGGTTCGATGAGCAAATGCAGACCCTTTGAAGTCATACTGCATGGTACCCATTCCATGGGTCCCAACTCTCCAGGTTTAAGGGATTCTTCCTTCAGCTAAAACATGCATGGGAAACCCACAGTACAGTGCACTGTGTGACCGGGAAACGTTTTCAAATGCATCTCAGTTTTCGTCCCCTTTTACTCGGGTTCACCATTCCAGACCGTTTACTAACACTCTCCCCACTTGGAGAGTCAGTGCCTTTAACCTCCTGTTTGGCACAGTTTGCAATTTCTGCGCAAGATGAACAGGAATAGGGAGATCCAATGAGAGACTAGCTGTAGGTGTCTGGACGGGCAAATGGAACGCTCATTTCCCACCAGGAAGAGGAATTAACCAAAGGCTCAGCATGCCGTGCCGGAACCAGATTAGGGCCTGAAGCATTCCTGCGGGTTTGCGGCCAGCTCACAAGAAAGCGAGTTGAAGAAAGGAGCTCAGGGGCACTGTAATTCACAAACCTGCAGAGTTATAAATGACAGCTATCGTCCAAAAATATATTGAAGGAAGGCTGCGAAGAGGACTGGAAAGCGGGGCAGAATTGCAGGAAAACGATTTCAGGGGGTAGACTGGAATTGCATTTAAAGCATAGGAAAAGAGGCAGAACGTCGACAATGATGCACTTGGCCAAAAAGGGCGTATGCGTTTTTTCCTGAATATATTCAGGAAAAAACGCATACGCCCTTTTTGGCCAACCAAGCCAGCATGTTAAAGAAATCTGCACTACAAAGAAGTCTCACTGCCCCCAGGTCAAAAGGGCCATCTGAAAAAAGTGTAAAATCCAGAAAGGCAGCATAGGTCATGGAGAACAGGGAGCCTTGTTATGCTGATGGGCGGGATGTAAATTGCCAACAGCCACTCTGGAGAAGTGTATGGTGTTTCCTGAAACACCTAAGAAACAAAGCAATGGAGACTACGGCACTTCCACTTATGGTCTTATAGATCACGGAAATTAAAATCAAAAACAGACAGCCACCCCAAAGTTTCAGACGGCTCTGTTTACAGGAATCTCGTCTACGGTACAAGTTAAATATCCCAGAATGTGAAAAATGGATAAAGAAGTTGTGGTACACACATTCAATGGAATATCACTCAGCAATGAAATCTATGTCATCAGGCCCATCGTGGCATAATGAGTGGATTCAGGTACGATGATTCTAAGTGAAATAAGTCACACAGAAAATGAAACATCATAAGATATCACTAATACACGGAATGTAAACTTGGCTACACATGAACTGAATTACAAAACAGAACAGGGTCTCAAATTTAGAAAACCACCTTATGCTTGCTTAAGGGGAAAAGTGAGTTGGGGTGCTGCATAAAACCAGAGATAGAAATTAGCACAGATACCTTTCCATAAGCCAAATATGTAATAGTCAAGACCTAGCCCTTGCTCAACGAAATGGACTAAACACCCCATATTCAACGCCTAGGAATACACCTGACTAGTAAGTATCTTCAAACCCATGGATTTATATGTCTCCATAAGAGACTCAAGTGTGTGTACAGCGGCATGAATGCAGCAGAGAAAATCCGATAAATCCCATTATCAAAATGAATTACAAAAACAAACACAATGACAGTGAAATAGAGAGCAATTCTTAAATAATTCATTCAGGGCTTGTGATGCAACCTGGATTTACCACATCTACAACCAGAGCTGAGTGAGACATAAGGCTGTACACTTCGGCCTCATAGCATTGGTGAGGTTCGTTGAGAAAATGCAGGCCCTTTGAAGTCATACTGCATGGTACCCATTCCATGGGTCCCAACTCTCCAGGTTTAAGGGATTCTTCCTTCAGCTAAAACATGCATGGGAAACCCACAGTATGGTGCACCGTGTGACCGGGAAACCTTTTCAAATGCATCTCAGTTTTCGTCCCCTTTTACTCGGGTTCACGATTGAAGACCCTTTACTAATACTCTCCCCACTTAGAGAGTCAGTGCCTTTAACCTCCTGTTTGGCACAGTTTGCAATTTCTGCGCAAGATGAACAAGAATAGGGAGAACCAATGAGAGACTAGCTCTAGGTGTCTGCACGTTCAAATATAACACTCATTTCCCACCAGGAAGAGGAATTTACCAAAGGATCAGCATGCTGTGCTGGAACCAGATTAGGGCATGAAGCAATCCTGCGGGTTTGCGGCCAGCTCACAAGAAAGCGAGTAGAAGAAAGGAGCTCAGGCGCACTGTCATTCACAAACCTGCAGAGTTATAAATGTCAGCTATTGTCCAAAAATGCATTGAAGTAAGGCTGCGTAGAGGACTTGAAAGCGGGGCAGAATTGCAGGAAAACGAGTTCAGGGGCAGACTGGAATTGCATTTAAAGCATAAGGAAAGAGACAGAAAGTCGACAATGATGCACTTGGTCAAAAAGGGCGTATGCGTTTTTTCCTGAATATATTCAAGAAAAAACACATACGCCCTTTTTGGCCAAACAAGCAAGCCTGTAAAGAAATCTGCATTACAATGAAGTCTCACTGCCCCCCTGTCAAAAGGGACATCTGAAAAAAGTGAAAAATCCAGAAAGGCAGGACAGGCCATGGAGAACAGGGAGCCTTGTTATGCTGATGGGCGGGATGTAACTTGCCAACAGCCACTCTGGAGAAGTGTATGGTGTTTCCTCAAACACCTAAAAAACTAAGCAACGGAGCCTACGGCACTTCAACTTATGGTTCTATAGCTTAGGGAAATTAAAATCAAAAAGACACAGCCACCCATAAATTTTGGACGGCTCTGCTTACAAGAACCTCATTTACGGTACAAGTGAAATATCCCAGCAAGCAAAAAATGGATAAAGAAGTTGTTGTACGTACGTACAATGGAATATCACTCAGCAATGAAATCTATGTCATGAGGCCCGTCGCGGCATAATGAGTGGATTCAGGTACGATCATTCTAAGTTAACTAAGTCACACAGAAAAAGAAACACCATAAGATATCTCAAATACACGGAATGCAAACATGGCTGCACATGAACTCAATTACAAAACAGAAAAGGGTCTCAAATTTAGAAAACCAACTTATGCTTGCTTAAGGGGAAAGGTGAGTTGTGGTGCTGCATAAAACCAGAGATTGAAATTAGCACAGATACCTTTCCATAAGCAAATATGTAATAGTCAGGACCTACTCCTTCCTCCACGAAATGGACTCAACACCCCATATTCAATGCCTAGGAATATACCTGACTAGTAAGAATCTGAAAACCCATGGATTTATATGTCTCCATAAGAGAATCAAGCATGTGTACAGCGGCATAAACGCAGCAGTGAAAATCCGATAAATCCCATTATCAAAATAAATTACAAAAACAAAACACAATGACAGTGAAATAGAGAGCAATTCTTAAATAATTCATTCAGGGCTTGTGATGCAACGTGGATTTACCACATCTACACCCCGAGCTGAGTGAGACATAAGGCTGGACACTTCGGGCTGATAGCATTGGTGACGTTCGGTGAGCAAAGGCAACCCTTTGAAGTCATACTGCGTGGTACCCATTCCATGGGTCCCAACTCTCCAGGTTGAAGGGATTCTTCCTTCAGGTAAAACATGCATGGGCAACCCAGAATATGGTCCACCGTGTGACCGGGAAAACTTTTTAAATGCGTCTCAGTTTTCGTCCCCTCGTACTCGGTTTTACCATTCCAGACGCTTTACTAACACTCTCCCCACTTGGAGAGTCAGTGCCTTTAACCTCCTGTTTGGCACAGTTTGGAATTTCTGCGCAAGATGAACAGGAATAGGGAGAACCAATGAGAGATTAGCTGTAGGTGTCTGCACGAACAAATTTAACGCTCATTTCCCACCAGGAAGAGAATTAGCCAAAGGCTCAGCATGCCGTGTCGGAACCAGATTAGGGCCTGAAGCAATCCTGCGGTTTTGCGGCCAGCTCACAAGAAAGCGAGTTGAAGAAAGGAGCTCAGGGGCCGTGTAATTCACAAACCTGCAGAGTTATAAATGACAGCTATCGTCCAAAAATATATTGAAGTAAGGCTGCAAAGAGGACTTGAACGCGGGGCAGAATTCCAGGAATACGATTTCAGGAGGTAGACGGGAAGTCCTCTGAAAGTATAGGAGAAGAGGCAGAACCTCGACAATGATGCACTTGGTCAAAAAGGGCATATGCGTTTCTTCCAGGGCCCTTATTAAAGAGGGTAGGAGGCTCCCAGCATGCTTCAGTGGCCAACAGAGGGCCTACGTCGCCAAGGCGACATGAGCCATCCAGGCAGGAGTGACCTCACATCAGAGGGCCCACCTCACAGAAGGGTAAGGAACCCAGTCAAGATCAGACTCTCACCAGAGTGCCCACATAAGCAAGGGGCTGGGAACCAGGCAGGAGTGTCCTCACACCCGTGGGGCCACATCATCGAAAGTTGAGGTACCCAGCACATGTGGCCTCAAACCAGAGGACCCACATCACCATGGGTCTCGGAGCGAGGCAGGCAGGATTAACCTCAAAACACATGGCCCATTGTATAAAAAAGGTGAGGAATCCAGCAGTTGGAACATCCCAGCAGGCGGCCCAGAGCACCGAGGCTATGGGATCCAGGCAGTGATGAACTCACAACAGAGGGCCCTCATCGTGATACTGTAAGCAACCCAGCCGTTGTGACCTCAGAGCACAAGGCCCACATCCCCATGGGGAAGGGAACCAAGCAGGAGTGTCATCGCACCAGTGGGCACACATCAGAAAAGGTGGGGAGCCCAGCAGTTAGGGCCGGACGCCAGAGGGCATTCATCACTGAGGAGAGGAGGCTCCCAGCAAGCTCCAACTGCTACCAGAAGGCCGACGTCGCCAATGCAGGGTGTGCCAGCCAGGCAGGAGTGACCTCAGAGCAGAGGGCCAACCACACAAAAGTGTGAGGAACCCAAAGAGGATCAGACTCTCACCGGAGGGCCCACATCACCAAGGGAATGGAAACCAGGCAGGAGTGTTCTCACACCAGTGTGGTCACATCACCGAAATGTGACGGACCCAGCACACGTGGCCTCAAACTACAGGACACACATCACCAAGGGGCTGGGAGTGAGGCAGGCAGGAGGAGCCTCCAAACAGAGGGCCCATAGCGTAAAAAAGGTGAGGGATCCCGCAGTTGGAACCTCCCAGCAGGTGGCCAGGAGCAGCGAGGCTATGGGATCCAGGCCTGACTGAACTCAAAACAGAGGGCCCTCATTATGAAACTGTGAGCAACCCAGCCGTTGGGACCTTAGAGCAGAAGGCCCACATCCCCATGGGGTTGGGATCCTGGCAGGAGTGTACTCGCACCACAGGGCGCACATCAGAAAATTTTGGGAGCCCAGGAGTTAGGGTCTGACGCCAGAGGGCCCTCATTACTGAGGGGAGGAGACTCCCAGCAGGCACCAACTCCCAACTGAGGGCCCACGTCGCCACGTTGACGTGTGCCAGCCAGGCAGGAGTGACCTCACAGCAGAGGGCCTACCTCACAGAAGGGTGAGGAACCCAGCCAGGATAAGACTCTCACCAGAGGGCCCACATCACCAAGGGGATCGGAACAAGGCAGGAGTGTCCTCACACCAGTGTGGCCACATTATAGAAAGGTGAGGAACCCAGCACATGTGGCCTAAACCAGAGGACCCACATTTCCAAGGTGCTCCGAGTGAGGCAGGCAGGAGTAGCCTAAAAACACAGGGCCCACAGAATAAAAAATGTGAGGAATCCAGCAGTTTGAACCTCCCAGCAGGTGGTCCAGAGAATGGAGTCTATGGGATCCAGGCCACAGTGAACTCACAGCAGAGGGCCCACATCATGAAACTGTGAGCAACCCAGCCAGTGGGACCTCAGAGCAGAAGGCCCACATCCCCATGGGGATGGGAACCTCGCAGGAGTGTCCTCGCACAACTTAGCACGTATCAGAAAATGTGGGAACCCAGCAGTTATGGCCTGGCGCCAGAGGGCCCTCATCACGGAGGAGAGGAGGCTACCAGCAGGCTCCAAATGCCACCAGAGGGCCGACGTCACCAAGGCAATGGGAGCAAGCCAGGCAGGAGTTACCTCACAGCAGAGGGCCCACCTCACAGAAGTGTGAGGAGCCCAAACAGGATCAGACTCTAACCAGAGCGCCCACATCACCAAGGGGATGGAAACCAGGCAGGAGTGTCCTCACACCAGTGAGGCCACATCAGCGAAAGTTGAGGAACACAGCACATGTGGCCTCAAACAAGGGGACACACATCACGAAAGGGCTGGGAGTGAGGCATGCAGGAGGAGACTCACAACAGAGCGCCCATAGAATAAAAAAGGTGAGGAACCCCGCAGTTGGAAGCTCCAAGCAGGTGGCCCAGAGCACCGAGGCTATGGGATCCATGCCGGAGTGAACTCACAGCAGAGGGCCCACATTCTGACACTGTGAGCAACCCAGCCGTTGGGACCTCAGGGCAGAAAGCCCACATCCCCATGGGGATGGGACCCTGGCTGGAGTGTACTCGCACGACAGGGCGCACATCAGAAAATTTTGGGAGCCCATGAGTTAGGGCCTGACGCCAGAGGGCCCTCATTACCGAGGGGAGGAGATTCCCAGCAGGCACCAACTCCCAACTGAGGGCCCATATCGCCAAGGTGACGTGTGCCAGCCAGGCAGGAGTGACCTCACAGCAGAGGGCCCACCTCCCAGAAGTGTGAGGAATCCAGACAGGATCAGACTCTCACCAGAGGGCCCCCATCACCAAGGGGATGGGAACCAGGCAGGAGTGTCCTCACACCAGTGGGGCCACATCAATAAAGGTGAGGAAACTGGTACATGTGGCCTTAAACCAGAGGACCTACATCACAAATGGGCTGGGAGTGAGTTAGGAAGTAGGAGCATGAAAACACAGGACCCAAAGAATAAAAAAGGTAAGGAATCCAGCAGTAGGAACCTCCCAGCAGGCCGCTCAGTGCACAGAGGCTATGGGATCTAGGCCTGGGTGAACTAACACCAGAGAGCCAACATCATGAAACGGTGAACAACACAGGTGTTGGGACCTTAGAGCAGAAGGCCCACATGCCCATGGGGATGGGAACCTCGCAGGAGTGTCCTCGCACCACTTAGCACGTATCAGAAAATGTGGGTACCCAGCAGTTAGGGCCTGAGGCAAGAGGGCCCCCATCACCGAGGGGAGGTTCCCAGCAGGCTCCAACTGCCACAAGAGGGCCGATGTTGCCCAGGTGGGGTGTGCCAACCAGGCAGGAGTGACCTCACAGCAGAGGGCACCCCTCACAGAAGGGTGAGGAACCCAGCCAGGATCAGACTCTCACCAGAGGGCCCACATCATCAAGGGGATAGGAACCAGGCAGGAGGGTCCTCACAACAGTGGGGCCACATCATCGAAAGGTGAGGGACCCAGCACACGTGGCCTCACACCAGAGGACACACATCACCAAGGGACTGGGAGTGAGGCAGGCAGGAGGAGTCTCAAAACAGAGGGTCCATAGAAGAAAAAAGGTGAGGAATCCCGCAGTTGTAACCTCCCAGCAGGTGGCCAGGAGCAGCGAGGCTATGGGATCCAGGCCGGAGAGAACTCACAGCAGAGGGCCCTCATCATGAAACTGAGCAACCCACGGTTGGGACCTCAGAGCAGAAGGCCCACATTCCCATTGGGTTGGGAACCTGGCAGGAGTGTACTCGAACCACAGGGCGCATATCAGAAAATATTGGGAGCCCAGGAGTTAGGGCCTGACGCCAGAGGGCCCTCATTACCAAGGGGAGGAGACACCCAGCAGGCACCAAATCCCACCAGAGAGCCGACGTCGCCAAGGCGGGGTGTGCCAGCCAGGCAGGAGTGACCTCAGAGAAGAGGGCCCACCTCACAGAAGTGTGAGGAACCCAACCAGGATCAGACTCTCACTGGAGGGCCCACATCACCAAGGGGATGGGAACCAGGCAGGAGTGTCCTCACACCAGTGGGGCCACATCAGCCAAAGGTGAGGAACCCAGCACATGTGGCCTCAAACCACAGGACACACATCACCAAGGGGCTAGGAGTGAGGCAGGTGTCTGGAGGGGCACATTTAACTCTAATTTCCCACCAGGAAGTGGAATGAACCAAAGTCTCAGAGTGCCGTGCCGGACCCTGATTACGGCCTGAAGCAAACCTGCGGTTCTGTGGCCAGTTTTCAAGGAAACGAGTTAAGAAAGGAAATCACGGGCACTGTAATTCACAAACCTGCAGTGTTATAAATGACAGCTATTGGCAAAATTATATGGAAGTAAGTCTGCAAAGAGGACTTGAACACGAGGCAGAATTGCAGGAATCATATTTCAGGAGGTAGATTGGAATTGCATTTAAAGCATGTGAAAAGTGACAGATCTTTGACAGTGATGCACTTGGACAAAAGTGCGTAAACATTTTTTCCTGAATATATTCAGGAAAAAACACATATGCCCTTTTTGGCCAACCAAGCACTCGAGCAATGGAAATCCGCACTACAATGAAGTCTCATTTCCCATTCGTCAAAAGGGCCATCTGAAAAAAGTGTAAAAACCAGAAACACAGGACAGGCCATGGAGAACAGGGAGCCTTGTTATGCTGATGGGCGGGATGTAAATTGCCAACAGACACTCTGGAGATGTTTATGGTGTATCCTGAAACATCTGAAAAACAAAGCTACAGACCCTAGGGCACTTCCACTTTTGGCCCTATAGCTTAGGAAAATTAAAATCAACAAGACACAGCCAACACCAAATTTAGGGCTGCTGTGTTTACAAGAACCTTGAGTCCAGTACAAATTAAATATCCCAGAAAGAAAAAAATGGATAAAGGAGTTGTGCTACTTACGTACAACGGAATATCACTCAGCAATGAAATCAATGTCATCAGGCCTCTAGCAGCAAATTGAGTGGATTTAAGTATGATGATTCTAAGAGAAATAGGTCACACAGAGAATGATAATTATCATAAGATATCACTAATAGAGAGAGTGTAAACTTGGCTACACATAAACTGAATTCCAAAACCGAACAGAGTCTCACATTTAGATAAAAACTTATGCTTGCTTAAGGGGAAAGTTGAGTTGGGGTGCTGTATAAAACCAGAGATTGAAATTAGCACACATACCGTTCCATAAGCCAAATATGTAATAGACAAGACCTACTCTTTGCTCAACGAAATAGACTCATCCATGGTGTATCACCTCACACCTGTTAGAATGGGCATCATCAGAAAATCTACAAACAACAAATGCTGGAAAGGGTGTGGAGATAAGGAACCCTCTTCCACTATTGTTGGGAATGTAAATTGATACAGTCACTGTGGAGAACATTATGGAGTTTCTTATAAAACTAAGAATAGAATTACCATATGATACAGCAATCCCACTACTGGGCATATACCCAGACAAAACCATAAATCAGAAAGAGACATTCACCGCAATGTTCATTGCATCACTATTTACAATATCCAGGTAATGGAAGCAACCTAAATGCCCACAGACAGACGAATGCATAAAGATGTGGTACATATATAAAATGGAATATTACTAAGCCATAAAAAGGAATGAAATTGGGTCATTTGTAGAGACGTTGATGGATCTAGAGACTGTCATACAGAGTGAAGTAAGTCAGAAAGAGAAAAACAAATCTTGTCTATTAATGCATATATGTGGAACCTAGAAAAATTGTACAGATGAACCGTTTTGCCAGGCAGAAATAGAGCAACAGATGTAGACAACAAACGTATGGAAACCAAGGGGGGAAAGCTGTTGGGGGGTGGTGGTGGGAGGAGTTGAGAGATTGGGATTGGCATGTATACATTTATATGTATAAAATAGATAACCAAAAAGAACCTGCTGTATAAAAAAATAAAATAAAATTCAAATTACAAAAAGTAAAACAGAAAAAATATTCTTCCCTTCACATACATGTATTTATATGAATAAATTATTTCCATGCTTATATCTGTAAATACAAAAAAGAGGAATAAAATCTACCTTGAACCAAAAACGAAAAAAAGAAAAAAAAACAGAACCCACCAGTTACACAGAGGAAAACCTTATCAGGGCACTTGCTCCAGTTGTAAACAATTCTGAAGTTGGTCAGTGGTGGGGAATCATCTCCCATTCAGCCAGCAGGCCCCACGCAACAAGCGTCCTCATTGCAAAGCTGGGGGACCGTGCCGAGGCATCTGTGAGTAAACGTGGGCTGAGCCCCAGGCCAGCTGCTGCTGAAATGTTCCCACCCTTCCCAGGTAAAACACCTGAATATGTACAAGGACTTGAAAGCCTAGAGGAAGGGCCATGGAGCCACATGAGTGACAGCATGCCAGCCGACTTGGTGCCTGCAGGCCAGCCAGGATGGTCCTGGCCCTGGGTGCTCTTCTGGAAGCTTTCCATTTCCCTGCCTGAGATACCCCTGCTGTCCCGGCCCCCACTGCTTTCTTCCTCACTCACCTCTGCCCAGGGAGAAATTCCAGCGGCAGGTATGGGTGACACATCCTCTTCTTTAGCAGGTGGCATCTTGGCAACTGCTGCAGAAAGTCCAGCAGAGCCCCACTCACACTGGGCCACCCACAAAGCCGTGGCCTCTCACTCCCTCCCACCAGTCCAGCCCCAAGACTGCTGACAGGGCAGAGAAAATGGCGTCAGGCACAGCTGCAGGGGCTCTTGCTGCCTGGAGTGGTGTTTATATTGATCTGAACCCAGGCACACCTGGGGAGGTCTGGCCGGCACGGTCGGGCTTCCCAGGCCAGCCAATAATCACCCCTCAGGGGCTCACAGTTGCAGAAACTGGAACTTGCTGAATCGGCCAGGTCCAAGGAACAGGTGTGGGCTCCTGAGAGTCAGGATAGACAAGGGGCTGCAGCTCTGGCTTGTTTTCTAATTATATTATCTGGCCCATGAGTGGGAGACAACTTCAAGAAAACCCTCTCCTAATGAGAGGAACCCAGGAGTCAGGGAGAGGAGGGGTGGCTGGTGGGTGGAGACAGAGGCCTGGTGCCCCGGGTGCAGTGGAAGTCTCTGGAAGACCAGGTGGAGGGAGGCCACACAGAGTGATGCCCAGGGTCACAGACCTGTCGGAGCTGCTGTTTGTTAGTTCAAGTCCTGCTCTGAGGTGCTCTGTGTCAGATCTGAGTGACAGGTGAGCTGGGAGTGCTCTGCAATGAGGGCGATATGCACGGTTCCTGTGTTCCCAGCCCTGCCATGGTACCTGCAAGGGTAGCTCTGTATCCTGGGAGGGGCCTGACCACGAGAGCCCCATGGGCTGCAGGGGAACCTGCCCAGGGAACACCGTATCCTGGGAGGGGCCTTAACACGAGAGACCCGTGGGCTGGGGTGGGGTTGGGGTACCTGCCCAGGTGAGCTCCATATCCTGGGATTGGCCTGACCTCGAGAGCCCCATGGGCTGCTGGAGTCCTGGTAAAGGATGTCAGGACAGTCAGTGAAGCCACCGAGGATATACCTCCAGTAGTTCCTAAATCCTACACCCTGCTGGTCATTCTACCAACCACCAGGACATGGTATTCTGTATTAGTCTTCAATGATGCCTTCCTTTGTATTCTATTAGTCCCAGAGTCACAAGAAATTTTGGCTTGTGAGTGGCAGGACTCAACATACAACTAAAACAATACTTCCGGGCCGTGTTGCCCCAAGGGTTCAAAAATTCCCACACCATCTTTGGGGAAAGCTCAGCTAAAGAACTAAAAGTTCTACCTCTGGAAAAGGAAACACTCCTTCAATATGCAGACGACATTCTGATCGCCAGCCCTACTAAGGAGACCTCTGAACTACCAAGCCAATAAAGGATACAAGTTGTCCAAGAAAAAGCTCAAATATCACAGACTACGGTGACCTGCCTGGGCTTCATTCTCACAGAAGGTCGGAGAAGCCCATCCCAGGAAAGGGAAGAAACAATTTACAGCCTTACCCATTTCTGAAACTAGAAGACAGCTTAGGGGTTCCTGGGGAGGCCAGGGTTTGCTGCTTCTGGATCCCTAACTACAGTCTACTAGCTGGGCCTCTATATGAAACACTGAAAGGAAAAGATGATGATCCTTTTGAATAGAATGCAGAAGTGGCCTTTCAAGAATGGAAAGAGCAGTCAATTCAGACCCTTGCCCTGGAACTCCCTAATTTAGCTAAACCCTTTGACCTTTACATTCCTGGTGAACGGTGAATCGCCATTGGAGTATTAGTGCAAAACCTGGGACCACTTGAGATGGAACAATGCAAGAATGCGATCCAGGTAGGATAAACTGCGGTCACCAAGGGGCTTGGCCCACCGCCACATCTGGCCAAGATACTGGCAGTATCTGAAAACCTGGAAATCAGCAGCCCAAAAGGCCACCTCCCTCCTAAGGGAAAAGAACCCCACGTGGTGATCCTAACACCCAACCATGCCCTGAAGTTGCAGGGTTGGCTCCATGGGCACACTGACCTTGAGCGAGGAGGCCCTCCAACTCCAACCTCCATAGAGATAACCGGGGCAAAGTGGCACCATGAAGACTCGTGTGAAGGTGTCTGCACGGGCAAATTTAACGCTCATTTCCCACCAGGAAGAGGAATTAACCAAAGGCTCAGCATGCCGTGCCGGAACCAGATTAGGGCCTGAAGCATTCCTGCGGGTTTGCGGCCAGCTCACAAGAAAGCGAGTTGAAGAAAGGAGCTCAGGGACACTGTAATTCACAAACCTGCAGAGTTATAAATGACAGCTATCACCCAAAAATATATTGAAGGAAGGCTGCGAAGAGGACTTGAAAGTGGGGCAGAATTGCAAGAAAACGATTTCAGGGGGTAGACTGGAATTGCATTTAAAGCATAGGAAAAGAGGCAGAACCTCGACAATGATGCACTTGGCCAAAAAGGGCGTATGCGTTTTTTCCTGAATATATTCAGGAAAAAACGCATACGCCCTTTTTGGCCAACCAAGCAAGCATGTTAAAGAAATCTGCACTACAATGAAGTCTCACTGCCCCCCGTTCAAAAGGGCCATCTGAAAAAAGTGTAAAATCCAGAAAGGCAGCACAGGCCATGGAGAACAGGGAGCCTTGTTATGCTGATGGGCGGGATGTAAATTGCCAACAGCCACTCTGGAGATGTGTATGGTGTTTCCTCAAAAGCCTAAAAAACAAAGCAACGGAGCCTAAGGCATTACCACTTTTTTTCCTATAGCTTAGGGAAATTAAAATCAAAAACACACAGCCACCGCAAAGTTTCTGTTTACGGCTCTGTTTACAAGAACCTCGTCTACGGTACAAGTTAAATATCCCAGAAAGCGAAAAATGGATAAAGAAGTGTGGTACGTACGTACAAAGGAATATCACTCACCAATGAAATCTATGTCATCAGGCCCGTCGCGGCATAATGAGTGGATTCAGGTACGATGATTCTAAGTGAAATAAGTCACACAGAAAATGAAACATCATAAGAAATCACTAATACACGGAATGTAAACTTGGCTACACATGAACTGAATTACAAAACAGAACAGGGTCTCAAATTTAGAAAACCAACTTATGCTTGCTTAAGGGGAAAGGTGTGTTGTGGTGCTGCATAAAACCAGAGATAGAAATTAGCACAGATACCTTTCCATAAGCCAAATATGTAATAGTCAAGACCTAGCCCTTGCTCAACGAAATGGACTAAACACCCCATATTCAACGCCTAGGATTACACATGACTAGTAAGAACCTTCAAACCCATGGATTTATATGTCTCCGTAAGAGACTCAAGTGTGTGTACAGCGGCATGAATGCAGCAGAGAAAATCCGATAAAACCCATTATCAAAATGAATTACAAAAACAAACACAATGACAGTGAAATAGAGAGCAATTCTTAAATAATTCATTCAGGGCTTGTGATGCGACCTGGATTTACCACATCTACACCCAGAGCTGAGTGAGACATAAGGCTGGACACTTCGGGCTGATAGCATTGGTGAGGTTCGATGAGCAAATGCAGACCCTTTGAAGTCATACTGCATGGTACCCATTCCATGGGTCCCAACTCTCCAGGTTTAAGGGATTCTTCCTTCAGCTAAAACATGCATGGGAAACCCACAGTACAGTGCACTGTGTGACCGGGAAACGTTTTCAAATGCATCTCAGTTTTCGTCCCCTTTTACTCGGGTTCACCATTCCAGACCGTTTACTAACACTCTCCCCACTTGGAGAGTCAGTGCCTTTAACCTCCTGTTTGGCACAGTTTGCAATTTCTGCGCAAGATGAACAGGAATAGGGAGAACCAATGAGAGACTAGCTGTAGGTGTCTGGACGGGCAAATGGAACGCTCATTTCCCACCAGGAAGAGGAATTAACCAAAGGCTCAGCATGCCGTGCCGGAACCAGATTAGGGCCTGAAGCATTCCTGCGGGTTTGTGGCCAGCTCACAAGAAAGCGAGTTGAAGAAAGGAGCTCAGGGGCACTGTAATTCACAAACCTGCAGAGTTATAAATGACAGCTATCGTCCAAAAATATATTGAAGGAAGGCTGCGAAGAGGACTGGAAAGCGGGGCAGAATTGCAGGAAAACGATTTCAGGGGGTAGACTGGAATTGCATTTAAAGCATAGGAAAAGAGGCAGAACGTCGACAATGATGCACTTGGCCAAAAAGGGCGTATGCGTTTTTTCCTGAATATATTCAGGAAAAAACGCATACGCCCTTTTTGGCCAACCAAGCCAGCATGTTAAAGAAATCTGCACTACAAAGAAGTCTCACTGCCCCCAGGTCAAAAGGGCCATCTGAAAAAAGTGTAAAATCCAGAAAGACAGCACAGGCCATGGAGAACAGGGAGCCTTGTTATGTTGATGGGCGGGATGTAAATTGCCAACAGCCACTCTGGAGAAGTGTATGGTGTTTCCTGAAACACCTAAGAAACAAAGCAACGGAGACTACGGCACTTCCACTTATGGTCTTATAGATCACGGAAATTAAAATCAAAAACAGACAGCCACCCCAAAGTTTCAGACGGCTCTGTTTACAGGAATCTCGTCTACGGTACAAGTTAAATATCCCAGAATGTGAAAAATGGATAAAGAAGTTGTGGTACACACATTCAATGGAATATCACTCAGCAATGAAATCTATGTCATCAGGCCCATCGTGGCATAATGAGTGGATTCAGGTACGATGATTCTAAGTGAAATAAGTCACACAGAAAATGAAACATCATAAGATATCACTAATACACGGAATGTAAACTTGGCTACACATGAACTGAATTACAAAACAGAACAGGGTCTCAAATTTAGAAAACCACCTTATGCTTGCTTAAGGGGAAAAGTGAGTTGGGGTGCTGCATAAAACCAGAGATAGAAATTAGCACAGATACCTTTCCATAAGCCAAATATGTAATAGTCAAGACCTAGCCCTTGCTCAACGAAATGGACTAAACACCCCATATTCAACGCCTAGGAATACACCTGACTAGTAAGTATCTTCAAACCCATGGATTTATATGTCTCCATAAGAGACTCAAGTGTGTGTACAGCGGCATGAATGCAGCAGAGAAAATCCGATAAATCCCATTATCAAAATGAATTACAAAAACAAACACAATGACAGTGAAATAGAGAGCAATTCTTAAATAATTCATTCAGGGCTTGTGATGCAACCTGGATTTACCACATCTACAACCAGAGCTGAGTGAGACATAAGGCTGTACACTTCAGCCTGATAGCATTGGTGAGGTTCGTTGAGAAAATGCAGGCCCTTTGAAGTCATACTGCGTGGTACCCATTCCATGGGTCCCAACTCTCCAGGTTTAAGGGATTCTTCCTTCAGCTAAAACATGCATGGGAAACCCACAGTATGGTGCACCGTGTGACCGGGAAACCTTTTCAAATGCATCTCAGTTTTCGTCCCCTTTTACTCGGGTTCACGATTGAAGACCCTTTACTAATACTCTCCCCACTTAGAGAGTCAGTGCCTTTAACCTCCTGTTTGGCACAGTTTGCAATTTCTGCGCAAGATGAACAAGAATAGGGAGAACCAATGAGAGACTAGCTCTAGGTGTCTGCACGTTCAAATATAACACTCATTTCCCACCAGGAAGAGGAATTTACCAAAGGATCAGCATGCTGTGCCGGAACCAGATTAGGGCATGAAGCAATCCTGCGGGTTTGCGGCCAGCTCACAAGAAAGCGAGTAGAAGAAAGGAGCTCAGGCGCACTGTCATTCACAAACCTGCAGAGTTATAAATGTCAGCTATTGTCCAAAAATGTATTGAAGTAAGGCTGCGTAGAGGACTTGAAAGCGGGGCAGAATTGCAGGAAAACGAGTTCAGGGGCAGACTGGAATTGCATTTAAAGCATAAGGAAAGAGACAGAAAGTCGACAATGATGCACTTGGTCAAAAAGGGCGTATGCGTTTTTTCCTGAATATATTCAAGAAAAAACACATACGCCCTTTTTGGCCAAACAAGCAAGCCTGTAAAGAAATCTGCATTACAATGAAGTCTCACTGCCCCCCTGTCAAAAGGGACATCTGAAAAAAGTGAAAAATCCAGAAAGGCAGGACAGGCCATGGAGAACAGGGAGCCTTGTTATGCTGATGGGCGGGATGTAACTTGCCAACAGCCACTCTGGAGAAGTGTATGGTGTTTCCTCAAACACCTAAAAAACTAAGCAACGGAGCCTACGGCACTTCAACTTATGGTTCTATAGCTTAGGGAAATTAAAATCAAAAAGACACAGCCACCCATAAATTTTGGACGGCTCTGCTTACAAGAACCTCATTTACGGTACAAGTGAAATATCCCAGAAAGCGAAAAATGGATAAAGAAGTTGTTGTACGTACGTACAATGGAATATCACTCAGCAATGAAATCTATGTCATGAGGCCCGTCGCGGCATAATGAGTGGATTCAGGTACGATCATTCTAAGTTAACTAAGTCACACAGAAAAAGAAACACCATAAGATATCTCAAATACACGGAATGCAAACATGGCTGCACATGAACTCAATTACAAAACAGAAAAGGGTCTCAAATTTAGAAAACCAACTTATGCTTGCTTAAGGGGAAAGGTGAGTTGTGGTGCTGCATAAAACCAGAGATTGAAATTAGCACAGATACCTTTCCATAAGCAAATATGTAATAGTCAGGACCTACTCCTTGCTCCACGAAATGGACTCAACACCCCATATTCAATGCCTAGGAATATACCTGACTAGTAAGAATCTGAAAACCCATGGATTTATATGTCTCCATAAGAGAATCAAGCATGTGTACGGCGGCATAAACGCAGCAGTGAGAATCCGATAAATCCCATTATCAAAATAAATTACAAAAACAAAACACAATGACAGTGAAATAGAGAGCAATTCTTAAATAATTCATTCAGGGCTTGTGATGCAACGTGGATTTACCACATCTACACCCCGAGCTGAGTGAGACATAAGGCTGGACACTTTGGGCTGATAGCATTGGTGACGTTCGGTGAGCAAAGGCAACCCTTTGATGTCATACTGCGTGGTACCCATTCCATGGGTCCCAACTCTCCAGGTTGAAGGGATTCTTCCTTCAGGTAAAACATGCATGGGCAAACCCAGAATATGGTCCACCGTGTGACCGTGAAAACTTTTTAAATGCGTCTCAGTTTTCGTCCCCTCGTACTCGGTTTTACCATTCCAGACGCTTTACTAACACTCTCCCCACTTGGAGAGTCAGTGCCTTTAACCTCCTGTTTGGCACAGTTTGGAATTTCTGCGCAAGATGAACAGGAATAGGGAGAACCAATGAGAGATTAGCTGTAGGTGTCGGCACGAACAAATTTAACGCTCATTTCCCACCAGGAAGAGGAATTAGCCAAAGGCTCAGCATGCCGTGTCGGAACCAGATTAGGGCCTGAAGCAATCCTGCGGTCTTGCGGCCAGCTCACAAGAAAGCGAGTTGAAGAAAGGAGCTCAGGGGCACTGTAATTCACAAACCTGCAGAGTTATAAATGACAGCTATCGTCCAAAAATATATTGAAGTAAGGCTGCAAAGAGGACTTGAACGCGGGGCAGAATTCCAGGAATACGATTTCAGGAGGTAGACGGGAAGTCCTCTGAAAGTATAGGAGAAGAGGCAGAACCTCGACAATGATGCACTTGGTCAAAAAGGGCACATGCGTTTCTTCCAGGGCCCTTATTAAAGAGGGTAGGAGGCTCCCAGCATGCTTCAGTGGCCAACAGAGGGCCTACGTCGCCAAGGCGACATGAGCCATCCAGGCAGGAGTGACCTCACATCAGAGGGCCCACCTCACAGAAGGGTAAGGAACCCAGTCAAGATCAGACTCTCACCAGAGTGCCCACATAAGCAAGGGGCTGGGAACCAGGCAGGAGTGTCCTCACACCCGTGGGGCCACATCATCGAAAGTTGAGGTACCCAGCACATGTGGCCTCAAACCAGAGGACCCACATCACCATGGGTCTCGGAGCGAGGCAGGCAGGATTAACCTCAAAACACATGGCCCATTGTATAAAAAAGGTGAGGAATCCAGCAGTTGGAACATCCCAGCAGGCGGCCCAGAGCACCGAGGCTATGGGATCCAGGCAGTGATGAACTCACAACAGAGGGCCCTCATCGTGATACTGTAAGCAACCCAGCCGTTGTAACCTCAGAGCACAAGGCCCACATCCCCATGGGGAAGGGAACCAAGCAGGAGTATCATCGCACCAGTGGGCACACATCAGAAAAGGTGGGGAGCCCAGCAGTTAGGGCCGGACGCCAGAGGGCCCTCATCACTGAGGAGAGGAGGCTCGCAGCAAGCTCCAACTGCTACCAGAAGGCCGACGTCGCCAATGCAGGGTGTGCCAGCCAGGCAGGAGTGACCTCAGAGCAGAGGGCCAACCACACAAAAGTGTGAGGAACCCAAAGAGGATCAGACTCTCACCGGAGGGCCCACATCACCAAGGGAATGGAAACAAGGCAGGAGTGCTCTCACACCAGTGTGGTCACATCACCGAAATGTGACGGACCCAGCACACGTGGCCTCAAACTACAGGACACACATCACCAAGGGGCTGGGAGTGAGGCAGGCAGGAGGAGCCTCCAAACAGAGGGCCCATAGCGTAAAAAAGGTGAGGAATCCCGCAGTTGGAACCTCCCAGCAGGTGGCCAGGAGCAGCGAGGCTATGGGATCCAGGCCTGACTGAACTCAAAACAGAGGGCCCTCATTATGAAACTGTGAGCAACCCAGACGTTGGGACCTGAGAGCAGAAGGCCCACATTCCCATGGGGTTGGGATCCTGGCAGGAGTGTACTCGCACCACAGGGCGCACATCAGAAACTTTTGGGAGCCCAGGAGTTAGGGTCTGACGCCAGAGGGCCCTCATTACCGAGGGGAGGAGACTCCCAGCAGGCACCAACTCCCAACTGAGGGCCCACGTCGCCACGTTGACGTGTGCCAACCAGGCAGGGGTGACCTCACAGCAGAGGGCCTACCTCACAGAAGGGTGAGGAACCCAGCCAGGATAAGACTCTCACCAGAGGGCCCACATCACCAAGGGGATCGGAACAAGGCAGGAGTGTCCTCACACCAGTGTGGCCACATTATAGAAAGGTGAGGAACCCAGCACATGTGGCCTAAACCAGAGGACCCACATTTCCAAGGTGCTCCGAGTGAGGCAGGCAGGAGTAGCCTAACAACACAGGGCCCACAGAATAAAAAATGTGAGGAATCCAGCAGTTTGAACCTCCCAGCAGGTGGCCCAGAGCATGGAGTCTATGGGATACAGGCCACAGTGAACTCACAGCAGAGGGCCCACATCATGAAACTGTGAGCAACCCAGCCAGTGGGACCTCAGAGCAGAAGACCCACATCCCCATGGGGATGGGAACCTCGCAGGAGTGTCCTCGCACAATTTAGCATGTATCAGAAAATGTGGGAACCCAGCAGTTATGGCCTGATGCCAGAGGGCCCACATCACGGAGGAGAGGAGGCTACCAGCAGGCTCCAAATGCCACCAGAGGGCCGACGTCACCAAGGCAATGGGAGCAAGCCAGGCGGGAGTTACCTCACAGCAGAGGGCCCACCTCACAGAAGTGTGAGGAGCCCAAACAGGATCAGACTCTAACCAGAGCACCCACATCACCAAGGGGATGGAAACCAGGCAGGAGTGTCCTCACACCAGTGGGGCCACATCAGCGAAAGGTGAGGAGCACAGCACATGTGGCCTCAAACAAGGGGACACACATCACGAAAGGGCTGGGAGTGAGGCATGCAGGAGGAGACTCACAACAGAGCGCCCATAGAATAAAAAAGGTGAGGAACCCCGCAGTTGGAAGCTCCAAGCAGGTGGCCCAGAGCACCGAGGCTATGGGATCCATGCCGGAGTGAACTCACAGCAGAGGGCCCACATTCTGACACTGTGAGCAACCCAGCCGTTGGGACCTCAGAGCAGAAAGCCCACATCCCCATGGGGATGGGACCCTGGCTGGAGTGTACTCGCACGACAGGGCGCACATCAGAAAATTTTGGGAACCCATGAGTTAGGGCCTGACGCCAGAGGGCCCTCATTACCGAGGGGAGGAGACTCCCAGCAGGCACCAACTCCCAACTGAGGGCCCACATCGCCAAGGTGACGTGTGCCAGCCAGGCAGGAGTGACCTCACAGCAGAGGGCCCACCTCCCAGAAGTGTGAGGAATCCAGACAGGATCAGACTCTCACCAGAGGGCCCCCATCACCAAGGGGATGGGAACCAGGCAGGAGTGTCCTCACACCAGTGGGGCCACATCAATAAAGGTGAGGAAACCGGTACATGTGGCCTTAAACCAGAGGACCTACATCACAAATGGGCTGGGAGTGAGTCAGGAAGTAGGAGCATGAAAACACAGGACCCAAAGAATAAAAAAGCTAAGGAATCCAGCAGTAGGAACCTCCCAGCAGGCCGCTCAGAGCACAGAGGCTATGGGATCTAGGCCTGGGTGAACTAACACCAGAGAGCCAACATCATGAAACGGTGAACAACACAGGTGTTGGGACCTTAGAGCAGAAGGCCCACATGCCCATGGGGATGGGAAACTCGCAGGAGTGTCCTCGCACCACTTAGCACGTATCAGAAAATGTGGGTACCCAGCAGTTAGGGCCTGAGGCAAGAGGGCCCCCATCACCGAGGGGAGGTTCCCAGCAGGCTCCAACTGCCACAAGAGGGCCGATGTTGCCCAGGTGGGGTGTGCCAGCCAGGCAGGAGTGACCTCACAGCAGAGGGCCCCCCTCACAGAAGGGTGAGGAACCCAGCCAGGATCAGACTCTCACCAGAGTGCCCACATCATCAAGGGGATAGGAACCAGGCAGGAGTGTCCTCACACCAGTGGGGCCACATCATCGAAAGGCGAGGGACCCAGCATACGTGGCCTCAAACCAGAGGACACACATCACCAAGGGGCTGGGAGTGAGGCAGGCAGGAGGAGTCTCAAAACAGAGGGCCCATAGAAGAAAAAAGGTGAGGAATCCCGCAGTTGTAACTTTCGAGCAGGTGGCCAGGAGCAGCGAGGCTATGGGATCCAGGCCGGAGTGAACTCACACCAGAGGGCCCTCATCATGAGACTGAGCAACCCAAGGTTGAGACCTCAGAGCAGAAGGCCCACATTCCCATGGGGTTGGGAACCTAGCAGGAGTGTACTCGAACCACAGGGCGCATATCAGAAAATATTGGGAGCCCAGGAGTTAGGGTCTGACGCCAGAGGGCCCTCATTACCGAGGGGAGGAGACACCCAGCAGGCACCAAATCCCACCAGAGGGCCGACGTCGCCAAGGCGGGGTGTGCCAGCCAGGCAGGAGTGACCTCAGAGAAGAGGGCCCACCTCACAGAACTGTGAGGAACCCAACCAGGATCAGACTCTCACCGGAGGGCCCACATCACCAAGGGGATGGGAACCAGGCAGGAGTGTCCTCACACCAGTGGGGCCACATCAGCCAAAGGTGAGGAACCCAGCACATGTGGCCTCAAACCACAGGACACACATCACCAAGGGGCTAGGAGTGAGGCAGGTGTCTGGAGGGGCACATTTAACTCTAATTTCCCACCAGGAAGTGGAATGAACCAAAGTCTCAGAATGCCGTGCCGGACCCTGATTACGGCCTGAAGCAAACCTGCGGTTCTGTGGCCAGTTTTCAAGGAAACGAGTTAAGAAAGGAAATCACGGGCACTGTAATTCACAAACCTGCAGTGTTATAAATGACAGCTATTGGCAAAATTATATGGAAGTAAGTCTGCAAAGAGGACTTGAACACGAGGCAGAATTGCAGGAATCATATTTCAGGAGGTAGATTGGAATTGCATTTAAAGCATGTGAAAAGCGACAGATCTTTGACAGTGATGCACTTGGACAAAAGTGCGTAAACATTTTTTCCTGAATATATTCAGGAAAAAACACATATGCCCTTTTTGGCCAACCAAGCACTCGAGCAATGGAAATCCGCACTACAATGAAGTCTCATTTCCCATTCGTCAAAAGGGCCATCTGAAAAAAGTGTAAAAACCAGAAACACAGGACAGGCCATGGAGAACAGGGAGCCTTGTTATGCTGATGGGCGGGATGTAAATTGCCAACAGACACTCTGGAGATGTTTATGGTGTATCCTGAAACATCTGAAAAACAAAGCTACAGACCCTAGGGCACTTCCACTTTTGGCCCTATAGCTTAGGAAAATTAAAATCAACAAGACACAGCCAACACCAAATTTAGGGCTGCTGTGTTTACAAGAACCTTGAGTCCAGTACAAATTAAATATCCCAGAAAGAAAAAAATGGATAAAGGAGTTGTGCTACTTACGTACAACGGAATATCACTCAGCAATGAAATCAATGTCATCAGGCCTCTAGCAGCAAATTGAGTGGATTTAAGTATGATGATTCTAAGAGAAATAGGTCACACAGAGAAAGAGAATTATCATAAGATATCACTAATAGAGAGAGTGTAAACTTGGCTACACATAAACTGAATTCCAAAACCGAACAGAGTCTCACATTTAGATAAAAACTTATGCTTGCTTAAGGGGAAAGTTGAGTTGGGGTGCTGTATAAAACCAGAGATTGAAATTAGCACACATACCGTTCCATAAGCCAAATATGTAATAGACAAGACCTACTCTTTGCTCAACGAAATAGACTCATCCATGGTGTATCACCTCACACCTGTTAGAATGGGCATCATCAGAAAATCTACAAACAACAAATGCTGGAAAGGGTGTGGAGATAAGGAACCCTCTTCCACTATTGTTGGGAATGTAAATTGATACAGTCACTGTGGAGAACATTATGGAGTTTCTTATAAAACTAAGAATAGAATTACCATATGATACAGCAATACCACTACTGGGCATATACCCAGATAAAACCATAAATCAAAAAGAGACATTCACCGCAATGTTCATTGCATCACTATTTACAATATCCAGGTAATGGAAGCAACCTAAATGCCCACAGACAGAGGAATGCATAAAGATGTGGTACATATATAAAATGGAATATTACTAAGCCATAAAAAGGAATGAAATTGGGTCATTTGTAGAGATGTTGATGGATCTAGAGACTGTCATACAGAGTGAAGTAAGTCAGAAAGAGAAAAACAAATCTTGTCTATTAATGCATATATGTGGAACCTAGAAAAATTGTACAGATGAACCGTTTTGCCAGGCAGAAATAGAGCAACAGATGTAGACAACAAACGTATGGACACCAAGGGGGGAAAGCTGTTGGGGGGTGGTGGTGGGAGGAGTTGAGAGATTGGGATTGGCATGTATACATTTATATGTATAAAATAGATAACCAAAAAGAACCTGCTGTATAAAAAAATAAAATTCAAATTACAAAAAGTAAAACAGAAAAAATATTCTTCCCTTCACATACATGTATTTATATGAATAAATTATTTCCATGCTTATATCTGTAAATACAAAAAAGAGGAATAAAATCTACCTTGAACCAAAAACGAAAAAAAGAAAAAAAAACAGAACCCACCAGTTACACAGAGGAAAACCGTATCAGGGCACTTGCTCCAGTTGTAAACAATTCTGAAGTTGGTCAGTGGTGGGGAATCATCTCCCATTCAGCCAGCAGGCCCCACGCAACAAGCGTCCTCATTGCAAAGCTGGGGGACCGTGCCGAGGCATCTGTGAGTAAACGTGGGCTGAGCCCCAGGCCAGCTGCTGCTGAAATGTTCCCACCCTTCCCAGGTAAAACACCTGAATATGTACAAGGACTTGAAAGCCTAGAGGAAGGGCCATGGAGCCACATGAGTGACAGCATGCCAGCCGACTTGGTGCCTGCAGGCCAGCCAGGATGGTCCTGGCCCTGGGTGCTCTTCTGGAAGTTTTCCATTTCCCTGCCTGAGATACCCCTGCTGTCCCGGCCCCCACTGCTTTCTTCCTCACTCACCTCTGCCCAGGGAGAAATTCCAGCGGCACGTATGGGTGACACATCCTCTTCTTTAGCAGGTGGCATCTTGGCAACTGCTGCAGAAAGTCCAGCAGAGCCCCACTCACACTGGGCCACCCACAAAGCCGTGGCCTCTCACTCCCTCCCACCAGTCCAGCCCCAAGACTGCTGACAGGGCAGAGAAAATGGCGTCAGGCACAGCTGCAGGGGCTCTTGCTGCCTGGAGCGGTGTTTATATTGATCTGAACCCAGGCACACCTGGGGAGGTCTGGCCGGCACGGCCGGGCTTCCCAGGCCAGCCAATAATCACCCCTCAGGGGCTCACAGTTGCAGAAACTGGAACTTGCTGAATCGGCCAGGTCCAAGGAACAGGTGTGGGCTCCTGAGAGTCAGGATAGACAAGGGGCTGCAGCTCTGGCTTGCTTTCTAATTATATTATCTGGCCCATGAGTGGGAGACAACTTCAAGAAAACCCTCTCCTAATGAGAGGAACCCAGGAGTCAGGGAGAGGAGGGGTGGCTGGTGGGTGGAGACAGAGGCCTGGTGCCCCGGGTGCAGTGGAAGTCTCTGGAAGACCAGGTGGAAGGAGGCCACACAGAGTGATGCCCAGGGTCACAGACCTGTTGGAGCTGCTGTTTGTTAGTTCAAGTCCTGCTCTGAGGTGCTCTGTGTCAGATCTGAGTGACAGGTGAGCTGGGAGTGCTCTGCAATGAGGGCGATATGCACGGTTCCTGTGTTCCCAGCCCTGCCATGGTACCTGCAAGGGTAGCTCTGTATCCTGGGAGGGGCCTGACCACGAGAGCCCCATGGGCTGCAGGGGAACCTGCCCAGGGAACCCCATATCCTGGGAGGGGCCTGAACACGAGAGCCCCGTGGGCTGGGGTGGGGGTGGGGTACCTGCCCACGTGAGCTCCATATCCTGGGATTGGCCTGACCTCGAGAGCCCCATGGGCTGCTGGAGTCCTGGTAAAGGATGTCAGGACAGTCAGTGAAGCCACCGAGGGTATACCTCCAGTAGTTCCTAAATCCTACACCCTTCTGGTCATTCTACCAACCACCAGGACATGGTATTCTGTATTAGTCTTCAATGATGCCTTCTTTTGTATTCTATTAGTCCCAGAGTCACAAGAAATTTTGGCTTGTGAGTGGCAGGACTCAACATACAACTAAAACAATACTTCCGGGCCGTGTTGCCCCAAGGGTTCAAAAATTCCCACACCATCTTTGGGGAAAGCTCAGCTAAAGAACTAAAAGTTCTACCTCTGGAAAAGGAAACACTCCTTCAATATGCAGACGACATTCTGATCGCCAGCCCTACTAAGGAGACCTCTGAACTACAAAGCCAATAAAGGATACAAGTTGTCCAAGACAAAGCTCAAATATCACAGACTACGGTGACCTGCCTGGGCTTCATTCTCACAGAAGGTCGGAGAAGCCCATCCCAGGAAAGGGAAGAAACAATTTACAGCCTTACCCATTTCTGAAACTAGAAGACAGCTTAGGGGTTCCTGGGGAGGCCAGGGTTTGCTTCTTCTGGATCCCTAACTACAGTCTACTAGCTGGGCCTCTATATGAAACACTGAAAGGAAAAGATGATGATCCTTTTGAATAGAATGCAGAAGTGGCCTTTCAAGAATGGAAAGAGCAGTCAATTCAGACCCTTGCCCTGGAACTCCCTAATTTAGCTAAACCCTTTGACCTTTACATTCCTTGTGAACGGTGAATCGCCATTGGAGTATTAGTGCAAAACCTGGGACCACTTGAAATGGAACAATGCAAGAATGCGATCCAGGTAGGATAAACTACGGTCACCAAGGGGCTTGGCCCACCGCCACATCTGGCCAAGATACTGGCAGTATCTGAAAACCTGGAAATCAGCAGCCCAAAAGGCCACCTCCCTCCGAAGGGAAAAGGACCCCACGTGGTGATCCTAACACCCAACGATGCCCTGAAGTTGCAGGGTTGGCTCCATGGGCACACTGACCTTGAGCGAGGAGGCCCTCCAACTCCAACCTCCATAGAGATAACCGGGGCAAAGTGGCACCATGAAGACTCGTGTGAAGGTGTCTGCACGGGCAAATTTAACGCTCATTTCCCACCAGGAAGAGGAATTAACCAAAGGCTCAGCATGCCGTGCCGGAACCAGATTAGGGCCTGAAGCATTCCTGCGGGTTTGCGGCCAGCTCACAAGAAAGCGAGTTGAAGAAAGGAGCTCAGGGGCACTGTAATTCACAAACCTGCAGAGTTATAAATGACAGCTATCGTCCAAAAATATATTGAAGGAAGGCTGTGAAGAGGACTGGAAAGCGGGGCAGAATTGCAGGAAAACGATTTCAGGGGGTAGACTGGAATTGCATTTAAAGCATAGGAAAAGAGGCAGAACGTCGACAATGATGCACTTGGCCAAAAAGGGCGTATGCGTTTTTTCCTGAATATATTCAGGAAAAAACGCATACGCCCTTTTTGGCCAACCAAGCCAGCATGTTAAAGAAATCTGCACTACAAAGAAGTCTCACTGCCCCCAGGTCAAAAGGGCCATCTGAAAAAAGTGTAAAATCCAGAAAGACAGCACAGGCCATGGAGAACAGTGAGCCTTGTTATGCTGATGGGCGGGATGTAAATTTCCAACAGCCACTCTGGAGAAGTGTATGGTGTTTCCTGAAACACCTAAGAAACAAAGCAACGGAGACTACGGCACTTCCACTTATGGTCTTATAGATCACGGAAATTAAAATCAAAAACAGACAGCCACCCCAAAGTTTCAGACGGCTCTGTTTACAGGAATCTCGTCTACGGTACAAGTTAAATATCCCAGAATGTGAAAAATGGATAAAGAAGTTGTGGTACACACATTCAATGGAATATCACTCAGCAATGAAATCTATGTCATCAGGCCCATCGTGGCATAATGAGTGGATTCAGGTACGATGATTCTAAGTGAAATAAGTCACACAGAAAATGAAACATCATAAGATATCACTAATACACGGAATGTAAACTTGGCTACACATGAACTGAATTACAAAACAGAACAGGGTCTCAAATTTAGAAAACCACCTTATGCTTGCTTAAGGGGAAAAGTGAGTTGGGGTGCTGCATAAAACCAGAGATAGAAATTAGCACAGATACCTTTCCATAAGCCAAATATGTAATAGTCAAGGCCTAGCCCTTGCTCAACGAAATGGACTAAACACCCCGTATTCAAGGCCTAGGAATACACCTGACTAGTAAGTATCTTCAAACCCATGGATTTATATGTCTCCATAAGAGACTCAAGTGTGTGTACAGCGGCATGAATGCAGCAGAGAAAATCCGATAAATCCCATTATCAAAATGAATTACAAAAACAAACACAATGACAGTGAAATAGAGAGCAATTCTTAAATAATTCATTCAGGGCTTGTGATGCAACGTGGATTTACCACATCTACACCCCGAGCTGAGTGAGACATAAGGCTGGACACTTCGGGCTGATAACATTGGTGACGTTCGGTGAGCAAAGGCAACCCTTTGAAGTCATACTGCGTGGTACCCATTCCATGGGTCCCAACTCTCCAGGTTGAAGGGATTCTTCCTTCAGGTAAAACATGCATGGGCAACCCAGAATATGGTCCACCGTGTGACCGGGAAAACTTTTTAAATGCGTCTCAGTTTTCGTCCCCTCGTACTCAGTTTTACCATTCCAGACGCTTTACTAACACTTTCCCAACTTGGAGAGTCAGTGTCTTTAACCTCCTGTTTGGCACAGTTTGGAATTTCTGCGCAAGATGAACAGGAATATGGAGAACCAATGAGAGATTAGCTGTAGGTGTCTGCACGAACAAATTTAACGCTCATTTCCCACCAGGAAGAGGAATTAGCCAAAGGCTCAGCATGCCGTGTCGGAACCAGATTAGGGCCTGAAGCAATCCTGCGGTTTTGCGGCCAGCTCACAAGAAAGCGAGTTGAAGAAAGGAGCTCAGGGGCACTGTAATTCACAAACCTGCAGAGTTATAAATGACAGCTATCGTCCAAAAATATATTGAAGTAAGGCTGCAAAGAGGACTTGAACACGGGGCAGAATTCCAGGAATACGATTTCAGGAGGTAGACGGGAAGTCCTCTGAAAGTATAGGAGAAGAGGCAGAACCTCGACAATGATGCACTTGGTCAAAAAGGGCATATGCGTTTCTTCCAGGGCCCTTATTAAAGAGGGTAGGAGGCTCCCAGCATGCTTCAGTGGCCAACAGAGGGCCTACGTCACCAAGGCGACATGAGCCATCCAGGCAGGAGTGACCTCACATCAGAGGGCCCACCTCACAGAAGGGTAAGGAGCCCAGTCAAGATCAGACTCTCACCAGAGTGCCCACATAAGCAAGGGGCTGGGAACCAGGCAGGAGTGTCCTCACACCCGTGGGGCCACATCATCGAAAGTTGAGGTACCCAGCACATGTGGCCTCAAACCAGAGGACCCACATCACCATGGGTCTCGGAGCGAGGCAGGCAGGATTAACCTCAAAACACATGGCCCATTGTATAAAAAAGGTGAGGAATCCAGCAGTTGGAACATCCCAGCAGGCGGCCCAGAGCACCGAGGCTATGGGATCCAGGCAGTGATGAACTCACAACAGAGGGCCCTCATCGTGATACTGTAAGCAACCCAGCCGTTGTAACCTCAGAGCACAAGGCCCACATCCCCATGGGGAAGGGAACCAAGCAGGAGTGTCATCGCACCAGTGGGCACACATCAGAAAAGGTGGGGAGCCCAGCAGTTAGGGCCGGACGCCAGAGGGCCCTCATCACTGAGGAGAGGAGGCTCGCAGCAAGCTCCAACTGCTACCAGAAGGCCGACGTCGCCAATGCAGGGTGTGCCAGCCAGGCAGGAGTGACCTCAGAACAGAGGGCCAACCACACAAAAGTGTGAGGAACCCAAAGAGGATCAGACTCTCACCGGAGGGCCCACATCACCAAGGGAATGGAAACCAGGCAGGAGTGTTCTCACACCAGTGTGGTCACATCACCGAAATGTGACGGACCCAGCACACGTGGCCTCAAACTACAGGACACACATCACCAAGGGGCTGGGAGTGAGGCAGGCAGGAGGAGCCTCCAAACAGAGGGCCCATAGCGTAAAAAAGGTGAGGAATCCCGCAGTTGGAACCTCCCAGCAGGTGGCCAGGAGCAGCGAGGCTATGGGATCCAGGCCTGACTGAACTCAAAACAGAGGGCCCTCATTATGAAACTGTGAGCAACGCAGCCGTTGGGACCTTAGAGCAGAAGGCCCACATTCCCATGGGGTTGGGATCCTGGCAGGAGTGTACTCGCACCACAGGGCGCACATCGGAAACTTTTGGGAGCCCAGGAGTTAGGGTCTGACGCCAGAGGGCCCTCATTACCGAGGGGAGGAGACTCCCAGCAGGCACCAACTCCCAACTGAGGGCCCACGTCGCCACGTTGACGTGTGCCAGCCAGGCAGGAGTGACCTCACAGCAGAGGGCCTACCTCACAGAAGGGTGAGGAACCCAGCCAGGATAAGACTCTCACCAGAGGGCCCACATCACCAAGGGGATCGGAACAAGGCAGGAGTGTCCTCACACCAGTGTGGCCACATTATAGAAAGGTGAGGAACCCAGCACATGTGGCCTAAACCAGAGGACCCACATTTCCAAGGTGCTCCGAGTGAGGCAGGCAGGAGTAGCCTAACAACACAGGGCCCACAGAATAAAAAATGTGAGGAATCCAGCAGTTTGAACCTCCCAGCAGGTGGCCCAGAGCATGGAGTCTATGGGATCCAGGCCACAGTGAACTCACAGCAGAGGGCCCACATCATGAAACTGTGAGCAACCCAGCCAGTGGGACCTCAGAGCAGAAGGCCCACATCCCCATGGAGATGGGAACCTCGCAGGAGTGTCCTCGCACAACTTAGCACGTATCAGAAAATGTGGGAACCCAGCAGTTATGGCCTGATGCCAGAGGGCCCTCATCACGGAGGAGAGGAGGCTACCAGCAGGCTCCAAATGCCACCAGAGGGCCGACGTCACCAAGGCAATGGGAGCAAGCCAGGCAGGAGTTACCTCACAGCAGAGGGCCCACCTCACAGAAGTGTGAGGAGCCCAAACAGGATCAGACTCTAACCAGAGCGCCCACATCACCAAGGGGATGGAAACCAGGCAGGAGTGTCCTCACACCAGTGGGGCCACATCAGCGAAAGGTGAGGAACACAGCACATGTGGCCTCAAACAAGGGGACACACATCACGAAAGGGCTGGGAGTGAGGCATGCAGGAGGAGACTCACAACAGAGCGCCCATAGAATAAAAAAGGTGAGGAACCCCGCAGTCGGAAGCTCCAAGAAGGTGGCCCAGAGCACCGAGGCTATGGGATCCATGCCGGAGTGAACTCACAGCAGAGGGCCCACATTCTGACACTGTGAGCAACCCAGCCGTTGGGACTTCAGGGCAGAAAGCCCACATCCCCATGGGGATGGGACCCTGGCTGGAGTGTACTCGCACGACAGGGCGCACATCAGAAAATTTTGGGAGCCCATGAGTTAGGGCCTGACGCCAGAGGGCCCTCATTACCGAGGGGAGGAGACTCCCAGCAGGCACCAACTCCCAACTGAGGGCCCACATCGCCAAGGTGACGTGTGCCAGCCAGGCAGGATTGACCTCACAGCAGAGGGCCCACCTCCCAGAAGTGTGAGGAATCCAGACAGGATCAGACTCTCACCAGAGGGCCCCCATCACCAAGGGGATGGGAACCAGGCAGGAGTGTCCTCACACCAGTGGGGCCACATCAATAAAAGTGAGGAAACCGGTACATGTGGCCTTAAACCAGAGGACCTACATCACAAATGGGCTGGGAGTGAGTCAGGAAGTAGGAGCATGAAAACACAGGACCCAAAGAATAAAAAAGCTAAGGAATCCAGCAGTAGGAACCTCCCAGCAGGCCGCTCAGAGCACAGAGGCTATGGGATCTAGGCCTGGGTGAACTAACACCAGAGAGCCAACATCATGAAACGGTGAACAACACAGGTGTTGGGACCTTAGAGCAGAAGGCCCACATGCCCATGGGGATGGGAACCTCGCAGGAGTGTCCTCGCACCACTTAGCACGTATCAGAAAATGTGGGTACCCAGCAGTTAGGGCCTGAGGCAAGAGGGCCCCCATCACCGAGGGGAGGTTCCCAGCAGGCTCCAACTGCCACAAGAGGGCCGATGTTGCCCAGGTGGGGTGTGCCAGCCAGGCAGGAGTGACCTCACAGCAGAGGGCCCCCCTCACAGAAGGGTGAGGAACCCAGCCAGGATCAGACTCTCACCAGAGGGCCCACATCATCAAGGGGATAGGAACCAGGCAGGAGTGTCCTCACACCAGTGGGGCCACATCATCGAAAGGCGAGGGACCCAGCATACGTGGCCTCAAACCAGAGGACACACATCACCAAGGGGCTGGGAGTGAGGCAGGCAGGAGGAGTCTCAAAACAGAGGGCCCATAGAAGAAAAAAGGTGAGGAATCCCGCAGTTGTAACTTTCGAGCAGGTGGCCAGGAGCAGCGAGGCTATGGGATCCAGGCCGGAGTGAACTCACACCAGAGGGCCCTCATCATGAGACTGAGCAACCCAAGGTTGAGACCTCAGAGCAGAAGGCCCACATTCCCATGGGGTTGGGAACCTAGCAGGAGTGTACTCGAACCACAGGGCGCATATCAGAAAATATTGGGAGCCCAGGAGTTAGGGTCTGACGCCAGAGGGCCCTCATTACCGAGGGGAGGAGACACCCAGCAGGCACCAAATCCCACCAGAGGGCCGACGTCGCCAAGGCGGGGTGTGCCAGCCAGGCAGGAGTGACCTCAGAGAAGAGGGCCCACCTCACAGAAGTGTGAGGAACCCAACCAGGATCAGACTCTCACCGGAGGGCCCACATCACCAAGGGGATGGGAACCAGGCAGGAGTGTCCTCACACCAGTGGGGCCACATCAGCCAAAGGTGAGGAACCCAGCACATGTGGCCTCAAACCACAGGACACACATCACCAAGGGGCTAGGAGTGAGGCAGGTGTCTGGAGGGGCACATTTAACTCTAATTTCCCACCAGGAAGTGGAATGAACCAAAGTCTCAGAGTGCCGTGCCGGACCCTGATTACGGCCTGAAGCAAACCTGCGGTTCTGTGGCCAGTTTTCAAGGAAACGAGTTAAGAAAGGAAATCACGGGCACTGTAATTCACAAACCTGCAGTGTTATAAATGACAGCTATTGGCAAAATTATATGGAAGTAAGTCTGCAAAGAGGACTTGAACACGAGGCAGAATTGCAGGAATCATATTTCAGGAGGTAGATTGGAATTGCATTTAAAGCATGTGAAAAGTGACAGATCTTTGACAGTGATGCACTTGGACAAAAGTGCGTAAACATTTTTTCCTGAATATATTCAGGAAAAAACACATATGCCCTTTTTGGCCAACCAAGCACTCGAGCAATGGAAATCCGCACTACAATGAAGTCTCATTTCCCATTCGTCAAAAGGGCCATCTGAAAAAAGTGTAAAAACCAGAAACACAGGACAGGCCATGGAGAACAGGGAGCCTTGTTATGCTGATGGGCGGGATGTAAATTGCCAACAGACACTCTGGAGATGTTTATGGTGTATCCTGAAACATCTGAAAAACAAAGCTACAGACCCTAGGGCACTTCCACTTTTGGCCCTATAGCTTAGGAAAATTAAAATCAACAAGACACAGCCAACACCAAATTTAGGGCTGCTGTGTTTACAAGAACCTTGAGTCCAGTACAAATTAAATATCCCAGAAAGAAAAAAATGGATAAAGGAGTTGTGCTACTTACGTACAACGGAATATCACTCAGCAATGAAATCAATGTCATCAGGCCTCTAGCAGCAAATTGAGTGGATTTAAGTATGATGATTCTAAGAGAAATAGGTCACACAGAGAATGATAATTATCATAAGATATCACTAATAGAGAGAGTGTAAACTTGGCTACACATAAACTGAATTCCAAAACCGAACAGAGTCTCACATTTAGATAAAAACTTATGCTTGCTTAAGGGGAAAGTTGAGTTGGGGTGCTGTATAAAACCAGAGATTGAAATTAGCACACATACCGTTCCATAAGCCAAATATGTAATAGACAAGACCTACTCTTTGCTCAACGAAATAGACTCATCCATGGTGTATCACCTCACACCTGTTAGAATGGGCATCATCAGAAAATCTACAAACAACAAATGCTGGAAAGGGTGTGGAGATAAGGAACCCTCTTCCACTATTGTTGGGAATGTAAATTGATACAGTCACTGTGGAGAACATTATGGAGTTTCTTATAAAACTAAGAATAGAATTACCATATGATACAGCAATACCACTACTGGGCATATACCCAGATAAAACCATAAATCAAAAAGAGACATTCACCGCAATGTTCATTGCATCACTATTTACAATATCCAGGTAATGGAAGCAACCTAAATGCCCACAGACAGAGGAATGCATAAAGATGTGGTACATATATAAAATGGAATATTACTAAGCCATAAAAAGGAATGAAATTGGGTCATTTGTAGAGATGTTGATGGATCTAGAGACTGTCATACAGAGTGAAGTAAGTCAGAAAGAGAAAAACAAATCTTGTCTATTAATGCATATATGTGGAACCTAGAAAAATTGTACAGATGAACCGTTTTGCCAGGCAGAAATAGAGCAACAGATGTAGACAACAAACGTATGGACACCAAGGGGGGAAAGCTGTTGGGGGGTGGTGGTGGGAGGAGTTGAGAGATTGGGATTGGCATGTATACATTTATATGTATAAAATAGATAACCAAAAAGAACCTGCTGTATAAAAAAATAAAATTCAAATTACAAAAAGTAAAACAGAAAAAATATTCTTCCCTTCACATACATGTATTTATATGAATAAATTATTTCCATGCTTATATCTGTAAATACAAAAAAGAGGAATAAAATCTACCTTGAACCAAAAACGAAAAAAAGAAAAAAAAACAGAACCCACCAGTTACACAGAGGAAAACCGTATCAGGGCACTTGCTCCAGTTGTAAACAATTCTGAAGTTGGTCAGTGGTGGGGAATCATCTCCCATTCAGCCAGCAGGCCCCACGCAACAAGCGTCCTCATTGCAAAGCTGGGGGACCGTGCCGAGGCATCTGTGAGTAAACGTGGGCTGAGCCCCAGGCCAGCTGCTGCTGAAATGTTCCCACCCTTCCCAGGTAAAACACCTGAATATGTACAAGGACTTGAAAGCCTAGAGGAAGGGCCATGGAGCCACATGAGTGACAGCATGCCAGCCGACTTGGTGCCTGCAGGCCAGCCAGGATGGTCCTGGCCCTGGGTGCTCTTCTGGAAACTTTCCATTTTCCTGCCTGAGATACCCCTGCTGTCCCGGCCCCCACTGCTTTCTTCCTCACTCACCTCTGCCCAGGGAGAAATTCCAACGGCAGGTATGGGTGACACATCCTCTTCTTTAGCAGGTGGCATCTTGGCAACTGCTGCAGAAAGTCCAGCAGAGCCCCACTCACACTGGGCCACCCACAAAGCCGTGGCCTCTCACTCCCTCCCACCAGTCCAGCCCCAAGACTGCTGACAGGGCAGAGAAAATGGCGTCAGGCACAGCTGCAGGGGCTCTTGCTGCCTGGAGCGGTGTTTATATTGATCTGAACCCAGGCACACCTGGGGAGGTCTGGCCGGCACGGCCGGGCTTCCCAGGCCAGCCAATAATCACCCCTCAGGGGCTCACAGTTGCAGAAACTGGAACTTGCTGAATCGGCCAGGTCCAAGGAACAGGTGTGGGCTCCTGAGAGTCAGGATAGACAAGGGGCTGCAGCTCTGGCTTGCTTTCTAATTATATTATCTGGCCCATGAGTGGGAGACAACTTCAAGAAAACCCTCTCCTAATGAGAGGAACCCAGGAGTCAGGGAGAGGAGGGGTGGCTGGTGGGTGGAGACAGAGGCCTGGTGCCCCGGGTGCAGTGGAAGTCTCTGGAAGACCAGGTGGAAGGAGGCCACACAGAGTGATGCCCAGGGTCACAGACCTGTTGGAGCTGCTGTTTGTTAGTTCAAGTCCTGCTCTGAGGTGCTCTGTGTCAGATCTGAGTGACAGGTGAGCTGGGAGTGCTCTGCAATGAGGGCGATATGCACGGTTCCTGTGTTCCCAGCCCTGCCATGGTACCTGCAAGGGTAGCTCTGTATCCTGGGAGGGGCCTGACCACGAGAGCCCCATGGGCTGCAGGGGAACCTGCCCAGGGAACCCCATATCCTGGGAGGGGCCTGAACACGAGAGCCCCGTGGGCTGGGGTGGGGGTGGGGTACCTGCCCAGGTGAGCTCCATATCCTGGGATTGGCCTGACCTCGAGAGCCCCATGGGCTGCTGGAGTCCTGGTAAAGGATGTCAGGACAGTCAGTGAAGCCACCGAGGATATACCTCCAGTAGTTCCTAAATCCTACACCCTTCTGGTCATTCTACCAACCACCAGGACATGGTATTCTGTATTAGTCTTCAATGATGCCTTCTTTTGTATTCTATTAGTCCCAGAGTCACAAGAAATTTTGGCTTGTGAGTGGCAGGACTCAACATACAACTAAAACAATACTTCCGGGCCGTGTTGCCCCAAGGGTTCAAAAATTCCCACACCATCTTTGGGGAAAGCTCAGCTAAAGAACTAAAAGTTCTACCTCTGGAAAAGGAAACACTCCTTCAATATGCAGACGACATTCTGATCGCCAGCCCTACTAAGGAGACCTCTGAACTACAAAGCCAATAAAGGATACAAGTTGTCCAAGACAAAGCTCAAATATCACAGACTACGGTGACCTGCCTGGGCTTCATTCTCACAGAAGGTCGGAGAAGCCCATCCCAGGAAAGGGAAGAAACAATTTACAGCCTTACCCATTTCTGAAACTAGAAGACAGCTTAGGGGTTCCTGGGGAGGCCAGGGTTTGCTTCTTCTGGATCCCTAACTACAGTCTACTAGCTGGGCCTCTATATGAAACACTGAAAGGAAAAGATGATGATCCTTTTGAATAGAATGCAGAAGTGGCCTTTCAAGAATGGAAAGAGCAGTCAATTCAGACCCTTGCCCTGGAACTCCCTAATTTAGCTAAACCCTTTGACCTTTACATTCCTGGTGAACGGTGAATCGCCATTGGAGTATTAGTGCAAAACCTGGGACCACTTGAAATGGAACAATGCAAGAATGCGATCCAGGTAGGATAAACTACGGTCACCAAGGGGCTTGGCCCACCGCCACATCTGGCCAAGATACTGGCAGTATCTGAAAACCTGGAAATCAGCAGCCCAAAAGGCCACCTCCCTCCGAAGGGAAAAGGACCCCACGTGGTGATCCTAACACCCAACCATGCCCTGAAGTTGCAGGGTTGGCTCCATGGGCACACTGACCTTGAGCGAGGAGGCCCTCCAACTCCAACCTCCATAGAGATAACCGGGGCAAAGTGGCACCATGAAGACTCGTGTGAAGGTGTCTGCACGGGCAAATTTAACGCTCATTTCCCACCAGGAAGAGGAATTAACCAAAGGCTCAGCATGCCGTGCCGGAACCAGATTAGGGCCTGAAGCATTCCTGCGGGTTTGCGGCCAGCTCACAAGAAAGCGAGTTGAAGAAAGGAGCTCAGGGGCACTGTAATTCACAAACCTGCAGAGTTATAAATGACAGCTATCGTCCAAAAATATATTGAAGGAAGGCTGTGAAGAGGACTGGAAAGCGGGGCAGAATTGCAGGAAAACGATTTCAGGGGGTAGACTGGAATTGCATTTAAAGCATAGGAAAAGAGGCAGAACGTCGACAATGATGCACTTGGCCAAAAAGGGCGTATGCGTTTTTTCCTGAATATATTCAGGAAAAAACGCATACGCCCTTTTTGGCCAACCAAGCCAGCATGTTAAAGAAATCTGCACTACAAAGAAGTCTCACTGCCCCCAGGTCAAAAGGGCCATCTGAAAAAAGTGTAAAATCCAGAAAGACAGCACAGGCCATGGAGAACAGGGAGCCTTGTTATGCTGATGGGCGGGATGTAAATTTCCAACAGCCACTCTGGAGAAGTGTATGGTGTTTCCTGAAACACCTAAGAAACAAAGCAACGGAGACTACGGCACTTCCACTTATGGTCTTATAGATCACGGAAATTAAAATCAAAAACAGACAGCCACCCCAAAGTTTCAGACGGCTCTGTTTACAGGAATCTCGTCTACGGTACAAGTTAAATATCCCAGAATGTGAAAAATGGATAAAGAAGTTGTGGTACACACATTCAATGGAATATCACTCAGCAATGAAATCTATGTCATCAGGCCCATCGTGGCATAATGAGTGGATTCAGGTACGATGATTCTAAGTGAAATAAGTCACACAGAAAATGAAACATCATAAGATATCACTAATACACGGAATGTAAACTTGGCTACACATGAACTGAATTACAAAACAGAACAGGGTCTCAAATTTAGAAAACCACCTTATGCTTGCTTAAGGGGAAAAGTGAGTTGGGGTGCTGCATAAAACCAGAGATAGAAATTAGCACAGATACCTTTCCATAAGCCAAATATGTAATAGTCAAGGCCTAGCCCTTGCTCAACGAAATGGACTAAACACCCCGTATTCAAGGCCTAGGAATACACCTGACTAGTAAGTATCTTCAAACCCATGGATTTATATGTCTCCATAAGAGACTCAAGTGTGTGTACAGCGGCATGAATGCAGCAGAGAAAATCCGATAAATCCCATTATCAAAATGAATTACAAAAACAAACACAATGACAGTGAAATAGAGAGCAATTCTTAAATAATTCATTCAGGGCTTGTGATGCAACGTGGATTTACCACATCTACACCCCGAGCTGAGTGAGACATAAGGCTGGACACTTCGGGCTGATAACATTGGTGACGTTCGGTGAGCAAAGGCAACCCTTTGAAGTCATACTGCGTGGTACCCATTCCATGGGTCCCAACTCTCCAGGTTGAAGGGATTCTTCCTTCAGGTAAAACATGCATGGGCAACCCAGAATATGGTCCACCGTGTGACCGGGAAAACTTTTTAAATGCGTCTCAGTTTTCGTCCCCTCGTACTCAGTTTTACCATTCCAGACGCTTTACTAACACTTTCCCAACTTGGAGAGTCAGTGTCTTTAACCTCCTGTTTGGCACAGTTTGGAATTTCTGTGCAAGATGAACAGGAATATGGAGAACCAATGAGAGATTAGCTGTAGGTGTCTGCACGAACAAATTTAACGCTCATTTCCCACCAGGAAGAGGAATTAGCCAAAGGCTCAGCATGCCGTGTCGGAACCAGATTAGGGCCTGAAGCAATCCTGCGGTTTTGCGGCCAGCTCACAAGAAAGCGAGTTGAAGAAAGGAGCTCAGGGGCACTGTAATTCACAAACCTGCAGAGTTATAAATGACAGCTATCGTCCAAAAATATATTGAAGTAAGGCTGCAAAGAGGACTTGAACGCGGGGCAGAATTCCAGGAATACGATTTCAGGAGGTAGACGGGAAGTCCTCTGAAAGTATAGGAGAAGAGGCAGAACCTCGACAATGATGCACTTGGTCAAAAAGGGCATATGCGTTTCTTCCAGGGCCCTTATTAAAGAGGGTAGGAGGCTCCCAGCATGCTTCAGTGGCCAACAGAGGGCCTACGTCACCAAGGCGACATGAGCCATCCAGGCAGGAGTGACCTCACATCAGAGGGCCCACCTCACAGAAGGGTAAGGAGCCCAGTCAAGATCAGACTCTCACCAGAGTGCCCACATAAGCAAGGGGCTGGGAACCAGGCAGGAGTGTCCTCACACCCGTGGGGCCACATCATCGAAAGTTGAGGTACCCAGCACATGTGGCCTCAAACCAGAGGACCCACATCACCATGGGTCTCGGAGCGAGGCAGGCAGGATTAACCTCAAAACACATGGCCCATTGTATAAAAAAGGTGAGGAATCCAGCAGTTGGAACATCCCAGCAGGCGGCCCAGAGCACTGAGGCTATGGGATCCAGGCAGTGATGAACTCACAACAGAGGGCCCTCATCGTGATACTGTAAGCAACCCAGCCGTTGTAACCTCAGAGCACAAGGCCCACATCCCCATGGGGAAGGGAACCAAGCAGGAGTGTCATCGCACCAGTGGGCACACATCAGAAAAGGTGGGGAGCCCAGCAGTAAGGGCCGGACGCCAGAGGGCCCTCATCACTGAGGAGAGGAGGCTCCCAGCAAGCTCCAACTGCTACCAGAAGGCCGACGTCGCCAATGCAGGGTGTGCCAGCCAGGCAGGAGTGACCTCAGAACAGAGGGCCAACCACACAAAAGTGTGAGGAACCCAAAGAGGATCAGACTCTCACCGGAGGGCCCACATCACCAAGGGAATGGAAACCAGGCAGGAGTGTTCTCACACCAGTGTGGTCACATCACCGAAATGTGACGGACCCAGCACACGTGGCCTCAAACTACAGGACACACATCACCAAGGGGCTGGGAGTGAGGCAGGCAGGAGGAGCCTCCAAACAGAGGGCCCATAGCGTAAAAAAGGTGAGGAATCCCGCAGTTGGAACCTCCCAGCAGGTGGCCAGGAGCAGCGAGGCTATGGGATCCAGGCCTGACTGAACTCAAAACAGAGGGCCCTCATTATGAAACTGTGAGCAACGCAGCCGTTGGGACCTTAGAGCAGAAGGCCCACATTCCCATGGGGTTGGGATCCTGGCAGGAGTGTACTCGCACCACAGGGCGCACATCGGAAACTTTTGGGAGCCCAGGAGTTAGGGTCTGACGCCAGAGGGCCCTCATTACCGAGGGGAGGAGACTCCCAGCAGGCACCAACTCCCAACTGAGGGCCCACGTTGCCACGTTGACGTGTGCCAGCCAGGCAGGAGTGACCTCACAGCAGAGGGCCTACCTCACAGAAGGGTGAGGAACCCAGCCAGGATAAGACTCTCACCAGAGGGCCCACATCACCAAGGGGATCGGAACAAGGCAGGAGTGTCCTCACACCAGTGTGGCCACATTATAGAAAGGTGAGGAACCCAGCACATGTGGCCTAAACCAGAGGACCCACATTTCCAAGGTGCTCCGAGTGAGGCAGGCAGGAGTAGCCTAACAACACAGGGCCCACAGAATACAAAATGTGAGGAATCCAGCAGTTTGAACCTCCCAGCAGGTGGCCCAGAGCATGCAGTCTATGGGATCCAGGCCACAGTGAACTCACAGCAGAGGGCCCACATCATGAAACTGTGAGCAACCCAGCCAGTGGGACCTCAGAGCAGAAGGCCCACATCCCCATGGAGATGGGAACCTCGCAGGAGTGTCCTCGCACAACTTAGCACGTATCAGAAAATGTGGGAACCCAGCAGTTATGGCCTGATGCCAGAGGGCCCTCATCACGGAGGAGAGGAGGCTACCAGCAGGCTCCAAATGCCACCAGAGGGCCGACGTCACCAAGGCAATGGGAGCAAGCCAGGCAGGAGTTACCTCACAGCAGAGGGCCCACCTCACAGAAGTGTGAGGAGCCCAAACAGGATCAGACTCTAACCAGAGCGCCCACATCACCAAGGGGATGGAAACCAGGCAGGAGTGTCCTCACACCAGTGGGGCCACATCAGCGAAAGGTGAGGAACACAGCACATGTGGCCTCAAACAAGGGGACACACATCACGAAAGGGCTGGGAGTGAGGCATGCAGGAGGAGACTCACAACAGAGCGCCCATAGAATAAAAAAGGTGAGGAACCCCGCAGTCGGAAGCTCCAAGAAGGTGGCCCAGAGCACCGAGGCTATGGGATCCATGCCGGAGTGAACTCACAGCAGAGGGCCCACATTCTGACACTGTGAGCAACCCAGCCGTTGGGACCTCAGGGCAGAAAGCCCACATCCCCATGGGGATGGGACCCTGGCTGGAGTGTACTCGCACGACAGGGCGCACATCAGAAAATTTTGGGAGCCCATGAGTTAGGGCCTGACGCCAGAGGGCCCTCATTACCGAGGGGAGGAGACTCCCAGCAGGCACCAACTCCCAACTGAGGGCCCACATCGCCAAGGTGACGTGTGCCAGCCAGGCAGGAGTGACCTCACAGCAGAGGGCCCACCTCCCAGAAGTGTGAGGAATCCAGACAGGATCAGACTCTCACCAGAGGGCCCCCATCACCAAGGGGATGGGAACCAGGCAGGAGTGTCCTCACACCAGTGGGGCCACATCAATAAAGGTGAGGAAACCGGTACATGTGGCCTTAAACCAGAGGACCTACATCACAAATGGGCTGGGAGTGAGTCAGGAAGTAGGAGCATGAAAACACAGGACCCAAAGAATAAAAAAGCTAAGGAATCCAGCAGTAGGAACCTCCCAGCAGGCCGCTCAGAGCACAGAGGCTATGGGATCTAGGCCTGGGTGAACTAACACCAGAGAGCCAACATCATGAAACGGTGAACAACACAGGTGTTGGGACCTTAGAGCAGAAGGCCCACATGCCCATGGGGATGGGAACCTCGCAGGAGTGTCCTCGCACCACTTAGCACGTATCAGAAAATGTGGGTACCCAGCAGTTAGGGCCTGAGGCAAGAGGGCCCCCATCACCGAGGGGAGGTTCCCAGCAGGCTCCAACTGCCACAAGAGGGCCGATGTTGCCCAGGTGGGGTGTGCCAGCCAGGCAGGAGTGACCTCACAGCAGAGGGCCCCCCTCACAGAAGGGTGAGGAACCCAGCCAGGATCAGACTCTCACCAGAGGGCCCACATCATCAAGGGGATAGGAACCAGGCAGGAGTGTCCTCACACCAGTGGGGCCACATCATCGAAAGGCGAGGGACCCAGCATACGTGGCCTCAAACCAGAGGACACACATCACCAAGGGGCTGGGAGTGAGGCAGGCAGGAGGAGTCTCAAAACAGAGGGCCCATAGAAGAAAAAAGGTGAGGAATCCCGCAGTTGTAACCTCCCAGCAGGTGGCCAGGAGCAGCGAGGCTATGGGATCCAGGCCGGAGAGAACTCACAGCAGAGGACCCTCATCATGAAACTGAGCAACCCAAGGTTGGGACCTCAGAGCAGAAGGCCCACATTCCCATGTGGTTGGGAACCTAGCAGGAGTGTACTCGAACCACAGGGCGCATATCAGAAAATATTGGGAGCCCAGGAGTTAGGTTCTGACGCCAGAGGGCCCTCATTACCGAGGGGAGGAGACACCCAGCAGGCACCAAATCCCACCAGAGGGCCGACGTCGCCAAGGCGGGGTGTGCCAGCCAGGCAGGAGTGACCTCAGAGAAGAGGGCCCACCTCACAGAAGTGTGAGGAACCCAACCAGGATCAGACTCTCACCGGAGGGTCCACATCACCAAGGGGATGGGAACCAGGCAGGAGTGTCCTCACACCAGTGGGGCCACATCAGCCAAAGGTGAGGAACCCAGCACATGTGGCCTCAAACCACAGGACACACATCACCAAGGGGCTAGGAGTGAGGCAGGTGTCCGGAGGGGCACATTTAACTCTAATTTCCCACCAGGAAGTGGAATGAACCAAAGTCTCAGAGTGCCGTGCCGGACCCTGATTACGGCCTGAAGCAAACCTGCGATTCTGTGGCCAGTTTTCAAGGAAACGAGTTAAGAAAGGAAATCACGGGCACTGTAATTCACAAACCTGCAGTGTTATAAATGACAGCTAATGGCAAAATTATATGGAAGTAAGTCTGCAAAGAGGACTTGAAAACGAGGCAGAATTGCAGGAATCATATTTCAGGAGGTAGATTGGAATTGCATTTAAAGCATGTGAAAAGCGGCAGATCTTTGACAGTGATGCACTTGGACAAAAGTGCGTAAACATTTTTTCCTGAATATATTCAGGAAAAAACACATATGCCCTTTTTGGCCAACCAAGCACTCGAGCAATGGAAATCCGCACTACAATGAAGTCTCATTTCCCATTCGTCAAAAGGGCCATCTGAAAAAAGTGTAAAAACCAGAAACACAGGACAGGCCATGGAGAACAGGGAGCCTTGTTATGCTGATGGGCGGGATGTAAATTGCCAACAGACACTCTGGAGATGTTTATGGTGTATCCTGAAACATCTGAAAAACAAAGCTACAGACCCTAGGGCACTTCCACTTTTGGCCCTATAGCTTAGGAAAATTAAAATCAACAAGACACAGCCAACACCAAATTTAGGGCTGCTGTGTTTACAAGAACCTTGAGTCCAGTACAAATTAAATATCCCAGAAAGAAAAAAATGGATAAAGGAGTTGTGCTACTTACGTACAACGGAATATCACTCAGCAATGAAATCAATGTCATCAGGCCTGTAGCAGCAAATTGAGTGGATTTAAGTATGATGATTCTAAGAGAAATAGGTCACACAGAGAAAGAGAATTATCATAAGATATCACTAATAGAGAGAGTGTAAACTTGGCTACACATAAACTGAATTCCAAAACCGAACAGAGTCTCACATTTAGATAAAAACTTATGCTTGCTTAAGGGGAAAGTTGAGTTGGGGTGCTGTATAAAACCAGAGATTGAAATTAGCACACATACCGTTCCATAAGCCAAATATGTAATAGACAAGACCTACTCTTTGCTCAACGAAATAGACTCATCCATGGTGTATCACCTCACACATGTTAGAATGGGCATCATCAGAAAATCTACAAACAACAAATGCTGGAAAGGGTGTGGAGATAAGGAACCCTCTTCCACTATTGTTGGGAATGTAAATTGATACAGTCACTGTGGAGAACATTATGGAGTTTCTTATAAAACTAAGAATAGAATTACCATATGATACAGCAATCCCACTACTGGGCATATACCCAGACAAAACCATAAATCAAAAAGAGACATTCACCGCAATGTTCATTGCATCACTATTTACAATATCCAGGTAATGGAAGCAACCTAAATGCCCACAGACAGACGAATGCATAAAGAAGTGGTACATATATAAAATGGAATATTACTAAGCCATAAAAAGGAATGAAATTGGGTCATTTGTAGAGACGTTGATGGATCTAGAGACTGTCATACAGAGTGAAGTAAGTCAGAAAGAGAAAAACAAATCTTGTCTATTAATGCCTATATGTGGAACCTAGACAAATTTTACAGATGAACCGTTTTGCAAGGCAGAAATAGAGCAACAGATGTAGACAACAAACGTATGGACACCAAGGGGGGAAAGCTGTTGGGGGGTGGTGGTGGGAGGAGTTGAGAGATTGGGATTGGCATATATACATTTATATGTATAAAAGAGATAACCAAAAAGAACCTGCTGTATAAAAAAATAAAATAAAATTCAAATTACAAAAAGTAAAACAGAGAAAATATTCTTCCCTTCACATACATGTATTTATATGAATAAATTATTTCCATGCTTATATCTGTAAATACAAAAAAGAGGAATAAAATCTACCTTGAACCAAAAACGAAAAAAAAACAGAACCCACCAGATACACAGAGGAAAACCGTATCAGGGCACTTGCTCCAGTTGTAAGCAATTCTGAAGTTGGTCAGTGGTGGGGAATCATCTCCCATTCAGCCAGCAGGCCCCACGCAACAAGCGTCCTCATTGCAAAGCTGGGGGACCGTGCCGAGGCATCTGTGAGTAAACGTGGGCTGAGCCCCAGGCCAGCTGCTGCTGAAATGTTCCCACCCTTCCCAGGTAAAACACCTGAATATGTACAAGGACTTGAAAGCCTAGAGGAAGGGCCATGGAGCCACATGAGCGACAGCATGCCAGTCGACTTGGTGCCTGCAGGCCAGCCAGGGTGGTCCTGGCCCTGGGTGCTCTTCTGGAAGCTTTCCATTTCCCTGCCTGAGATACCCCTGCTGTCCCGGCCCCCACTGCTTTCTTCCTCACTCACCTCTGCCCAGGGAGAAATTCCAGCGGCAGGTATGGGTGACACATCCTCTTCTTTAGCAGGTGGCATCTTGGCAACTGCTGCAGAAAGTCCAGCAGAGCCCCACTCACACTGGGCCACCCACAAAGCCGTGGCCTCTCACTCCCTCCCACCAGTCCAGCCCCAAGACTGCTGACAGGGCAGAGAAAATGGCGTCAGGCACAGCTGCAGGGGCTCTTGCTGCCTGGAGCGGTGTTTATATTGATCTGAACCCAGGCACACCTGGGGAGGGCTGGCCGGCACGGTCAGGCTTCCCAGACCAGCCAATAATCACCCCTCAGGGGCTCACAGTTGCAGAAACTGGAACTTGCTGAATCGGCCAGGTCCAAGGAACAGGTGTGCGCTCCTGAGAGTCAGGATAGACAAGGGGCTGCAGCTCTGGCTTGTTTTCTAATTATATTATCTGGCCCATGAGTGGGAGACAACTTCAAGAAAACCCTCTCCTAATGAGAGGAACCCAGGAGTCAGGGAGAGGAGGGGTGGCTGGTGGGTGGAGACAGAGGCCTGGTGCCCCGGGTGCAGTGGAAGTCTCTGGAAGACCAGGTGGAGGGAGGCCACACAGAGTGATGCCCAGGGTCACAGACCTGTCGGAGCTGCTGTTTGTTAGTTCAAGTCCTGCTCTGAGGTGCTCTGTGTCAGATCTGAGTGACAGGTGAGCTGGGAGTGCTCTGCAATGAGGGCGATATGCACGGTTCCTGTGTTCCCAGCCCTGCCATGGTACCTGCAAGGGTAGCTCTGTATCCTGGGAGGGGCCTGACCACGAGAGCCCCATGGGCTGCAGGGGGACCTGCCCAGGGAACACCATATCCTGGGAGGGTCCTGAACATGAGAGCCCCGTGGGCTGGGTTGGGGTACCTGCCCAGGTGAGCTCCATATCCTGGGATTGGCCTGACCTCGAGAGCCCCATGGGCTGCTGGAGTCCTGGTAAAGGATGTCAGGACAGTCAGTTAAGCCACTGAGGATATACCTCCAGTAGTTCCTAAACCCTACACCCTGCTGGTCATTCTACCAACCACCAGGACATGGTATTCTGTATTAGTCTTCAATGATGCCTTCTTTTGTATTCTATTAGTCCCAGAGTCACAAGAAATTTTGGCTTGTGAGTGGCAGGACTCAACATACAACTAAAACAATACTTCCGGGCCGTGTTGCCCCAAGGGTTCAAAAATTCCCACACCATCTTTGGGGAAAGCTCAGCTAAAGACCTAAAAGTTCTACCTCTGGAAAAGGAAACACTCATTCAATATGCAGACGACATTCTGATCGCCAGCCCTACTAAGGAGACCTCTGAACTACCAAGCCAATAAAGGATACAAGTTGTCCAAGAAAAAGCTCAAATATCACAGACTACGGTGACCTGCCTGGGCTTCATTCTCACAGAAGGTCGGAGAAGCCCATCCCAGGAAAGGGAAGAAACAATTTACAGCCTTACCCATTTCTAAAACTAGAAGACAGCTTAGGGGTTCCTGGGGAGGCCAGGGTTTGCTGCTTCTGGATCCCTAACTACAGTCTACTAGCTCGGCCTCTATATGAAACACTGAAAGGAAAAGGTGATGATCCTTTTGAATAGAATGCAGAAGTGGCCTTTCAAGAATGGAAAGAGCAGTCAATTCAGACCCTTGAACAGGAACTCCCTAATTTAGCTAAACCCTTTGACCTTTACATTCCTGGTGAACGGTGAATCGCCATTGGAGTATTAGTGCAAAACCTGGGACCACTTGAAATGGAACAATGCAAGAATGCGATCCAGGTAGGATAAACTACGGTCACCAAGGGGCTTGGCCCACCGCCACATCTGGCCAAGATACTGGCAGTATCCGAAAACCTGGAAATCAGCAGCCCAAAAGGCCACCTCCCTCCTAAGGTGAAAGGACCCCACGTGGTGATCCTAACCACCAAACATGCCCTGAAGTTGCAGGGTTGGCTCCGTGGGCACACTGACCTTGAGTGAGGAGGCCCTCCAACTCCAACCTCCATAGAGATAACCGGGGCAAAGGGGCACCATGACGACTCGTGTGAAGGTGTCTGCACGGGCAAATTTAACGCTCATTTCCCACCAGGAAGAGGAATTAACCAAAGGCTCAGCATGCCGTGCCGGAACCAGATTAGGGCCTGAAGCAATCCTGCGGGTTTGCGGCCAGCTCACAAGAAAGCGAGTTGAAGAAAGGATCTCAGGGACACTGTAATTCACAAACCTGCAGAGTTATAAATGACAGCTATCACCCAAAAATATATTGAAGGAAGGCTGCGAAGAGGACTTGAAAGCGGGGCAGAATTGCAAGAAAACGATTTCAGGGGGTAGACTGGAATTGCATTTAAAGCATAGGAAAAGAGGCAGAACGTCGACAATGATGCACTTGGCCAAAAAGGGCGTATGCGTTTTTTCCTGAATATATTCAGGAAAAAACGCATACGCCCTTTTTGGCCAACCAAGCAAGCATGTTAAAGAAATCTGCACTACAATGAAGTCTCACTGCCCCCCGTTCAAAAGGGCCATCTGAAAAAAGTGTAAAATCCAGAAAGGCAGCACAGGCCATGGAGAACAGGGAGCCTTGTTATGCTGATGGGCGAGATGTAAATTGCCAACAGCCACTCTGGAGATGTGTATGGTGTTTCCTCAAAAACCTAAAAAACAAAGCAACGGAGCCTACGGCATTACCACTTTTTTTCCTATAGCTTAGGGAAATTAAAATCAAAAACACACAGCCACCGCAAAGTTTCTGTTTACGGCTCTGTTTACAAGAACCTCGTCTACGGTACAAGTTAAATATCCCAGAAAGCGAAAAATGGATAAAGAAGTGTGGTACGTACGTACAAAGGAATATCACTCACCAATGAAATCTATGTCATCAGGCCCGTCGCGGCATAATGAGTGGATTCAGGTACGATGATTCTAAGTGAAATAAGTCACACAGAAAATGAAACATCATAAGATATCACTAATACACGGAATGTAAACTTGGCTACACATGAACTGAATTACAAAACAGAACAGGGTCTCAAATTTAGAAAACCTACTTATGCTTGCTTAAGGGGAAAGGTGAGTTGTGGTGCTGCATAAAACCAGAGATAGAAATTAGCACAGATACCTTTCCATAAGCCAAATATGTAATAGTCAAGACCTAGCCCTTGCTCAACGAAATGGACTAAACACCCCATATTCAACACCTAGGATTACACATGACTAGTAAGAATCTTCAAACCCATGGATTTATATGTCTCCGTAAGAGACTCAAGTGTGTGTAGAGCGGCATGAATGCAGCAGAGAAAATCCGATAAAACCCATTATCAAAATGAATTACAAAAACAAACACAATGACAGTGAAATAGAGAGCAATTCTTAAATAATTCATTCAGGGCTTGTGATGCGACCTGGATTTACCACATCTACACCCAGAGCTGAGTGAGACATAAGGCTGGACACTTCGGGCTGATAGCATTGGTGAGGTTCGATGAGCAAATGCAGACCCTTTGAAGTCATACTGCATGGTACCCATTCCATGGGTCCCAACTCTCCAGGTTTAAGGGATTCTTCCTTCAGCTAAAACATGCATGGGAAACCCACAGTACAGTGCACTGTGTGACCGGGAAACGTTTTCAAATGCATCTCAGTTTTCGTCCCCTTTTACTCGGGTTCACCATTCCAGACCGTTTACTAACACTCTCCCCACTTGGAGAGTCAGTGCCTTTAACCTCCTGTTTGGCACAGTTTGCAATTTCTGCGCAAGATGAACAGGAATAGGGAGAACCAATGAGAGACTAGCTGTAGGTGTCTGGACGGGCAAATGGAACGCTCATTTCCCACCAGGAAGAGGAATTAACCAAAGGCTCAGCATGCCGTGCCAGAACCAGATTAGGGCCTGAAGCATTCCTGCGGGTTTGCGGCCAGCTCACAAGAAAGCGAGTTGAAGAAAGGAGCTCAGGGGCACTGTAATTCACAAACCTGCAGAGTTATAAATGACAGCTATCGTCCAAAAATATATTGAAGGAAGGCTGCGAAGAGGACTGGAAAGCGGGGCAGAATTGCAGGAAAACGATTTCAGGGGGTAGACTGGAATTGCATTTAAAGCATAGGAAAAGAGGCAGAACGTCGACAATGATGCACTTGGCCAAAAAGGGCGTATGCGTTTTTTCCTGAATATATTCAGGAAAAAACGCATACGCCCTTTTTGGCCAACCAAGCCAGCATGTTAAAGAAATCTGCACTACAAAGAAGTCTCACTGCCCCCAGGTCAAAAGGGCCATCTGAAAAAAGTGTAAAATCCAGAAAGACAGCACAGGCCATGGAGAACAGGGAGCCTTGTTATGCTGATGGGCGGGATGTAAATTGCCAACAGCCACTCTGGAGAAGTGTATGGTGTTTCCTGAAACACCTAAGAAACAAAGCAACGGAGACTACGGCACTTCCACTTATGGTCTTATAGATCACGGAAATTAAAATCAAAAACAGACAGCCACCCCAAAGTTTCAGACGGCTCTGTTTACAGGAATCTCGTCTACGGTACAAGTTAAATATCCCAGAATGTGAAAAATGGATAAAGAAGTTGTGGTACACACATTCAATGGAATATCACTCAGCAATGAAATCTATGTCATCAGGCCCATCGTGGCATAATGAGTGGATTCAGGTACGATGATTCTAAGTGAAATAAGTCACACAGAAAATGAAACATCATAAGATATCACTAATACACGGAATGTAAACTTGGCTACACATGAACTGAATTACAAAACAGAACAGGGTCTCAAATTTAGAAAACCACCTTATGCTTGCTTAAGGGGAAAAGTGAGTTGGGGTGCTGCATAAAACCAGAGATAGAAATTAGCACAGATACCTTTCCATAAGCCAAATATGTAATAGTCAAGACCTAGCCCTTGCTCAACGAAATGGACTAAACACCCCATATTCAACGCCTAGGAATACACCTGACTAGTAAGTATCTTCAAACCCATGGATTTATATGTCTCCATAAGAGACTCAAGTGTGTGTACAGCGGCATGAATGCAGCAGAGAAAATCCGATAAATCCCATTATCAAAATGAATTACAAAAACAAACACAATGACAGTGAAATAGAGAGCAATTCTTAAATAATTCATTCAGGGCTTGTGATGCAACCTGGATTTACCACATCTACAACCAGAGCTGAGTGAGACATAAGGCTGTACACTTCGGCCTGATAGCATTGGTGAGGTTCGTTGAGAAAATGCAGGCCCTTTGAAGTCATACTGCATGGTACCCATTCCATGGGTCCCAACTCTCCAGGTTTAAGGGATTCTTCCTTCAGCTAAAACATGCATGGGAAACCCACAGTATGGTGCACCGTGTGACCGGGAAACCTTTTCAAATGCATCTCAGTTTTCGTCCCCTTTTACTCGGGTTCACGATTGAAGACCCTTTACTAATACTCTCCCCACTTAGAGAGTCAGTGCCTTTAACCTCCTGTTTGGCACAGTTTGCAATTTCTGCGCAAGATGAACAAGAATAGGGAGAACCAATGAGAGACTAGCTCTAGGTGTCTGCACGTTCAAATATAACACTCATTTCCCACCAGGAAGAGGAATTTACCAAAGGATCAGCATGCTGTGCCGGAACCAGATTAGGGCATGAAGCAATGCTGCGGGTTTGCGGCCAGCTCACAAGAAAGCGAGTAGAAGAAAGGAGCTCAGGCGCACTGTCATTCACAAACCTGCAGAGTTATAAATGTCAGCTATTGTCCAAAAATGTATTGAAGTAAGGCTGTGTAGAGGACTTGAAAGCGGGGCAGAATTGCAGGAAAACGAGTTCAGGGGCAGACTGGAATTGCATTTAAAGCATAAGGAAAGAGACAGAAAGTCGACAATGATGCACTTGGTCAAAAAGGGTGTATGCGTTTTTTCCTGAATATATTCAAGAAAAAACACATACGCCCTTTTTGGCCAAACAAGCAAGCCTGTAAAGAAATCTGCATTACAATGAAGTCTCACTGCCCCCCTGTCAAAAGGGACATCTGAAAAAAGTGAAAAATCCAGAAAGGCAGGACAGGCCATGGAGAACAGGGAGCCTTGTTATGCTGATGGGCGGGATGTAACTTGCCAACAGCCACTCTGGAGAAGTGTATGGTGTTTCCTCAAACACCTAAAAAACTAAGCAACGGAGCCTACGGCACTTCAACTTATGGTTCTATAGCTTAGGGAAATTAAAATCAAAAAGACACAGCCACCCATAAATTTTGGACGGCTCTGCTTACGAGAACCTCATTTACGGTACAAGTGAAATATCCCAGAAAGCAAAAAATGGATAAAGAAGTTGTTGTACGTACGTACAATGGAATATCACTCAGCAATGAAATCTATGTCATGAGGCCCGTCGCGGCATAATGAGTGGATTCAGGTACGATCATTCTAAGTTAACTAAGTCACACAGAAAAAGAAACACCATAAGATATCTCAAATACACGGAATGCAAACATGGCTGCACATGAACTCAATTACAAAACAGAAAAGGGTCTCAAATTTAGAAAACCAACTTATGCTTGCTTAAGGGGAAAGGTGAGTTGTGGTGCTGCATAAAACCAGAGATTGAAATTAGCACAGATACCTTTCCATAAGCAAATATGTAATAGTCAGGACCTACTCCTTGCTCCACGAAATGGACTCAACACCCCATATTCAATGCCTAGGAATATACCTGACTAGTAAGAATCTGAAAACCCATGGATTTATATGTCTCCATAAGAGAATCAAGCATGTGTACAGCGGCATAAACGCAGCAGTGAAAATCCGATAAATCCCATTATCAAAATAAATTACAAAAACAAAACACAATGACAGTGAAATAGAGAGCAATTCTTAAATAATTCATTCAGGGCTTGTGATGCAACGTGGATTTACCACATCTACACCCCGAGCTGAGTGAGACATAAGGCTGGACACTTCGGGCTGATAGCATTGGTGACGTTTGGTGAGCCAAGGCAACCCTTTGAAGTCATACTGCGTGGTACCCATTCCATGGGTCCCAACTCTCCAGGTTGAAGGGATTCTTCCTTCAGGTAAAACATGCATGGGCAACCCAGAATATGGTCCACCGTGTGACCGGGAAAACTTTTTAAATGCGTCTCAGTTTTCGTCCCCTCGTACTCGGTTTTACCATTCCAGACGCTTTACTAACACTCTCCCCACTTGGAGAGTCAGTGCCTTTAACCTCCTGTTTGGCACAGTTTGGAATTTCTGCGCAAGATGAACAGGAATAGGGAGAACCAATGAGAGATTAGCTGTAGGTGTCTGCACGAACAAATTTAACGCTCATTTCCCACCAGGAAGAGGAATTAGCCAAAGGCTCAGCATGCCGTGTCGGAACCAGATTAGGGCCTGAAGCAATCCTGCGGTTTTGCGGCCAGCTCACAAGAAAGCGAGTTGAAGAAAGGAGCTCAGGGGCAGTGTAATTCACAAACCTGCAGAGTTATAAATGACAGCTATCGTCCAAAAATATATTGAAGTAAGGCTGCAAAGAGGACTTGAACGCGGGGCAGAATTCCAGGAATACGATTTCAGGAGGTAGACGGGAAGTCCTCTGAAAGTATAGGAGAAGAGGCAGAACCTCGACAATGATGCACTTGGTCAAAAAGGGCATATGCGTTTCTTCCAGGGCCCTTATTAAAGAGGGTAGGAGGCTCCCAGCATGCTTCAGTGGCCAACAGAGGGCCTACGTCGCCAAGGCGACATGAGCCATCCAGGCAGGAGTGACCTCACATCAGAGGGCCCACCTCACAGAAGGGTAAGGAACCCAGTCAAGATCAGACTCTCACCAGAGTGCCCACATAAGCAAGGGGCTGGGAACCAGGCAGGAGTGTCCTCACACCCGTGGGGCCACATCATCGAAAGTTGAGGTACCCAGCACATGTGGCCTCAAACCAGAGGACCCACATCACCATGGGTCTTGGAGCGAGGCAGGCAGGATTAACCTCAAAACCCATGGCCCATTGTATAAAAAAGGTGAGGAATCCAGCAGTTGGAACATCCCAGCAGGCGGCCCAGAGCACCGAGGCTATGGGATCCAGGCAGTGATGAACTCACAACAGAGGGCCCTCATCGTGATACTGTAAGCAACCCAGCCGTTGTAACCTCAGAGCACAAGGCCCACATCCCCATGGGGAAGGGAACCAAGCAGGAGTGTCATCGCACCAGTGGGCACACATCAGAAAAGGTGGGGAGCCCAGCAGTTAGGGCCGGACGCCAGAGGGCCCTCATCACTGAGGAGAGGAGGCTCCCAGCAAGCTCCAACTGCTACCAGAAGGCCGACGTCGCCAATGCAGGGTGTGCCAGCCAGGCAGGAGTGACCTCAGAGCAGAGGGCCAACCACAAAAAAGTGTGAGGAACCCAAAGAGGATCAGACTCTCACCGGAGGGCCCACATCACCAAGGGAATGGAAACCAGGCAGGAGTGTTCTCACACCAGTGTGGTCACATCACCGAAATGTGACGGACCCAGCACACGTGGCCTCAAACTACAGGACACACATCACCAAGGGGCTGGGAGTGAGGCAGGCAGGAGGAGCCTCCAAACAGAGGGCCCATAGCGTAAAAAAGGTGAGGAATCCTGCAGTTGGAACCTCCCAGCAGGTGGCCAGGAGCAGCGAGGCTATGGGATCCAGGCCTGACTGAACTCAAAACAGAGGGCCCTCATTATGAAACTGTGAGCAACCCAGCCGGTGGGACCTTAGAGCAGAAGGCCCACATCCCCATGTGGTTGGGATCCTGGCAGGAGTGTACTCGCACCACAGGGCGCACATCAGAAACTTTTGGGAGCCCAGGAGTTAGGGTCTGACGCCAGAGGGCCCTCATTACCGAGGGGAGGAGACTCCCAGCAGGCACCAACTCCCAACTGAGGGCCCACATCGCCAAGTTGACGTGTGCCAGCCAGGCAGGAGTGACCTCACAGCAGAGGGCCTACCGCACAGAAGGGTGAGGAACCCAGCCAGGATAAGACTCTCACCAGAGGGCCCACATCACCAAGGGGATCGGAACAAGGCAGGAGTGTCCTCACACCAGTGTGGCCACATTATAGAAAGGTGAGGAACCCAGCACATGTGGCCTAAACCAGAGGACCCACATTTCCAAGGTGCTCCGAGTGAGGCAGGCAGGAGTAGCCTAACAACACAGGGCCCACAGAATAAAAAATGTGAGGAATCCAGCAGTTTGAACCTCCCAGCAGGTGGCCCAGAGCATGGAGTCTATGGGATCCAGGCCACAGTGAACTCACAGCAGAGGGCCCACATCATGAAACTGTGAGCAACCCAGCCAGTGGGACCTCAGAGCAGAAGGCCCACATCCCCATGGGGATGGGAACCTCGCAGGAGTGTCCTCGCACAACTTAGCACGTATCAGAAAATGTGGGAACCCAGCAGTTATGGCCTGGCGCCAGAGGGCCCTCATCACGGAGGAGAGGAGGCTACCAGCAGGCTCCAAATGCCACCAGAGGGCCGACGTCACCAAGGCAATGGGAGCAAGCCAGGCAGGAGTTACCTCACAGCAGAGGGCCCACCTCACAGAAGTGTGAGGAGCCCAAACAGGATCAGACTCTAACCAGAGCGCCCACATCACCAAGGGGATGGAAACCAGGCAGGAGTGTCCTCACACCAGTGGGGCCACATCAGCGAAAGGTGAGGAGCACAGCACATGTGGCCTCAAACAAGGGGACACACATCACGAAAGGGCTGGGAGTGAGGCATGCAGGAGGAGACTCACAACAGAGCGCCCATAGAATAAAAAAGGTGAGGAACCCCGCAGTTGGAAGCTCCAAGCAGGTGGCCCAGAGCACCGAGGCTATGGGATCCATGCCGGAGTGAACTCACAGCAGAGGGCCCACATTCTGACACTGTGAGCAACCCAGCCGTTGGGACCTCAGGGCAGAAAGCCCACATCCCCATGGGGATGGGACCCTGGCTGGAGTGTACTCGCACGACAGGGCGCACATCAGAAAATTTTGGGAGCCCATGAGTTAGGGCCTGACGCCAGAGGGCCCTCATTACCGAGGGGAGGAGACTCCCAGCAGGCACCAACTCCCAACTGAGGGCCCACATCGCCAAGGTGACGTGTGCCAGCCAGGCAGGAGTGACCTCACAGCAGAGGGCCCACCTCCCAGAAGTGTGAGGAATCCAGACAGGATCAGACTCTCACCAGAGGGCCCCCATCACCAAGGGGATGGGAACCAGGCAGGAGTGTCCTCACACCAGTGGGGCCACATCAATAAAGGTGAGGAAACCGGTACATGTGGCCTTAAACCAGAGGACCTACATCACAAATGGGCTGGGAGTGAGTCAGGAAGTAGGAGCATGAAAACACAGGACACAAAGAATAAAAAAGGTAAGGAATCCAGCAGTAGGAACCTCCCAGCAGGCCGCTCAGAGCACAGAGGCTATGGGATCTAGGCCTGGGTGAACTAACACCAGAGAGCCAACATCATGAAACGGTGAACAACACAGGTGTTGGGACCTTAGAGCAGAAGGCCCACATGCCCATGGGGATGGGAAACTCGCAGGAGTGTCCTCGCACCACTTAGCACGTATCAGAAAATGTGGGTACCCAGCAGTTAGGGCCTGAGGCAAGAGGGCCCCCATCACCGAGGGGAGGTTCCCAGCAGGCTCCAACTGCCACAAGAGGGCCGATGTTGCCCAGGTGGGGTGTGCCAGCCAGGCAGGAGTGACCTCACAGCAGAGGGCCCCCCTCACAGAAGGGTGAGGAACCCAGCCAGGATCAGACTCTCACCAGAGGGCCCACATCATCAAGGGGATAGGAACCAGGCAGGAGTGTCCTCACACCAGTGGGGCCACATCATCGAAAGGCGAGGGACCCAGCATACATGGCCTCAAACCAGAGGACACACATCACCAAGGGGCTGGGAGTGAGGCAGGCAGGAGGAGTCTCAAAACAGAGGGCCCATAGAAGAAAAAAGGTGAGGAATCCCGCAGTTGTAACCTCCCAGCAGGTGGCCAGGAGCAGCGAGGCTATGGGATCCAGGCCGGAGAGAACTCACAGCAGAGGGCCCTCATCATGAAACTGAGCAACACACGGTTGGGACCTCAGAGCAGAAGGCCCACATTCCCATGGGGTTGGGAACCTTGCAGGAGTGTACTCGAACCACAGGGCGCATATCAGAAAATATTGGGAGCCCAGGAGTTAGGGCCTGACGCCAGAGGGCCCTCATTACCGAGGGGAGGAGACACCCAGCAGGCACCAAATCCCACCAGAGAGCCGACGTCGCCAAGGCGGGGTGTGCCAGCCAGGCAGGAGTGACCTCAGAGAAGAGGGCCCACCTCACAGAAGTGTGAGGAACCCAACCAGGATCAGACTCTCACCGGAGGGCCCACATCACCAAGGGGATTTGAACCAGGCAGGGGTGTCCTCACACCAGTGGGGCCACATCAGCCAAAGGTGAGGAACCCAGCACATGTGGCCTCAAACCACAGGACACACATCACCAAGGGGCTAGGAGTGAGGCAGGTGTCTGGAGGGGCACATTTAACTCTAATTTCCCACCAGGAATTGGAATGAACCAAAGTCTCAGAGTGCCGTGCCGGACCCTGATTACGGCCTGAAGCAAACCTGCGGTTCTGTGGCCAGTTTTCAAGGAAACGAGTTAAGAAAGGAAATCACGGGCACTGTAATTCACAAACCTGCAGTGTTATAAATGACAGCTATTGGCAAAATTATATGGAAGTAAGTCTGCAAAGAGGCCTTGAAAACGAGGCAGAATTGCAGGAATCATATTTCAGTAGGTAGATTGGAATTGCATTTAAAGCATGTGAAAAGCGGCAGATCTTTGACAGTGATGCACTTGGACAAAAGTGCGTAAACATTTTTTCCTGAATATATTCAGGAAAAAACACATATGCCCTTTTTGGCCAACCAAGCACTCGAGAAATGGAAATCCGCACTACAATGAAGTCTCATTTCCCATTCGTCAAAAGGGCCATCTGAAAAAAGTGTAAAAACCAGAAACACAGGACAGGCCATGGAGAACAGGGAGCCTTGTTATGCTGATGGGCGGGATGTAAATTGCCAACAGACACTCTGGAGATGTTTATGGTGTATCCTGAAACATCTGAAAAACAAAGCTACAGACCCTAGGGCACTTCCACTTTTGGCCCTATAGCTTAGGAAAATTAAAATCAACAAGACACAGCCAACACAAAATTTAGGGCTGCTGTGTTTACAAGAACCTTGAGTCCAGTACAAATTAAATATCCCAGAAAGAAAAAAATGGATAAAGGAGTTGTGCTACTTACGTACAACGGAATATCACTCAGCAATGAAATCAATGTCATCAAGCCTGTAGCAGCAAATTGAGTGGATTTAAGTATGATGATTCTAAGAGAAATAGGTCACACGGAGAAAGAGAATTATCATAAGATATCACTAATAGAGAGAGTGTAAACTTGGCTACACATAAACTGAATTCCAAAACCGAACAGAGTCTCACATTTAGATAAAAACTTATGCTTGCTTAAGGGGAAAGTTGAGTTGGGGTGCTGTATAAAACCAGAGATTGAAATTAGCACACATACCGTTCCATAAGCCAAATATGTAATAGACAAGACCTACTCTTTGCTCAACGAAATAGACTCATCCATGGTGTATCACCTCACACCTGTTAGAATGGGCATCATCAGAAAATCTACAAACAACAAATGCTGGAAAGGGTGTGGAGATAAGGAACCCTCTTCCACTATTGTTGGGAATGTAAATTGATACAGTCACTGTGGAGAACATTATGGAGTTTCTTATAAAACTAAGAATAGAATTACCATATGATACAGCAATCCCACTACTGGGCATATACCCAGACAAAACCATAAATCAAAAAGAGATATTCACTGCAATGTTCATTGCATCACTATTTACAATATCCAGGTAATGGAAGCAACCTAAATGCCCACAGACAGACGAATGCATAAAGATGTGGTACATATATAAAATGGAATATTACTAAGCCATAAAAAGGAATGAAATTGGGTCATTTGTAGAGACGTTGATGGATCTAGAGACTGTCATACAGAGTGAAGTAAGTCAGAAAGAGAAAAACAAATCTTGTCTATTAATGCATATATGTGGAACCTAGAAAAATTGTACAGATGAACCGTTTTGCCAGGCAGAAATAGAGCAACAGATGTAGACAACAAACGTATGGACACCAAGGGGGGAAAGCTGTTGGGGGGTGGTGGTGGGAGGAGTTGAGAGATTGGGATTGGCATATATACATTTATATGTATAAAATAGATAACCAAAAAGAACCTGCTGTATAAAAAAATAAAATAAAATTCAAATTACAAAAAGTAAAACAGAAAAAATATTCTTCCTTCACATACATGTATTTATATGAATAAATTATTTCCATGCTTATATCTGTAAATACAAAAAAGAGGAATAAAATCTACCTTGAACCAAAAACGAAAAAAAGAAAAAAAAACAGAACCCACCAGTTACACAGAGGAAAACCGTATCAGGGCACTTGCTCCAGTTGTAAACAATTCTGAAGTTGGTCAGTGGTGGGGAATCATCTCCCATTCAGCCAGCAGGCCCCACGCAACAAGCGTCCTCATTGCAAAGCTGGGGGACCGTGCCGAGGCATCTGTGAGTAAACGTGGGCTGAGCCCCAGGCCAGCTGCTGCTGAAATGTTCCCACCCTTCCCAGGTAAAACACCTGAATATGTACAAGGACTTGAAAGCCTAGAGGAAGGGCCATGGAGCCACATGAGCGACAGCATGCCAGCCGACTTGGTGCCTGCAGGCCAGCCAGGATGGTCCTGGTCCTGGGTGCTCTTCTGGAAGCTTTCCATTTCCCTGCCTGAGATACCCCTGCTGTCCCGGCCCCCACTGCTTTCTTCCTCACTCACCTCTGCCCAGGGAGAAATTCCAGCGGCAGGTATGGGTGACACATCCTCTTCTTGAGCAGGTGGCATCTTGGCAACTGCTGCAGAAAGTCCAGCAGAGCCCCACTCACACTGGGCCACCCACAAAGCCGTGGCCTCTCACTCCCTCCCACCAGTCCAGCCCCAAGACTGCTGACAGGGCAGAGAAAATGGCGTCAGGCACAGCTGCAGGGGCTCTTGCTGCCTGGAGCGGTGTTTATATTGATCTGAACCCAGGCACACCTGGGGAGGGCTGGCCGGCACGGTCGGGCTTCCCAGGCCAGCCAATAATCACCCCTCAGGGGCTCACAGTTGCAGAAACTGGAACTTGCTGAATCGGCCAGGTCCAAGGAACAGGTGTGGGCTCCTGAGAGTCAGGATAGACAAGGGGCTGCAGCTCTGGCTTGTTTTCTAATTATATTATCTGGCCCATGAGTGGGAGACAACTTCAAGAAAACCCTCTCCTAATGAGAGGAACCCAGGAGTCAGGGAGAGGAGGGGTGGCTGGTGGGTGGAGACAGAGGCCTGGTGCCCCGGGTGCAGTGGAAGTCTCTGGAAGACCAGGTGGAGGGAGGCCACACAGAGTGATGCCCAGGGTCACAGACCTGTCGGAGCTGCTGTTTGTTAGTTCAAGTCCTGCTCTGAGGTGCTCTGTGTCAGATCTGAGTGACAGGTGAGCTGGGAGTGCTCTGCAATGAGGGCGATATGCACGGTTCCTGTGTTCCCAGCCCTGCCATGGTACCTGCAAGGGTAGCTCTGTATCCTGGGAGGGGCCTGACCACGAGAGCCCCATGGGCTGCAGGGGAAACTGCCCAGGGAACCCCATATCCTGGGAGGGGCCTGAACACGAGAGCCCCATGGGCTGGGGTGGGGGTGGGGTACCTGCCCAGGTGAGCTCCATATCCTGGGATTGGCCTGACCTCGAGAGCCCCATGGGCTGCTGGAATCCTGGTAAAAGATGTCAGGACAGTCAGGGAAGCCACCGAGGGTATACCTCCAGTAGTTCCTAAACCCTACACCCTGCTGGTCATTCTACCAACCACCAGGACATGGTATTCTGTATTAGTCTTCAATGATGCCTTCTTTTGTATTCTATTAGTCCCAGAGTCACAAGAAATTTTGGCTTGTGAGTGGCAGGACTCAACATACAACTAAAACAATACTTCCGGGCCATGTTGCCCCAAGGGTTCAAAAATTCCCACACCATCTTTGGGGAAAGCTCAGCTAAAGACCTAAAAGTTCTACCTCTGGAAAAGGAAACACTCCTTCAATATGCAGACGACATTCTGATCGCCAGCCCTACTAAGGAGACCTCTGAACTACCAAGCCAATAAAGGATACAAGTTGTCCAAGAAAAAGCTCAAATATCACAGACTACGGTGACCTGCCTGGGCTTCATTCTCACAGAAGGTCGGAGAAGCCCATCCCAGGAAAGGGAAGAAACAATTTACAGCCTTACCCATTTCTGAAACTAGAAGACTGCTTAGGGGCTCCTGGGGAGGCCAGGGTTTGCTGCTTCTGGATCCCTAACTACAGTCTACTAGCTGGGCCTCTATATGAAACACTGAAAGGAAAAGATGATGATCCTTTTGAATAGAATGCAGAAGTGGCCTTTCAAGAATGGAAAGAGCAGTCAATTCAGACCCTTGCCCTGGAACTCCCTAATTTAGCTAAACCCTTTGACCTTTACATTCCTGGTGAACGGTGAATCGCCATTGGAGTATTAGTGCAAAACCTGGGACCACTTGAAATGGAACAATGCAAGAACGCGATCCAGGTAGGATAAATTACGGTCACCAAGGGGCTTGGCCCACCGCCACATCTGGCCAAGATACTGGCAGTATCTGAAAACCTGGAAATCAGCAGCCCAAAAGGCCACCTCCCTCCGAAGGGAAAAGGACCCCACGTGGTGATCCTAACCCCCAACCATGCCCTGAAGTTGCAGGGTTGGCTCCATGGGCACACTGACCTTGAGTGAGGAGGCCCTCCAACTCCAACCTCCATAGAGATACCCGGGGCAAAGTGACACCATGAAGACTCGTGTGAAGGTGTCTTCACGGGCAAATTTAACGCTCATTTCCCACCAGGAAGAGGAATTAACCAAAGGCTCAGCATGCCGTGCCGGAACCAGATTAGGGCCTGAAGCATTCCTGCGGGTTTGCGGCCAGCTCACAAAAAAAGCGAGTTGAAGAAAGGATCTCAGGGACACTGTAATTCACAAACCTGCAGAGTTATAAATGACAGCTATCACCCAAAAATATATTGAAGGAAGGCTGCGAAGAGGACTTGAAAGCGGGGCAGAATTGCAAGATAACGATTTCAGGGGGTAGACTGGAATTGCATTTAAAGCATAGGAAAAGAGGCAGAACGTCGACAATGATGCACTTGGCCAAAAAGGGCGTATGCGTTTTTTCCTGAATATATTCAGGAAAAAACGCATACGCCCTTTTTGGCCAACCAAGCAAGCATGTTAAAGAAATCTGCACTACAATGAAGTCTCACTGCCCCCCGTTCAAAAGGGCCATCTGAAAAAAGTGTAAAATCCAGAAAGGCAGCACAGGCCATGGAGAACAGGGAGCCTTGTTATGCTGATGGGCGAGATGTAAATTGCCAACAGCCACTCTGGAGATGTGTATGGTGTTTCCTCAAAAACCTAAAAAACAAAGCAACGGAGCCTACGGCATTACCACTTTTTTTCCTATAGCTTAGGGAAATTAAAATCAAAAACACACAGCCACCGCAAAGTTTCTGTTTACGGCTCTGTTTACAAGAACCTCGTCTACGGTACAAGTTAAATATCCCAGAAAGCGAAAAATGGATAAAGAAGTGTGGTACGTACGTACAAAGGAATATCACTCACCAATGAAATCTATGTCATCAGGCCCGTCGCGGCATAATGAGTGGATTCAGGTACGATGATTCTAAGTGAAATAAGTCACACAGAAAATGAAACATCATAAGATATCACTAATACACGGAATGTAAACTTGGCTACACATGAACTGAATTACAAAACAGAACAGGGTCTCAAATTTAGAAAACCAACTTATGCTTGCTTAAGGGGAAAGGTGAGTTGTGGTGCTGCATAAAACCAGAGATAGAAATTAGCACAGATACCTTTCCATAAGCCAAATATGTAATAGTCAAGACCTAGCCCTTGCTCAACGAAATGGACTAAACACCCCATATTCAACACCTAGGATTACACATGACTAGTAAGAATCTTCAAACCCATGGATTTATATGTCTCCGTAAGAGACTCAAGTGTGTGTACAGCAGCATGAATGCAGCAGAGAAAATCCGATAAAACCCATTATCAAAATGAATTACAAAAACAAACACAATGACAGTGAAATAGAGAGCAATTCTTAAATAATTCATTCAGGGCTTGTGATGCAACCTGGATTTACCACATCTACACCCAGAGCTGAGTGAGACATAAGGCTGGACACTTCAGGCTGATAGCATTGGTGAGGTTCGATGAGCAAATGCAGACCCTTTGAAGTCATACTGCATGGTACCCATTCCATGGGTCCCAACTCTCCAGGTTTAAGGGATTCTTCCTTCAGCTAAAACATGCATGGGAAACCCACAGTACAGTGCACTGTGTGACCGGGAAACGTTTTCAAATGCATCTCAGTTTTCGTCCCCTTTTACTCGGGTTCACCATTCCAGACCGTTTACTAACACTCTCCCCACTTGGAGAGTCAGTGCCTTTAACCTCCTGTTTGGCACAGTTTGCAATTTCTGCGCAAGATGAACAGGAATAGGGAGAACCAATGAGAGACTAGCTGTAGGTGTCTGGACGGGCAAATGGAACGCTCATTTCCCACCAGGAAGAGGAATTAACCAAAGGCTCAGCATGCCGTGCCGGAACCAGATTAGGGCCTGAAGCATTCCTGCGGGTTTGCGGCCAGCTCACAAGAAAGCGAGTTGAAGAAAGGAGCTCAGGGGCACTGTAATTCACAAACCTGCAGAGTTATAAATGACAGCTATCGTCCAAAAATATATTGAAGGAAGGCTGCGAAGAGGACTGGAAAGCAGGGCAGAATTGCAGGAAAACGATTTCAGGGGGTAGACTGGAATTGCATTTAAAGCATAGGAAAAGAGGCAGAACGTCGACAATGATGCACTTGGCCAAAAAGGGCGTATGCGTTTTTTCCTGAATATATTCAGGAAAAAACGCATACGCCCTTTTTGGCCAACCAAGCCAGCATGTTAAAGAAATCTGCACTACAAAGAAGGCTCACTGCCCCCAGGTCAAAAGGGCCATCTGAAAAAAGTGTAAAATCCAGAAAGACAGCACAGGCCATGGAGAACAGGGAGCCTTGTTATGCTGATGGGCGGGATGTAAATTGCCAACAGCCACTCTGGAGAAGTGTATGGTGTTTCCTGAAACACCTAAGAAACAAAGCAACGGAGACTACGGCACTTCCACTTATGGTCTTATAGATCACGGAAATTAAAATCAAAAACAGACAGCCACCCCAAAGTTTCAGATGGCTCTGTTTACAGGAATCTCGTCTACGGTACAAGTTAAATATCCCAGAAAGCGAAAAATGGATAAAGAAGTTGTGGTACACACATTCAATGGAATATCACTCAGCAATGAAATCTATGTCATCAGGCCCATCGTGGCATAATGAGTGGATTCAGGTACGATGATTCTAAGTGAAATAAGTCACACAGAAAATGAAACATCATAAGATATCACTAATACACGGAATGTAAACTTGGCTACACATGAACTGAATTACAAAACAGAACAGGGTCTCAAATTTAGAAAACCACCTTATGCTTGCTTAAGGGGAAAAGTGAGTTGGGGTGCTGCATAAAACCAGAGATAGAAATTAGCACAGATACCTTTCCATAAGCCAAATATGTAATAGTCAAGACCTAGCCCTTGCTCAACGAAATGGACTAAACACCCCATATTCAACGCCTAGGAATACACCTGACTAGTAAGTATCTTCAAACCCATGGATTTATATGTCTCCATAAGAGACTCAAGTGTGTGTACAGCGGCATGAATGCAGCAGAGAAAATCCGATAAATCCCATTATCAAAATGAATTACAAAAACAAACACAATGACAGTGAAATAGAGAGCAATTCTTAAGTAATTCATTCAGGGCTTGTGATGCAACCTGGATTTACCACATCTACAACCAGAGCTGAGTGAGACATAAGGCTGTACACTTCAGCCTGATAGCATTGGTGAGGTTCGTTGAGAAAATGCAGGCCCTTTGAAGTCATACTGCATGGTACCCATTCCATGGGTCCCAACTCTCCAGGTTTAAGGGATTCTTCCTTCAGCTAAAACATGCATGGGAAACCCACAGTATGGTGCACCGTGTGACCGGGAAACCTTTTCAAATGCATCTCAGTTTTCGTCCCCTTTTACTCGGGTTCACGATTGAAGACCCTTTACTAATACTCTCCCCACTTAGAGAGTCAGTGCCTTTAACCTCCTGTTTGGCACAGTTTGCAATTTCTGCGCAAGATGAACAAGAATAGGGAGAACCAATGAGAGACTAGCTCTAGGTGTCTGCACGTTCAAATATAACACTCATTTCCCACCAGGAAGAGGAATTTACCAAAGGATCAGCATGCTGTGCTAGAACCAGATTAGGGCATGAAGCAATCCTGCGGGTTTGCGGCCAGCTCACAAGAAAGCGAGTAGAAGAAAGGAGCTCAGGCGCACTGTCATTCACAAACCTGCAGAGTTATAAATGTCAGCTATTGTCCAAAAATGTATTGAAGTAAGGCTGCGTAGAGGACTTGAAAGCGGGGCAGAATTGCAGGAAAACGAGTTCAGGGGCAGACTGGAATTGCATTTAAAGCATAAGGAAAGAGACAGAAAGTCGACAATGATGCACTTGGTCAAAAAGGGCGTATGCGTTTTTTCCTGAATATACTCAAGAAAAAACACATACGCCCTTTTTGGCCAAACAAGGAAGCCTGTAAAGAAATCTGCATTACAATGAAGTCTCACTGCCCCCCTGTCTAAAGGGACATCTGAAAAAAGTGAAAAATCCAGAAAGGCAGGACAGGCCATGGAGAACAGGGAGCCTTGTTATGCTGATGGGCGGGATGTAACTTGCCAACAGCCACTCTGGAGAAGTGTATGGTGTTTCCTCAAACACCTAAAAAACTAAGCAACGGAGCCTACGGCACTTCAACTTATGGTTCTATAGCTTAGGGAAATTAAAATCAAAAAGACACAGCCACCCATAAATTTTGGACGGCTCTGCTTACAAGAACCTCATTTACGGTACAAGTGAAATATCCCAGAAAGCAAAAAATGGATAAAGAAGTTGTTGTACGTACGTACAATGGAATATCACTCAGCAATGAAATCTATGTCATGAGGCCCGTCGCGGCATAATGAGTGGATTCAGGTACGATCATTCTAAGTTAACTAAGTCACACAGAAAAAGAAACACCATAAGATATCTCAAATACAAGGAATGCAAACATGGCTGCACATGAACTCAATTACAAAACAGAAAAGGGTCTCAAATTTAGAAAACCAACTTATGCTTGCTTAAGGGGAAAGGTGAGTTGTGGTGCTGCATAAAACTAGAGATTGAAATTAGCACAGATACCTTTCCATAAGCAAATATGTAATAGTCAGGACCTACTCCTTGCTCCACGAAATGGACTCAACATCCCATATTCAATGCCTAGGAATATACCTGACTAGTAAGAATCTGAAAACCCATGGATTTATATGTCTCCATAAGAGAATCAAGCATGTGTACAGCGACATAAACGCAGCAGTGAAAATCCGATAAATCCCATTATCAAAATAAATTACAAAAACAAAACACAATGACAGTGAAATAGAGGGCAATTCTTAAATAATTCATTCAGGGCTTGTGATGCAACGTGGATTTACCACATCTACACCCCGAGCTGAGTGAGACATAAGGCTGGACACTTTGGGCTGATAGCATTGGTGACGTTCGGTGAGCAAAACCAACCCTTTGATGTCATACTGCGTGGTACCCATTCCATGGGTCCCAACTCTCCAGTTTGAAGGGATTCTTCCTTCAGGTAAAACATGCATGGGCAACCCAGAATATGGTCCACCGTGTGACCGTGAAAACTTTTTAAATGCGTCTCAGTTTTCGTCCCCTCGTACTCGGTTTTACCATTCCAGACGCTTTACTAACACTCTCCCCACTTGGAGAGTCAGTGCCTTTAACCTCCTGTTTGGCACAGTTTGGAATTTCTGCGCAAGATGAACAGGAATAGGGAGAACCAATGAGAGATTAGCTGTAGGTGTCTGCACGAACAAATTTAACGCTCATTTCCCACCAGGAAGAGGAATTAGCCAAAGGCTCAGCATGCCGTGTCGGAACCAGATTAGGGCCTGAAGCAATCCTGCGGTTTTGCGGCCAGCTCACAAGAAAGCGAGTTGAAGAAAGGAGCTCAGGGGCAGTGTAATTCACAAACCTGCAGAGTTATAAATGACAGCTATCGTCCAAAAATATATTGAAGTAAGGCTGCAAAGAGGACTTGAACGCAGGGCAGAATTCCAGGAATACGATTTCAGGAGGTAGACGGGAAGTCCTCTGAAAGTATAGGAGAAGAGGCAGAACCTCGACAATGATGCACTTGGTCAAAAAGGGCATATGCGTTTCTTCCAGGGCCCTTATTAAAGAGGGTAGGAGGCTCCCAGCATGCTTCAGTGGCCAACAGAGGGCCTACGTCGCCAAGGCGACATGAGACATCCAGGCAGGAGTGACCTCACATCAGAGGGCCCACCTCACAGAAGGGTAAGGAACCCAGTCAAGATCAGACTCTCACCAGAGTGCCCACATAAGCAAGGGGCTGGGAACCAGGCAGGAGTGTCCTCACACCCGTGGGGCCACATCATCGAAAGTTGAGGTACCCAGCACATGTGGCCTCAAACCAGAGGACCCACATCACCATGGGTCTCGGAGCGAGGCAGGCAGGATTAACCTCAAAACACATGGCCCATTGTATAAAAAAGGTGAGGAATCCAGCAGTTGGAACATCCCAGCAGGCGGCCCAGAGCACCGAGGCTATGGGATCCAGGCAGTGATGAACTCACAACAGAGGGCCCTCATCGTGATACTGTAAGCAACCCAGCTTTTGTAACCTCAGAGCAAAAGGCCCACATCCCCATGGGGAAGGGAACCAAGCAGGAGTGTCATCGCACCAGTGGGCACACATCAGAAAAGGTGGGGAGCCCAGCAGTTAGGGCCGGACGCCAGAGGGCATTCATCACTGAGGAGAGGAGGCTCCCAGCAAGCTCCAACTGCTACCAGAAGGCCGACGTCGCCAATGCAGGGTGTGCCAGCCAGGCAGGAGTGACCTCAGAGCAGAGGGCCAACCACACAAAAGTGTGAGGAACCCAAAGAGGATCAGACTCTCACCGGAGGGCCCACATCACCAAGGGAATGGAAACCAGGCAGGAGTGTTCTCACACCAGTGTGGTCACATCACCGAAATGTGACGGACCCAGCACACGTGGCCTCAAACTACAGGACACACATCACCAAGGGGCTGGGAGTGAGGCAGGCAGGAGGAGCCTCCAAACAGAGGGCCCATAGCGTAAAAAAGGTGAGGGATCCCGCAGTTGGAACCTCCCAGCAGGTGGCCAGGAGCAGCGAGGCTATGGGATCCAGGCCTGACTGAACTCAAAACAGAGGGCCCTCATTATGAAACTGTGAGCAACGCAGCCGTTGGGACCTTAGAGCAGAAGGCCCACATTCCCATGGGGTTGGGATCCTGGCAGGAGTGTACTCGCACCACAGGGCGCACATCAGAAAATTTTGGGAGCCCAGGAGTTAGGGTCTGACGCCAGAGGGCCCTCATTACCGAGGGGAGGAGACTCCCAGCAGGCACCAACTCCCAACTGAGGGCCCACGTCGCCACGTTGACGTGTGCCAGCCAGGCAGGAGTGACCTCACAGCAGAGGGCCTACCTCACAGAAGGGTGAGGAACCCAGCCAGGATAAGACTCTCACCAGAGGGCCCACATCACCAAGGGGATCAGAAAAAGGCAGGAGTGTCCTCACACCAGTGTGGCCACATTATAGAAAGGTGAGGAACCCAGCACATGTGGCCTAAACCAGAGGACCCACATTTCCAAGGTGCTCCGAGTGAGGCAGGCAGGAGTAGCCTAACAACACAGGGCCCACAGAATAAAAAATGTGAGGAATCCAGCAGTTTGAACCTCCCAGCAGGTGGCCCAGAGCATGGAGTCTATGGGATCCAGGCCACAGTGAACTCACAGCAGAGGGCCCACATCATGAAACTGTGAGCAACCCAGCCAGTGGGACCTCAGAGCAGAAGGCCCACATCCCCATGGGGATGGGAACCTCGCAGGAGTGTCCTCGCACAACTTAGCACGTATCAGAAAATGTGGGAACCCAGCAGTTATGGCCTGGCGCCAGAGGGCCCTCATCACGGAGGAGAGCAGGCTACCAGTAGGCTCCAAATGCCACCAGAGGGCCGACGTCACCAAGGCAATGGGAGCAAGCCAGGCAGGAGTTACCTCACAGCAGAGGGCCCACCTCACAGAAGTGTGAGGAGCCCAAACAGGATCAGACTCTAACCAGAGCGCCCACATCACCAAGGGGATGGAAACCAGGCAGGAGTGTCCTCACACCAGTGGGGCCACATCAGCGAAAGGTGAGGAACACAGCACATGTGGCCTCAAACAAGGGGACACACATCACGAAAGGGCTGGGAGTGAGGCATGCAGGAGGAGACTCACAACAGAGCGCCCATAGAATAAAAAAGGTGAGGAACCCCGTAGTTGGAAGCTCCAAGCAGGTGGCCCAGAGCACCGAGGCTATGGGAACCATGCCGGAGTGAACTCACAGCAGAGGGCCCACATTCTGACACTGTGAGCAACCCAGGCGTTGGGACCACAGGGCAGAAAGCCCACATCCCCATGGGGATGGTAACCTGGCTGGAGTGTACTCGCACGACAGGGCGCACATCAGAAAATTTTGGGAGCCCATGAGTTAGGGCCTGACGCCAGAGGGCCCTCATTACCGAGGGGAGGACACTCCCAGCAGGCACCAACTCCCAACAGAGGGCCCACATCGCCAAGGTGACGTGTGCCAGCCAGGCAGGAGTGACCTCACAGCAGAGGGCCCACCTCCCAGAAGTGTGAGGAATCCAGACAGGATCAGACTCTCACCAGAGGGCCCCCATCACCAAGGGGATGGGAACCAGGCAGGAGTGTCCTCACACCAGTGGGGCCACATCAATAAAGGTGAGGAAACTGGTACATGTGGCCTTAAACCAGAGGACCTACATCACAAATGGGCTGGGAGTGAGTCAGGAAGTAGGAGCATGAAAACACAGGACCCAAAGAATAAAAAAGGTAAGGAATCCAGCAGTAGGAACCTCCCAGCAGGCCGCTCAGAGCACAGAGGCTATGGGATCTAGGCCTGGGTGAACTAACACCAGAGAGCCAACATCATGAAACGGTGAACAACACAGGTGTTGGGACCTTAGAGCAGAAGGCCCACATGCCCATGGGGATGGGAACCTCGCAGGAGTGTCCTCGCACCACTTAGCACGTATCAGAAAATGTGGGTACCCAGCAGTTAGGGCCTGAGGCAAGAGGGCCCCCATCACCGAGGGGAGGTTCCCAGCAGGCTCCAACTGCCACAAGAGGGCCGATGTTGCCCAGGTGGGGTGTGCCAGCCAGGCAGGAGTGACCTCACAGCAGAGGGCCCCCCTCACAGAAGGGTGAGGAACCCAGCCAGGATCAGACTCTCACCAGAGGGCCCACATCATCAAGGGGATAGGAACCAGGCAGGAGTGTCCTCACACCAGTGGGGCCACATCATCGAAAGGCGAGGGACCCAGCACATGTGGTCTCACACCAGAGGACACACATCACCAAGGGGCTGGGAGTGAGGCAGGCAGGAGGAGTCTCAAAACAGAGGGTCCATAGAAGAAAAAAGGTGAGGAATCCCGCAGTTGTAACCTCCCAGCAGGTGGCCAGGAGCAGCGAGGCTATGGGATCCAGGCCGGAGAGAACTCACAGCAGAGGGCCCTCATCATGAAACTGAGCAACCCACGGTTGGGACCTCAGAGCAGAAGGCCCACATTCCCATGGGGTTGGGAACCTGGCAGGAGTGTACTCGAACCACAGGGCGCATATCAGAAAATGTTGGGAGCCCAGGAGTTAGGGCCTGACGCCAGAGGGCCCTCATTACCAAGGGGAGGAGACACTCAGCAGGCACCAAATCCCACCAGAGAGCCGACGTCGCCAAGGCGGGGTGTGCCAGCCAGGCAGGAGTGACCTCAGAGAAGAGGGCCCACCTCACAGAAGTGTGAGGAACCCAACCAGGATCAGACTCTCACCGGAGGGCCCACATCACCAAGGGGATGGGAACCAGGCAGGAGTGTCCTCACACCAGTGGGGCCACATCAGCCAAAGGTGAGGAACCCAGCACATGTGGCCTCAAACCACAGGACACACATCACCAAGGGGCTAGGAGTGAGGCAGGTGTCTGGAGGGGCACATTTAACTCTAATTTCCCACCAGGAAGTGGAATGAACCAAAGTCTCAGAGTGCCGTGCCGGACCCTGATTACGGCCTGAAGCAAACCTACGGTTCTGTGGCCAGTTTTCAAGGAAACGAGTTAAGAAAGGAAATCACGGGCACTGTAATTCACAAACCTGCAGTGTTATAAATGACAGTTATTGGCAAAATTATATGGAAGTAAGTCTGCAAAGAGGACTTGAAAACGAGGCAGAATTGCAGGAATCATATTTCAGGAGGTAGATCGGAATTGCATTTAAAGCATGTGAAAAGCAGCAGATCTTTGACAGTGATGCACTTGGACAAAAGTGCGTAAACATTTTTTCCTGAATATATTCAGGAAAAAACACATATGCCCTTTTTGGCCAACCAAGCACTCGAGAAATGGAAATCCGCACTACAATGAAGTCTCATTTCCCATTCGTCAAAAGGGCCATCTGAAAAAAGTGTAAAAACCAGAAACACAGGACAGGCCATGGAGAACAGGGAGCCTTGTTATGCTGATGGCGGGATGTAAATTGCCAACAGACACTCTGGAGATGTTTATGGTGTATCTTGAAACATCTGAAAAACAAAGCTACAGACCCTAGGGCACTTCCACTTTTGGCCCTATAGCTTAGGAAAATTAAAATCAACAAGACACAGCCAGCACAAAATTTAGGGCTGCTGTGTTTACAAGAACCTTGAGTCCAGTACAAATTAAATATCCCAGAAAGAAAAAAATGGATAAAGGAGTTGTGCTACTTACGTACAACGGAATATCACTCAGCAATGAAATCAATGTCATCAGGCCTGTAGCAGCAAATTGAGTGGATTTAAGTATGATGATTCTAAGAGAAATAGGTCACACAGAGAAAGATAATTATCATAAGATATCACTAATAGAGAGAGTGTAAACTTGGCTACACATAAACTGAATTCCAAAACCGAACAGAGTCTCACATTTAGATAAAAACTTATGCTTGCTTAAGGGGAAAGTTGAGTTGGGGTGCTGTATAAAACCAGAGATTGAAATTAGCACACATACCGTTCCATAAGCCAAATATGTAATAGACAAGACCTACTCTTTGCTCAACGAAATAGACTCATCCATGGTGTATCACCTCACACCTGTTAGAATGGGCATCATCAGAAAATCTACAAACAACAAATGCTGGAAAGGGTGTGGAGATAAGGAACCCTCTTCCACTATTGTTGGGAATGTAAATTGATACAGTCACTGTGGAGAACATTATGGAGTTTCTTATAAAACTAAGAATAGAATTACCATATGATACAGCAATCCCACTACTGGGCATATACCCAGACAAAACCATAAATCAGAAAGAGACATTCACCGCAATGTTCATTGCATCACTATTTACAATATCCAGGTAATGGAAGCAACCTAAATGCCCACAGACAGACGAATGCATAAAGATGTGGTACATATATAAAATGGAATATTACTAAGCCATAAAAAGGAATGAAATTGGGTCATTTGTAGAGACGTTGATGGATCTAGAGACTGTCATACAGAGTGAAGTAAGTCAGAAAGAGAAAAACAAATCTTGTCTATTAATGCATATATGTGGAACCTAGAAAAATTGTACAGATGAACCGTTTTGCCAGGCAGAAATAGAGCAACAGATGTAGACAACAAACGTATGGACACCAAGGGGGGAAAGCTGTTGGGGGGTGGTGGTGGGAGGAGTTGAGAGATTGGGATTGGCATGTATACATTTATATGTATAAAATAGATAACCAAAAAGAACCTGCTGTATAAAAAAATAAAATAAAATTCAAATTACAAAAAGTAAAACAGAAAAAATATTCTTCCCTTCACATACATGTATTTATATGAATAAATTATTTCCATGCTTATATCTGTAAATACAAAAAAGAGGAATAAAATCTACCTTGAACCAAAAACGAAAAAAAGAAAAAAAAACAGAACCCACCAGTTACACAGAGGAAAACCGTATCAGGGCACTTGCTCCAGTTGTAAACAATTCTGAAGTTGGTCAGTGGTGGGGAATCATCTCCCATTCAGCCAGCAGGCCCCACGCAACAAGCGTCCTCATTGCAAAGCTGGGGGACCGTGCCGAGGCATCTGTGAGTAAACGTGGGCTGAGCCCCAGGCCAGCTGCTGCTGAAATGTTCCCACCCTTCCCAGGTAAAACACCTGAATATGTACAAGGACTTGAAAGCCTAGAGGAAGGGCCATGGAGCCACATGAGTGACAGCATGCCAGCCGACTTGGTGCCTGCAGGCCAGCCAGGATGGTCCTGGCCCTGGGTGCTCTTCTGGAAACTTTCCATTTCCCTGCCTGAGATACCCCTGCTGTCCCGGCCCCCACTGCTTTCTTCCTCACTCACCTCTGCCCAGGGAGAAATTCCAGCGGCAGGTATGGGTGACACATCCTCTTCTTTAGCAGGTGGCATCTTGGCAACTGCTGCAGAAAGTCCAGCAGAGCCCCACTCACACTGGGCCACCCACAAAGCCGTGGCCTCTCACTCCCTCCCACCAGTCCAGCCCCAAGACTGCTGACAGGGCAGAGAAAATGGCGTCAGGCACAGCTGCAGGGGCTCTTGCTGCCTGGAGCAGTGTTTATATTGATCTGAACCCAGGCACACCTGGGGAGGTCTGGCCGGCACGGTCGGGCTTCCCAGGCCAGCCAATAATCACCCCTCAGGGGCTCACAGTTGCAGAAACTGGAACTTGCTGAATCGGCCAGGTCCAAGGAACAGGTGTGGGCTCCTGAGAGTCAGGATAGACAAGGGGCTGCAGCTCTGGCTTGTTTTCTAATTATATTATCTGGCCCATGAGTGGGAGACAACTTCAAGAAAACCCTCTCCTAATGAGAGGAACCCAGGAGTCAGGGAGAGGAGGGGTGGCTGGTGGGTGGAGACAGAGGCCTGGTGCCCCGGGTGCAGTGGAAGTCTCTGGAAGACCAGGTGGAGGGAGGCCACACAGAGTGATGCCCAGGGTCACAGACCTGTCGGAGCTGCTGTTTGTTAGTTCAAGTCCTGCTCTGAGGTGCTCTGTGTCAGATCTGAGTGACAGGTGAGCTGGGAGTGCTCTGCAATGAGGGCGATATGCACGGTTCCTGTGTTCCCAGCCCTGCCATGGTACCTGCAAGGGTAGCTCTGTATCCTGGGAGGGGCCTGACCACGAGAGCCCCATGGGCTGTAGGGGAACCTGCCCAGGGAACCCCATAACCTGGGAGGGGCCTGAACACGAGAGCCCCGTGGGCTGGGGTGGGGGTGGGGTACCTGCCCAGGTGAGCTCCATATCCTGGGATTGGCCTGACCTCGAGAGCCCCATGGGCTGCTGGAGTCCTGGTAAAGGATGTCAGGACAGTCAGTGAAGCCACCGAGGATATACCTCCAGTAGTTCCTAAATCCTACACCCTGCTGGTCATTCTACCAACCACCAGGACATGGTATTCTGTATTAGTCTTCAATGATGCCTTCTTTTGTATTCTATTAGTCCCAGAGTCACAAGAAATTTTGGCTTGTGAGTGGCAGGACTCAACATACAACTAAAACAATACTTCCGGGCCGTGTTGCCCCAAGGGTTCAAAAATTCCCACACCATCTTTGGGGAAAGCTCAGCTAAAGAACTAAAAGTTCTACCTCTGGAAAAGGAAACACTCCTTCAATATGCAGACGACATTCTGATCGCCAGCCCTACTATGGAGACCTCTGAACTACCAAGCCAATAAAGGATACAAGTTGCCCAAGAAAAAGCTCAAATATCACAGACTACGGTGACCTGCCTGGGCTTCATTCTCACAGAAGGTCGGAGAAGCCCATCCCAGGAAAGGGAAGAAACAATTTACAGCCTTACCCATTTCTGAAACTAGAAGACAGCTTAGGGGTTCCTGGGGAGGCCAGGGTTTGCTGCTTCTGGATCCCTAACTACAGTCTACTAGCTGGGCCTCTATATGAAACACTGAAAGGAAAAGATGATGATCCTTTTGAATAGAATGCAGAAGTGGCCTTTCAAGAATGGAAAGAGCAGTCAATTCAGACCCTTGCCCTGGAACTCCCTAATTTAGCTAAACCCTTTGACCTTTACATTCCTGGTGAACGGTGAATCGCCATTGGAGTATTAGTGCAAAACCTGGGACCACTTGAAATGGAACAATGCAAGAATGCGATCCAGGTAGGATAAACTACGGTCACCGAGGGGCTTGGCCCACCGCCACATCTGGCCAAGATAGTGGCAGTATCTGAAAACCTGGAAATCAGCAGCCCAAAAGGCCACCTCCCTCCTAAGGGAAAAGGACCCCACGTGGTGATCCTCACACCCAACCATGCCCTGAAGTTGCTGGGTTGGCTCCGTGGGCACACTGACCTTGAGTGAGGAGGCCCTCCAACTCCAACCTCCATAGAGATAACCGGGGCAAAGTGGCACCATGAAGACTCGTGTGAAGGTGTCTGCACGGGCAAATTTAACGCTCATTTCCCACCAGGAAGAGGAATTAACCAAAGGCTCAGCATGCCGTGCCGGAACCAGATTAGGGCCTGAAGCAATCCTGCGGGTTTGCGGCCAGCTCACAAGAAAGCGAGTTGAAGAAAGAAGCTCAGGGACACTGTAATTCACAAACCTGCAGAGTTATAAATGACAGCTATCACCCAAAAATATACTGAAGGAAGGCTGCCAAGAGGACTTGAAAGCGGGGCAGAATTGCAAGAAAACGATTTCAGGGGGTAGACTGGAATTGCATTTAAAGCATAGGAAAAGAGGCAGAACGTCGACAATGATGCACTTGGCCAAAAAGGGCGTATGCGTTTTTTCCTGAATATATTCAGGAAAAAACGCATACGCCCTTTTTGGCCAACCAAGCAAGCATGTTAAAGAAATCTGCACTACAAAGAAGTCTCACTGCCCCCAGGTCAAAAGGGCCATCTGAAAAAAGTGTAAAATCCAGAAAGGCAGCACAGGCCATGGAGAACAGGGAGCCTTGTTATGCTGATGGGCGGGATGTAAATTGCCAACAGCCACTCTGGAGATGTGTATGGTGTTTCCTCAAAAACCTAAAAAACAAAGCAACGGAGCCTACGGCATTACCACTTATTTTCCTATAGCTTAGGGAAATTAAAATCAAAAACACACAGCCACCGCAAAGTTTCTGTTTAAGGCTCTGTTTACAAGAACCTCGTCTACGGTACAAGTTAAATATCCCAGAAAGCGAAAAATGGATAAAGAAGTGTGGTACGTACGTACAAAGGAATATCACTCACCAATGAAATCTATGTCATCAGGCCCGTCGCGGCATAATGAGTGGATTCAGGTACGATGATTCTAAGTGAAATAAGTCACACAGAAAATGAAACATCATAAGATATCACTAATACACAGAATGTAAACTTGGCTACACATGAACTGAATTACAAAACAGAACAGGGTCTCAAATTTAGAAAACCAACTTATGCTTGCTTAAGGGGAAAGGTGAGTTGTGGTGCTGCATAAAACCAGAGATAGAAATTAGCACAGATACCTTTCCATAAGCCAAATATGTAATAGTCAAGACCTAGCCCTTGCTCAACGAAATGGACTAAACACCCCATATTCAACGCCTAGGATTACACATGACTAGTAAGAACCTTCAAACCCATGGATTTATATGTCTCCGTAAGAGACTCAAGTGTGTGTACAGCGGCATGAATGCAGCAGAGAAAATCCGATAAAACCCATTATCAAAATGAATTACAAAAACAAACACAATGACAGTGAAATAGAGAGCAATTCTTAAATAATTCATTCAGGGCTTGTGATGCAACCTGGATTTACCACATCTACACCCAGAGCTGAGTGAGACATAAGGCTGGACACTTCAGGCTGATAGCATTGGTGAGGTTCGATGAGCAAATGCAGAACCTTTGAAGTCATACTGCATGGTACCCATTCCATGGGTCCCAACTCTCCAGGTTTAAGGGATTCTTCCTTCAGCTAAAACATGCATGGGAAACCCACAGTACAGTGCACTGTGTGACCGGGAAACGTTTTCAAATGCATCTCAGTTTTCGTCCCCTTTTACTCGGGTTCACCATTCCAGACCGTTTACTAACACTCTCCCCACTTGGAGAGTCAGTGCCTTTAACCTCCTGTTTGGCACAGTTTGCAATTTCTGCGCAAGATGAACAGGAATAGGGAGAACCAATGAGAGACTAGCTGTAGGTGTCTGGACGGGCAAATGGAACGCTCATTTCCCACCAGGAAGAGGAATTAACCAAAGGCTCAGCATGCCGTGCCGGAACCAGATTAGGGCCTGAAGCATTCCTGCGGGTTTGCGGCCAGCTCACAAGAAAGCGAGTTGAAGAAAGGAGCTCAGGGGCACTGTAATTCACAAACCTGCAGAGTTATAAATGACAGCTATCGTCCAAAAATATTTTGAAGGAAGGCTGCGAAGAGGACTGGAAAGCGGGGCAGAATTGCAGGAAAACGATTTCAGGGGGTAGACTGGAATTGCATTTAAAGCATAGGAAAAGAGGCAGAACGTCGACAATGATGCACTTGGCCAAAAAGGGCGTATGCGTTTTTTCCTGAATATATTCAGGAAAAAACGCATACGCCCTTTTTGGCCAACCAAGCCAGCATGTTAAAGAAATCTGCACTACAAAGAAGTCTCACTGCCCCCAGGTCAAAAGGGCCATCTGAAAAAAGTGTAAAATCCAGAAAGACAGCACAGGCCATGGAGAACAGGGAGCCTTGTTATGCTGATGGGCGGGATGTAAATTGCCAACAGCCACTCTGGAGAAGTGTATGGTGTTTCCTGAAACACCTAAGAAACAAAGCAATGGAGACTACGGCACTTCCACTTATGGTCTTATAGATCACGGAAATTAAAATCAAAAACAGACAGCCACCCCAAAGTTTCAGACGGCTCTGTTTACAGGAATCTCGTCTACGGTACAAGTTAAATATCCCAGAATGTGAAAAATGGATAAAGAAGTTGTGGTACACACATTCAATGGAATATCACTCAGCAATGAAATCTATGTCATCAGGCCCATCGTGGCATAATGAGTGGATTCAGGTACGATGATTCTAAGTGAAATAAGTCACACAGAAAATGAAACATCATAAGATATCACTAATACACGGAACGTAAACTTGGCTACACATGAACTGAATTACAAAACAGAACAGGGTCTCAAATTTAGAAAACCACCTTATGCTTGCTTAAGGGGAAAAGTGAGTTGGGGTGCTGCATAAAACCAGAGATAGAAATTAGCACAGATACCTTTCCATAAGCCAAATATGTAATAGTCAAGACCTAGCCCTTGCTCAACGAAATGGACTAAACACCCCATATTCAACGCCTAGGAATACACCTGACTAGTAAGTATCTTCAAACCCATGGATTTATATGTCTCCATAAGAGACTCAAGTGTGTGTACAGCGGCATGAATGCAGCAGAGAAAATCCGATAAATCCCATTATCAAAATGAATTACAAAAACAAACACAATGACAGTGAAATAGAGAGCAATTCTTAAATAATTCATTCAGGGCTTGTGATGCAACCTGGATTTACCACATCTACAACCAGAGCTGAGTGAGACATAAGGCTGTACACATCGGCCTGATAGCATTGGTGAGGTTCGTTGAGAAAATGCAGGCCCTTTGAAGTCATACTGCATGGTACCCATTCCATGGGTCCCAACTCTCCAGGTTTAAGGGATTCTTCCTTCAGCTAAAACATGCATGGGAAACCCACAGTATGGTGCACCGTGTGACCGGGAAACCTTTTCAAATGCATCTCAGTTTTCGTCCCCTTTTACTCGGGTTCACGATTGAAGACCCTTTACTAATACTCTCCCCACTTAGAGAGTCAGTGCCTTTAACCTCCTGTTTGGCACAGTTTGCAATTTCTGCGCAAGATGCACAAGAATAGGGAGAACCAATGAGAGACTAGCTCTAGGTGTCTGCACGTTCAAATATAACACTCATTTCCCACCAGGAAGAGGAATTTACCAAAGGATCAGCATGCTGTGCCGGAACCAGATTAGGGCATGAAGCAATCCTGCGGGTTTGCGGCCAGCTCACAAGAAAGCGAGTAGAAGAAAGGAGCTCAGGCACACTGTCATTCACAAACCTGCAGAGTTATAAATGTCAGCTATTGTCCAAAAATGTATTGAAGTAAGGCTGCGTAGAGGACTTGAAAGCGGGGCAGAATTGCAGGAAAACGAGTTCAGGGGCAGACTGGAATTGCATTTAAAGCATAAGGAAAGAGACAGAAAGTCGACAATGATGCACTTGGTCAAAAAGGGCGTATGCGTTTTTTCCTGAATATATTCAAGAAAAAACACATACGCCCTTTTTGGCCAAACAAGCAAGCCTGTAAAGAAATCTGCATTACAATGAAGTCTCACTGCCCCCCTGTCAAAAGGGACATCTGAAAAAAGTGAAAAATCCAGAAAGGCAGGACAGGCCATGGAGAACAGGGAGCCTTGTTATGCTGATGGGCGGGATGTAACTTGCCAACAGCCACTCTGGAGAAGTGTATGGTGTTTCCTCAAACACCTAAAAAACTAAGCAACGGAGCCTACGGCACTTCCACTTATGGTTCTATAGCTTAGGGAAATTAAAATAAAAAAGACACAGCCACCCATAAATTTTGGACGGCTCTGCTTACAAGAACCTCATTTACGGTACAAGTGAAATATCCCAGCAAGCAAAAAATGGATAAAGAAGTTGTTGTACGTACGTACAATGGAATATCACTCAGCAATGAAATCTATGTCATGAGGCCCATCGCGGCATAATGAGTGGATTCAGGTACGATCATTCTAAGTTAACTAAGTCACACAGAAAAAGAAACACCATAAGATATCTCAAATACACGGAATGCAAACATGGCTGCACATGAACTCAATTACAAAACAGAAAAGGGTCTCAAATTTAGAAAACCAACTTATGCTTGCTTAAGGGGAAAGGTGAGTTGTGGTGCTGCATAAAACCAGAGATTGAAATTAGCACAGATACCTTTCCATAAGCAAATATGTAATAGTCAGGACCTACTCCTTGCTCCACGAAATGGACTCAACACCCCATATTCAACGCCTAGGAATATACCTGACTAGTAAGAATCTGAAAACCCATGGATTTATATGTCTCCATAAGAGAATCAAGCATGTGTACAGCGGCATAAACGCAGCAGTGAAAATCCGATAAATCCCATTATCAAAATAAATTACAAAAACAAAACACAATGACAGTGAAATAGAGAGCAATTCTTAAATAATTCATTCAGGGCTTGTGATGCAACGTGGATTTACCACATCTACACCCCGAGCTGAGTGAGACATAAGGCTGGACACTTCGGGCTGATAGCATTGGTGACGTTCGGTGAGCAAAGGCAACCCTTTGAAGTCATACTGCGTGGTACCCATTCCATGGGTCCCAACTCTCCAGGTTGAAGGGATTCTTCCTTCAGGTAAAACATGCATGGGCAACCCAGAATATGGTCCACCGTGTGACCGGGAAAACTTTTTAAATGCGTCTCAGTTTTCATCCCCTCGTACTCGGTTTTACCATTCCAGACGCTTTACTAACACTCTCCCCACTTGGAGAGTCAGTGCCTTTAACCTCCTGTTTGGCACAGTTTGGAATTTCTGCGCAAGATGAACAGGAATAGGGAGAACCAATGAGAGATTAGCTGTAGGTGTCTGCACGAACAAATTTAACGCTCATTTCCCACCAGGAAGAGGAATTAGCCAAAGGCTCAGCATGCCGTGTCGGAACCAGATTAGGGCCTGAAGCAATCCTGCGGGCTTGCGGCCAGCTCACAAGAAAGCGAGTTGAAGAAAGGAGCTCAGGGGCACTGTAATTCACAAACCTGCAGAGTTATAAATGACAGCTATCGTCCAAAAATATATTGAAGTAAGGCTGCAAAGAGGACTTGAACGCGGGGCAGAATTCCAGGAATACGATTTCAGGAGGTAGACGGGAAGTCCTCTGAAAGTATAGGAGAAGAGGCAGAACCTCGACAATGATGCACTTGGTCAAAAAGGGCATATGCGTTTCTTCCAGGGCCCTTATTAAAGAGGGTAGGAGGCTCCCAGCATGCTTCAGTGGCCAACAGAGGGCCTACATCGCCAAGGCGACATGAGCCATCCAGGCAGGAGTGACCTCACATCAGAGGGCCCACCTCACAGAAGGGTAAGGAACCCAGTCAAGATCAGACTCTCACCAGAGTGCCCACATAAGCAAGGGGCTGGGAACCAGGCAGGAGTGTCCTCACACCCGTGGGGCCACATCATCGAAAGTTGAGGTACCCAGCACATGTGGCCTCAAACCAGAGGACCCACATCACCATGGGTCTCGGAGCGAGGCAGGCAGGATTAACCTCAAAACACATGGCCCATTGTATAAAAAAGGTGAGGAATCCAGCAGTTGGAACATCCCAGCAGGCGGTCCAGAGCACCGAGGCTATGGGATCCAGGCAGTGATGAACTCACAACAGAGGGCCCTCATCGTGATACTGTAAGCAACCCAGCCGTTGTAACCTCAGAGCACAAGGCTCACATCCCCATGGGGAAGGGAACCAAGCAGGAGTGTCAGGGCACCAGTGGGCACACATCAGAAACGGTGGGGAGCCCAGCAGTTAGGGCCGGACGCCAGAGGGCCCTCATCACTGAGGAGAGGAGGCTCCCAGCAAGCTCCAACTGCTACCAGAAGGCCGACGTCGCCAATGCAGGGTGTGCCAGCCAGGCAGGAGTGACCTCAGAGCAGAGGGCCAACCACACAAAAGTGTGAGGAACCCAAAGAGGATCAGACTCTCACCGGAGGGCCCACATCACCAAGGGAATGGAAACCAGGCAGGAGTGTTCTCACACCAGTGTGGTCACATCACCGAAATGTGACGGACCCAGCACACGTGGCCTCAAACTACAGGACACACATCACCAAGGGGCTGGGAGTGAGGCAGGCAGGAGGAGCCTCCAAACAGAGGGCCCATAGCGTAAAAATGGTGAGGAATCCCGCAGTTGGAACCTCCCAGCAGGTGGCCAGGAGCAGCGAGGCTATGGGATCCAGGCCTGACTGAACTCAAAACAGAGGGCCCTCATTATGAAACTGTGAGCAACCCAGCCGTTGGGACCTTAGAGCAGAAGGCCCACATTCCCATGGGGTTGGGATCCTGGCAGGAGTGTACTCGCACCACAGGGCGCACATCAGAAAATTTTGGGAGCCCAGGAGTTAGGGTCTGACGCCAGAGGGCCCTCATTACCGAGGGGAGGAGACTCCCAGCAGGCACCAACTCCCAACTGAGGGCCCACGTCGCCACGTTGACGTGTGCCAGCCAGGCAGGAGTGACCTCACAGCAGAGGGCCTACCTCACAGAAGGGTGAGGAACCCAGCCAGGATAAGACTCTCACCAGAGGGCCCACATCACCAAGGGGATCGGAACAAGGCAGGAGTGTCCTCACACCAGTGTGGCCACATTATAGAAAGGTGAGGAACCCAGCACATGTGGCCTAAACCAGAGGACCCACATTTCCAAGGTGCTCCGAGTGAGGCAGGCAGGAGTAGCCTAACAACACAGGGCCCACAGAATAAAAAATGTGAGGAATCCAGCAGTTTGAACCTCCCAGCAGGTGGCCCAGAGCATGGAGTCTATGGGATCCAGGCCACAGTGAACTCACAGCAGAGGGCCCACATCATGAAACTGTGAGCAACCCAGCCAGTGGGACCTCAGAGCAGAAGGCCCACATCCCCATGGGGATGGGAACCTCGCAGGAGTGTCCTCGCACAACTTAGCACGTATCAGAAAATGTGGGAACCCAGCAGTTATGGCCTGGCGCCAGAGGGCCCTCATCACGGAGGAGAGGAGGCTACCAGCAGGCTCCAAATGCCACCAGAGGGCCGACGTCACCAAGGCAATGGGAGCAAGCCAGGCAGGAGTTACCTCACAGCAGAGGGCCCACCTCACAGAAGTGTGAGGAGCCCAAACAGGATCAGACTCTAACCAGAGCGCCCACATCACCAAGGGGATGGAAACCAGGCAGGAGTGTCCTCACACCAGTGGGGCCACATCAGCGAAAGGTGAGGAACACAGCACATGTGGCCTCAAACAAGGGGACACACATCACGAAAGGGCTGGGAGTGAGGCATGCAGGAGGAGACTCACAACAGAGCGCCCATAGAATAAAAAAGGTGAGGAACCCCGCAGTTGGAAGCTCCAAGCAGGTGGCCCAGAGCACCGAGGCTATGGGATCCATGCCGGAGTGAACTCACAGCAGAGGGCCCACATTCTGACACTGTGAGAAACCCAGCCGTTGGGACCTCAGGGCAGAAAGCCCACATCCCCATGGGGATGGGACCCTGGCTGGAGTGTACTCGCTTGACAGGGCGCACATCAGAAAATTTTGGGAGCCCATGAGTTTGGGCCTGACGCCAAAGGGCCCTCATTACCGAGGGGAGGAGACTCCTAGCAGGCACCAACTCCCAACTGAGGGCCCACATCGCCAAGGTGACGTGTGCCAGCCAGGCAGGAGTGACCTCACAGCAGAGGGCCCCCCTCACAGAAGGGTGAGGAACCCAGCCAGGATCAGACTCTCACCAGAGAGCCCCCATCACCAAGGGGATGGGAACCAGGCAGGAGTGCCCTCACACCAGTGGGGCCACATCAATAAAGGTGAGGAGACCGGTACATGTGGCCTTAAACCAGAGGACCTACATCACAAATGGGCTGGGAGTGAGTCAGGAAGTAGGAGCATGAAAACACAGGACCCAAAGAATAAAAAAGGTAAGGAATCCAGCAGTAGGAACCTCCCAGCAGGCCGCTCAGAGCACAGAGGCTATGGGATCTAGGCCTGGGTGAACTAACACCAGAGAGCCAACATTATGAAATGGTGAACATCACAGGTTTTGGGACCTTAGAGCAGAAGGCCCACATGCGCATGGGGATGGGAACCTCGCAGTAGTGTCCTCGCACCACTTAGCACGTATCAGAAAATGTGGGTACCCAGCAGTTAGGGCCTGAGGCAAGAGGGCCCCCATCACCGAGGGGAGGTTCCCAGCAGGCTCCAACTGCCACAAGAGGGCCGATGTTGCCCAGGTGGGGTGTGCCAGCCAGGCAGGAGTGACCTCAGAGCAGAGGGCCCCCCTCACAGAAGGGTGAGGAACCCAGCCAGGATCAGACTCTCACCAGAGGGCCCACATCATCAAGGGGATAGGAACCAGGCAGGAGTGTCCTCACACCAGTGGGGCCACATCATCGAAAGGCGAGGGACCCAGCATACATGGCCTCAAACCAGAGGACACACATCACCAAGGGGCTGGGAGTGAGGCAGGCAGGAGGAGTCTCAAAACAGAGGGCCCATAGAAGAAAAAAGGTGAGGAATCCCGCAGTTGGAACCTCCCAGCAGGTGGCCAGGAGCAGCGAGGCTATGGGATCCAGGCCGGAGAGAACTCACAGCAGAGGGCCCTCATCATGAAACTGAGCAACCCACGGTTGGGACCTCAGAGCAGAAGGCCCACATTCCCATGGGGTTGGGAACCTGGCAGGAGTGTACTCGAACCACAGGGCGCATATCAGAAAATATTGGGAGCCCAGGAGTTAGGGCCTGACGCCAGAGGGCCCTCATTACCGAGGGGAGGAGACACCCAGCAGGCACCAAATCCCACCAGAGAGCCGACGTCGCCAAGGCGGGGTGTGCCAGCCAGGCAGGAGTGACCTCAGAGAAGAGGGTCCGCCTCACAGAAGTGTGAGGAACCCAACCAGGATCAGACTCTCACCGGAGGGCCCACATCACCAAGGGGATGGGAACCAGGCAGGAGTGTCCTCACACCAGTGGGGCCACATCAGCCAAAGGTGAGGAACCCAGAACATGTGGCCTCAAACCACAGGACACACATCACCAAGGGGCTAGGAGTGAGGCAGGTGTCTGGAGGGGCACATTTAACTCTAATTTCCCACCAGGAAGTGGAATGAACCAAAGTCTCAGAGTGCCGTGCCGGACCCTGATTACGGCCTGAAGCAAACCTGCGGTTCTGTGGCCAGTTTTCAAGGAAACGAGTTAAGAAAGGAAATCACGGGCACTGTAATTCACAAACCTGCAGTGTTATAAATGACAGTTATTGGCAAAATTATATGGAAGTAAGTCTGCAAAGAGGACTTGAAAACGAGGCAGAATTGCAGGAATCATATTTCAGGAGGTAGATTGGAATTGCATTTAAAGCATGTGAAAAGCGGCAGATCTTTGACAGTGATGCACTTGGACAAAAGTGCGTAAACATTTTTTCCTGAATATATTCAGGAAAAAACACATATGCCCTTTTTGGCCAACCAAGCACTCGAGCAATGGAAATCCGCACTACAATGAAGTCTCATTTCCCATTCGTCAAAAGGGCCATCTGAAAAAAGTGTAAAAACCAGAAACACAGGACAGGCCATGGAGAACAGGGAGCCTTGTTATGCTGATGGGCGGGATGTAAATTGCCAACAGACACTCTGGAGATGTTTATGGTGTATCCTGAAACATCTGAAAAAGAAAGCTACAGACCCTAGGGCAATTCCACTTTTGGCCCTATAGCTTAGGAAAATTAAAATCAACAAGACACAGCCAACACCAAATTTAGGGCTGCTGTGTTTACAAGAACCTTGAGTCCAGTACAAATTAAATATCCCAGAAAGAAAAAAATGGATAAAGGAGTTGTGCTACTTACGTACAACGGAATATCACTCAGCAATGAAATCAATGTCATCAGGCCTGTAGCAGCAAATTGAGTGGATTTAAGTATGATGATTCTAAGAGAAATAGGTCACACAGAGAAAGAGAATTATCATAAGATATCACTAATAGAGAGAGTGTAAACTTGGCTACACATAAACTGAATTCCAAAACCGAACAGAGTCTCACATTTAGATAAAAACTTATGCTTGCTTAAGGGGAAAGTTGAGTTGGGGTGCTGTATAAAACCAGAGATTGAAATTAGCACACATACCGTTCCATAAGCCAAATATGTAATAGACAAGACCTACTCTTTGCTCAACGAAATAGACTCATCCATGGTGTATCACCTTACACCTGTTAGAATGGGCATCATCAGAAAATCTACAAACAACAAATGCTGGAAAGGGTGTGGAGATAAGGAACCCTCTTCCACTATTGTTGGGAATGTAAATTGATACAGTCACTGTGGAGAACATTATGGAGTTTCTTATAAAACTAAGAATAGAATTACCATATGATACAGCAATCCCACTACTGGGCATATACCCAGACAAAACCATAAATCAAAAAGAGACATTCACCGCAATGTTCATTGCATCACTATTTACAATATCCAGGTAATGGAAGCAACCTAAATGCCCACAGACAGACGAATGCATAAAGATGTGGTACATATATAAAATGGAATATTACTAAGCCATAAAAAGGAATGAAATTGGGTCATTTGTAGAGACGTTGATGGATCTAGAGACTGTCATACAGAGTGAAGTAAGTCAGAAAGAGAAAAACAAATCTTGTCTATTAATGCATATATGTGGAACCTAGAAAAATTGTACAGATGAACCGTTTTGCCAGGCAGAAATAGAGCAACAGATGTAGACAACAAACGTATGGACACCAAGGGGGGAAAGCTGTTGGGGGGTGGTGGTGGGAGGAGTTGAGAGATTGGGATTGGCATGTATACATTTATATGTATAAAATAGATAACCAAAAAGAACCTGCTGTATAAAAAAATAAAATAAAATTCAAATTACAAAAAGTAAAACAGAAAAAATATTCTTCCCTTCACATACATGTATTTATATGAATAAATTATTTCCATGCTTATATCTGTAAATACAAAAAAGAGGAATAAAATCTACCTTGAACCAAAAACGAAAAAAAGAAAAAAAAACAGAACCCACCAGTTACACAGAGGAAAACCGTATCAGGGCACTTGCTCCAGTTGTAAACAATTCTGAAGTTGGTCAGTGGTGGGGAATCATCTCCCATTCAGCCAGCAGGCCCCACGCAACAAGCGTCCTCATTGCAAAGCTGGGGGACCGTGCCGAGGCATCTGTGAGTAAACGTGGGCTGAGCCCCAGGCCAGCTGCTGCTGAAATGTTCCCACCCTTCCCAGGTAAAACACCTGAATATGTACAAGGACTTGAAAGCCTAGAGGAAGGGCCATGGAGCCACATGAGTGACAGCATGCCAGCCGACTTGGTGCCTGCAGGCCAGCCAGGATGGTCCTGGCCCTGGGTGCTCTTCTGGAAGCTTTCCATTTCCCTGCCTGTGATACCCCTACTGTCCCGGCCCCCACTGCTTTCTTCCTCACTCACCTCTGCCCAGGGAGAAATTCCAGCGGCAGGTATGGGTGACACATCCTCTTCTTTAGCAGGTGGCATCTTGGCAACTGCTGCAGAAAGTCCAGCAGAGCCCCACTCACACTGGGCCACCCACAAAGCCGTGGCCTCTCACTCCCTCCCACCAGTCCAGCCCCAAGACTGCTGACAGGGCAGAGAAAATGGCGTCAGGCACAGCTGCAGGGGCTCTTGCTGCCTGGAGCGGTGTTTATATTGATCTGAACCCAGGCACACCTGGGGAGGGCTGGCCGGCACGGTCGGGCTTCCCAGGCCAGCCAATAATCACCCCTCAGGGGCTCACAGTTGCAGAAACTGGAACTTGCTGAATCGGCCAGGTCCAAGGAACAGGTGTGGGCTCCTGAGAGTCAGGATAGACAAGGGGCTGCAGCTCTGGCTTGTTTTCTAATTATATTATCTGGCCCATGAGTGGGAGACAACTTCAAGAAAACCCTCTCCTAATGAGAGGAACCCAGGAGTCAGGGAGAGGAGGGGTGGCTGGTGGGTGGAGACAGAGGCCTGGTGCCCCGGGTGCAGTGGAAGTCTCTGGAAGACCAGGTGGAGGGAGGCCACACAGAGTGATGCCCAGGGTCACAGACCTGTCAGAGCTGCTGTTTGTTAGTTCAAGTCCTGCTCTGAGGTGCTCTGTGTCAGATCTGAGTGACAGGTGAGCTGGGAGTGCTCTGCAATGAGGGCGATATGCAGGGTTCCTGTGTTCCCAGCCCTGCCATGGTACCTGCAAGGGTAGCTCTGTATCCTGGGAGGGGCCTGACCACGAGAGCCCCATGGGCTGCAGGGGAACCTGCCCAGGGAACCCCATATCCTGGGAGGGGCCTGAACACGAGAGCCCCATGGGCTGGGGTGGGGGTGGGGTACCTGCCCAGGTGAGCTCCATATCCTGGGATTGGCCTGACCTCGAGAGCCCCATGGGCTGCTGGAGTCCTGGTAAAGGATGTCAGGACAGTCAGTGAAGCCACCGAGGATATACCTCCAGTAGTTCCTAAATCCTACACCCTGCTGGTCATTCTACCAACCACCAGGACATGGTATTCTGTATTAGTCTTCAATGATGCCTTCTTTTGTATTCTATTAGTCCCAGAGTCACAAGAAATTTTGGCTTGTGAGTGGCAGGACTCAACATACAACTAAACAATACTTCCGGGCCATGTTGCCCCAAGGGTTCAAAAATTCCCACACCATCTTTGGGGAAAGCTCAGCTAAAGAACTAAAAGTTCTACCTCTGGAAAAGGAAACACTCCTTCAATATGCAGACGACATTCTGATCGCCAGCCCTACTAAGGAGACCTCTGAACTACCAAGCCAATAAAGGATACAAGTTGTCCAAGAAAAAGCTCAAATATCACAGACTACGGTGACCTGCCTGGGCTTCATTCTCACAGAAGGTCGGAGAAGCCCATCCCAGGAAAGGGAAGAAACAATTTACAGCCTTACCCATTTCTGAAACTAGAAGACAGCTTAGGGGTTCCTGGGGAGGCCAGGGTTTGCTGCTTCTGGATCCCTAACTACAGTCTACTAGCTGGGCCTCTATATGAAACACTGAAAGGAAAAGATGATGATCCTTTTGAATAGAATGCAGAAGTGGCCTTTCAAGAATGGAAAGAGCAGTCAATTCAGACCCTTGCCCTGGAACTCCCTAATTTAGCTAAACCCTTTGACCTTTACATTCCTGGTGAACGGTGAATCGCCATTGCAGTATTAGTGCAAAACCTGGGACCACTTGAAATGGAACAATGCAAGAACGCGATCCAGGTAGGATAAACTACGGTCACCAAGGGGCTTGGCCCACCGCCACATCTGGCCAAGATAGTGGCAGTATCTGAAAACCTGGAAATCAGCAGCCCAAAAGGCCACCTCCCTCCGAAGGGAAAAGGACCCCACGTGGTGATCCTAACACCCAACCATGCCCTGAAGTTGCAGGGTTGGCTCCATGGGCACACTGACCTTGAGCGAGGAGGCCCTCCAACTCCAACCTCCATAGAGATACCCGGGGCAAAGTGGCACCATGAAGACTCGTGTGAAGGTGTCTGCACGGGCAAATTTAACGCTCATTTCCCACCAGGAAGAGGAATTAACCAAAGGCTCAGCATGCCGTGCCGGAACCAGATTAGGGCCTGAAGCAATCCTGCGGGTTTGCGGCCAGCTCACAAGAAAGCGAGTTGAAGAAAGGAGCTCAGGGACACTGTAATTCACAAACCTGCAGAGTTATAAATGACAGCTATCACCCAAAAATATATTGAAGGAAGGCTGCGAAGAGGACTTGAAAGCGGGGCAGAATTACAAGAAAACGATTTCAGGGGGTAGACTGGAATTGCATTTAAAGCATAGGAAAAGAGGCAGAACGTCGACAATGATGCACTTGGCCAAAAAGGGCGTATGCGTTTTTTCCTGAATATATTCAGGAAAAAACGCATACGCCCTTTTTGGCCAACCAAGCAAGCATGTTAAAGAAATCTGCACTACAATGAAGTCTCACTGCCCCCCGTTCAAAAGGGCCATCTGAAAAACGTGTAAAATCCAGAAAGGCAGCACAGGCCATTGGAGAACAGGGAGCCTTGTTATGCTGATGGGCGGGATGTAAATTGCCAACAGCCACTCTGGAGATGTGTATGGTGTTTCCTCAAAAACCTAAAAAACAAAGCAACGGAGACTACGGCATTACCACTTATTTTCCTATAGCTTAGGGAAATTAAAATCAAAAACACACAGCCACCGCAAAGTTTCTGTTTACGGCTCTGTTTACAAGAACCTCGTCTACGGTACAAGTTAAATATCCCAGAAAGCGAAAAATGGATAAAGAAGTGTGGTACGTACGTACAAAGGAATATCACTCACCAATGAAATCTATGTCATCAGGCCCGTCGCGGCATAATGAGTGGATTCAGGTACGATGATTCTAAGTGAAATAAGTCACACAGAAAATGAAACATCATAAGATATCACTAATACACAGAATGTAAACTTGGCTACACATGAACTGAATTACAAAACAGAACAGGGTCTCAAATTTAGAAAACCAACTTATGCTTGCTTAAGGGGAAAGGTGAGTTGTGGTGCTGCATAAAACCAGAGATAGAAATTAGCACAGATACCTTTCCATAAGCCAAATATGTAATAGTCAAGACCTAGCCCTTGCTCAACGAAATGGACTAAACACCCCATATTCAACGCCTAGGATTACACATGACTAGTAAGAACCTTCAAACCCATGGATTTATATGTCTCCGTAAGAGACTCAAGTGTGTGTACAGCGGCATGAATGCAGCAGAGAAAATCCGATAAAACCCATTATCAAAATGAATTACAAAAACAAACACAATGACAGTGAAATAGAGAGCAATTCTTAAATAATTCATTCAGGGCTTGTGATGCAACCTGGATTTACCACATCTACACCCAGAGCTGAGTGAGACATAAGGCTGGACACTTCAGGCTGATAGCATTGGTGAGGTTCGATGAGCAAATGCAGAACCTTTGAAGTCATACTGCATGGTACCCATTCCATGGGTCCCAACTCTCCAGGTTTAAGGGATTCTTCCTTCAGCTAAAACATGCATGGGAAACCCACAGTACAGTGCACTGTGTGACCGGGAAACGTTTTCAAATGCATCTCAGTTTTCGTCCCCTTTTACTCAGGTTCACCATTCCAGACCGTTTACTAACACTCTCCCCACTTGGAGAGTCAGTGCCTTTAACCTCCTGTTTGGCACAGTTTGCAATTTCTGCGCAAGATGAACAGGAATAGGGAGAACCAATGAGAGACTAGCTGTAGGTGTCTGGACGGGCAAATGGAACGCTCATTTCCCACCAGGAAGAGGAATTAACCAAAGGCTCAGCATGCCGTGCCGGAACCAGATTAGGGCCTGAAGCATTCCTGCGGGTTTGCGGCCAGCTCACAAGAAAGCGAGTTGAAGAAAGGAGCTCAGGGGCACTGTAATTCACAAACCTGCAGAGTTATAAATGACAGCTATCGTCCAAAAATATTTTGAAGGAAGGCTGCGAAGAGGACTGGAAAGCGGGGCAGAATTGCAGGAAAACGATTTCAGGGGGTAGACTGGAATTGCATTTAAAGCATAGGAAAAGAGGCAGAACGTCGACAATGATGCACTTGGCCAAAAAGGGCGTATGCGTTTTTTCCTGAATATATTCAGGAAAAAACGCATACGCCCTTTTTGGCCAACCAAGCCAGCATGTTAAAGAAATCTGCACTACAAAGAAGTCTCACTGCCCCCAGGTCAAAAGGGCCATCTGAAAAAAGTGTAAAATCCAGAAAGACAGCACAGGCCATGGAGAACAGGGAGCCTTGTTATGCTGATGGGCGGGATGTAAATTGCCAACAGCCACTCTGGAGAAGTGTATGGTGTTTCCTGAAACACCTAAGAAACAAAGCAATGGAGACTACGGCACTTCCACTTATGGTCTTATAGATCACGGAAATTAAAATCAAAAACAGACAGCCACCCCAAAGTTTCAGACGGCTCTGTTTACAGGAATCTCGTCTACGGTACAAGTTAAATATCCCAGAATGTGAAAAATGGATAAAGAAGTTGTGGTACACACATTCAATGGAATATCACTCAGCAATGAAATCTATGTCATCAGGCCCATCGTGGCATAATGAGTGGATTCAGGTACGATGATTCTAAGTGAAATAAGTCACACAGAAAATGAAACATCATAAGATATCACTAATACACGGAACGTAAACTTGGCTACACATGAACTGAATTACAAAACAGAACAGGGTCTCAAATTTAGAAAACCACCTTATGCTTGCTTAAGGGGAAAAGTGAGTTGGGGTGCTGCATAAAACCAGAGATAGAAATTAGCACAGATACCTTTCCATAAGCCAAATATGTAATAGTCAAGACCTAGCCCTTGCTCAACGAAATGGACTAAACACCCCATATTCAACGCCTAGGAATACACCTGACTAGTAAGTATCTTCAAACCCATGGATTTATATGTCTCCATAAGAGACTCAAGTGTGTGTACAGCGGCATGAATGCAGCAGAGAAAATCCGATAAATCCCATTATCAAAATGAATTACAAAAACAAACACAATGACAGTGAAATAGAGAGCAATTCTTAAATAATTCATTCAGGGCTTGTGATGCAACCTGGATTTACCACATCTACAACCAGAGCTGAGTGAGACATAAGGCTGTACACATCGGCCTGATAGCATTGGTGAGGTTCGTTGAGAAAATGCAGGCCCTTTGAAGTCATACTGCATGGTACCCATTCCATGGGTCCCAACTCTCCAGGTTTAAGGGATTCTTCCTTCAGCTAAAACATGCATGGGAAACCCACAGTATGGTGCACCGTGTGACCGGGAAACCTTTTCAAATGCATCTCAGTTTTCGTCCCCTTTTACTCGGGTTCACGATTGAAGACCCTTTACTAATACTCTCCCCACTTAGAGAGTCAGTGCCTTTAACCTCCTGTTTGGCACAGTTTGCAATTTCTGCGCAAGATGCACAAGAATAGGGAGAACCAATGAGAGACTAGCTCTAGGTGTCTGCACGTTCAAATATAACACTCATTTCCCACCAGGAAGAGGAATTTACCAAAGGATCAGCATGCTGTGCCGGAACCAGATTAGGGCATGAAGCAATCCTGCGGGTTTGCGGCCAGCTCACAAGAAAGCGAGTAGAAGAAAGGAGCTCAGGCACACTGTCATTCACAAACCTGCAGAGTTATAAATGTCAGCTATTGTCCAAAAATGTATTGAAGTAAGGCTGCGTAGAGGACTTGAAAGCGGGGCAGAATTGCAGGAAAACGAGTTCAGGGGCAGACTGGAATTGCATTTAAAGCATAAGGAAAGAGACAGAAAGTCGACAATGATGCACTTGGTCAAAAAGGGCGTATGCGTTTTTTCCTGAATATATTCAAGAAAAAACACATACGCCCTTTTTGGCCAAACAAGCAAGCCTGTAAAGAAATCTGCATTACAATGAAGTCTCACTGCCCCCCTGTCAAAAGGGACATCTGAAAAAAGTGAAAAATCCAGAAAGGCAGGACAGGCCATGGAGAACAGGGAGCCTTGTTATGCTGATGGGCGGGATGTAACTTGCCAACAGCCACTCTGGAGAAGTGTATGGTGTTTCCTCAAACACCTAAAAAACTAAGCAACGGAGCCTACGGCACTTCCACTTATGGTTCTATAGCTTAGGGAAATTAAAATCAAAAAGACACAGCCACCCATAAATTTTGGACGGCTCTGCTTACAAGAACCTCATTTACGGTACAAGTGAAATATCCCAGCAAGCAAAAAATGGATAAAGAAGTTGTTGTACGTACGTACAATGGAATATCACTCAGCAATGAAATCTATGTCATGAGGCCCGTCGCGGCATAATGAGTGGATTCAGGTACGATCATTCTAAGTTAACTAAGTCACACAGAAAAAGAAACACCATAAGATATCTCAAATACACGGAATGCAAACATGGCTGCACATGAACTCAATTACAAAACAGAAAAGGGTCTCAAATTTAGAAAACCAACTTATGCTTGCTTAAGGGGAAAGGTGAGTTGTGGTGCTGCATAAAACCAGAGATTGAAATTAGCACAGATACCTTTCCATAAGCAAATATGTAATAGTCAGGACCTACTCCTTGCTCCACGAAATGGACTCAACACCCCATATTCAACGCCTAGGAATATACCTGACTAGTAAGAATCTGAAAACCCATGGATTTATATGTCTCCATAAGAGAATCAAGCATGTGTACAGCGGCATAAACGCAGCAGTGAAAATCCGATAAATCCCATTATCAAAATAAATTACAAAAACAAAACACAATGACAGTGAAATAGAGAGCAATTCTTAAATAATTCATTCAGGGCTTGTGATGCAACGTGGATTTACCACATCTACACCCCGAGCTGAGTGAGACATAAGGCTGGACACTTCGGGCTGATAACATTGGTGACGTTCGGTGAGCAAAGGCAACCCTTTGAAGTCATACTGCGTGGTACCCATTCCATGGGTCCCAACTCTCCAGGTTGAAGGGATTCTTCCTTCAGGTAAAACATGCATGGGCAACCCAGAATATGGTCCACCGTGTGACCGGGAAAACTTTTTAAATGCGTCTCAGTTTTCATCCCCTCGTACTCGGTTTTACCATTCCAGACGCTTTACTAACACTCTCCCCACTTGGAGAGTCAGTGCCTTTAACCTCCTGTTTGGCACAGTTTGCAATTTCTGCGCAAGATGAACAGGAATAGGGAGAACCAATGAGAGATTAGCTGTAGGTGTCGGCACGAACAAATTTAACGCTCATTTCCCACCAGGAAGAGGAATTAGCCAAAGGCTCAGCATGCCGTGTCGGAACCAGATTAGGGCCTGAAGCAATCCTGCGGGCTTGCGGCCAGCTCACAAGAAAGCGAGTTGAAGAAAGGAGCTCAGGGGCACTGTAATTCACAAACCTGCAGAGTTATAAATGACAGCTATCGTCCAAAAATATATTGAAGTAAGGCTGCAAAGAGGACTTGAACGCGGGGCAGAATTCCAGGAATACGATTTCAGGAGGTAGACGGGAAGTCCTCTGAAAGTATAGGAGAAGAGGCAGAACCTCGACAATGATGCACTTGGTCAAAAAGGGCATATGCGTTTCTTCCAGGGCCCTTATTAAAGAGGGTAGGAGGCTCCCAGCATGCTTCAGTGGCCAACAGAGGGCCTACATCGCCAAGGCGACGTGAGCCATCCAGGCAGGAGTGACCTCACATCAGAGGGCCCACCTCACAGAAGGGTAAGGAACCCAGTCAAGATCAGACTCTCACCAGAGTGCCCACATAAGCAAGGGGCTGGGAACCAGGCAGGAGTGTCCTCACACCCGTGGGGCCACATCATCGAAAGTTGAGGTACCCAGCACATGTGGCCTCAAACCAGAGGACCCACATCACCATGGGTCTCGGAGCGAGGCAGGCAGGATTAACCTCAAAACACATGGCCCATTGTATAAAAAAGGTGAGGAATCCAGCAGTTGGAACATCCCAGCAGGCGGTCCAGAGCACCGAGGCTATGGGATCCAGGCAGTGATGAACTCACAACAGAGGGCCCTCATCGTGATACTGTAAGCAACCCAGCCGTTGTAACCTCAGAGCACAAGGCTCACATCCCCATGGGGAAGGGAACCAAGCAGGAGTGTCAGGGCACCAGTGGGCACACATCAGAAACGGTGGGGAGCCCAGCAGTTAGGGCCGGACGCCAGAGGGCCCTCATCACTGAGGAGAGGAGGCTCCCAGCAAGCTCCAACTGCTACCAGAAGGCCGACGTCGCCAATGCAGGGTGTGCCAGCCAGGCAGGAGTGACCTCAGAGCAGAGGGCCAACCACACAAAAGTGTGAGGAACCCAAAGAGGATCAGACTCTCACCGGAGGGCCCACATCACCAAGGGAATGGAAACCAGGCAGGAGTGTTCTCACACCAGTGTGGTCACATCACCGAAATGTGACGGACCCAGCACACGTGGCTTCAAACTACAGGACACACATCACCAAGGGGCTGGGAGTGAGGCAGGCAGGAGGAGCCTCCAAACAGAGGGCCCATAGCGTAAAAATGGTGAGGAATCCCGCAGTTGGAACCTCCCAGCAGGTGGCCAGGAGCAGCGAGGCTATGGGATCCAGGCCTGACTGAACTCAAAACAGAGGGCCCTCATTATGAAACTGTGAGCAACCCAGCCGTTGGGACCTTAGAGCAGAAGGCCCACATTCCCATGGGGTTGGGATCCTGGCAGGAGTGTACTCGCACCACAGGGCGCACATCAGAAAATTTTGGGAGCCCAGGAGTTAGGGTCTGACGCCAGAGGGCCCTCATTACCGAGGGGAGGAGACTCCCAGCAGGCACCAACTCCCAACTGAGGGCCCACGTCGCCACGTTGACGTGTGCCAGCCAGGCAGGAGTGACCTCACAGCAGAGGGCCTACCTCACAGAAGGGTGAGGAACCCAGCCAGGATAAGACTCTCACCAGAGGGCCCACATCACCAAGGGGATCGGAACAAGGCAGGAGTGTCCTCACACCAGTGTGGCCACATTATAGAAAGGTGAGGAACCCAGCACATGTGGCCTAAACCAGAGGACCCACATTTCCAAGGTGCTCCGAGTGAGGCAGGCAGGAGTAGCCTAACAACACAGGGCCCACAGAATAAAAAATGTGAGGAATCCAGCAGTTTGAACCTCCCAGCAGGTGGCCCAGAGCATGGAGTCTATGGGATCCAGGCCACAGTGAACTCACAGCAGAGGGCCCACATCATGAAACTGTGAGCAACCCAGCCAGTGGGACCTCAGAGCAGAAGGCCCACATCCCCATGGGGATGGGAACCTCGCAGGAGTGTCCTCGCACAACTTAGCACGTATCAGAAAATGTGGGAACCCAGCAGTTATGGCCTGGCGCCAGAGGGCCCTCATCACGGAGGAGAGGAGGCTACCAGCAGGCTCCAAATGCCACCAGAGGGCCGACGTCACCAAGGCAATGGGAGCAAGCCAGGCAGGAGTTACCTCACAGCAGAGGGCCCACCTCACAGAAGTGTGAGGAGCCCAAACAGGATCAGACTCTAACCAGAGCGCCCACATCACCAAGGGGATGGAAACCAGGCAGGAGTGTCCTCACACCAGTGGGGCCACATCAGCGAAAGGTGAGGAACACAGCACATGTGGCCTCAAACAAGGGGACACACATCACGAAAGGGCTGGGAGTGAGGCATGCAGGAGGAGACTCACAACAGAGCGCCCATAGAATAAAAAAGGTGAGGAACCCCGCAGTTGGAAGCTCCAAGCAGGTGGCCCAGAGCACCGAGGCTATGGGATCCATGCCGGAGTGAACTCACAGCAGAGGGCCCACATTCTGACACTGTGAGAAACCCAGCCGTTGGGACCTCAGGGCAGAAAGCCCACATCCCCATGGGGATGGGACCCTGGCTGGAGTGTACTCGCTTGACAGGGCGCACATCAGAAAATTTTGGGAGCCCATGAGTTTGGGCCTGACGCCAAAGGGCCCTCATTACCGAGGGGAGGAGACTCCTAGCAGGCACCAACTCCCAACTGAGGGCCCACATCGCCAAGGTGACGTGTGCCAGCCAGGCAGGAGTGACCTCACAGCAGAGGGCCCCCCTCACAGAAGGGTGAGGAACCCAGCCAGGATCAGACTCTCACCAGAGGGCCCACATCATCAAGGGGATAGGAACCAGGCAGGAGTGTCCTCACACCAGTGGGGCCACATCATCGAAAGGCGAGGGACCCAGCATACGTGGCCTCAAAGCAGAGGACACACATCACCAAGGGGCTGGGAGTGAGGCAGGCAGGAGGAGTCTCAAAACAGAGGGCCCATAGAAGAAAAAAGGTGAGGAATCCCGCAGTTGGAACCTCCCAGCAGGTGGCCAGGAGCAGCGAGGCTATGGGATCCAGGCCGGAGAGAACTCACAGCAGAGGGCCCTCATCATGAAACTGAGCAACCCACGGTTGGGACCTCAGAGCAGAAGGCCCACATTCCCATGGGGTTGGGAACCTGGCAGGAGTGTACTCGAACCACAGGGCGCATATCAGAAAATATTTTGAGCTCAGGAGTTAGGGCCTGACGCCAGAGGGCCCTCATTACGGAGGGGAGGAGACACCCAGCAGGCACCAAATCCCACCAGAGAGCCGACGTCGCCAAGGCGGGGTGTGCCAGCCAGGCAGGAGTGACCTCAGAGAAGAGGGCCCACCTCACAGAAGTGTGAGGAACCCAACCAGGATCAGACTCTCACCGGAGGGCCCACATCACCAAGGGGATGGGAACCAGGCAGGAGTGTCCTCACACCAGTGGGGCCACATCAGCCAAAGGTGAGGAACCCAGCACATGTGGCCTCAAACCACAGGACACACATCACCAAGGGGCTAGGAGTGAGGCAGGTGTCTGGAGGGGCACATTTAACTCTAATTTCCCACCAGGAAGTGGAATGAACCAAAGTCTCAGAGTGCCGTGCCGGACCCTGATTACGGCCTGAAGCAAACCTGCGGTTCTGTGGCCAGTTTTCAAGGAAACGAGTTAAGAAAGGAAATCACGGGCACTGTAATTCACAAACCTGCAGTGTTATAAATGACAGTTATTGGCAAAATTATATGGAAGTAAGTCTGCAAAGAGGACTTGAAAACGAGGCAGAATTGCAGGAATCATATTTCAGGAGGTAGATTGGAATTGCATTTAAAGCATGTGAAAAGCGGCAGATCTTTGACAGTGATGCACTTGGACAAAAGTGCGTAAACATTTTTTCCTGAATATATTCAGGAAAAAACACATATGCCCTTTTTGGCCAACCAAGCACTCGAGAAATGGAAATCCGCACTACAATGAAGTCTCATTTCCCATTCGTCAAAAGGGCCATCTGAAAAAAGTGTAAAAACCAGAAACACAGGACAGGCCATGGAGAACAGGGAGCCTTGTTATGCTGATGGGCGGGATGTAAATTGCCAACAGACACTCTGGAGATGTTTATGGTGTATCCTGAAACATCTGAAAAAGAAAGCTACAGACCCTAGGGCAATTCCACTTTTGGCCCTATAGCTTAGGAAAATTAAAATCAACAAGACACAGCCAACACCAAATTTAGGGCTGCTGTGTTTACAAGAACCTTGAGTCCAGTACAAATTAAATATCCCAGAAAGAAAAAAATGGATAAAGGAGTTGTGCTACTTACGTACAACGGAATATCACTCAGCAATGAAATCAATGTCATCAGGCCTGTAGCAGCAAATTGAGTGGATTTAAGTATGATGATTCTAAGAGAAATAGGTCACACAGAGAAAGAGAATTATCATAAGATATCACTAATAGAGAGAGTGTAAACTTGGCTACACATAAACTGAATTCCAAAACCGAACAGAGTCTCATATTTAGATAAAAACTTATGCTTGCTTAAGGGGAAAGTTGAGTTGGGGTGCTGTATAAAACCAGAGATTGAAATTAGCACACATACCGTTCCATAAGCCAAATATGTAATAGACAAGACCTACTCTTTGCTCAACGAAATAGACTCATCCATGGTGTATCACCTCACACCTGTTAGAATGGGCATCATCAGAAAATCTACAAACAACAAATGCTGGAAAGGGTGTGGAGATAAGGAACCCTCTTCCACTATTGTTGGGAATGTAAATTGATACAGTCACTGTGGAGAACATTATGGAGTTTCTTATAAAACTAAGAATAGAATTACCATATGATACAGCAATCCCACTACTGGGCATATACCCAGACAAAACCATAAATCAAAAAGAGACATTCACCGCAATGTTCATTGCATCACTATTTACAATATCCAGGTAATGGAAGCAACCTAAATGCCCACAGACAGACGAATGCATAAAGATGTGGTACATATATAAAATGGAATATTACTAAGCCATAAAAAGGAATGAAATTGGGTCATTTGTAGAGACGTTGATGGATCTAGAGACTGTCATACAGAGTGAAGTAAGTCAGAAAGAGAAAAACAAATCTTGTCTATTAATGCATATATGTGGAACCTAGAAAAATTGTACAGATGAACCGTTTTGCCAGGCAGAAATAGAGCAACAGATGTAGACAACAAACGTATGGACACCAAGGGGGGAAAGCTGTTGGGGGGTGGTGGTGGGAGGAGTTGAGAGATTGGGATTGGCATGTACACATTTATATGTATAAAATAGATAACCAAAAAGAACCTGCTGTATAAAAAAATAAAATAAAATTCAAATTACAAAAAGTAAAACAGAAAAAATATTCTTCCCTTCACATACATGTATTTATATGAATAAATTATTTCCATGCTTATATCTGTAAATACAAAAAAGAGGAATAAAATCTACCTTGAACCAAAAACGAAAAAAAGAAAAAAAAACAGAACCCACCAGTTACACAGAGGAAAACCGTATCAGGGCACTTGCTCCAGTTGTAAACAATTCTGAAGTTGGTCAGTGGTGGGGAATCATCTCCCATTCAGCCAGCAGGCCCCACGCAACAAGCGTCCTCATTGCAAAGCTGGGGGACCGTGCCGAGGCATCTGTGAGTAAACGTGGGCTGAGCCCCAGGCCAGATGCTGCTGAAATGTTCCCACCCTTCCCAGGTAAAACACCTGAATATGTACAAGGACTTGAAAGCCTAGAGGAAGGGCCATGGAGCCACATGAGTGACAGCATGCCAGCCGACTTGGTGCCTGCAGGCCAGCCAGGATGGTCCTGGCCCTGGGTGCTCTTCTGGAAGCTTTCCATTTCCCTGCCTGTGATACCCCTGCTGTCCCGGCCCCCACTGCTTTCTTCCTCACTCAACTCTGCCCAGGGAGAAATTCCAGCGGCAGGTATGGGTGACACATCCTCTTCTTTAGCAGGTGGCATCTTGGCAACTGCTGCAGAAAGTCCAGCAGAGCCCCACTCACACTGGGCCACCCACAAAGCCGTGGCCTCTCACTCCCTCCCACCAGTCCAGCCCCAAGACTGCTGACAGGGCAGAGAAAATGGCGTCAGGCACAGCTGCAGGGGCTCTTGCTGCCTGGAGCGGTGTTTATATTGATCTGAACCCACGCACACCTGGGGAGGGCTGGCCGGCACGGTCGGGCTTCCCAGGCCAGCCAATAATCACCCCTCAGGGGCTCACAGTTGCAGAAACTGGAACTTGCTGAATCGGCCAGGTCCAAGGAACAGGTGTGGGCTCCTGAGAGTCAGGATAGACAAGGGGCTGCAGCTCTGGCTTGTTTTCTAATTATATTATCTGGCCCATGAGTGGGAGACAACTTCAAGAAAACCCTCTCCTAATGAGAGGAACCCAGGAGTCAGGGAGAGGAGGGGTGGCTGGTGGGTGGAGACAGAGGCCTGGTGCCCCGGGTGCAGTGGAAGTCTCTGGAAGACCAGGTGGAGGGAGGCCACACAGAGTGATGCCCAGGGTCACAGACCTGTCGGAGCTGCTGTTTGTTAGTTCAAGTCCTGCTCTGAGGTGCTCTGTGTCAGATCTGAGTGACAGGTGAGCTGGGAGTGCTCTGCAATGAGGGCGATATGCACGGTTCCTGTGTTCCCAGCCCTGCCATGGTACCTGCAAGGGTAGCTCTGTATCCTGGGAGGGGCCTGACCACGAGAGCCCCATGGGCTGCAGGGGAACCTGCCCAGGGAACCCCATAACCTGGGAGGGGCCTGAACACGAGAGCCCCGTGGGCTGGGGTGGGGGTGGGGTACCTGCCCAGGTGAGCTCCATATCCTGGGATTGGCCTGACCTCGAGAGCCCCATGGGCTGCTGGAGTCCTGGTAAAGGATGTCAGGACAGTCAGTGAAGCCACCGAGGATATACCTCCAGTAGTTCCTAAATCCTACACCCTGCTGGTCATTCTACCAACCACCAGGACATGGTATTCTGTATTAGTCTTCAATGATGCCTTCTTTTGTATTCTATTAGTCCCAGAGTCACAAGAAATTTTGGCTTGTGAGTGGCAGGACTCAACATACAACTAAAACAATACTTCCGGGCCGTGTTGCCCCAAGGGTTCAAAAATTCCCACACCATCTTTGGGGAAAGCTCAGCTAAAGAACTAAAAGTTCTACCTCTGGAAAAGGAAACACTCCTTCAATATGCAGACGACATTCTGATCGCCAGCCCTACTATGGAGACCTCTGAACTACCAAGCCAATAAAGGATACAAGTTGCCCAAGAAAAAGCTCAAATATCACAGACTACGGTGACCTGCCTGGGCTTCATTCTCACAGAAGGTCGGAGAAGCCCATCCCAGGAAAGGGAAGAAACAATTTACAGCCTTACCCATTTCTGAAACTAGAAGACAGCTTAGGGGTTCCTGGGGAGGCCAGGGCTTGCTGCTTCTGGATCCCTAACTACAGTCTACTAGCTGGGCCTCTATATGAAACACTGAAAGGAAAAGATGATGATCCTTTTGAATAGAATGCAGAAGTGGCCTTTCAAGAATGGAAAGAGCAGTCAATTCAGACCCTTGCCCTGGAACTCCCTAATTTAGCTAAACCCTTTGACCTTTACATTCCTGGTGAACGGTGAATCGCCATTGGAGTATTAGTGCAAAACCTGGGACCACTTGAAATGGAACAATGCAAGAATGCGATCCAGGTAGGATAAACTACGGTCACCGAGGGGCTTGGCCCACCGCCACATCTGGCCAAGATAGTGGCAGTATCTGAAAACCTGGAAATCAGCAGCCCAAAAGGCCACCTCCCTCCTAAGGGAAAAGGACCCCACGTGGTGATCCTCACACCCAACCATGCCCTGAAGTTGCTGGGTTGGCTCCGTGGGCACACTGACCTTGAGTGAGGAGGCCCTCCAACTCCAACCTCCATAGAGATAACCGGGGCAAAGTGGCACCATGAAGACTCGTGTGAAGGTGTCTGCACGGGCAAATTTAACGCTCATTTCCCACCAGGAAGAGGAATTAACCAAAGGCTCAGCATGCCGTGCCGGAACCAGATTAGGGCCTGAAGCAATCCTGCGGGTTTGCGGCCAGCTCACAAGAAAGCGAGTTGAAGAAAGAAGCTCAGGGACACTGTAATTCACAAACCTGCAGAGTTATAAATGACAGCTATCACCCAAAAATATACTGAAGGAAGGCTGCGAAGAGGACTTGAAAGCGGGGCAGAATTGCAAGAAAACGATTTCAGGGGGTAGACTGGAATTGCATTTAAAGCATAGGAAAAGAGGCAGAACGTCGACAATGATGCACTTGGCCAAAAAGGGCGTATGCGTTTTTTCCTGAATATATTCAGGAAAAAACGCATACGCCCTTTTTGGCCAACCAAGCAAGCATGTTAAAGAAATCTGCACTACAAAGAAGTCTCACTGCCCCCAGGTCAAAAGGGCCATCTGAAAAAAGTGTAAAATCCAGAAAGGCAGCACAGGCCATGGAGAACAGGGAGCCTTGTTATGCTGATGGGCGGGATGTAAATTGCCAACAGCCACTCTGGAGATGTGTATGGTGTTTCCTCAAAAACCTAAAAAACAAAGCAACGGAGCCTACGGCATTACCACTTTTTTTCCTATAGCTTAGGGAAATTAAAATCAAAAACACACAGCCACCCCAAAGTTTCTGTTTAAGGCTCTGTTTACAAGAACCTCGTCTACGGTACAAGTTAAATATCCCAGAAAGCGAAAAATGGATAAAGAAGTGTGGTACGTACGTACAAAGGAATATCACTCACCAATGAAATCTATGTCATCAGGCCCGTCGCGGCATAATGAGTGGATTCAGGTACGATGATTCTAAGTGAAATAAGTCACACAGAAAATGAAACATCATAAGATATCACTAATACACGGAATGTAAACTTGGCTACACATGAACTGAATTACAAAACAGAACAGGGTCTCAAATTTAGAAAACCAACTTATGCTTGCTTAAGGGGAAAGGTGAGTTGCGGTGCTGCATAAAACCAGAGATAGAAATTAGCACAGATACCTTTCCATAAGCCAAATATGTAATAGTCAAGACCTAGCCCTTGCTCAACGAAATGGACTAAACACCCCATATTCAACGCCTAGGATTACACATGACTAGTAAGAACCTTCAAACCCATGGATTTATATGTCTCCGTAAGAGACTCAAGTGTGTGTACAGCGGCATGAATGCAGCAGAGAGAATCCGATAAAACCCATTATCAAAATGAATTACAAAAACAAACACAATGACAGTGAAATAGAGAGCAATTCTTAAATAATTCATTCAGGGCTTGTGATGCAACCTGGATTTACCACATCTACACCCAGAGCTGAGTGAGACATAAGGCTGGACACTTCGGGCTGATAGCATTGGTGAGGTTCGATGAGCAAATGCAGACCCTTTGAAGTCATACTGCATGGTACCCATTCCATGGGTCCCAACTCTCCAGGTTTAAGGGATTCTTCCTTCAGCTAAAACATGCATGGGAAACCCACAGTACAGTGCACTGTGTGACCGGGAAACGTTTTCAAATGCATCTCAGTTTTCGTCCCCTTTTACTCGGGTTCACCATTCCAGACCGTTTACTAACACTCTCCCCACTTGGAGAGTCAGTGCCTTTAACCTCCTGTTTGGCACAGTTTGCAATTTCTGCGCAAGATGAACAGGAATAGGGAGAACCAATGAGAGACTAGCTGTAGGTGTCTGGACGGGCAAATAGAACGCTCATTTCCCACCAGGAAGAGGAATTAACCAAAGGCTCAGCATGCCGTGCCGGAACCAGATTAGGGCCTGAAGCATTCCTGCGGGTTTGCGGCCAGCTCACAAGAAAGCGAGTTGAAGAAAGGAGCTCAGGGGCACTGTAATTCACAAACCTGCAGAGTTATAAATGACAGCTATCGTCCAAAAATATTTTGAAGGAAGGCTGCGAAGAGGACTGGAAAGCGGGGCAGAATTGCAGGAAAACGATTTCAGGGGGTAGACTGGAATTGCATTTAAAGCATAGGAAAAGAGGCAGAACGTCGACAATGATGCACTTGGCCAAAAAGGGCGTATGCGTTTTTTCCTGAATATATTCAGGAAAAAACGCATACGCCCTTTTTGGCCAACCAAGACAGCATGTTAAAGAAATCTGCACTACAAAGAAGTCTCACTGCCCCCAGGTCAAAAGGGCCATCTGAAAAAAGTGTAAAATCCAGAAAGACAGCACAGGCCATGGAGAACAGGGAGCCTTGTTATGCTGATGGGCGGGATGTAAATTGCCAACAGCCACTCTGGAGAAGTGTATGGTGTTTCCTGAAACATGTAGGAAACAAAGCAACACAGCCTATGGCACTTCCACTTATGGTCCTATAGATTACGGAAATTAAAATCAAAAACACACAGCCACCCCAATGTTTGGGACGTCTCTGTTTACAAGAACCTCGTCTACGGTACAAGTTAAATATCTGAGAAAGCAAAAAATTCATAAAGAAGATGTGGTATATAAGTACAATGGAATATCACTCAGCAATGAAATCTACGTCATCAGGCCCGTAGCGGCATAATGAGTGGATTCAGGTATGATGATTCTACGAGAAATAAGTCACACAGAAAAAGAAACCACATAAGATATCACTAATACACGGAATGTAAACTTGGCTACACATGAACAGAAATACCAACAGAACAGGGTCTCAAATTTAGAAAACCAACTTATGCTTGCTTATGGGGAAAGGTGAGTTGGGGTGCTGCAGAAAACCAGAGATTGAAATTAGCACAGATACCTTTCCATAAGCCAAATATATAATAGACAAGACCTACTCCTTGCTCAATGAAATGGACTCAACACTCCATATTCAACGCCTGGGAATATACCTGACAAGTAAGAATCTTAAAACCCATGGATTTATATGTCTCCACAAGGAAATAAAGCGTGTGTACAGCGGCATAAACGCAGCAGTGAAAATCCGATAAATCCCATGATCAAAATAAATGTCAAAAACAAAACACAATGACAGTGAAATAGAGAGCAATTCTTAAATAATTCATTCAGGGCTTGTGATGAAACCTGGATTTACCACATCTACACCCAGAGCTGGGTGACACATAAGGCTGGACACTTCGGGCTGATAGCTTTGGTGAGGTTCGGTGAGCAAACGCAGACCCTTTGAAGTCATACTGCATGGTACCCATTCCATGGGTCCCAACTCTCCAGGTTTAAGCGATTCTTCCTTCAGCTAAAACATGCATGGGAAACCCAGAGTATGGTCCACCGTGTGATTGGGAAACGTTTTCAAATGCATCTCAGTTTTCGAACGCTGGTACTCGGGTTCACCATTCCAGACGCTTTACTAACACTCTCCCCACTTGGAGAGTCAGTGCCTATAAACTCCTGTTTGGCACAGTTTGCAATTTCTGCGCAAGATGAACAGGAATAGGGAGAACCAATGAGAGACTAGCTGTAGGTGTCTGCACTGGCAAATGGAACGCTCATTTCCCACCAGGAAGTGGAATTAACCAAAGGCTCAGCGTGCCCTGCCGGAAAGATATTAGGGCCGGAAGAAATCCTGTGGTTTTGCGGCCAGCTCACAAGAAAGCGTGTTGAGGAAACGAGCTCCGGGGCACTGTAATTCACAAACCTGCAGAGTTATTAATGACAGTTATCGTCCAAAAATGTACTGAAGTAAGTCTTCGAAGAGGACTTGAAAGCGGGGAAGAATTTCAGGAAAACGATTTCAGGGGGTAGACAGGAATTGCACTTAAAGCATAGGAAAAGAGGCAGAATGTCGAAAATGATGCACTTGGCCAAAAAGGACGTATGCGTTTTTTCCTGAATATATTCAGGAAAAAACGCATACGCGGTTTTTGGCCAACCAAGCAAGCGTGTAAAGGAAATCTGCACTACAATGAAGTCTCACTGCCCACCGGTCAAAAGGCCCATCTGAACAAAGTGTAAAATCCAGAAAGGCAGGAGAGGTCATGGAGAACAGGGAGCCTTGTTATGCTGATGGGCGGGATGTAAATTGCCAACAGCCACTCTGGAGAAGTGTATGGTGTTTCCTGAAACACGTAGGAAACAAAGCAACACAGCCTATGGCACTTCCACTTATGGTCCTATAGCTTAGGGAAATTAAAATCAAAAACACACAGCCACCCCAAAGTTTGGGACGGCTCTGTTTACAAGAACCTTGTCTACAGTTTAAGTTAACTATCCGAGAAAGCAAAAAATGGATAAAGAAGTTGTGGTACGCACGTACAATGGAATATCACTCAGCAATGAAATCTATGTCATAAGGCCTGTAGCGGCATAATGAGTGGATTCAGGTACGATGATTCTACGAGAAATAAGTCACACAGAAAAAGAAACATCATAAGATATCACTAATACACCGAATGTAATCTTGGCTACACACGAACTGAATTACAAAACAGAACAGGGTCTCAAATTTAGAAAACCAACTTATGTTTGCATATGGGGAACGGTGAGTTGGGGTGCTGCATAAAACCAGAGATTGAAATTAGCACAGATACCGTTCCATAAGCTAATTATATAATAGACAAGACCTACTCCTTGCTCAACGAAATGGACTCAACACCCCATATACAACGCCTTGGAAGATACCTGACAAGTAAGAATCTTAAAACCCATGGATTTATATGTCTCCATAAGGAAATCAAGCATGTGTACAGCGGCCTAAACGCAGCAGTGAAAATCCCATAAATCCCATTATCAAAATAAATTTCAAAAACAAAACACAATGACAGTGAAATAGAGAGCAATTCTTAAATAATTCATTGAGGGCTTGTGATGCAACCTGGATTTACCACATCTACACCCAGAGCTGGGTGAGACATAAGGCTGGACACTTCGGGCTGATAGCATTGGTGAGGTTCGGTGAGCAAACGCAGACCCTTTGAAGTCATACTGCATGGTACCCATTCCATGGGTCCCAACTCTCCAGGTTTAAGGGATTCTTCCTTCAGCTAAAACATGCATGGGAAACCCAGAGTATGGTCCACCGTGTGATTGGGAAACGTTTTCAAATGCATCTCAATTTTCGAACCCTGGTACTCGGGTTCACCATTCCAGACGCTTTACTAACACTCTCCCCACTTGGAGAGTCAGGGACTTTAACCTCCTGTTTGGCACAGTTTGCAATTTCTGCGCAAGATGAACAGGAATAGGGAGAACCAATGAGAGACTAGCTGTAGGTGTCTGCACGGGCAAATGGAACGCTCATTTCCCACCAGGAAGAGGAATTAACCAAAGGCTCAGCGTGCCCTGCCAGAAACAGATTAGGGCCTGAAGCAATCCTGCGGTTTTGCGGCCAGCTCACGAGAAAGCGAGTTGAGGAAAGGAGCTCAGGGGCACTGTAATTCACAAACCTGCAGAGTTATGAATGACAGCTATCGTCCAAAAATGTATTGAAGTAAGTCTTCGAAGACGACGTGAAAGCGGGGAAGAATTTCCGGAAAACATTTTCAGGGGGTAAACTGGAATTGCACTTAAAGCATAGGAAAAGAGGCAGAATGTCGACAATGATGCACTTGGCCAAAAAGGGCGTATGCGTTTTTTCCTGAATATATTCAGTAAAAAACGCATACACCCTTTTTGGCCAACCAAGCAAGCGTGTAAAGGAAATCTGCACTACAATGAAGTCTCACTGCCCCCCGGTGAAAAGGGTCATCTTAAAAAAGTGTAAAATCCAGAAAGGCAGGACAGGTCATGGAGAACAGGGAGCTTTGTTATGCAGATGTGCGGGATATAAATTGCCAACAGCCACTCTGGAGAAGTGTACGGTGTTTCCAGAAACACGTAGGAAACAAAGCAACTCAGCCTATGGCACTTCCACTTATGGTCCTATAGATTATGGAAATTAAAATCAAAAACACACAGCCACCCCAATGTTTGGGACGTCTCTGTTTACAAGAACCTCGTCTACGGTACAAGTTAAATATCCGAGAAAGCAAAAAATGGATAAAGAAGTAGTGCTACGTACGTACAATGGAATATCACACAGCAATGAAATCTACGTCATCAGGCCCGTAGTGCCATAATGAGTGGATTCATGTACGATGATTCTAAGAGAAATAAGTCACACAGAAAAAGAAGCATCATAAGATATGACTAATACACGGAATGTAAACTTGGCTACACATGAACTGAATTACAAAACAGAAAAGGGTCTCAAATTGAGACAACCAACTTATGCTTGCTTATGGGGAAAGGTGAGTTGGGGTGCTGCATAAAAACAGAGATTGAAATTAGCACAGATACCGTTCCATAAGCCAAATATATAATAGACAAGACCTACTCCTTGCTCAGCGAAATAGACTCAACACCCCATATTCAACGCCTGGGAATATACCTGACAAGTAAGAATCTTAAAACCCATGGATTTATATGTCTCCATAAGGAAATCAAATGTCTGTACGTCGGCCTAAACGCAGCAGTGAAAATCCGATAAATCCCATTATCAAAATAAATTAAAAAAACAATACACAATGACAGTGAAATAGAGAGCATTTCTTAAATAATTGATTCAGGGCTTGTGATGAAACCTGGATTTACCACATGTACACCCAGAGCTGGGTGAGACATAAGGCTGGGCACTTCGGGCTGATAGCATTGGTGAGGTTCGGTGAGCAAACGCAGACCCTTTGAAGTCATACTGCATGGTACCCATTCTAAGGGTCCCAACTCTCCAGGTTTAAGGCATTCTTCCTTCAGCTAAAACATGCATGGGAAACCCAGAGTATGGACCACCGTGTGATTGGGAAACGTTTTCAAATGCATCTCAGTTTTCGCCCCTGGTACTCGGGTTCACCATTCCAGACGCTTTACTAACACTCTCCCCACTTGGAGAGTCAGTGCCTTTAACCTCCTGTTTGGCACAGTTTGCAATTTCTGCGCAAGATGAACAGGAATAGGGAGAACCAATGAGAGACTAGATGTAGGTGTCTGCACGTGCAAATGGAACGCTCATTTCCCACCAGGAAGAGGAATTAACCAAAGGCTCAGCGTGCCCTGCCAGAAAGAGATTATGGCGTGAAGCAATCCTGCGGTTTTGCGGCGAGCTCACAAGAAAGCGAGTTGAAGAACGGAGCTCAGGGGCAGTGTAATTCAGAAACCTGCAGAGTTATGAATGACAGCTATCGTCCAAAAATGTATTGAAGTAAGTCTTCGAAGAGGACTTGAAAGCGGGGCAGAATTTCAGGAACACGATTTCAGGGGGTAGACTGGAATTGCACTTAAAGTATAGGAAAAGAGGCAGAATGTCGACAATGATGCACTTGGCCAAAAAGGGCGTATGCGTTTTTTCCTGAATATATTCAGGAAAAAACGCATACGCCCTTTTTTCCTGAATATATTCAGGAAAAAACGCATACGCCCTTTTTGGCCAACCAAGCAAGCGTGTAAAGGAAATCTGCACTACAATGAAGTCTCACTGCCCCCCGGTCAAAAGGGCCATCTGAAAAAAGTGTAAAATCCAGAAAGGCAGGACAGGTCATGGAGAACAGGGAGCCTTCTCATGCTGATGGTCGGGATGTAAATTGCCAACAACCATTCTAGAGAAATGTATGGTGTTTCCAGAAACACGTAGGAAACAAAGCGACACAGCCTATGGCACTTCCACTTAATGTCCTATAGATTAGGGAAATTAAAATCAAAAACACACAGCCACCCCAAAGTTTGGGACGGCTCTGTTTAGAAGAATCTCGTCTACAGTACAAGTTAAATATCCGAGAAAGCAAAAAATGGATAAAGAAGTTGTGGTACGCACGTACAATGGAATATCACTCAGCAATGAAATCTACGTCTTCTGGCCCGTAGCGGCATAATGAGTGGATTCAGGTACGATGATTCTACGAAAAATAAGTCACACAGAAAAAGAAACATCATAAGATATCACTAATACACCGAATGTAAAATTGGTTACACATGAACTGAATTACAAAACAGAACAGGGTCTCACATTTAGAAAACCAGCTTCTGCTTGTTTATGGGGAAAGGTGAGTTGGGGTGCTGCATAAAACCAGAGATTGAAATTAGCACAGATACCGTTCCATAAGCCAAATATATAATAGACAAGCCCTACTCCTTGCTCAACGAAATGGACTCAACACCCCATATTCAACGCCTGGGAAGATACCTGACAAGTAAGAATCTTAAAACCCATGGATTTATATGTCTCTGTAAGGAAATCAAGCGTGTGTACAGCAGCCTAAATGCAGCAGTGAAAATCCGATAAATCCCATTATCAAAATAAATTTCAGAAACAAAACACAATGACAGTGAAATAGAGAGCAATGCTTAAATAATTCATTCAGGACTTGGGATGCCACCTGGATTTACCACATCTACACCCAGAGCTGTGTGAGACATAAGGCTGGACACTTCGGGCTGATAGAATTGGTGAGGTTCGGTGAGCAAACGCAGACCCTTTGAAGTCATACTGCATGGTACCCATTCCATGGTTCCCAACTGTCCAGGTTTAAGGGATTCTTCCTTCAGCTAAAACATGCATGGGAAACCCAGAGTATGGTCCACCATGTGATTGGGAAACGTTTTCAGATGCATCTCAGTTTTCGTCCCCTGGTACTCGGGTTCACCATTCCAGACGCTTTACTAACACTCTCCCCACTTGGAGAGTCAGTGCATTTAACCTCCTGTTTGGCACAGTTTGCAATTTCTGCGCAAGATGAACAGGAATAGGGAGAACCAATGAGAGACTAGCTGTAGGTGTCTTCACGGGCAAATGGAACGCACATTTCCCACCAGGATGAGGAATTAAACAAAGGCTCAGCGTGCCCTGCCAGAAACAGATTAGGGCCTGAAGTAATCCTGTAGTTTTGCGGACAGCTCACAAGAAAGCGAGTTGAAGAAAGGAGCTCAGGGACACTGTAATTCACAAACCTGCAGAGTTATGAATGACAGCTATCGTCCAAAAATGTATTGAAGTAAGTCCTCAAAGAGGGCTTGAAAGCGGGGCAGAATTTCAGGAAAACGATTTCAGGGGTAGACTGGAATTGCACTTAAAGCATACGAAAAAAGGCAGAATGTCGACAATGATGCACTTGGCCAAAAATTGCGTATGTGTTTTTTCCTGAATATATTCAGGAAAAAACGCATACACACTTTTTGGACAACCAACCATTCGTGTAAAAGAAATCTGCACTACAATGAAGTCTCACTGCCCCCCGGTCAAAAGGGGCATTTGAAAATATTGTAAAATCCAGAAAGGCAGGAGAGGTCATGGAGAACAGGGAGCCTTGTTATGCTGATGGGCGGGATGTAAATAGCCAACAGCCACTCTGGAGAAGTGTATGGTGTTTCCTGAAACACGTAGGAAACAAAGCAACACAGCCTATGGCAGTTCCACTTATGGTCCTATAGCTTAGGGAAATTAAAGTCAAAAACACACAGCCTCCCCAGAGTTTGGGACGGCTCTGTTTACAAGAACCTCGTCTACGGTACAAGTAAAGTATCCCAGAAAGTTAAAAATGGATAAAGAAGTTGTGGTACGCACGTACAATGGAATATCACTCAGCAATGAAATCTACGTCATCAGGACCGTAGCGGCATAATGAGTGGATTCAGGTACGATGATTCTATGAGAAATAAGTCAGACAGAAAAAGAAACATCATAAGTTATCACTAATACACGGAATGTAAACTTGGCTTCCCATGAACTGAATTACAAAACAGAACAGGGTCTCAAATTTAGCGAACCAACTTATGCTTGCTAATGGGGAAAGGTCAGTTGGGATGCTGAATAAAACCAGAGATTGAAATTAGCACAGATACCGTTCCATAAGCCAAATATATAATAGACAAAACCTACTCCTTGCTCAACGAAATGGACTCAACACCCTATATTCAACGCCTGGCAAGATACCTGACAAGTAAGAATCTTAAAACCCATGGATTTATATGTCTCCATAAGGAAATCAAGCGTGTGTACAGTGGCCTAAAAGCAGCAGTGAAAATACGATAAATCCCATTATCAAAATGAATTTCAAAAACAAAACACAATGAGAGTGAAATAGAGAGCAATTCTTAAATAATTCATTCAGGGCTTGTGATGCAACCTGTATTTACCACATCTACACCCAGAGCTGGATGAGACATAAGGCTGGACACTTCGGGCTGATAGCATTGGTGAGGTTCGGTGAGCAAACGCAGACCCTTTGAAGTCATACTGCATGGACCCATTCCATGGGTCCCAACTCTCCAGGTTTAAGGGATTCTTCCTTCAGCTAAAACATGCATGGGAAACCCAGAGTATGGTCCACCATGTGATTGGGAAACGTTTTCAAATGCATCTCAGTTTTCGTCCCTTGGTACTCGGGTTCAACATTTGAACGCTTTACTAATACCCTCCCGACTTGGAGAGTCAGTGCCATTAACCTCCTGTTTGGCACAGTTTGCAATTTCTGCGCAAGATGAACAGGAATAGGGAGAAGCAATGAGAGACTACCTGTAGGTGTCTGCACGGGCAAATGGAACGCTCATTTCCCACGAGGAAGTGGAATTAACCAAAGGCTCAGCGTGCCCTGCTGGAAACAGATTAGGGCCTGAAGCAATCCTGCGGTTTTCGGCCAGCTCACAAGAAAGCGAGTTGAAGAAATGAGCTCAGGGGCACTGTAATTCACAAACCTGCAGAGTTATGAATGACAGCTATCGTCCAAAAATGTATTGAAGTAAGTCTTCGAAGAGGACTTGAAAGAGGGGCAGAATTTCAGGAAAACGATTTCAGTGGGTAGACTGGAATTGTACTAAAAGCATAGGAAAAGAGGCAGAATGTCGACAATGATGCACTTGGCCAAAAAGGGCGTATGCGTTTTTTCCTGAATATATTCAGGAAAAAACGCATACGCCCTTTTTGGCCAACCAAGCAAGCGTGTAATGGAAATCTGCACTACAATGAAGTCTCACTGCCCACCGGTCAAAAGGGCCATCTGAAAAAAGTGTAAAATCCAGAAAGGCAGCACAGACCATGGAGAAGAGGGAGCCTTGTCATGCTGATGGGCGGTATGTAAATTGCCAACAACCACTCTGGAGAAGTGTATGGTGTTTCCAGAAACACGTAGGAAACAAAGCAACACAGCCTATGGCACTTCCACTTATGGTCCTATAGCTTAGGGAAATTAAAATCAAAAACACACAGCCACCCCAAAGTTTCGGACGGCTCTGTTTACAAGAACCTCGTCTACAGTACAAGTTAAATATCCAAGAAAGCGAAAAATGGATAAAGAAATTGTGGTACGTACGTACAATGGAATATCACTCACCAATGAAATCTATGTCATCAGGCCCATTGCGGCATAATGAGTGGATTCAGGTACGATGATTCTAAGTGAAATAAGTCACACAGAAAATGAAACATCATAAGATATCACTAATACAAGGAATGTAAACTTGGCTACACATGAACTGAATTACAAAACAGAACAGGGTCTCAAATTTAGAAAACCAACTTATGCTTGCTTAAGGGGAAATGTGAGTTGGGGTGCTGCATAAAACCAGAGATAGAAATTAGCACAGATACCTTTCCATAAGCCAAATATATAATACTCAAGACCTACCCCTTGCTCAACGAAATGGACTAAACACCCCGTATTCAAAGCCTAGGAATACACCTGACTGATCAGAATCTTCAAACCCATGGATTTATATGTCTCCATAAGAGAATCAAGCGTGTGTACAGCTGCAAGAATGCAGCAGAGAAAATCCGATAAATCCCATTATCAAAATGAATTACAGAAACAAAACACAATGACAGTGAAATAGAGAGCAATTTTTAAATAATTCATTCAGGGCTTGTGATGCAACCTGGATTTACCACATCTACACCCAGAGCTGAGTGAGACATAAGGTTGGACACTTGGGGCTGATAGCATTGGTGAGGTTCGATGAGCAAGTGCAGACCCTTTGAAGTCATACTGCATGGTACCCATTCCATGGGTCCCAACTCTCCAGGTTTGAGGGATTCTTCCTTCAGCTAAAACATGCATGGAAAACCCAAGTATGGTGCACCATGTGACCGGGAAACGTTTTCAAATGCATCTCAGTTTTCGTCCCCTTTTACTCGGGTTCACCATTCCAGACCCTTTACTAACACTCTCCCCACTTGGAGACTCAGTGCCTTTAACCTCCTGTTTGGCACAGTTTGCAATATCTGCGCAAGATGAACAGGAATAGGGGGAATCAATGAGAGACTAGCTGGAGGTGTCTGCACAGGCAAATTTAACGCTCATTTCCCACCAGGAAGAGGAATTCACCAAAGGCTCAGCATGCCGTGCTGGAACCAGATTAGGGCCTGAAGCAATCATGTGTGTTTGCGGCCAGCTCACAAGAAAGCGAGTTGAAGAAATGAGCTCAGGGGCACTGTAATTCACAAACCTGCAGAGTTATGAATGACAGCTATCGTCCAAAAATGTATTGAAGTAAGTCTTCGAAGAGGACTTGAAAGAGGGGCAGAATTTCAGGAAAACGATTTCAGTGGGTAGACTGGAATTGTACTAAAAGCATAGGAAAAGAGGCAGAATGTCGACAATGATGCACTTGGCCAAAAAGGGCGTATGCGTTTTTTCCTGAATATATTCAGGAAAAAACGCATACGCCCTTTTTGGCCAACCAAGCAAGCGTGTAATGGAAATCTGCACTACAATGAAGTCTCACTGCCCACCGGTCAAAAGGGCCATCTGAAAAAAGTGTAAAATCCAGAAAGGCAGCACAGACCATGGAGAAGAGGGAGCCTTGTCATGCTGATGGGCGGTATGTAAATTGCCAACAACCACTCTGGAGAAGTGTATGGTGTTTCCAGAAACACGTAGGAAACAAAGCAACACAGCCTATGGCACTTCCACTTATGGTCCTATAGCTTAGGGAAATTAAAATCAAAAACACACAGCCACCCCAAAGTTTCGGACGGCTCTGTTTACAAGAACCTCGTCTACAGTACAAGTTAAATATCCAAGAAAGCGAAAAATGGATAAAGAAATTGTGGTACGTACGTACAATGGAATATCACTCACCAATGAAATCTATGTCATCAGGCCCATTGCGGCATAATGAGTGGATTCAGGTACGATGATTCTAAGTGAAATAAGTCACACAGAAAATGAAACATCATAAGATATCACTAATACAAGGAATGTAAACTTGGCTACACATGAACTGAATTACAAAACAGAACAGGGTCTCAAATTTAGAAAACCAACTTATGCTTGCTTAAGGGGAAATGTGAGTTGGGGTGCTGCATAAAACCAGAGATAGAAATTAGCACAGATACCTTTCCATAAGCCAAATATATAATACTCAAGACCTACCCCTTGCTCAACGAAATGGACTAAACACCCCGTATTCAAAGCCTAGGAATACACCTGACTGATCAGAATCTTCAAACCCATGGATTTATATGTCTCCATAAGAGAATCAAGCGTGTGTACAGCTGCAAGAATGCAGCAGAGAAAATCCGATAAATCCCATTATCAAAATGAATTACAGAAACAAAACACAATGACAGTGAAATAGAGAGCAATTTTTAAATAATTCATTCAGGGCTTGTGATGCAACCTGGATTTACCACATCTACACCCAGAGCTGAGTGAGACATAAGGTTGGACACTTGGGGCTGATAGCATTGGTGAGGTTCGATGAGCAAGTGCAGACCCTTTGAAGTCATACTGCATGGTACCCATTCCATGGGTCCCAACTCTCCAGGTTTGAGGGATTCTTCCTTCAGCTAAAACATGCATGGAAAACCCAAGTATGGTGCACCATGTGACCGGGAAACGTTTTCAAATGCATCTCAGTTTTCGTCCCCTTTTACTCGGGTTCACCATTCCAGACCCTTTACTAACACTCTCCCCACTTGGAGACTCAGTGCCTTTAACCTCCTGTTTGGCACAGTTTGCAATATCTGCGCAAGATGAACAGGAATAGGGGGAATCAATGAGAGACTAGCTGGAGGTGTCTGCACAGGCAAATTTAACGCTCATTTCCCACCAGGAAGAGGAATTCACCAAAGGCTCAGCATGCCGTGCTGGAACCAGATTAGGGCCTGAAGCAATCATGTGTGTTTGCGGCCAGCTCACAAGAAAGCGAGTTGAAGAAATGAGCTCAGGGGCACTGTAATTCACAAACCTGCAGAGTTATGAATGACAGCTATCGTCCAAAAATGTATTGAAGTAAGTCTTCGAAGAGGACTTGAAAGAGGGGCAGAATTTCAGGAAAACGATTTCAGTGGGTAGACTGGAATTGTACTAAAAGCATAGGAAAAGAGGCAGAATGTCGACAATGATGCACTTGGCCAAAAAGGACGTATGCGTTTTTTCCTGAATATATTCAGGAAAAAACGCATACGCCCTTTTTGGCCAACCAAGCAAGCGTGTAATGGAAATCTGCACTACAATGAAGTCTCACTGCCCACCGGTCAAAAGGGCCATCTGAAAAAAGTGTAAAATCCAGAAAGGCAGCACAGACCATGGAGAAGAGGGAGCCTTGTCATGCTGATGGGCGGTATGTAAATTGCCAACAACCACTCTGGAGAAGTGTATGGTGTTTCCAGAAACACGTAGGAAACAAAGCAACACAGCCTATGGCACTTCCACTTATGGTCCTATAGCTTAGGGAAATTAAAATCAAAAACACACAGCCACCCCAAAGTTTCGGACGGCTCTGTTTACAAGAACCTCGTCTACAGTACAAGTTAAATATCCAAGAAAGCGAAAAATGGATAAAGAAATTGTGGTACGTACGTACAATGGAATATCACTCACCAATGAAATCTATGTCATCAGGCCCATTGCGGCATAATGAGTGGATTCAGGTACGATGATTCTAAGTGAAATAAGTCACACAGAAAATGAAACATCATAAGATATCACTAATACAAGGAATGTAAACTTGGCTACACATGAACTGAATTACAAAACAGAACAGGGTCTCAAATTTAGAAAACCAACTTATGCTTGCTTAAGGGGAAATGTGAGTTGGGGTGCTGCATAAAACCAGAGATAGAAATTAGCACAGATACCTTTCCATAAGCCAAATATATAATACTCAAGACCTACCCCTTGCTCAACGAAATGGACTAAACACCCCGTATTCAAAGCCTAGGAATACACCTGACTGATCAGAATCTTCAAACCCATGGATTTATATGTCTCCATAAGAGAATCAAGCGTGTGTACAGCTGCAAGAATGCAGCAGAGAAAATCCGATAAATCCCATTATCAAAATGAATTACAGAAACAAAACACAATGACAGTGAAATAGAGAGCAATTTTTAAATAATTCATTCAGGGCTTGTGATGCAACCTGGATTTACCACATCTACACCCAGAGCTGAGTGAGACATAAGGTTGGACACTTGGGGCTGATAGCATTGGTGAGGTTCGATGAGCAAGTGCAGACCCTTTGAAGTCATACTGCATGGTACCCATTCCATGGGTCCCAACTCTCCAGGTTTGAGGGATTCTTCCTTCAGCTAAAACATGCATGGAAAACCCAAGTATGGTGCACCATGTGACCGGGAAACGTTTTCAAATGCATCTCAGTTTTCGTCCCCTTTTACTCGGGTTCACCATTCCAGACCCTTTACTAACACTCTCCCCACTTGGAGACTCAGTGCCTTTAACCTCCTGTTTGGCACAGTTTGCAATATCTGCGCAAGATGAACAGGAATAGGGGGAATCAATGAGAGACTAGCTGGAGGTGTCTGCACAGGCAAATTTAACGCTCATTTCCCACCAGGAAGAGGAATTCACCAAAGGCTCAGCATGCCGTGCTGGAACCAGATTAGGGCCTGAAGCAATCATGTGTGTTTGCGGCCAGCTCACAAGAAAGCGAGTTGAAGAAATGAGCTCAGGGGCACTGTAATTCACAAACCTGCAGAGTTATGAATGACAGCTATCGTCCAAAAATGTATTGAAGTAAGTCTTCGAAGAGGACTTGAAAGAGGGGCAGAATTTCAGGAAAACGATTTCAGTGGGTAGACTGGAATTGTACTAAAAGCATAGGAAAAGAGGCAGAATGTCGACAATGATGCACTTGGCCAAAAAGGGCGTATGCGTTTTTTCCTGAATATATTCAGGAAAAAACGCATACGCCCTTTTTGGCCAACCAAGCAAGCGTGTAATGGAAATCTGCACTACAATGAAGTCTCACTGCCCACCGGTCAAAAGGGCCATCTGAAAAAAGTGTAAAATCCAGAAAGGCAGCACAGACCATGGAGAAGAGGGAGCCTTGTCATGCTGATGGGCGGTATGTAAATTGCCAACAACCACTCTGGAGAAGTGTATGGTGTTTCCAGAAACACGTAGGAAACAAAGCAACACAGCCTATGGCACTTCCACTTATGGTCCTATAGCTTAGGGAAATTAAAATCAAAAACACACAGCCACCCCAAAGTTTCGGACGGCTCTGTTTACAAGAACCTCGTCTACAGTACAAGTTAAATATCCAAGAAAGCGAAAAATGGATAAAGAAATTGTGGTACGTACGTACAATGGAATATCACTCACCAATGAAATCTATGTCATCAGGCCCATTGCGGCATAATGAGTGGATTCAGGTACGATGATTCTAAGTGAAATAAGTCACACAGAAAATGAAACATCATAAGATATCACTAATACAAGGAATGTAAACTTGGCTACACATGAACTGAATTACAAAACAGAACAGGGTCTCAAATTTAGAAAACCAACTTATGCTTGCTTAAGGGGAAATGTGAGTTGGGGTGCTGCATAAAACCAGAGATAGAAATTAGCACAGATACCTTTCCATAAGCCAAATATATAATACTCAAGACCTACCCCTTGCTCAACGAAATGGACTAAACACCCCGTATTCAAAGCCTAGGAATACACCTGACTGATCAGAATCTTCAAACCCATGGATTTATATGTCTCCATAAGAGAATCAAGCGTGTGTACAGCTGCAAGAATGCAGCAGAGAAAATCCGATAAATCCCATTATCAAAATGAATTACAGAAACAAAACACAATGACAGTGAAATAGAGAGCAATTTTTAAATAATTCATTCAGGGCTTGTGATGCAACCTGGATTTACCACATCTACACCCAGAGCTGAGTGAGACATAAGGTTGGACACTTGGGGCTGATAGCATTGGTGAGGTTCGATGAGCAAGTGCAGACCCTTTGAAGTCATACTGCATGGTACCCATTCCATGGGTCCCAACTCTCCAGGTTTGAGGGATTCTTCCTTCAGCTAAAACATGCATGGAAAACCCAAGTATGGTGCACCATGTGACCGGGAAACGTTTTCAAATGCATCTCAGTTTTCGTCCCCTTTTACTCGGGTTCACCATTCCAGACCCTTTACTAACACTCTCCCCACTTGGAGACTCAGTGCCTTTAACCTCCTGTTTGGCACAGTTTGCAATATCTGCGCAAGATGAACAGGAATAGGGGGAATCAATGAGAGACTAGCTGGAGGTGTCTGCACAGGCAAATTTAACGCTCATTTCCCACCAGGAAGAGGAATTCACCAAAGGCTCAGCATGCCGTGCTGGAACCAGATTAGGGCCTGAAGCAATCATGTGTGTTTGCGGCCAGCTCACAAGAAAGCGAGTTGAAGAAAGGAGCTCAGGGGCACTGTAATTCACAAACCTGCAGAGTTATGAATGACAGCTATCGTCCAAAAATATATTGAAGGAAGGCTGCGAAGAGGACTTGTAAGTGGGCAGAATTGCAAGAAAACGATTTCGGGGGTAGACTGGAATTGCATTTAAAGCATAGGAAAAGAGGCAGAACGTCGACAATGATGCACTTGGCCAAAAAGGGCGTATGCGTTTTTTCCTGAATATATTCTGGAAAAAACGCATACGCCCTTTTTGGCCAACCATGCAAGCATGTTAAAGAATTATGCACTACAATGAAGTCTCACAGCCCCCTGGTCAAAAGGGCCATCTAAAAAAAGTGTAAAATCCAGAAAGACAGCACAGGCCATGGAGAACAGGGAGCCTTGTTATGCTGATGGGCGGGATGTAAATTGCCAACAGCCACCCTGGAGAAGTGTATGGTGTTTCCTGAAACACCTAAAAAACAAAGCAACGGAGCCTACGGCACTTCCAGTTATGGTCCTATAGCTTAGGGAAATTAAAATCAAAAACACACAGCCACCCCAAATTTTCGGACGGCTCTGTTTACAAGAACCTCATCTACGGTACAAGTTAAATATCCCAGAATGTGAAAAATGGATAAAGAAGTTGTGGTTCGTACGTACAATGGAATATCACTCAGCAATGAAATCTATGTCATCAGGCCCATCACGGCATAATGAGTGGATTCAGCTACAGTGATTCTAAGTGAAATAAGTCACACAGAAAATGAAACATCATAAGATATCACTAATACATGGAATGTAAACTTGGCTACACATGAACTGAAATACAAAACAGAACAGGGACTCAAATTTAGAAAACCAACTTATGCTTGCTTAAGGGCAAAGGTGAGTTGGGGTGCTGCATAAAACCAGAGATTGAAAATAGCACAGATACCGTTCCATAAGCCAAATATGTAATAGTCAAGACCTACTCCTTGTTCAACGACATGGACTCAACACCACATATTCAACGCCTAGGAATATACCTGACTAGTAAGAATCTTAAAACCCGTGGATTTATATTTCTCTGTAGGAGAATCAAGCGTTTGTACAGCGGCATGAACGCAGCAGTGAAAATCCGATAAATCCCATTATCAAACTAAATTACAAAAACAAAACACAATGACAGTGAAAGAGACAGCAATTCTTAAATAATTGATTCAGGGCTTGTGATGAAACCTGGATTTACCACATCTACACCCAGAGCTGGGTGAGGCATAAGGCTGGACACTTCGAACTGATAGCATTGGTGAGGTTCGGTGAGCAAATTCAGACCCTTTTTAGTCATACTGCATGGTACCCATTCCATGGGTCAATAATCTCCAGGTTTAAGGAATTCTTCCTTCAGCTAAAACATGCATGGGAAACCCAGAGTATTGTCAACTGTGAGACTGGGAAACCATTTTAAATGGCTCTCAGGTTTCGTTCCCTGGTACTCGGGTTCACCATTCCAGATGCTTTACTAACCCTCTACCCACTTGGAGAGTCAGTGCCTTTAACCTCCTGTTTGGCACAGTTTGCAATTTCTGCACAAGATGAACAGGAATAGGGAGAACCAATGAGAGACTAGCTGTAGGTGTCTCCACGGGCAAATTGAATGCTCATTTCTCACCAGAAAGAGGAATTTACCAAAGGCTCAGCGTGCCGTGCCGAAACCAGATTACGGCCTGAAGCAATCCTGCGGTTTTGCGGCCAGCTCACAAGAAAGCATGTTGAAGAAAGGAGCTCAGGGACACTGTATTTAACAAACCTGCAGAGTTATTAATGACAGGTATCATACAAAAATATATTGAAGTAAGGCTGCGAGGAGGACTTGAAAGCGGGGCAGTATTCCTGGAATATGATTTCAGGACGTAGACGGGAAGTGCTCTGAAAGCATAGGAGAAGAGGCAGATCCTGGACAATGATGCACTTGGTCAAAATGTGCATATGCGTTTTTTCCAGGGCCCTCATTAAAGAGGGTAGGAGGCTCCCAGAATGCTTTAGTGGCCAACAGAGGGCCCACATCATCAAGGCGACGTGAGCCAGCCAGGCAGGAGTGACCTCACATCAGAGGGCCCACCTCACAGAAGGGTAAGGAACCCAGCCAGGATCAGACTCTCACCAGAGTGCCCACATCAGCAAGGGGCTGTGAACCAGGCAGGAGTGTCATCACACCCGTGGGGCCATATCATCAAAAGTTGAGGTAACAAGAAAATGTGGCCTCAAACCAGAGGACCCACATCACCATGGGTCTTGGAGCGAGGCAGGCAGGATTAACCTCACAACACATGGCCCATTGTATAAAAAAGGTGAGGAATCCAGCAGTTGGAACATCCCAGCAGGCGGCCCAGAGCACCGAGGCTATGGGATCCAGGCAGTGATGAACTCACAACAGAGGGCCCTCATCATGAAACTGTGAGCAAACCAGCCGTTGTGACCTCAGAGCACAAGGCCCACATCCCCATGGAGAAGGGAACCAAGTAGGAGTGTCATCGCACCAGTGGGCACACATCAGAAAATGTGGGGAGCCCAGCAGTTAGGGCCTGACACCAGAGGGCTCTCATCACCGAGGAGAGGAGGCTCCCAGCAGGCTCCAACTGCTACCAGTGGGCCGCCGTCGCCAATGCGGGGTGTGCCAGCCAGGCAAGAGTGACCTCAGAGCAGAGGGCCCACCTCACAAAAGTGTGAGGAACCCAAGGAGGATCAGACTCTCACCAGAGGGCCCACATCACCAAGAGAATGGGAACCAGGCTGGAGTGTCCTCACACCAGTGGGACCTCATCAACGAAATGTGAGTGACCCAGCACACGTGGCCTCAAACCAGAGGACACACATCACCAAGGGGCTGGGAGTGAGGCAGGCAGGAGGAGTCTCAAAACAGAGGGCCCATAGAAGAAAAAAGGTGAGGAATCCCGCAGTTGGAACCTCCCAGCAGGCGGCCAGGAGCAGCGAGGCTATGGGATCCAGACCTGACTGAACTCAAAACAGAGGGCCCTCATCATGAAACTGTGAGCAACCCAGGCTTTGGGACCTCAGAGCAGAAGGCCCACATTCCTATGTGGTTGGGAACATGGCATAAGTGTACTCGCACCTCAGGGCACACATCAGAGAATTTTGGGAGCCCAGAAGTTAGGGTCTGACGCCAGAGGGCCCTCATTACCAAGGGGAGGAGACTCCAAGCAGGCACCAACTCCCAACTGAGGGCCCATGTCGACAAGGTGACGTGTGACAGCCAGGCAGGAGTGACCTCACAGCAGAGGGCCTACCTCACAGAAGGGTGAGGAACCCAGCCAGGATAAGACTCTCACCAGAGGGCCCACATCACCAAGGGGATCAGAACCAGGCAGGACTGTCTTCACACCAGGGTGACCACATCATAGAAAGGTGAGGAAACCAGCACATGAGGCCTAAACCAGAGGACCCACATCTCCAAGGGGCTCGGATTGAGGCAGGCATGAGTAGCCTCACAACACAGGGCCAATAGAATAAAAAAGGTGAGGAATCCTGCAGTGGGAACCTCCCAGCAGGCGGCCCAGAGCACCGAGTCTATGTGATCCAGGCTGCAGTGAACTCACAGCAGAGGGCCCACATCATGAAACTGTGAGCAACCCAGCCATTGGGACCTCAGAGCAGAAGGCCCACATCCCCATGTGGATGGGAACCTCGCAGGAGTGTCCTCGCACCACTTAGCACGTATCAGAAAATGTGGGTACCCAGCAGTTAGGGCCTGACGCAAGAGGGCCCTCATCACCGAGGGGAGGAGGCTCCCAGCATGCTCCAACTGCCACAAGAGGGCCGATGTTGCCCAGGCGGGGTGTGCCAGCCAGGCAGGAGTGACCTCACAGCAGAGGGCCCACCTCACAGAAGGGTGAGGAACCCAGCCAGGATCAGACTCTCACCAGAGAGCCCACATCTTCAAGGGGATAGGAACCAGGCAAGAGTGTCCTCACACCAGTGGGGCCACATCATCGAAAGGTGAGGGACCCAGCACACGTGGCCTCAAACCAGAGGACACACATCACCAAGGGGCTGGGAGTGAGGCAGGCAGGAGGAGTCTCAAAACAGAGGGCCCATAGAAGAAAAAAGGTGAGGAATCCCGCAGTTGTAACCTCCCCGCAGGTGGCCAGGAGCAGCGAGGCTATGGGATCCAGGCCGGAGTGAACTCACACCAGAGAGCCCTCATCATGAAACTGAGCAACCCATCGTTGGGACCTCAGAGCAGAAGGCCCACATTCCCATGGTGTTGGGAACCTGGCAGGAGTGTACTCGCACCACAGGGCACACATCAGAAAATTTTGGGAGGCCAGGAGTTAGGGCCTGACGCCAGAGGGCCCTCATTACCAAGGGGAGGAGACTCGCAGCAGGCACCAACTCCGACGAGAGAGCCGACGTCGTCAAGGCGGGGTGGGCCAGCCAGGCAGGAGTGACCTCAGAGAAGAGGGCCCACCTCTCAGAAGTGTGAGGAACCCAGCCAGGATCAGACTCTCACCGGAGGGTCCACATCACCAAGGGGATGGGAACCAGGCAGGAGTGTCCTCACACCAGTGGGGCCACATCAGCCAAAGGTGAGGAACCCAGCACATGTGGCCTCAAACTACAGGACACACATAACCAAGGGGCTGGGAGTGAGGCAGGTGTCCGGAGGGGCACATTTAACTCTAATTTCCCACCAGGAAGAGGAATTAACCAAAGGCTCAGAGTGCCGTGTCGGACCCTGATTATGGCCTAAAGCAAACCTGCGGTTCTGTGGCCAGCTTTCAAGGAAACGAGTTAAGAAAGGAAATCACGGGCACTGTAATTCACAAACCTGCAGAGATATAAATGACAGCTATTGGCAAAAATATATTGAAGTAAGTCTGCAAAGAGGACTTGAAAATGAGGCAGAATTGCAGGAATCATATTTCAGGAGGTAGATTGGAATTGCATTTAAAGCATGTGAAAAGCGGCAGATCTTTGACACTGATGCACTTGGACAAAAGTGCGTAAACATTTTTTCCTGAATATATTCAGGAAAAAACGCATATGCCCTTTTTGGCCAACCAAGCACTCCAGCAATGGAAATCCGCACTACAATGAAGTCTCATTTCCCATTCGTCAAAAGGGCCATCTGAAAAAAGTGTAAAAACCAGAAACACAGGACAGGCCATGGAGAACAGGGAGCCTTGTTATGCTGATGGGCGGGATGTAAATTGCCAACAGACACTCTGGAGATGTTTATGGTGTATCCTGAAACATCTGAAAAACAAAGCTACAGAGCCTAGGGTACTTCCACTTTTAGCCCTATAGCTTAGGAAAATTAAAATCAACAAGACACAGCCAGCACAAAATTTAGGGCTGCTGTGTTTACAAGAAACTCGAGTCCAGTACAAATTAAATATCTCAGAAAGAAAAAAATGGATAAAGGAGTTGTGCTACTTACGTACAACGGAATATCACTCAGCAATGAAATCAATGTCATCAGGCCTGTAGCAGCAAATTGAGTGGATTTAAATATGATGATTCTAAGAGAAATACGTCACACAGAGAAAGATAAGTATCATAAGATATCACTAATAGAGGGAGTTTAAACTTGGTTACACATAAACTGAAATACAAAACCGAACAGAGTCTCACATTTAGATAAAAACTTATGCTTGCTTAAGGGGAATGTTGAGTTGGGGTGCTGTATAAAACCAGAGATTGAAATTAGCACACATACCGTTCCATAAGCCAAATATGTAATAGACAAGACCTACTCTTTGCTCAACGAAATAGACTCATCCATGGTGTATCACCTCACACATGTTAGAATGGGCATCATCAGAAAATCTACAAACAACAAATGCTGGAAAGGGTGTGGAGATAAGGAACCCTCTTCCACTATTGTTGGGAATGTAAATTGATACAGTCACTGTGGAGAACATTATGGAGTTTCTTATAAAATTAAGAATAGAATTACCATATGATACAGCAATCCCACTACTGGGCATATACCCAGACAAAACCATAAATCAAAAAGAGACATTCACCGCAATGTTCATTGCATCACTATTTACAATATCCAGGTAATGGAAGCAACCTAAATGCTCACAGACAGACGAATGCATAAAGAAGTGGTACATATATAAAATGGAATATTAATAAGCCATAAAAAGGAATGAAATTGGGTCATTTGTAGAGACGTTGATGGATCTAGAGACTGTCATACAGAGTGAAGTAAGTCAGAAATAGAAAAACAAATCTTGTATATTAATGCCTATATGTGGAACCTAGACAAATTTTACTGATGAACCGTTTTGCAAGGCAGAAATAGAGCAACAGATGTAGACAACAAACGTATGGACACCAAGGGGGGAAAGCTGTTGGGGGGTGGTGGTGGGAGGAGTTGAGAGATTGGGATTGGCATATATACATTTATATGTATAAAAGAGATAACCAAAAAGAACCTGCTGTATAAAAAAATAAAATAAAATTCAAATTACAAAAAGTAAAACAGAGAAAATATTCTTCCCTTCACATACATGTATTTATATGAATAAATTATTTCCATGCTTATATCTGTAAATACAAAAAAGAGGAATAAAATCTACCTTGAACCAAAAACGAAAAAAAGAAAAAAAAACAGAACCCACCAGTTACACAGAGGAAAACCGTATCAGGGCACTTGCTCCAGTTGTAAGCAATTCTGAAGTTGGTCAGTGGTGGGGAATCATCTCCCATTCAGCCAGCAGGCCCCACGCAACAAGCGTCCTCATTGCAAAGCTGGGGGACCGTGCCGAGGCATCTGTGAGTAAACGTGGGCTGAGCCCCAGGCCAGCTGCTGCTGAAATGTTCCCACCCTTCCCAGGTAAAACACCTGAATATGTACAAGGACTTGAAAGCCTAGAGGAAGGGCCATGGAGCCACATGAGTGACAGCATGCCAGCCGACTTGGTGCCTGCAGGCCAGCCAGGATGGTCCTGGCCCTGGGTGCTCTTCTGGAAGCTTTCCATTTCCCTGCCTGTGATACCCCTGCTGTCCCGGCCCCCACTGCTTTCTTCCTCACTCACCTCTGCCCAGGGAGAAATTCCAGCGGCAGGTATGGGTGACACATCCTCTTCTTTAGCAGGTGGCATCTTGGCAACTGCTGCAGAAAGTCCAGCAGAGCCCCACTCACACTGGGCCACCCACAAAGCCGTGGCCTCTCACTCCCTCCCACCAGTCCAGCCCCAAGACTGCTGACAGGGCAGAGAAAATGGCGTCAGGCACAGCTGCAGGGGCTCTTGCTGCCTGGAGCGGTGTTTATATTGATCTGAACCCAGGCACACCTGGGGAGGGCTGGCCGGCACGGTCGGGCTTCCCAGGCCAGCCAATAATCACCCCTCAGGGGCTCACAGTTGCAGAAACTGGAACTTGCTGAATCGGCCAGGTCCAAGGAACAGGTGTGGGCTCCTGAGAGTCAGGATAGACAAGGGGCTGCAGCTCTGGCTTGTTTTCTAATTATATTATCTGGCCCATGAGTGGGAGACAACTTCAAGAAAACCCTCTCCTAATGAGAGGAACCCAGGAGTCAGGGAGAGGAGGGGTGGCTGGTGGGTGGAGACAGAGGCCTGGTGCCCCGGGTGCAGTGGAAGTCTCTGGAAGACCAGGTGGAGGGAGGCCACACAGGGTGATGCCCAGGGTCACAGACCTGTCGGAGCTGCTGTTTGTTAGTTCAAGTCCTGCTCTGAGGTGCTCTGTGTCAGATCTGAGTGACAGGTGAGCTGGGAGTGCTCTGCAATGAGGGCGATATGCACGGTTCCTGTGTTCCCAGCCCTGCCATGGTACCTGCAAGGGTAGCTCTGTATCCTGGGAGGGGCCTGACCACGAGAGCCCCATGGGCTGCAGGGGGACCTGCCCAGGGAACACCATATCCTGGGAGGGTCCTGAACATGAGAGCCCCGTGGGCTGGGGTGGGGTACCTGCCCAGGTGAGCTCCATATCCTGGGATTGGCCTGACCTCGAGAGCCCCATGGGCTGCTGGAGTCCTGGTAAAGGATGTCAGGACAGTCAGTTAAGCCACTGAGGATATACCTCCAGTAGTTCCTAAACCCTACACCCTGCTGGTCATTCTACCAACCACCAGGACATGGTATTCTGTATTAGTCTTCAATGATGCCTTCTTTTGTATTCTATTAGTCCCAGAGTCACAAGAAATTTTGGCTTGTGAGTGGCAGGACTCAACATACAACTAAAACAATACTTCCGGGCCGTGTTGCCCCAAGGGTTCAAAAATTCCCACACCATCTTTGGGGAAAGCTCAGCTAAAGACCTAAAAGTTCTACCTCTGGAAAAGGAAACACTCATTCAATATGCAGACGACATTCTGATCGCCAGCCCTACTAAGGAGACCTCTGAACTACGAAGCCAATAAAGGATACAAGTTGTCCAAGAAAAAGCTCAAATATCACAGACTACGGTGACCTGCCTGGGCTTCATTCTCACAGAAGGTCGGAGAAGCCCATCCCAGGAAAGGGAAGAAACAATTTACAGCCTTACCCATTTCTAAAACTAGAAGACAGCTTAGGGGTTCCTGGGGAGGCCAGGGTTTTCTGCTTCTGGATCCCTAACTACAGTCTACTAGCTCGGCCTCTATATGAAACACTGAAAGGAAAAGGTGATGATCCTTTTGAATAGAATGCAGAAGTGGCCTTTCAAGAATGGAAAGAGCAGTCAATTCAGACCCTTGAACAGGAACTCCCTAATTTAGCTAAACCCTTTGACCTTTACATTCCTGGTGAACGGTGAATCGCCATTGGAGTATTAGTGCAAAACCTGGGACCACTTGAAATGGAACAATGCAAGAATGCGATCCAGGTAGGATAAACTACGGTCACCAAGGGGCTTGGCCCACCGCCACATCTGGCCAAGATACTGGCAGTATCCGAAAACCTGGAAATCAGGAGCCCAAATGGCCACCTCCCTCCTAAGGTGAAAGGACCCCACGTGGTGATCCTAACCACCAAACATGCCCTGAAGTTGCAGGGTTGGCTCCGTGGGCACACTGACCTTGAGTGAGGAGGCCCTCCAACTCCAACCTCCATAGAGATAACCGGGGCAAACGGGCACCATGACGACTTGTGTGAAGGTGTCTGCACGGGCAAATTTAACGCTCATTTCCCACCAGGAAGAGGAATTAACCAAAGGCTCAGCATGCCGTGCCGGAACCAGATTAGGGCCTGAAGCATTCCTGCGGGTTTGCGGCCAGCTCACAAGAAAGCGAGTTGAAGAAAGGAGCTCAGGGGCACTGTAATTCACAAACCTGCAGAGTTATAAATGACAGCTATGGTCTAAAAATATATTGAAGGAAGGCTGCGAAGAGGACTTGAAAGTGGGGCAGAATTTCAGGAAAACGATTTCAGGGGGTAGACTGGAATTGCATTTAAACCATAGGAAAAGAGGCAGAACGACGACAATGATGCACTTGGCCAAAAAGGGCGTATGCGTTTTTTCCTGAATATATTCAGGAAAAAACGCATACGCCCTTTTTGGACAACCAAGCAAGCATGTAAAGGAAATCTGCACTACAATGAAGTCTCACTGCCCCCCGGTCAAAGGGCCATCTGAAAAAAGTGTAAAATCCAGAAAGGCAGCACAGACCATGGAGAAGAGGGAGCCTTGTCATGCTGATGGGCGGGATGTAAATTGCCAACAGCCACCCTGGAGAAGTGTATGGTGTTTCCTGATACACCTAAAAAACAAAGCAACGGAGCCTACGGCACTTCCAGTTATGGTCCTATAGCTTAGGGAAATTAAAATCAAAAACACACAGCCACCCCAAATTTTCGGACGGCTCTGTTTACAAGAACCTCATCTACGGTACAAGTTAAATATCCCAGAATGTGAAAAATGGATAAAGAAGTTGTGGTTCGTACGTACAATGGAATATCACTCAGCAATGAAATCTATGTCATCAGGCCCATCACGGCATAATGAGTGGATTCAGCTACAGTGATTCTAAGTGAAATAAGTCACACAGAAAATGAAACATCATAAGATATCACTAATACACGGAATGTAAACTTGGCTACGCATGAACTGAATTACAAAACAGAACAGGGACTCAAATTTAGAAAACCAACTTATGCTTGCTTAAGGGCAAAGGTGAGTTGGGGTGCTGCATAAAACCAGAGATTGAAAATAGCACAGATACCGTTCCATAAGCCAAATATGTAATAGTCAAGATCTACTCCTTGTTCAACGACATGGACTCAACACCACATATTCAACGCCTAGGAATATACCTGACTAGTAAGAATCTTAAAACCCGTGGATTTATATTTCTCTGTAGGAGAATCAAGCGTTTGTACAGCGGCATGAACGCAGCAGTGAAAATCTGATAAATCCCATTATCAAACTAAATTACAAAAACAAAACACAATGACAGTGAAAGAGACAGCAATTCTTAAATAATTGATTCAGGGCTTGTGATGAAACCTGGATTTACCACATCTACACCCAGAGCTGGGTGAGGCATAAGGCTGGACACTTCGAACTGATAGCATTGGTGAGGTTCGGTGAGCAAATTCAGACCCTTTTTAGTCATACTGCATGGTACCCATTCCATGGGTCAATAATCTCCAGGTTTAAGGAATTCTTCCTTCAGCTAAAACATGCATGGGAAACCCAGAGTATTGTCCACTGTGAGACTGGGAAACCATTTTAAATGGCTCTCAGGTTTCGTTCCCTGGTACTCGGGTTCACCATTCCAGATGCTTTACTAACCCTCTACCCACTTGGAGAGTCAGTGCCTTTAACCTCCTGTTTGGCACAGTTTGCAATTTCTGCACAAGATGAACAGGAATAGGGAGAACCAATGAGAGACTAGCTGTAGGTGTCTCCACGGGCAAATTGAATGCTCATTTCTCACCAGAAAGAGGAATTTACCAAAGGCTCAGCGTGCCGTGCCGAAACCAGATTACGGCCTGAAGCAATCCTGCGGTTTTGCGGCCAGCTCACAAGAAAGCATGTTGAAGAAAGGAGCTCAGGGACACTGTATTTAACAAACCTGCAGAGTTATTAATGACAGGTATCATACAAAAATATATTGAAGTAAGGCTGCGAGGAGGACTTGAAAGCGGGGCAGTATTCCTGGAATATGATTTCAGGACGTAGACGGGAAGTGCTCTGAAAGCATAGGAGAAGAGGCAGATCCTGGACAATGATGCACTTGGTCAAAATGTGCATATGCGTTTTTTCCAGGGCCCTCATTAAAGAGGGTAGGAGGCTCCCAGAATGCTTTAGTGGCCAACAGAGGGCCCACATCATCAAGGCGACGTGAGCCAGCCAGGCAGGAGTGACCTCACATCAGAGGGCCCACCTCACAGAAGGGTAAGGAACCCAGTCAAGATCAGACTCTCACCAGAGTGCCCACATAAGCAAGGGGCTGGGAACCAGGCAGGAGTGTCCTCACACCCGTGGGGCCACATCATCGAAAGTTGAGGTACCCAGCACATGTGGCCTCAAACCAGAGGACCCACATCACCATGGGTCTCGGAGCGAGGCAGGCAGGATTAACCTCAAAACACATGGCCCATTGTATAAAAAAGGTGAGGAATCCAGCAGTTGGAACATCCCAGCAGGTGGCCCAGAGCACCGAGGCTATGGGATCCAGGCAGTGATGAACTCACAACAGAGGGCCCTCATCGTGATACTGTAAGCAACCCAGCCGTTGTAACCTCAGAGCACAAGGCCCACATCCCCATGGGGAAGGGAACCAAGCAGGAGTGTCATCGCACCAGTGGGCACACATCAGAAAAGGTGGGGAGCCCAGCAGTTAGGGCCGGACGCCAGAGGGCCCTCATCACTGAGGAGAGGAGGCTCCCAGCAAGCTCCAACTGCTACCAGAAGGCCGACGTTGCCAATGCAGGGTGTGCCAGCCAGGCAGGAGTGACCTCAGAGCAGAGGGCCAACCACACAAAAGTGTGAGGAACCCAAAGAGGATCAGACTCTCACCGGAGGGCCCACATCACCAAGGGAATGGAAACCAGGCAGGAGTGTTCTCACACCAGTGTGGTCACATCACCGAAATGTGACGGACCCAGCACACGTGGCCTCAAACTACAGGACACACATCACCAAGGGGCTGGGAGTGAGGCAGGCAGGAGGAGCCTCCAAACAGAGGGCCCATAGTGTAAAAAAGGTGAGGAATCCCGCAGTTGGAACCTCCCAGCAGGTGGCCAGGAGCAGCGAGGCTATGGGGTGCAGGCCTGACTGAACTCAAAACAGAGGGCCCTCATTATGAAACTGTGAGCAACCCAGCCGTTGTGACCTTAGAGCAGAAGGCCCACATCCCCATGGGGTTGGGATCCTGGCAGGAGTGTACTCGCACCACAGGGCGCACATCAGAAACTTTTGGGAGCCCAGGAGTTAGGGTCTGACGCCAGAGGGCCCTCATTACCGAGGGGAGGAGACTCCCAGCAGGCACCAACTCCCAACTGAGGGCCCACGTCGCCACATTGACGTGTGCCAGCCAGGCAGGAGTGACCTCACAGCAGAGGGCCTACCTCACAGAAGGGTGAGGAACCCAGCCAGGATAAGACTCTCACCAGAGGGCCCACATCACCAAGGGGATCGGAACAAGGCAGGAGTGTCCTCACACCAGTGTGGCCACATTATAGAAAGGTGAGGAACCCAGCACATGTGGCCTAAACCAGAGGACCCACATTTCCAAGGTGCTCCGAGTGAGGCAGGCAGGAGTAGCCTAACAACACAGGGCCCACAGAATAAAAAAATGTGAGGAATCCAGCAGTTTGAACCTCCCAGCAGGTGGTCCAGAGCATGGAGTCTATGAGATCCAGGCCACAGTGAACTCACAGCAGAGGGCCCACATCATGAAACTGTGAGCAACCCAGCCAGTGGGACCTCAGAGCAGAAGGCCCACATCCCCATGGGGATGGGAACCTCGCAGGAGTGTCCTCGCACAACTTAGCACGTATCAGAAAATGTGGGAAACCAGCAGTTATGGCCTGACGCCAGAGGGCCCTCATCACGGAGGAGAGGAGGCTACCAGCAGGCTCCAAATTCCAACAGAGGGCCGACGTCACCAAGGCAATGGGAGCAAGCCAGGCAGGAGTTACCTCACAGCAGAGGGCCCACCTCACAGAAGTGTGAGGAGCCCAAACAGGATCAGACTCTAACCAGAGCGCCCACATCACCAAGGGGATGGAAACCAGGCAGGAGTGTCCTCACACCAGTGGCGCCACATCAGCGAAAGGTGAGGAACACAGCACATGTGGCCTCAAACAAGGGGACACACATCACGAAAGGGCTGGGAGTGAGGCATGCAGGAGGAGACTCACAACAGAGCGCCCATAGAATAAAAAAGGTGAGGAACCCCGCAGTTGGAAGCTCCAAGCAGGTGGCCCAGAGCACCGAGGTTATGGGATCCATGCCGGAGTGAACTCACAGCAGAGGGCCCACATTCTGACACTGTGAGCAACCCAGCCGTTGGGACCTCAGGGCAGAAAGCCCACATCCCCATGGGAATGGGACCCTGGCTGGAGTGTACTCGCACGACAGGGCGCACATCAGAAAATTTTGGGAGCCCATGAGTTAGGGCCTGACGCCAGAGGGCCCTCATTACCGAGGGGAGGAGACTCCCAGCAGGCACCAACTCCCAACTGAGGGCCCACATCGCCAAGGTGACGTGTGCCAGCCAGGCAGGAGTGACCTCACAGCAGAGGGCCCACCTCACAGAAGTGTGAGGAATCCAGACAGGATCAGACTCTCACCAGAGGGCCCACATCACCAAGGGGATGGGAACCAGGCAGGAGTGTCCTCACACCAGTGGGGCCACATCAATAAAGGTGAGGAAACTGGTACATGTGGCCTTAAACAAGAGGACCTACATCACAAATGGGCTGGGAGTGAGTCAGGAAGTAGGAGCATGAAAACACAGGACACAAAGAATAAAAAAGGTAAGGAATCCAGCAGTAGGAACCTCCCAGCAGGCCGCTCAGAGCACAGAGGCTATGGGATCTAGGCCTGGGTGAACTAACACCAGAGAGCCAACATCATGAAACGGTGAACAACACAGGTGTTGGGACCTTAGAGCAGGAGGCCCACATGCCCATGGGGATGGGAACCTCGCAGGAGTGTCCTCGCACCACTTAGCACGTATCAGAAAATGTGGGTACCCAGCAGTTAGGGCCTGAGGCAAGAGGGCCCCCATCACCGAGGGGAGGTTCCCAGCAGGCTCCAACTGCCACAAGAGGGCCGATGTTGCCCAGGTGGGGTGTGCCAGCCAGGCAGGAGTGACCTCACAGCAGAGGGCCCCCCTCACAGAAGGGTGAGGAACCCAGGCAGGATCAGACTCTCACCAGAGGGCCCACATCATCAAGGGGATAGGAACCAGGCAGGAGTGTCCTCACACCAGTGGGGCCACATCATCGAAAGGCGAGGGACCCAGCATACGTGGCCTCAAACCAGAGGACACACATCACCAAGGGGCTGGGAGTGAGGCAGGCCGGAGGAGTCTCAAAACAGAGGGCCCATAGAAGAAAAAAGGTGAGGAATCCCGCAGTTGTAACCTCCCAGCAGGTGGCCAGGAGCAGCGAGGCTATGGGATCCAGGCCGGAGAGAACTCACAGCAGAGGGCCCTCATCATGAAACTGAGCAACCCATGGTTGGGACCTCAGAGCAGAAGGCCCACATTCCCATGGGGTTGGGAACCTGGCAGGAGTGTACTCGAACCACAGGGCGCATATCAGAAAATATTGGGAGCCCAGGAGTTAGGGTCTGACGCCAGAGGGCCCTCATTACCGAGGGGAGGAGACACCCAGCAGGCACCAAATCCCACCAGAGGGCCGACGTCGCCAAGGCGGGGTGTGCCAGCCAGGCAGGAGTGACCTCAGAGAAGAGGGCCCACCTCACAGAAGTGTGAGGAACCCAACCAGGATCAGACTCTCACCGGAGGGCCCACATCACCAAGGGGATGGGAACCAGGGAGGAGTGTCCTCACACCAGTGGGGCCACATCAGCCAAAGGTGAGGAACCCAGCACATGTGGCCTCAAACCACAGGACACACATCACCAAGGGGCTGGGAGTGAGGCAGGTGTCTGGAGGGGCACATTTAACTCTAATTTCCCACCAGGAAGTGGAATGAACCAAAGTCTCAGAGTGCCGTGCCGGACCCTGATTACGGCCTGAAGCAAACCTGCGGTTCTGTGGCCAGTTTTCAAGGAAACGAGTTAAGAAAGGAAATCACGGGCACTGTAATTCACAAACCTGCAGTGTTATAAATGACAGCTATTGGCAAAATTATATGGAAGTAAGTCTGCAAAGAGGACTTGAAAACGAGGCAGAATTGCAGGAATCATATTTCAGGAGGTAGATTGGAATTGCATTTAAAGCATGTGAAAAGCGGCAGATCTTTGACAGTGATGCACTTGGACAAAAGTGCGTAAACATTTTTTCCTGAATATATTCAGGAAAAAACACATATGCCCTTTTTGGCCAACCAAGCACTGGAGAAATGGAAATCCGCACTACAGTGAAGTCTCATTTCCCATTCGTCAAAAGGGCCATCTGAAAAAAGTGTAAAAACCAGAAACACAGGACTGGCCATGGAGAACAGGGAGCCTTGTTATGCTGATGGGCGGGATGTAAATTGCCAACAGACACTCTGGAGATGTTTATGGTGTATCCCTAGGGCACTTCCACTTTTGGCCCTATAGCTTAGGAAAATTAAAATCAACAAGACACAGCCAACACAAAATTTAGGGCTGCTGTGTTTACAAGAACCTTGAGCCCAGTACAAATTAAATATCCCAGAAAGAAAAAAATGGATAAAGGAGTTGTGCTACTTACGTACAACGGAATATCACTCAGCAATGAAATCAATGTCATCAGGCCTGTAGCAGCAAATTGAGTGGATTTAAGTATGATGATTCTAAGAGAAATAGGTCACACAGAGAAAGATAATTATCATAAGATATCACTAATAGAGAGAGTGTAAACTTGGCTACACATAAACTGAATTCCAAAACCGAACAGAGTCTCACATTTAGATAAAAACTTATGCTTGCTTAAGGGGAAAGTTGAGTTGGGGTGCTGTATAAAACCAGAGATTGAAATTAGCACACATACCGTTCCATAAGCCAAATATGTAATAGACAAGACCTACTCTTTGCTCAACGAAATAGACTCATCCATGGTGTATCACCTCACACCTGTTAGAATGGGCATCATCAGAAAATCTACAAACAACAAATGCTGGAAAGGGTGTGGAGATAAGGAACCCTCTTCCACTATTGTTGGGAATGTAAATTGATACAGTCACTGTGGAGAACATTATGGAGTTTCTTATAAAATTAAGAATAGAATTACCATATGATACAGCAATCCCACTACTGGGCATATACCCAGACAAAACCATAAATCAAAAAGAGACATTCACCGCAATGTTCATTGCATCACTATTTACAATATCCAGGTAATGGAAGCAACCTAAATGCCCACAGACAGACGAATGCATAAAGAAGTGGTACATATATAAAATGGAATATTACTAAGCCATAAAAAGGAATGAAATTGGGTCATTTGTAGAGACGTTGATGGATCTAGAGACTGTCATACAGAGTGAAGTAAGTCAGAAATAGAAAAACAAATCTTGTATATTAATGCCTATATGTGGAACCTAGACAAATTTTACAGATGAACCGTTTTGCAAGGCAGAAATAGAGCAACAGATGTAGACAACAAACGTATGGACACCAAGGGGGGAAAGCTGTTGGGGGGTGGTGGTGGGAGGAGTTGAGAGATTGGGATTGGCATATATACATTTATATGTATAAAAGAGATAACCAAAAAGAACCTGCTGTATAAAAAAATAAAATAAAATTCAAATTACAAAAAGTAAAACAGAGAAAATATTCTTCCCTTCACATACATGTATTTATATGAATAAATTATTTCCATGCTTATATCTGTAAATACAAAAAAGAGGAATAAAATCTACCTTGAACCAAAAACGAAAAAAAGAAAAAAAACAGAACCCACCAGTTACACAGAGGAAAACCGTATCAGGGCACTTGCTCCAGTTGTAAGCAATTCTGAAGTTGGTCAGTGGTGGGGAATCATCTCCCATTCAGCCAGCAGGCCCCACGCAACAAGCGTCCTCATTGCAAAGCTGGGGGACCGTGCCGAGGCATCTGTGAGTAAACGTGGGCTGAGCCCCAGGCCAGCTGCTGCTGAAATGTTCCCACCCTTCCCAGGTAAAACACCTGAATATGTACAAGGACTTGAAAGCCTAGAGGAAGGGCCATGGAGCCACATGAGCGACAGCATGCCAGCCGACTTGGTGCCTGCAGGCCAGCCAGGGTGGTCCTGGCCCTGGGTGCTCTTCTGGAAGCTTTCCATTTCCCTGCCTGAGATACCCCTGCTGTCCCGGCCCCCACTGCTTTCTTCCTCACTCACCTCTGCCCAGGGAGAAATTCCAGCGGCAGGTATGGGTGACACATCCTCTTCTTTAGCAGGTGGCATCTTGGCAACTGCTGCAGAAAGTCCAGCAGAGCCCCACTCACACTGGGCCACCCACAAAGCCGTGGCCTCTCACTCCCTCCCACCAGTCCAGCCCCAAGACTGCTGACAGGGCAGAGAAAATGGCGTCAGGCACAGCTGCAGGGGCTCTTGCTGCCTGGAGCGGTGTTTATATTGATCTGAACCCAGGCACACCTGGGGAGGGCTGGCCGGCACGGTCAGGCTTCCCAGGCCAGCCAATAATCACCCCTCAGGGGCTCACAGTTGCAGAAACTGGAACTTGCTGAATCGGCCAGGTCCAAGGAACAGGTGTGGGCTCCTGAGAGTCAGGATAGACAAGGGGCTGCAGCTCTGGCTTGTTTTCTAATTATATTATCTGGCCCATGAGTGGGAGACAACTTCAAGAAAACCCTCTCCTAATGAGAGGAACCCAGGAGTCAGGGAGAGGAGGGGTGGCTGGTGGGTGGAGACAGAGGCCTGGTGCCCCGGGTGCAGTGGAAGTCTCTGGAAGACCAGGTGGAGGGAGGCCACACAGGGTGATGCCCAGGGTCACAGACCTGTCGGAGCTGCTGTTTGTTAGTTCAAGTCCTGCTCTGAGGTGCTCTGTGTCAGATCTGAGTGACAGGTGAGCTGGGAGTGCTCTGCAATGAAGGCGATATGCACGGTTCCTGTGTTCCCAGCCCTGCCATGGTACCTGCAAGGGTAGCTCTGTATCCTGGGAGGGGCCTGACCACGAGAGCCCCATGGGCTGCAGGGGGACCTGCCCAGGGAACACCATATCCTGGGAGGGTCCTGAACATGAGAGCCCCGTGGGCTGGGGTGGGGTACCTGCCCAGGTGAGCTCCATATCCTGGGATTGGCCTGACCTCGAGAGCCCCATGGGCTGCTGGAGTCCTGGTAAAGGATGTCAGGACAGTCAGTTAAGCCACTGAGGATATACCTCCAGTAGTTCCTAAACCCTACACCCTGCTGGTCATTCTACCAACCACCAGGACATGGTATTCTGTATTAGTCTTCAATGATGCCTTCTTTTGTATTCTATTAGACCCAGAGTCACAAGAAATTTTGGCTTGTGAGTGGCAGGACTCAACATACAACTAAAACAATACTTCCGGGCCGTGTTGCCCCAAGGGTTCAAAAATTCCCACACCATCTTTGGGGAAAGCTCAGCTAAAGACCTAAAAGTTCTACCTCTGGAAAAGGAAACACTCATTCAATATGCAGACGACATTCTGATCGCCAGCCCTACTAAGGAGACCTCTGAACTACCAAGCCAATAAAGGATACAAGTTGTCCAAGAAAAAGCTCAAATATCACAGACTACGGTGACCTGCCTGGGCTTCATTCTCACAGAAGGTCGGAGAAGCCCATCCCAGGAAAGGGAAGAAACAATTTACAGCCTTACCCATTTCTAAAACTAGAAGACAGCTTAGGGGTTCCTGGGGAGGCCAGGGTTTTCTGCTTCTGGATCCCTAACTACAGTCTACTAGCTCGGCCTCTATATGAAACACTGAAAGGAAAAGGTGATGATCCTTTTGAATAGAATGCAGAAGTGGCCTTTCAAGAATGGAAAGAGCAGTCAATTCAGACCCTTGAACAGGAACTCCCTAATTTAGCTAAACCCTTTGACCTTTACATTCCTGGTGAACGGTGAATCGCCATTGGAGTATTAGTGCAAAACCTGGGACCACTTGAAATGGAACAATGCAAGAATGCGATCCAGGTAGGATAAACTACGGTCACCAAGGGGCTTGGCCCACCGCCACATCTGGCCAAGATACTGGCAGTATCCGAAGACCTGGAAATCAGGAGCCCAAAAGGCCACCTCCCTCCTAAGGTGAAAGGACCCCACGTGGTGATCCTAACCACCAAAAATGCCCTGAAGTTGCAGGGTTGGCTCCGTGGGCACACTGACCTTGAGTGAGGAGGCCCTCCAACTCCAACCTCCATAGAGATAACCGGGGCAAACGGGCACCATGACGACTTGTGTGAAGGTGTCTGCACGGGCAAATTTAACGCTCATTTCCCACCAGGAAGAGGAATTAACCAAAGGCTCAGCATGCCGTGCCGGAACCAGATTAGGGCCTGAAGCATTCCTGCGGGTTTGCGGCCAGCTCACAAGAAAGCGAGTTGAAGAAAGGAGCTCAGGGGCACTGTAATTCACAAACCTGCAGAGTTATAAATGACAGCTATGGTCTAAAAATATATTGAAGGAAGGCTGCGAAGAGGACTTGAAAGTGGGGCAGAATTTCAGGAAAACGATTTCAGGGGGTAGACTGGAATTGCATTTAAACCATAGGAAAAGAGGCAGAACGACGACAATGATGCACTTGGCCAAAAAGGGCGTATGCGTTTTTTCCTGAATATATTCAGGAAAAAACGCATACGCCCTTTTTGGACAACCAAGCAAGCATGTAAAGGAAATCTGCACTACAATGAAGTCTCACTGCCCCCCGGTCAAAGGGCCATCTGAAAAAAGTGTAAAATCCAGAAAGGCAGCACAGACCATGGAGAAGAGGGAGCCTTGTCATGCTGATGGGCGGGATGTAAATTGCCAACAGCCACCCTGGAGAAGTGTATGGTGTTTCCTGATACACCTAAAAAACAAAGCAACGGAGCCTACGGCACTTCCAGTTATGGTCCTATAGCTTAGGGAAATTAAAATCAAAAACACACAGCCACCCCAAATTTTCGGACGGCTCTGTTTACAAGAACCTCATCTACGGTACAAGTTAAATATCCCAGAATGTGAAAAATGGATAAAGAAGTTGTGGTTCGTACGTACAATGGAATATCACTCAGCAATGAAATCTATGTCATCAGGCCCATCACGGCATAATGAGTGGATTCAGCTACAGTGATTCTAAGTGAAATAAGTCACACAGAAAATGAAACATCATAAGATATCACTAATACACGGAATGTAAACTTGGCTACGCATGAACTGAATTACAAAACAGAACAGGGACTCAAATTTAGAAAACCAACTTATGCTTGCTTAAGGGCAAAGGTGAGTTGGGGTGCTGCATAAAACCAGAGATTGAAAATAGCACAGATACCGTTCCATAAGCCAAATATGTAATAGTCAAGATCTACTCCTTGTTCAACGACATGGACTCAACACCACATATTCAACGCCTAGGAATATACCTGACTAGTAAGAATCTTAAAACCCGTGGATTTATATTTCTCTGTAGGAGAATCAAGCGTTTGTACAGCGGCATGAACGCAGCAGTGAAAATCTGATAAATCCCATTATCAAACTAAATTACAAAAACAAAACACAATGACAGTGAAAGAGACAGCAATTCTTAAATAATTGATTCAGGGCTTGTGATGAAACCTGGATTTACCACATCTACACCCAGAGCTGGGTGAGGCATAAGGCTGGACACTTCGAACTGATAGCATTGGTGAGGTTCGGTGAGCAAATTCAGACCCTTTTTAGTCATACTGCATGGTACCCATTCCATGGGTCAATAATCTCCAGGTTTAAGGAATTCTTCCTTCAGCTAAAACATGCATGGGAAACCCAGAGTATTGTCCACTGTGAGACTGGGAAACCATTTTAAATGGCTCTCAGGTTTCGTTCCCTGGTACTCGGGTTCACCATTCCAGATGCTTTACTAACCCTCTACCCACTTGGAGAGTCAGTGCCTTTAACCTCCTGTTTGGCACAGTTTGCAATTTCTGCACAAGATGAACAGGAATAGGGAGAACCAATGAGAGACTAGCTGTAGGTGTCTCCACGGGCAAATTGAATGCTCATTTCTCACCAGAAAGAGGAATTTACCAAAGGCTCAGCGTGCCGTGCCGAAACCAGATTACGGCCTGAAGCAATCCTGCGGTTTTGCGGCCAGCTCACAAGAAAGCATGTTGAAGAAAGGAGCTCAGGGACACTGTATTTAACAAACCTGCAGAGTTATTAATGACAGGTATCATACAAAAATATATTGAAGTAAGGCTGCGAGGAGGACTTGAAAGCGGGGCAGTATTCCTGGAATATGATTTCAGGACGTAGACGGGAAGTGCTCTGAAAGCATAGGAGAAGAGGCAGATCCTGGACAATGATGCACTTGGTCAAAATGTGCATATGCGTTTTTTCCAGGGCCCTCATTAAAGAGGGTAGGAGGCTCCCAGAATGCTTTAGTGGCCAACAGAGGGCCCACATCATCAAGGCGACGTGAGCCAGCCAGGCAGGAGTGACCTCACATCAGAGGGCCCACCTCACAGAAGGGTAAGGAACCCAGTCAAGATCAGACTCTCACCAGAGTGCCCACATAAGCAAGGGGCTGGGAACCAGGCAGGAGTGTCCTCACACCCGTGGGGCCACATCATCGAAAGTTGAGGTACCCAGCACATGTGGCCTCAAACCAGAGGACCCACATCACCATGGGTCTCGGAGCGAGGCAGGCAGGATTAACCTCAAAACACATGGCCCATTGTATAAAAAAGGTGAGGAATCCAGCAGTTGGAACATCCCAGCAGGCGGCCCAGAGCACCGAGGCTATGGGATCCAGGCAGTGATGAACTCACAACAGAGGGCCCTCATCGTGATACTGTAAGCAACCCAGCCGTTGTAACCTCAGAGCACAAGGCCCACATCCCCATGGGGAAGGGAACCAAGCAGGAGTGTCATCGCACCAGTGGGCACACATCAGAAAAGGTGGGGAGCCCAGCAGTTAGGGCCGGACGCCAGAGGGCCCTCATCACTGAGGAGAGGAGGCTCCCAGCAAGCTCCAACTGCTACCAGAAGGCCGACGTCGCCAATGCAGGGTGTGCCAGCCAGGCAGGAGTGACCTCAGAGCAGAGGGCCAACCACACAAAAGTGTGAGGAACCCAAAGAGGATCAGACTCTCACCGGAGGGCCCACATCACCAAGGGAATGGAAACCAGGCAGGAGTGTTCTCACACCAGTGTGGTCACATCACCGAAATGTGACGGACCCAGCACACGTGGCCTCAAACTACAGGACACACATCACCAAGGGGCTGGGAGTGAGGCAGGCAGGAGGAGCCTCCAAACAGAGGGCCCATAGTGTAAAAAAGGTGAGGAATCCCGCAGTTGGAACCTCCCAGCAGGTGGCCAGGAGCAGCGAGGCTATGGGGTGCAGGCCTGACTGAACTCAAAACAGAGGGCCCTCATTATGAAACTGTGAGCAACCCAGCCGTTGGGACCTTAGAGCAGAAGGCCCACATCCCCAAGGGGTTGGGATCCTGGCAGGAGTGTACTCGCACCACAGGGCGCACATCAGTAACTTTTGGGAGCCCAGGAGTTAGGGTCTGACGCCAGAGGGCCCTCATTACCGAGGGGAGGAGACTCCCAGCAGGCACCAACTCCCAACTGAGGGCCCACGTCGCCACATTGACGTGTGCCAGCCAGGCAGGAGTGACCTCACAGCAGAGGGCCTACCTCACAGAAGGGTGAGGAACCCAGCCAGGATAAGACTCTCACCAGAGGGCCCACATCACCAAGGGGATCGGAACAAGGCAGGAGTGTCCTCACACCAGTGTGGCCACATTATAGAAAGGTGAGGAACCCAGCACATGTGGCCTAAACCAGAGGACCCACATTTCCAAGGTGCTCCGAGTGAGGCAGGCAGGAGTAGCCTAACAACACAGGGCCCACAGAATAAAAAATGTGAGGAATCCAGCAGTTTGAACCTCCCAGCAGGTGGTCCAGAGCATGGAGTCTATGAGATCCAGGCCACAGTGAACTCACAGCAGAGGGCCCACATCATGAAACTGTGAGCAACCCAGCCAGTGGGACCTCAGAGCAGAAGGCCCACATCCCCATGGGGATGGGAACCTCGCAGGAGTGTCCTCGCACAACTTAGCACGTATCAGAAAATGTGGGAAACCAGCAGTTATGGCCTGACGCCAGAGGGCCCTCATCACGGAGGAGAGGAGGCTACCAGCAGGCTCCAAATTCCAACAGAGGGCCGACGTCACCAAGGCAATGGGAGCAAGCCAGGCAGGAGTTACCTCACAGCAGAGGGCCCACCTCACAGAAGTGTGAGGAGCCCAAACAGGATCAGACTCTAACCAGAGCGCCCACATCACCAAGGGGATGGAAACCAGGCAGGAGTGTCCTCACACCAGTGGCGCCACATCAGCGAAAGGTGAGGAACACAGCACATGTGGCCTCAAACAAGGGGACACACATCACGAAAGGGCTGGGAGTGAGGCATGCAGGAGGAGACTCACAACAGAGCGCCCATAGAATAAAAAAGGTGAGGAACCCCGCAGTTGGAAGCTCCAAGCAGGTGGCCCAGAGCACCGAGGCTATGGGATCCATGCCGGAGTGAACTCACAGCAGAGGGCCCACATTCTGACACTGTGAGCAACCCAGCCGTTGGGACCTCAGGGCAGAAAGCCCACATCCCCATGGGAATGGGACCCTGGCTGGAGTGTACTCGCACGACAGGGCGCACATCAGAAAATTTTGGGAGCCCATGAGTTAGGGCCTGACGCCAGAGGGCCCTCATTACCGAGGGGAGGAGACTCCCAGCAGGCACCAACTCCCAACTGAGGGCCCACATCGCCAAGGTGACGTGTGCCAGCCAGGCAGGAGTGACCTCACTGCAGAGGGCCCACCTCACAGAAGTGTGAGGAATCCAGACAGGATCAGACTCTCACCAGAGGGCCCACATCACCAAGGGGATGGGAACCAGGCAGGAGTGTCCTCACACCAGTGGGGCCACATCAATAAAGGTGAGGAAACTGGTACATGTGGCCTTAAACAAGAGGACCTACATCACAAATGGGCTGGGAGTGAGTCAGGAAGTAGGAGCATGAAAACACAGGACACAAAGAATAAAAAAGGTAAGGAATCCAGCAGTAGGAACCTCCCAGCAGGCCGCTCAGAGCACAGAGGCTATGGGATCTAGGCCTGGGTGAACTAACACCAGAGAGCCAACATCATGAAACGGTGAACAACACAGGTGTTGGGACCTTAGAGCAGAAGGCCCACATGCCCATGGGGATGGGAACCTCGCAGGAGTGTCCTCGCACCACTTAGCACGTATCAGAAAATGTGGGTACCCAGCAGTTAGGGCCTGAGGCAAGAGGGCCCCCATCACCGAGGGGAGGTTCCCAGCAGGCTCCAACTGCCACAAGAGGGCCGATGTTGCCCAGGTGGGGTGTGCCAGCCAGGCAGGAGTGACCTCACAGCAGAGGGCCCCCCTCACAGAAGGGTGAGGAACCCAGCCAGGATCAGACTCTCACCAGAGGGCCCACATCATCAAGGGGATAGGAACCAGGCAGGAGTGTCCTCACACCAGTGGGGCCACATCATCGAAAGGCGAGGGACCCAGCATACGTGGCCTCAAACCAGAGGACACACTTCACCAAGGGGCTGGGAGTTAGGCAGGCCGGAGGAGTCTCAAAACAGAGGGCCCATAGAAGAAAAAAGGTGAGGAATCCCGCAGTTGTAACCTCCCAGCAGGTGGCCAGGAGCAGCGAGGCTATGGGATCCAGGCCGGAGAGAACTCACAGCAGAGGGCCCTCATCATGAAACTGAGCAACCCATGGTTGGGACCTCAGAGCAGAAGGCCCACATTCCCATGGGGTTGGGAACCTGGCAGGAGTGTACTCGAACCACAGGGCGCATATCAGAAAATATTGGGAGCCCAGGAGTTAGGGTCTGACGCCAGAGGGCCCTCATTACCAGGGGAGGAGACACCCAGCAGGCACCAAATCCCACCAGAGGGCCGACGTCGCCAAGGCGGGGTGTGCCAGCCAGGCAGGAGTGACCTCAGAGAAGAGGGCCCACCTCACAGAAGTGTGAGGAACCCAACCAGGATCAGACTCTCACCGGAGGGCCCACATCACCAAGGGGATGGGAACCAGGCAGGAGTGTCCTCACACCAGTGGGGCCACATCAGCCAAAGGTGAGGAACCCAGCACATGTGGCCTCAAACCACAGGACACACATCACCAAGGGGCTAGGAGTGAGGCAGGTGTCTGGAGGGGCACATTTAACTCTAATTTCCCACCAGGAAGTGGAATGAACCAAAGTCTCAGAGTGCCGTGCCGGACCCTGATTACGGCCTGAAGCAAACCTGCGGTTCTGTGGCCAGTTTTCAAGGAAACGAGTTAAGAAAGGAAATCACGGGCACTGTAATTCACAAACCTGCAGTGTTATAAATGACAGCTATTGGCAAAATTATATGGAAGTAAGTCTGCAAAGAGGACTTGAAAACGAGGCAGAATTGCAGGAATCATATTTCAGGAGGTAGATTGGAATTGCATTTAAAGCATGTGAAAAGCGGCAGATCTTTGACAGTGATGCACTTGGACAAAAGTGCGTAAACATTTTTTCCTGAATATATTCAGGAAAAAACACATATGCCCTTTTTGGCCAACCAAGCACTCGAGAAATGGAAATCCGCACTACAGTGAAGTCTCATTTCCCATTCGTCAAAAGGGCCATCTGAAAAAAGTGTAAAAACCAGAAACACAGGACAGGCCATGGAGAACAGGGAGCCTTGTTATGCTGATGGGCGGGATGTAAATTGCCAACAGACACTCTGGAGATGTTTATGGTGTATCCCTAGGGCACTTCCACTTTTGGCCCTATAGCTTAGGAAAATTAAAATCAACAAGACACAGCCAACACAAAATTTAGGGCTGCTGTGTTTACAAGAACCTTGAGTCCAGTACAAATTAAATATCCCAGAAAGAAAAAAATGGATAAAGGAGTTGTGCTACTTACGTACAACGGAATATCACTCAGCAATGAAATCAATGTCATCAGGCCTGTAGCAGCAAATTGAGTGGATTTAAGTATGATGATTCTAAGAGAAATAGGTCACACAGAGAAAGAGAATTATCATAAGATATCACTAATAGAGAGAGTGTAAACTTGGCTACACATAAACTGAATTCCAAAACCGAACAGAGTCTCACATTTAGATAAAAACTTATGCTTGCTTAAGGGGAAAGTTGAGTTGGGGTGCTGTATAAAACCAGAGATTGAAATTAGCACACATACCGTTCCATAAGCCAAATATGTAATAGACAAGACCTACTCTTTGCTCAACGAAATAGACTCATCCATGGTGTATCACCTCACACCTGTTAGAATGGGCATCATCAGAAAATCTACAAACAACAAATGCTGGAAAGGGTGTGGAGATAAGGAACCCTCTTCCACTATTGTTGGGAATGTAAATTGATACAGTCACTGTGGAGAACATTATGGAGTTTCTTATAAAACTAAGAATAGAATTACCATATGATACAGCAATCGCACTACTGGGCATATACCCAGACAAAACCATAAATCAAAAAGAGACATTCACCGCAATGTTCATTGCATCACTATTTACAATATCCAGGTAATGGAAGCAACCTAAATGCCCACAGACAGACGAATGCATAAAGATGTGGTACATATATAAAATGGAATATTACTAAGCCATAAAAAGGAATGAAATTGGGTCATTTGTAGAGACGTTGATGGATCTAGAGACTGTCATACAGAGTGAAGTAAGTCAGAAAGAGAAAAACAAATCTTGTCTATTAATGCATATATGTGGAACCTAGAAAAATTGTACAGATGAACCGTTTTGCCAGGCAGAAATAGAGCAACAGATGTAGACAACAAACGTATGGACACCAAGGGGGGAAAGCTGTTGGGGGGTGGTGGTGGGAGGAGTTGAGAGATTGGGATTGGCATGTATACATTTATATGTATAAAATAGATAACCAAAAAGAACCTGCTGTATAAAAAAATAAAATAAAATTCAAATTACAAAAAGTAAAACAGAAAAAATATTCTTCCCTTCACATACATGTATTTATATGAATAAATTATTTCCATGCTTATATCTGTAAATACAAAAAAGAGGAATAAAATCTACCTTGAACCAAAAACGAAAAAAAGAAAAAAAAACAGAACCCACCAGTTACACAGAGGAAAACCGTATCAGGGCACTTGCTCCAGTTGTAAACAATTCTGAAGTTGGTCAGTGGTGGGGAATCATCTCCCATTCAGCCAGCAGGCCCCACGCAACAAGCGTCCTCATTGCAAAGCTGGGGGACCGTGCCGAGGCATCTGTGAGTAAACGTGGGCTGAGCCCCAGGCCAGCTGCTGTTGAAATGTTCCCACCCTTCCCAGGTAAAACACCTGAATATGTACAAGGACTTGAAAGCCTAGAGGAAGGGCCATGGAGCCACATGAGTGACAGCATGCCAGCCGACTTGGTGCCTGCAGGCCAGCCAGGATGGTCCTGGCCCTGGGTGCTCTTCTGGAAGCTTTCCATTTCCCTGCCTGAGATACCCCTGCTGTCCCGGCACCCACTGCTTTCTTCCTCACTCACCTCTGCCCAGGGAGAAATTCCAGCGGCAGGTATGGGTGACACATCCTCTTCTTTAGCAGGTGGCATCTTGGCAACTGCTGCAGAAAGTCCAGCAGAGCCCCACTCACACTGGGCCACCCACAAAGCCGTGGCCTCTCACTCCCTCCCACCAGTCCAGCCCCAAGACTGCTGACAGGGCAGAGAAAATGGCGTCAGGCACAGCTGCAGGGGCTCTTGCTGCCTGGAGCGGTGTTTATATTGATCTGAACCCAGGCACACCTGGGGAGGGCTGGCCGGCACGGTCGGGCTTCCCAGGCCAGCCAATAATCACCCCTCAGGGGCTCACAGTTGCAGAAACTGGAACTTGCTGAATCGGCCAGGTCCAAGGAACAGGTGTGGGCTCCTGAGAGTCAGGATAGACAAGGGGCTGCAGCTCTGGCTTGTTTTCTAATTATATTATCTGGCCCATGAGTGGGAGACAACTTCAAGAAAACCCTCTCCTAATGAGAGGAACCCAGGAGTCAGGGAGAGGAGGGGTGGCTGGTGGGTGGAGACAGAGGCCTGGTGCCCCGGGTGCAGTGGAAGTCTCTGGAAGACCAGGTGGAGGGAGGCCACACAGAGTGATGCCCAGGGTCACAGACCTGTCGGAGCTGCTGTTTGTTAGTTCAAGTCCTGCTCTGAGGTGCTCTGTGTCAGATCTGAGTGACAGATGAGATGGGAGTGCTCTGCAATGAGGGCGATATGCAGGGTTCCTGTGTTCCCAGCCCTGCCATGGTACCTGCAAGGGTAGCTCTGTATCCTGGGAGGGGCCTGACCACGAGAGCCCCATGGGCTGCAGGGGAACCTGCCCAGGGAACCCCATATCCTGGGAGGGGCCTGAACACGAGAGCCCCATGGGCTGGGGTGGGGGTGGGGTACCTGCCCAGGTGAGCTCCATATCCTGGGATTGGCCTGACCTCGAGAGCCCCATGGGCTGCTGGAGTCCTGGTAAAGGATGTCAGGACAGTCAGTGAAGCCACCGAGGATATACCTCCAGTAGTTCCTAAATCCTACACCCTGCTGGTCATTCTACCAACCACCAGGACATGGTATTCTGTATTAGTCTTCAATGATGCCTTCTTTTGTATTCTATTAGTCCCAGAGTCACAAGAAATTTTGGCTTGTGAGTGGCAGGACTCAACATACAACTAAAACAATACTTCCGGGCCGTGTTGCCCCAAGGGTTCAAAAATTCCCACACCATCTTTGGGGAAAGCTCAGCTAAAGAACTAAAAGTTCTACCTCTGGAAAAGGAAACACTCCTTCAATATGCAGACGACATTCTGATCGCCAGCCCTACTAAGGAGACCTCTGAACTACCAAGCCAATAAAGGATACAAGTTGTCCAAGAAAAAGCTCAAATATCACAGACTACGGTGACCTGCCTGGGCTTCATTCTCACAGAAGGTCGGAGAAGCCCATCCCAGGAAAGGGAAGAAACAATTTACAGCCTTACCCATTTCTGAAACTAGAAGACAGCTTAGGGGCTCCTGGGGAGGCCAGGGTTTGCTGCTTCTGGATCCCTAACTACAGTCTACTAGCTGGGCCTCTATATGAAACACTGAAAGGAAAAGATGATGATCCTTTTGAATAGAATGCAGAAGTGGCCTTTCAAGAATGGAAAGAGCAGTCAATTCAGACCCTTGCCCTGGAACTCCCTAATTTAGCTAAACCCTTTGACCTTTACATTCCTGGTGAACGGTGAATCGCCATTGGAGTATTAGTGCAAAACCTGGGACCACTTGAAATGGAACAATGCAAGAATGCGATCCAGGTAGGATAAACTACGGTCACCAAGGGGCTTGGCCCACCGCCACATCTGGCCAAGATACTGGCATTATCTGAAAACCTGGAAATCAGCAGCCCAAAAGGCCACCTCCCTCCGAAGGGAAAAGGACCCCACGTGGTGATCCTCACACCCAACCATGCCCTGAAGTTGCAGGGTTGGCTCCATGGGCACACTGACCTTGAGCGAGGAGGCCCTCCAACTCCAACCTCCATAGAGATAACCGGGGCAAAGTGGCACCATGAAGACTCGTGTGAAGGTGTCTGCACGGGCAAATTTAACGCTCATTTCCCACCAGGAAGAGGAATTAACCAAAGGCTCAGCATGCCCTGCCGGAACCAGATTAGGGCCTGAAGCAATCCTGCGGGTTTGCGGCCAGCTCACAAGAAAGCGAGTTGAAGAAAGGAGCACAGGGACACTGTAATTCACAAACCTGCAGAGTTATAAATGACAGCTATCACCCAAAAATATATTGAAGGAAGGCTGCGAAGAGGACTTGAAAGCGGGGCAGAATTGCAAGAAAACGATTTCAGGGGGTAGACTGGAATTGCATTTAAAGCATAGGAAAAGAGGCAGAACGTCGACAATGATGCACTTGGCCAAAAAGGGCGTATGCGTTTTTTCCTGAATATATTCAGGAAAAAACGCATACGCCCTTTTTGGCCAACCAAGCAAGCATGTTAAAGTAATCTGCACTACAATGAAGTCTCACTACCCCCCGATCAAAAGGGCCATCTGAAAAAAGTGTAAAATCCAGAAAGGCAGCCCAGGCCATGGAGAACAGAGAGCCTTGTTATTCTGATGGGCGGGATGTAAATTGCCAAAAGCCACTCTGGAGATGTGTATGGTGTTTCCTCAAAAACCTAAAAAACAAAGCAACGGAGCCTACGGCATTAACACTTATTTTCCTATAGCTTAGGGAAATTAAAATCAAAAACACACAGCCACCGCAAAGTTTCTGTTTACAGCTCTGTTTACAAGAACCTCGTCTACGGTACAAGTTAAATATCCCAGAAAGCGAAAAATGGATAAAGAAGTGTGGTACGTACGTACAAAGGAATATCACTCACCAATGAAATCTATGTCATCAGGCCTGTCACGTCATAATGAGTGGATTCAGGTACGATGATTCTAAGTGAAATAAGTCACACAGAAAATGAAACATCATAAGATATCACTAATACACGGAATGTAAACTTGGCTACACATGAACTGAATAACAGAACAGGGTCTCAAATTTAGAAAACCAACTTATGCTTGCTTAAGGGGAAAGGTGAGTTGTGGTGCTGCATAAAACCAGAGATAGAAATTAGCACAGATACCTTTCCATAAGCCAAATATGTAATAGTCAAGACCTAGCCCTTGCTCAACGAAATGGACTAAACACCCCATATTCAACGCCTAGGATTACACATGACTAGTAAGAACCTTCAAACCCATGGATTTATATGTCTCCGTAAGAGACTCAAGTGTGTGTACAGCGGCATGAATGCAGCAGAGACAATCCGATAAAACCCATTATCAAAATGAATTACAAAAACAAACACAATGACAGTGAAATAGAGAGCAATTCTTAAATAATTCATTCAGGGCTTGTGATGCAACCTGGATTTACCACATCTACACCCAGAGCTGAGTGAGACATAAGGCTGGACACTTCGGGCTGATAGCATTGGTGAGGTTCGATGAGCAAATGCAGACCCTTTGAAGTCATACTGCATGGTACCCATTCCATGGGTCCCAACTCTCCAGGTTTAAGGGATTCTTCCTTCAGCTAAAACATGCATGGGAAACCCACAGTACAGTGCACTGTGTGACCGGGAAACGTTTTCAAATGCATCTCAGTTTTCGTCCCCTTTTACTCGGGTTCACCATTCCAGACCGTTTACTAACACTCTCCCCACTTGGAGAGTCAGTGCCTTTAACCTCCTGTTTGGCACAGTTTGCAATTTCTGCGCAAGATGAACAGGAATAGGGAGAACCAATGAGAGACTAGCTGTAGGTGTCTGGACGGGCAAATGGAACGCTCATTTCCCACCAGGAAGAGGAATTAACCAAAGGCTCAGCATGCCGTGCCGGAACCAGATTAGGGCCTGAAGCATTCCTGCGGGTTTGCGGCCAGCTCACAAGAAAGCGAGTTGAAGAAAGGAGCTCAGGGGCACTGTAATTCACAAACCTGCAGAGTTATAAATGACAGCTATCGTCCAAAAATATATTGAAGGAAGGCTGCGAAGAGGACTGGAAAGCGGGGCAGAATTGCAGGAAAACGAGTTCAGGGGCAGACTGGAATTGCATTTAAAGCATAAGGAAAGAGACAGAAAGTCGACAATGATGCACTTGGTCAAAAAGGGCGTATGCGTTTTTTCCTGAATATATTCAAGAAAAAACACATACGCCCTTTTTGGCCAAACAAGCAAGCCTGTAAAGAAATCTGCATTACAATGAAGTCTCACTGCCCCCCTGTCAAAAGGGACATCTGAAAAAAGTGAAAAATCCAGAAAGGCAGGACAGGCCATGGAGAACAGGGAGCCTTGTTATGCTGATGGGCGGGATGTAACTTGCCAACAGCCACTCTGGAGAAGTGTATGGTGTTTCCTCAAACACCTAAAAAACTAAGCAACGGAGCCTACGGCACTTCAACTTATGGTTCTATAGCTTAGGGAAATTAAAATCAAAAAGACACAGCCACCCATAAATTTTGGACGGCTCTGCTTACAAGAACCTCATTTACGGTACAAGTGAAATATCCCAGAAAGCAAAAAATGGATAAAGAAGTTGTTGTACGTACGTACAATGGAATATCACTCAGCAATGAAATCTATGTCATGAGGCCCGTCGCGGCATAATGAGTGGATTCAGGTACGATCATTCTAAGTTAACTAAGTCACACAGAAAAAGAAACACCATAAGATATCTCAAATACACGGAATGCAAACATGGCTGCACATGAACTCAATTACAAAACAGAAAAGGGTCTCAAATTTAGAAAACCAACTTATGCTTGCTTAAGGGGAAAGGTGAGTTGTGGTGCTGCATAAAACCAGAGATTGAAATTAGCACAAATACCTTTCCATAAGCAAATATGTAATAGTCAGGATCTACTCCTTGCTCCACGAAATGGACTCAACACCCCATATTCAATGCCTAGGAATATACCTGAATAGTAAGAATCTGAAAACCCATGGATTTATATGTCTCCATAAGAGAATCAAGCATGTGTACGGCGGCATAAACGCAGCAGTGAAAATCCGATAAATCCCATTATCAAAATAAATTACAAAAACAAAACACAATGACAGTGAAATAGAGACCAATTCTTAAATAATTCATTCAGGGCTTGTGATGCAACGTGGATTTACCACATCTACACCCCGAGCTGAGTGAGACATAAGGCTGGACACTTCGGGCTGATAGCATTGGTGACGTTCGGTGAGCAAAGGCAACCCTTTGAAGTCATACTGCGTGGTACCCATTCCATGGGTCCCAACTCTCCAGGTTGAAGGGATTCTTCCTTCAGGTAAAACATGCATGGGCAACCCAGAATATGGTCCACCGTGTGACCGGGAAAACTTTTTAAATGCGTCTCAGTTTTCGTCCCCTCGTACTCGGTTTTACCATTCCAGACGCTTTACTAACACTCTCCCCACTTGGAGAGTCAGTGCCTTTAACCTCCTGTTTGGCACAGTTTGGAATTTCTGCGCAAGATGAACAGGAATAGGGAGAACCAATGAGAGATTAGCTGTAGGTGTCTGCACGAACAAATTTAACGCTCATTTCCCACCAGGAAGAGGAATTAGCCAAAGGCTCAGCATGCCGTGTCGGAACCAGATTAGGGCCTGAAGCAATCCTGCGGTTTTGCGGCCAGCTCACAAGAAAGCGAGTTGAAGAAAGGAGCTCAGGGGCCGTGTAATTCACAAACCTGCAGAGTTATAAATGACAGCTATCGTCCAAAAATATATTGAAGTAAGGCTGCAAAGAGGACTTGAACGCGGGGCAGAATTCCAGGAATACGATTTCAGGAGGTAGACGGGAAGTCCTCTGAAAGTATAGGAGAAGAGGCAGAACCTCGACAATGATGCACTTGGTCAAAAAGGGCATATGCGTTTCTTCCAGGGCCCTTATTAAAGAGGGTAGGAGGCTCCCAGCATGCTTCAGTGGCCAACAGAGGGCCTACGTCGCCAAGGCGACATGAGCCATCCAGGCAGGAGTGACCTCACATCAGAGGGCCCACCTCACAGAAGGGTAAGGAACCCAGTCAAGATCAGACTCTCACCAGAGTGCCCACATAAGCAAGGGGCTGGGAACCAGGCAGGAGTGTCCTCACACACGTGGGGCCACATCATCGAAAGTTGAGGTACCCAGCACATGTGGCCTCAAACCAGAGGACCCACATCACCATGGGTCTCGGAGCGAGGCAGGCAGGATTAACCTCAAAACACATGGCCCATTGTATAAAAAAGGTGAGGAATCCAGCAGTTGGAACATCCCAGCAGGCGGCCCAGAGCACTGAGGCTATGGGATCCAGGCAGTGATGAACTCACAACAGAGGGCCCTCATCGTGATACTGTAAGCAACCCAGCCGTTGTAACCTCAGAGCACAAGGCCCACATCCCCATGGGGAAGGGAACCAAGCAGGAGTGTCATCGCACCAGTGGGCACACATCAGAAAAGGTGGGGAGCCCATCAGTTAGGGCCGGACGCCAGAGGGCCCTCATCACTGAGGAGAGGAGGCTCCCAGCAAGCTCCAACTGCTACCAGAAGGCCGACGTCGCCAATGCAGGGTGTGCCAGCCAGGCAGGAGTGACCTCAGAGCAGAGGGCCAACCACACAAAAGTGTGAGGAACCCAAAGAGGATCAGACTCTCACCGGAGGGCCCACATCACCAAGGGAATGGAAACCAGGCAGGAGTGTTCTCACACCAGTGTGGTCACATCACCGAAATGTGACGGACCCAGCACACGTGGCCTCAAACTACAGGACACACATCACCAAGGGGCTGGGAGTGAGGCAGGCAGGAGGAGCCTCCAAACAGAGGGCCCATAGCGTAAAAAAGGTGAGGAATCCCGCAGTTGGAACCTCCCAGCAGGTGGCCAGGAGCAGCGAGGCTATGGAATCCAGGCCTGACTGAACTCAAAACAGAGGGCCCTCATTATGAAACTGTGAGCAACCCAGCCGTTGGGACCTTAGAGCAGAAGGCCCACATCCCCATGGGGTTGGGATCCTGGCAGGAGTGTACTCGCACCACAGGGCGCACATCAGAAACTTTTGGGAGCCCAGGAGTTAGGGTCTGACGCCAGAGGGCCCTCATTACCGAGGGGAGGAGACTCCCAGCAGGCACCAACTCCCAACTGAGGGCCCACGTCGCCACGTTGACGTGTGCCAGCCAGGCAGGAGTGACCTCACAGCAGAGGGCCTACCTCACAGAAGGGTGAGGAACCCAGCCAGGATAAGACTCTCACCAGAGGGCCCACATCACCAAGGGGATCGGAACAAGGCAGGAGTGTCCTCACACCAGTGTGGCCACATTATAGAAAGGTGAGGAACCCAGCACATGTGGCCTAAACCAGAGGACCCACATTTCCAAGGTGCTCCGAGTGAGGCAGGCAGGAGTAGCCTAACAACACAGGGCCCACAGAATAAAAAATGTGAGGAATCCAGCAGTTTGAACCTCCCAGCAGGTGGCCCAGAGCATGGAGTCTATGGGATCCAGGCCACAGTGAACTCACAGCAGAGGGCCCACATCATGAAACTGTGAGCAACCCAGCCAGTGGGACCTCAGAGCAGAAGGCCCACATCCCCATGGGGATGGGAACCTCGCAGGAGTGTCCTCGCACAACTTAGCACGTATCAGAAAATGTGGGAACCCAGCAGTTATGGCCTGACGCCAGAGGGCCCTCATCACGGAGGAGAGGAGGCTACCAGCAGGCTCCAAATGCCACCAGAGGGCCGACGTCACCAAGGCAATGGGAGCAAGCCAGGCAGGAGTTACCTCACAGCAGAGGGCCCACCTCCCAGAAGTGTGAGGAATCCAGACAGGATCAGACTCTCACCAGAGGGCCCCCATCACCAAGGGGATGGGAACCAGGCAGGAGTGTCCTCACACCAGTGGGGCCACATCAATAAAGGTGAGGAAACCGGTACATGTGGCCTTAAACCAGAGGACCTACATCACAAATGGGCTGGGAGTGAGTCAGGAAGTAGGAGCATGAAAACACAGGACCCAAAGAATAAAAAAGGTAAGGAATCCAGCAGTAGGAACCTCCCAGCAGGCCACTCAGAGCACAGAGGCTATGGGATCTAGGCCTGGGTGAACTAACACCAGAGAGCCAACATCATGAAACGGTGAACAACACAGGTGTTGGGACCTTAGAGCAGAAGGCCCACATGCCCATGGGGATGGGAACCTCGCAGGAGTGTCCTCGCACCACTTAGCACGTATCAGAAAATGTGGGTACCCAGCAGTTAGGGCCTGAGGCAAGAGGGCCCCCATCACCGAGGGGAGGTTCCCAGCAGGCTCCAACTGCCACAAGAGGGCCGATGTTGCCCAGGTGGGGTGTGCCAGCCAGGCAGGAGTGACCTCACAGCAGAGGGCCCCCCTCACAGAAGGGTGAGGAACCCAGGCAGGATCAGACTCTCACCAGAGGGCCCACATCATCAAGGGGATAGGAACCAGGCAGGAGTGTCCTCACACCAGTGGGGCCACATCATCGAAAGGCGAGGGACCCAGCATACGTGGCCTCAAACCAGAGGACACACATCACCAAGGGGCTGGGAGTGAGGCAGGCAGGAGGAGTCTCAAAACAGAGGGCCCATAGAAGAAAAAAGGTGAGGAATCCCGCAGTTGGAACCTCCCAGCAGGTGGCCAGGAGCAGCGAGGTTATGGGATCCAGGCCGGAGAGAACTCACAGCAGAGGGCCCTCATCATGAAACTGAGCAACCCACGGTTGGGACCTCAGAGCAGAAGGCCCACATTCCCATGGTGTTGGGAACCTGGCAGGAGTGTACGCGAACCACAGGGCACATATCAGAAAATATTGGGAGCCCAGGAGTTAGGGTCTGACGCCAGAGGGCCCTCATTACCGAGGGGAGGAGACACCCAGCAGGCACCAAATCCCACCAGAGGGCCGACGTCGCCAAGGCGGGGTGTGCCAGCCAGGCAGGAGTGACCTCAGAGAAGAGGGCCCACCTCACAGAAGTGTGAGGAACCCAACCAGGATCAGACTCTCACCGGAGGGCCCACATCACCAAGGGGATGGGAACCAGGCAGGAGTGTCCTCACACCAGTGGGGCCACATCAGCCAAAGGTGAGGAACCCAGCACATGTGGCCTCAAACCACAGGACACACATCACCAAGGGGCTAGGAGTGAGGCAGGTGTCTGGAGGGGCACATTTAACTCTAATTTCCCACCAGGAAGTGGAATGAACCAAAGTCTCAGAGTGCCGTGCCGGACCCTGATTACGGCCTGAAGCAAACCTGCGGTTCTGTGGCCAGTTTTCAAGGAAACGAGTTAAGAAAGGAAATCACGGGCACTGTAATTCACAAACCTGCAGTGTTATAAATGACAGTTATTGGCAAAATTATATGGAAGTAAGTCTGCAAAGAGGACTTGAAAACGAGGCAGAATTGCAGGAATCATATTTCAGGAGGTAGATTGGAATTGCATTTAAAGCATGTGAAAAGCAGCAGATCTTTGACAGTGATGCACTTGGACAACAGTGCGTAAACATTTTTTCCTGAATATATTCAGGAAAAAACACATATGCCCTTTTTGGCCAACCAAGCACTCGAGAAATGGAAATCCGCACTACAATGAAGTCTCATTTCCCATTCGTCAAAAGGGCCATCTGAAAAAAGTGTAAAAACCAGAAACACAGGACAGGCCATGGAGAACAGGGAGCCTTGTTATGCTGATGGGCGGGATGTAAATTGCCAACAGACACTCTGGAGATGTTTATGGTGTATCCTGAAACATCTGAAAAACAAAGCTACAGACCCTAGGGCACTTCCACTTTTGGCCCTATAGCTTAGGAAAATTAAAATCAACAAGACACAGCCAACACAAAATTTAGGGCTGCTGTGTTTACAAGAACCTTGAGTCCAGTACAAATTAAATATCCCAGAAAGAAAAAAATGGATAAAGGAGTTGTGCTACTTACGTACAACGGAATATCACTCAGCAATGAAATCAATGTCATCAGGCCTGTAGCAGCAAATTGAGTGGATTTAAGTATGATGATTCTAAGAGAAATAGGTCACACAGAGAAAGAGAATTATCATAAGATATCACTAATAGAGAGAGTGTAAACTTGGCTACACATAAACTGAATTCCAAAACCGAACAGAGTCTCACATTTAGATAAAAACTTATGCTTGCTTAAGGGGAAAGTTGAGTTGGGGTGCTGTATAAAACCAGAGATTGAAATTAGCACACATACCGTTCCATAAGCCAAATATGTAATAGACAAGACCTACTCTTTGCTCAACGAAATAGACTCATCCATGGTGTATCACCTCACACCTGTTAGAATGGGCATCATCAGAAAATCTAAAAACAACAAATGCTGGAAAGGGTGTGGTGATAAGGAACCCTCTTCCACTATTGTTGGGAATGTAAATTGATACAGTCACTGTGGAGAACATTATGGAGTTTCTTATAAAACTAAGAATAGAATTACCATATGATACAGCAATCCCACTACTGGGCATATACCCAGACAAAACCATAAATCAAAAAGAGACATTCACCGCAATGTTCATTGCATCACTATTTACAATATCCAGGTAATGGAAGCAACCTAAATGCCCACAGACAGACGAATGCATAAAGATGTGGTACATATATAAAATGAAATATTACTAAGCCATAAAAAGGAATGAAATTGGGTCATTTGTAGAGACGTTGATGGATCTAGAGACTGTCATACAGAGTGAAGTAAGTCAGAAAGAGAAAAACAAATCTTGTCTATTAATGCATATATGTGGAACCTAGAAAAATTGTACAGATGAACCGTTTTGCCAGGCAGAAATAGAGCAACAGATGTAGACAACAAACGTATGGACACCAAGGGGGGAAAGCTGTTGGGGGGTGGTGGTGGGAGGAGTTGAGAGATTGGGATTGGCATATATACATTTATATGTATAAAATAGATAACTAAAAAGAACCTGCTGTATAAAAAAATAAAATAAAATTCAAATTACAAAAAGTAAAACAGAAAAAATATTCTTCCCTTCACATACATGTATTTATATGAATAAATTATTTCCATGCTTATATCTGTAAATACAAAAAAGAGGAATAAAATCTACCTTGAACCAAAAACGAAAAAAAGAAAAAAAAACAGAACTCACCAGTTACACAGAGGAAAACCGTATCAGGGCACTTGCTCCAGTTGTAAACAATTCTGAAGTTGGTCAGTGGTGGGGAATCATCTCCCATTCAGCCAGCAGGCCCCACGCAACAAGCGTCCTCATTGCAAAGCTGGGGGACCGTGCCGAGGCATCTGTGAGTAAACGTGGGCTGAGCCCCAGGCCAGCTGCTGCTGAAATGTTCCCACCCTTCCCAGGTAAAACACCTGAATATGTACAAGGACTTGAAAGCCTAGAGGAAGGGCCATGGAGCCACATGAGCGACAGCATGCCAGCCGACTTGGTGCCTGCAGGCCAGCCAGGATGGTCCTGGCCCTGGGTGCTCTTCTGGAAGCTTTCCATTTCCCTGCCTGAGATACCCCTGCTGTCCCGGCACCCACTGCTTTCTTCCTCACTCACCTCTGCCCAGGGAGAAATTCCAGCGGCAGGTATGGGTGACACATCCTCTTCTTTAGCAGGTGGCATCTTGGCAACTGCTGCAGAAAGTCCAGCAGAGCCCCACTCACACTGGGCCACCCACAAAGCCGTGGCCTCTCACTCCCTCCCACCAGTCCAGCCCCAAGACTGCTGACAGGGCAGAGAAAATGGCGTCAGGCACAGCTGCAGGGGCTCTTGCTGCCTGGAGCGGTGTTTATATTGATCTGAACCCAGGCACACCTGGGGAGGTCTGGCCGGCAAGGTCGGGCTTCCCAGGCCAGCCAATAATCACCCCTCAGGGGCTCACAGTTGCAGAAACTGGAACTTGCTGAATCGGCCAGGTCCAAGGAACAGGTGTGGGCTCCTGAGAGTCAGGATAGACAAGGGGCTGCAGCTCTGGCTTGTTTTCTAATTATATTATCTGGCCCATGAGTGGGAGACAACTTCAAGAAAACCCTCTCCTAATGAGAGGAACCCAGGAGTCAGGGAGAGGAGGGGTGGCTGGTGGGTGGAGACAGAGGCCTGGTGCCCCGGGTGCAGTGGAAGTCTCTGGAAGACCAGGTGGAGGGAGGCCACACAGAGTGATGCCCAGGGTCACAGACCTGTCGGAGCTGCTGTTTGTTAGTTCAAGTCCTGCTCTGAGGTGCTCTGTGTCAGATCTGAGTGACAGGTGAGCTGGGAGTGCTCTGCAATGAGGGCGATATGCACGGTTCCTGTGTTCCCAGCCCTGCCATGGTACCTGCAAGGGTAGCTCTGTATCCTGGGAGGGGCCTGACCACGAGAGCCCCATGGGCTGCAGGGGAACCTGCCCAGGGAACCCCATATCCTGGGAGGGGCCTGAACACGAGAGCCCCATGGGCTGGGGTGGGGGTGGGGTACCTGCCCAGGTGAGCTCCATATCCTGGGATTGGCCTGACCTCGAGAGCCCCATGGGCTGCTGGAGTCCTGGTAAAGGATGTCAGGACAGTCAGTGAAGCCACCGAGGATATACCTCCAGTAGTTCCTAAATCCTACACCCTGCTGGTCATTCTACCAACCACCAGGACATGGTATTCTGTATTAGTCTTCAATGATGCCTTCTTTTGTATTCTATTAGTCCCAGAGTCACAAGAAATTTTGGCTTGTGAGTGGCAGGACTCAACATACAACTAAAACAATACTTCCGGGCCGTGTTGCCCCAAGGGTTCAAAAATTCCCACACCATCTTTGGGGAAAGCTCAGCTAAAGAACTGAAAGTTCTACCTCTGGAAAAGGAAACACTCCTTCAATATGCAGACGACATTCTGATCGCCAGCCCTACTCAGGAGACCTCTGAACTACCAAGCCAATAAAGGATACAAGTTGTCCAAGAAAAAGCTCAAATATCACAGACTACGGTGACCTGCCTGGGCTTCATTCTCACAGAAGGTCGGAGAAGCCCATCCCAGGAAAGGGAAGAAACAATTTACAGCCTTACCCATTTCTGAAACTAGAAGACAGCTTAGGGTTTCCTGGGGAGACCAGGGATTGCTGCTTCTGGATGCCTAACTACAGTCTACTAGCTGGGCCTCTATATGAAACACTGAAAGGAAAAGATGATGATCCTTTTGAATAGAATGCAGAAGTGGCCTTTCAAGAATGGAAAGAGCAGTCAATTCAGACCCTTGCCCTGGAACTCCCTAATTTAGCTAAACCCTTTGACCTTTACATTCCTGGTAAACGGTGAATCGCCATTGGAGTATTAGTGCAAAACCTGGGACCACTTGAAATGGAACAATGCAAGAATGCGATCCAGGTAGGATAAACTACGGTCACCAAGGGGCTTGGCCCACCGCCACATCTGGCCAAGATACTGGCAGTATCTGAAAACCTGGAAATCAGCAGCCCAAAAGGCCACCTCCCTCCTAAGGTAAAAGGACCCCACGTGGTGATCCTAACACCCAACCATGCCCTGAAGTTGCAGGGTTGGCTCCATGGGCACACTGACCTTGAGCGAGGAGGCCCTCCAACTCCAACCTCCATAGAGATAACCGGGGCAAAGTGGCACCATGAAGACTCGTGTGAAGGTGTCTGCACGGGCAAACTTAACGCTCATTTCCCACCAGGAAGAGGAATTAGCCAAAGGCTCAGCATGCCGTGTCGGAACCAGATTAGGGCCTGAAGCAATCCTGCGGTTTTGCGGCCAGCTCACAAGAAAGCGAGTTGAAGAAAGGAGCTCAGGGGCACTGTAATTCACAAACCTGCAGAGTTATAAATGACAGCTATCGTCCAAAAATATATTGAAGTAAGGCTGCAAAGAGGACTTGAACGCGGGGCAGAATTCCAGGAATACGATTTCAGGAGGTAGACGGGAAGTCCTCTGAAAGTATAGGAGAAGAGGCAGAACCTCGACAATGATGCACTTGGTCAAAAAGGGCATATGCGTTTCTTCCAGGGCCCTTATTAAATAGGGTAGGAGGCTCCCAGCATGCTTCAGTGGCCAACAGAGGGCCTACGTCGCCAAGGCGACATGAGCCATCCAGGCAGGAGTGACCTCACATCAGAGGGCCCACCTCACAGAAGGGTAAGGAACCCAGTCAAGATCAGACTCTCACCAGAGTGCCCACATAAGCAAGGGGCTGGGAACCAGGCAGGAGTGTCCTCACACCCGTGGGGCCACATCATCGAAAGTTGAGGTACCCAGCACATGTGGCCTCAAACCAGAGGACCCACATCACCATGGGTCTCGGAGCGAGGCAGGCAGGATTAACCTCAAAACACATGGCCCATTGTATAAAAAAGGTGAGGAATCCAGCAGTTGGAACATCCCAGCAGGCGGCCCAGAGCACCGAGGCTATGGGATCCAGGCAGTGATGAACTCACAACAGAGGGCCCTCATCGTGATACTGTAAGCAACCCAGCCGTTGTAACCTCAGAGCACAAGGCCCACATCCCCATGGGGAAGGGAACCAAGCAGGAGTGTCATCGCACCAGTGGGCACACATCAGAAAAGGTGGGGAGCCCAGCAGTTAGGGCCGGACGCCAGAGGGCCCTCATCACTGAGGAGAGGAGGCTCCCAGCAAGCTCCAACTGCTACCAGAAGGCCGACGTCGCCAATGCAGGGTGTGCCAGCCAGGCAGGAGTGACCTCAGAGCAGAGGGCCAACCACACAAAAGTGTGAGGAACCCAAAGAGGATCAGACTCTCACCGGAGGGCCCACATCACCAAGGGAATGGAAACCAGGCAGGAGTGTTCTCACACCAGTGTGGTCACATCACCGAAATGTGATGGACCCAGCACACGTGGCCTCAAACTACAGGACACACATCACCAAGGGGCTGGGAGTGAGGCAGGCAGGAGGAGCCTCCAAACAGAGGGCCCATAGTGTAAAAAAGGTGAGGAATCCCGCAGTTGGAACCTCCCAGCAGGTGGCCAGGAGCAGCGAGGCTATGGGGTGCAGGCCTGACTGAACTCAAAACAGAGGGCCCTCATTATGAAACTGTGAGCAACCAAGCCGTTGGGACCTTAGAGCAGAAGGCCCACATCCCCATGGGGTTGGGATCCTGGCAGGAGTGTACTCGCACCATGGGGCGCACATCAGAAACTTTTGGGAGCCCAGGAGTTAGGGTCTGACGCCAGAGGGCCCTCATTACCGAGGGGAGGAGACTCCCAGCAGGCACCAACTCCCAACTGAGGGCCCACGTCGCCACGTTGACGTGTGCCAGCCAGGCAGGAGTGACCTCACAGCAGAGGGCCTACCTCACAGAAGGGTGAGGAACCCAGCCAGGATAAGACTCTCACCAGAGGGCCCACATCACCAAGGGGATCGGAACAAGGCAGGAGTGTCCTCACACCAGTGTGGCCACATTATAGAAAGGTGAGGAACCCAGCACATGTGGCCTAAACCAGAGGACCCACATTTCCAAGGTGCTCCGAGTGAGGCAGGCAGGAGTAGCCTAACAACACAGGGCCCACAGAATAAAAAATGTGAGGAATCCAGCAGTTTGAACCTCCCAGCAGGTGGTCCAGAGCATGGAGTCTATGAGATCCAGGCCACAGTGAACTCACAGCAGAGGGCCCACATCATGAAACTGTGAGCAACCCAGCCAGTGGGACCTCAGAGCAGAAGACCCACATCCCCATGGGGATGGGAACCTCGCAGGAGTGTCCTCGCACAACTTAGCACGTATCAGAAAATGTGGGAACCCAGCAGTTATGGCCTGGCGCCAGAGGGCCCTCATCACGGAGGAGAGGAGGCTACCAGCAGGCTCCAAATGCCACCAGAGGGCCGACGTCACCAAGGCAATGGGAGCAAGCCAGGCAGGAGTTACCTCACAGCAGAGGGCCCACCTCCCAGAAGTGTGAGGAATCCAGACAGGATCAGACTCTCACCAGAGGGCCCCCATCACCAAGGGGATGGGAACCAGGCAGGAGTGTCCTCACACCAGTGGGGCCACATCAATAAAGGTGAGGAAACCGGTACATGTGGCCTTAAACCAGAGGACCTACATCACAAATGGGCTGGGAGTGAGTCAGGAAGTAGGAGCATGAAAACACAGGACCCAAAGAATAAAAAAGCTAAGGAATCCAGCAGTAGGAACCTCCCAGCAGGCCGCTCAGAGCACAGAGGCTATGGGATCTAGGCCTGGGTGAACTAACACCAGAGAGCCAACATCATGAAACGGTGAACAACACAGGTGTTGGGACCTTAGAGCAGAAGGCCCACATGCCCATGGGGATGGGAACCTCGCAGGAGTGTCCTCGCACCACTTAGCACGTATCAGAAAATGTGGGTACCCAGCAGTTAGGGCCTGAGGCAAGAGGGCCCCCATCACCGAGGGGAGGTTCCCAGCAGGCTCCAACTGCCACAAGAGGGCCGATGTTGCCCAGGTGGGGTGTGCCAGCCAGGCAGGAGTGACCTCACCGCAGAGGGCACCCCTCACAGAAGGGTGAGGAACCCAGGCAGGATCAGACTCTCACCAGAGGGCCCACATCATCAAGGGGATAGGAACCAGGCAGGAGTGTCCTCACACCAGTGGGGCCACATCATCGAAAGGCGAGGGACCCAGCATACGTGGCCTCAAACCAGAGGACACACATCACCAAGGGGCTGGGAGTGAGGCAGGCAGGAGGAGTCTCAAAACAGAGGGCCCATAGAAGAAAAAAGGTGAGGAATCCCACAGTTGGAACCTCCCAGCAGGTGGCCAGGAGCAGCGAGGTTATGGGATCCAGGCCGGAGAGAACTCACAGCAGAGGGCCCTCATCATGAAACTGAGCAACCCACGGTTGGGACCTCAGAGCAGAAGGCCCACATTCCCATGGGGTTGGGAACCTGGCAGGAGTGTACTCGAACCACAGGGCGCATATCAGAAAATATTGGGAGCCCAGGAGTTAGGGTCTGACGCCAGAGGGCCCTCATTACCGAGGGGAGGAGACACCCAGCAGGCACCAAATCCCACCAGAGGGCCGACGTCGCCAAGGCGGGGTGTGCCAGCCAGGCAGGAGTGACCTCAGAGAAGAGGGCCCACCTCACAGAAGTGTGAGGAACCCAACCAGGATCAGACTCTCACCGGAGGGCCCACATCACCAAGGGGATGGGAACCAGGCAGGAGTGTCCTCACACCAGTGGGGCCACATCAGCCAAAGGTGAGGAACCCAGCACATGTGGCCTCAAACCACAGGACACACATCACCAAGGGGCTAGGAGTGAGGCAGGTGTCTGGAGGGGCACATTTAACTCTAATTTCCCACCAGGAAGTGGAATGAACCAAAGTCTCAGAGTGCCGTGCCGGACCCTGATTACGGCCTGAAGCAAACCTGCGGTTCTGTGGCCAGTTTTCAAGGAAACGAGTTAAGAAAGGAAATCACGGGCACTGTAATTCACAAACCTGCAGTGTTATAAATGACAGTTATTGGCAAAATTATATGGAAGTAAGTCTGCAAAGAGGACTTGAAAACGAGGCAGAATTGCAGGAATCATATTTCAGGAGGTAGATTGGAATTGCATTTAAAGCATGTGAAAAGCGGCAGATCTTTGACAGTGATGCACTTGGACAAAAGTGCGTAAACATTTTTTCCTGAATATATTCAGGAAAAAACACATATGCCCTTTTTGGCCAACCAAGCACTCGAGAAATGGAAATCCGCACTACAATGAAGTCTCATTTCCCATTCGTCAAAAGGGCCATCTGAAAAAAGTGTAAAAACCAGAAACACAGGACAGGCCATGGAGAACAGGGAGCCTTGTTATGCTGATGGGCGGGATGTAAATTGCCAACACACACTCTGGAGATGTTTATGGTGTATCCTGAAACATCTGAAAAACAAAGCTACAGACCCTAGGGCACTTCCACTTTTGGCCCTATAGCTTAGGAAAATTAAAATCAACAAGACACAGCCAACACAAAATTTAGGGCTGCTGTGTTTACAAGAACCTTGAGCCCAGTACAAATTAAATATCCCAGAAAGAAAAAAATGGATAAAGGAGTTGTGCTACTTACGTACAACGGAATATCACTCAGCAATGAAATCAATGTCATCAGGCCTGTAGCAGCAAATTGAGTGGATTTAAGTATGATGATTCTAAGAGAAATAGGTCACACAGAGAAAGAGAATTATCATAAGATATCACTAATAGAGAGAGTGTAAACTTGGCTACACATAAACTGAATTCCAAAACCGAACAGAGTCTCACATTTAGATAAAAACTTATGCTTGCTTAAGGGGAAAGTTGAGTTGGGGTGCTGTATAAAACCAGAGATTGAAATTAGCACACATACCGTTCCATAAGCCAAATATGTAATAGACAAGACCTACTCTTTGCTCAACGAAATAGACTCATCCATGGTGTATCACCTCACACCTGTTAGAATGGGCATCATCAGAAAATCTAAAAACAACAAATGCTGGAAAGGGTGTGGAGATAAGGAACCCTCTTCCACTATTGTTGGGAATGTAAATTGATACAGTCACTGTGGAGAACATTATGGAGTTTCTTATAAAACTAAGAATAGAATTACCATATGATACAGCAATCCCACTACTGGGCATATACCCAGACAAAACCATAAATCAAAAAGAGACATTCACCGCAATGTTCATTGCATCACTATTTACAATATCCAGGTAATGGAAGCAACCTAAATGCCCACAGACAGACGAATGCATAAAGATGTGGTACATATATAAAATGAAATATTACTAAGCCATAAAAAGGAATGAAATTGGGTCATTTGTAGAGACGTTGATGGATCTAGAGACTGTCATACAGAGTGAAGTAAGTCAGAAAGAGAAAAACAAATCTTGTCTATTAATGCATATATGTGGAACCTAGAAAAATTGTACAGATGAACCGTTTTGCCAGGCAGAAATAGAGCAACAGATGTAGACAACAAACGTATGGACACCAAGGGGGGAAAGCTGTTGGGGGGTGGTGGTGGGAGGAGTTGAGAGATTGGGATTGGCATATATACATTTATATGTATAAAATAGATAACTAAAAAGAACCTGCTGTATAAAAAAATAAAATAAAATTCAAATTACAAAAAGTAAAACAGAAAAAATATTCTTCCCTTCACATACATGTATTTATATGAATAAATTATTTCCATGCTTATATCTGTAAATACAAAAAAGAGGAATAAAATCTACCTTGAACCAAAAACGAAAAAAAGAAAAAAAAACAGAACTCACCAGTTACACAGAGGAAAACCGTATCAGGGCACTTGCTCCAGTTGTAAACAATTCTGAAGTTGGTCAGTGGTGGGGAATCATCTCCCATTCAGCCAGCAGGCCCCACGCAACAAGCGTCCTCATTGCAAAGCTGGGGGACCGTGCCGAGGCATCTGTGAGTAAACGTGGGCTGAGCCCCAGGCCAGCTGCTGCTGAAATGTTCCCACCCTTCCCAGGTAAAACACCTGAATATGTACAAGGACTTGAAAGCCTAGAGGAAGGGCCATGGAGCCACATGAGTGACAGCATGCCAGCCGACTTGGTGCCTGCAGGCCAGCCAGGATGGTCCTGGCCCTGGGTGCTCTTCTGGAAGCTTTCCATTTCCCTGCCTGAGATACCCCTGCTGTCCCGGCACCCACTGCTTTCTTCCTCACTCACCTCTGCCCAGGGAGAAATTCCAGCGGCAGGTATGGGTGACACATCCTCTTCTTTAGCAGGTGGCATCTTGGCAACTGCTGCAGAAAGTCCAGCAGAGCCCCACTCACACTGGGCCACCCACAAAGCCGTGGCCTCTCACTCCCTCCCACCAGTCCAGCCCCAAGACTGCTGACAGGGCAGAGAAAATGGCGTCAGGCACAGCTGCAGGGGCTCTTGCTGCCTGGAGCGGTGTTTATATTGATCTGAACCCAGGCACACCTGGGGAGGTCTGGCCGGCAAGGTCGGGCTTCCCAGGCCAGCCAATAATCACCCCTCAGGGGCTCACAGTTGCAGAAACTGGAACTTGCTGAATCGGCCAGGTCCAAGGAACAGGTGTGGGCTCCTGAGAGTCAGGATAGACAAGGGGCTGCAGCTCTGGCTTGTTTTCTAATTATATTATCTGGCCCATGAGTGGGAGACAACTTCAAGAAAACCCTCTCCTAATGAGAGGAACCCAGGAGTCAGGGAGAGGACGGGTGGCTGGTGGGTGGAGACAGAGGCCTGGTGCCCCGGGTGCAGTGGAAGTCTCTGGAAGACCAGGTGGAGGGAGGCCACACAGAGTGATGCCCAGGGTCACAGACCTGTCGGAGCTGCTGTTTGTTAGTTCAAGTCCTGCTCTGAGGTGCTCTGTGTCAGATCTGAGTGACAGGTGAGCTGGGAGTGCTCTGCAATGAGGGCGATATGCACGGTTCCTGTGTTCCCAGCCCTGCCATGGTACCTGCAAGGGTAGCTCTGTATCCTGGGAGGGGCCTGACCACGAGAGCCCCATGGGCTGCAGGGGAACCTGCCCAGGGAACCCCATATCCTGGGAGGGGCCTGAACACGAGAGCCCCATGGGCTGGGGTGGGGGTGGGGTACCTGCCCAGGTGAGCTCCATATCCTGGGATTGGCCTGACCTCGAGAGCCCCATGGGCTGCTGGAGTCCTGGTAAAGGATGTCAGGACAGTCAGTGAAGCCACCGAGGATATACCTCCAGTAGTTCCTAAATCCTACACCCTCCTGGTCATTCTACCAACCACCAGGACATGGTATTCTGTATTAGTCTTCAATGATGCCTTCTTTTGTATTCTATTAGTCCCAGAGTCACAAGAAATTTTGGCTTGTGAGTGGCAGGACTCAACATACAACTAAAACAATACTTCCGGGCCGTGTTGCCCCAAGGGTTCAAAAATTCCCACACCATCTTTGGGGAAAGCTCAGCTAAAGAACTGAAAGTTCTACCTCTGGAAAAGGAAACACTCCTTCAATATGCAGACGACATTCTGATCGCCAGCCCTACTCAGGAGACCTCTGAACTACCAAGCCAATAAAGGATACAAGTTGTCCAAGAAAAAGCTCAAATATCACAGACTACGGTGACCTGCCTGGGCTTCATTCTCACAGAAGGTCGGAGAAGCCCATCCCAGGAAAGGGAAGAAACAATTTACAGCCTTACCCATTTCTGAAACTAGAAGACAGCTTAGGGTTTCCTGGGGAGACCAGGGATTGCTGCTTCTGGATGCCTAACTACAGTCTACTAGCTGGGCCTCTATATGAAACACTGAAAGGAAAAGATGATGATCCTTTTGAATAGAATGCAGAAGTGGCCTTTCAAGAATGGAAAGAGCAGTCAATTCAGACCCTTGCCCTGGAACTCCCTAATTTAGCTAAACCCTTTGACCTTTACATTCCTGGTGAACGGTGAATCGCCATTGGAGTATTAGTGCAAAACCTGGGACCACTTGAAATGGAACAATGCAAGAATGCGATCCAGGTAGGATAAACTACGGTCACCAAGGGGCTTGGCCCACCGCCACATCTGGCCAAGATACTGGCAGTATCTGAAAACCTGGAAATCAGCAGCCCAAAAGGCCACCTCCCTCCTAAGGGAAAAGGACCCCACGTGGTGATCCTAACACCCAACCATGCCCTGAAGTTGCAGGGTTGGCTCCATGGGCACACTGACCTTGAGCGAGGAGGCCCTCCAACTCCAACCTCCATAGAGATAACCAGGGCAAAGTGGCACCATGAAGACTCGTGTGAAGGTGTCTGCACGGGCAAACTTAACGCTCATTTCCCACCAGGAAGAGGAATTAGCCAAAGGCTCAGCATGCCGTGTCGGAACCAGATTAGGGCCTGAAGCAATCCTGCGGTTTTGCGGCCAGCTCACAAGAAAGCGAGTTGAAGAAAGGAGCTCAGGGGCACTGTAATTCACAAACCTGCAGAGTTATAAATGACAGCTATCGTCCAAAAATATATTGAAGTAAGGCTGCAAAGAGGACTTGAACGCGGGGCAGAATTCCAGGAATACGATTTCAGGAGGTAGACGGGAAGTCCTCTGAAAGTATAGGAGAAGAGGCAGAACCTCGACAATGATGCACTTGGTCAAAAAGGGCATATGCGTTTCTTCCAGGGCCCTTATTAAAGAGGGTAGGAGGCTCCCAGCATGCTTCAGTGGCCAACAGAGGGCCTACGTCGCCAAGGCGACATGAGCCATCCAGGCAGGAGTGACCTCACATCAGAGGGCCCACCTCACAGAAGGGTAAGGAACCCAGTCAAGATCAGACTCTCACCAGAGTGCCCACATAAGCAAGGGGCTGGGAACCAGGCAGGAGTGTCCTCACACCCGTGGGGCCACATCATCGAAAGTTGAGGTACCCAGCACATGTGGCCTCAAACCAGAGGACCCACATCACCATGGGTCTCGGAGCGAGGCAGGCAGGATTAACCTCAAAACACATGGCCCATTGTATAAAAAAGGTGAGGAATCCAGCAGTTGGAACATCCCAGCAGGCGGCCCAGAGCACCGAGGCTATGGGATCCAGGCAGTGATGAACTCACAACAGAGGGCCCTCATCGTGATACTGTAAGCAACCCAGCTGTTGTAACCTCAGAGCACAAGGCCCACATCCCCATGGGGAAGGGAACCAAGCAGGAGTGTCATCGCACCAGTGGGCACACATCAGAAAAGGTGGGGAGCCCAGCAGTTAGGTCCGGACGTCAGAGGGCCCTCATCACTGAGGAGAGGAGGCTCCCAGCAAGCTCCAACTGCTACCAGAAGGCCGACGTCGCCAATGCAGGGTGTGCCAGCCAGGCAGGAGTGACCTCAGAGCAGAGGGCCAACCACACAAAAGTGTGAGGAACCCAAAGAGGATCAGACTCTCACCGGAGGGCCCACATCACCAAGGGAATGGAAACCAGGCAGGAGTGTTCTCACACCAGTGTGGTCACATCACCGAAATGTGACGGACCCAGCACACGTGGCCTCAAACTACAGGACACACATCACCAAGGGGCTGGGAGTGAGGCAGGCAGGAGGAGCCTCCAAACAGAGGGCCCATAGCGTAAAAAAGGTGAGGAATCCCGCAGGTGGAACCTCCCAGCAGGTGGTCAGGAGCAGCGAGGCTATGGGATCCAGGCCTGACTGAACTCAAAACAGAGGGCCCTCATTATGAAACTGTGAGCAACCCAGCCGTTGGGACCTTAGAGCAGAAGGCCCACATTCCCATGGGGTTGGGATCCTGGCAGGAGTGTACTCGCACCACAGGGCGCACATCAGAAAATTTTGGGAGCCCAGGAGTTAGGGTCTGACGCCAGAGGGCCCTCATTACCGAGGGGAGGAGACTCCCAGCAGGCACCAACTCCCAACTGAGGGCCCACGTTGCCACGTTGACGTGTGCCAGCCAGGCAGGAGTGACCTCACAGCAGAGGGCCTACCTCACAGAAGGGTGAGGAACCCAGCCAGGATAAGACTCTCACCAGAGGGCCCACATCACCAAGGGGATCGGAACAAGGCAGGAGTGTCCTCACACCAGTGTGGCCACATTATAGAAAGGTGAGGAACCCAGCACATGTGGCCTAAACCAGAGGACCCACATTTCCAAGGTGCTCCGAGTGAGGCAGGCAGGAGTAGCCTAACAACACAGGGCCCACAGAATAAAAAATGTGAGGAATCCAGCAGTTTGAACCTCCCAGCAGGTGGCCCAGAGCATGGAGTCTATGGGATCCAGGCCACAGTGAACTCACAGCAGAGGGCCCACATCATGAAACTGTGAGCAACCCAGCCAGTGGGACCTCAGAGCAGAAGGCCCACATCCCCATGGGGATGGGAACCTCGCAGGAGTGTCCTCGCACAACTTAGCACGTATCAGAAAATGTGGGAACCCAGCAGTTATGGCCTGGCGCCAGAGGGCCCTCATCACGGAGGAGAGGAGGCTACCAGCAGGCTCCAAATGCCACCAGAGGGCCGACGTCACCAAGGCAATGGGAGCAAGCCAGGCAGGAGTTACCTCACAGCAGAGGGCCCACCTCCCAGAAGTGTGAGGAATCCAGACAGGATCAGACTCTCACCAGAGGGCCCCCATCACCAAGGGGATGGGAACCAGGCAGGAGTGTCCTCACACCAGTGGGGCCACATCAATAAAGGTGAGGAAACCGGTACATGTGGCCTTAAACCAGAGGACCTACATCACAAATGGGCTGGGAGTGAGTCAGGAAGTAGGAGCATGAAAACACAGGACCCAAAGAATAAAAAAGCTAAGGAATCCAGCAGTAGGAACCTCCCAGCAGGCCGCTCAGAGCACAGAGGCTATGGGATCTAGGCCTGGGTGAACTAACACCAGAGAGCCAACATCATGAAACGGTGAACAACACAGGTGTTGGGACCTTAGAGCAGAAGGCCCACATGCCCATGGGGATGGGAACTTCTCAGGAGTGTCCTCGCACCACTTAGCACGTATCAGAAAATGTGGGTACCCAGCAGTTAGGGCCTGAGGCAAGAGGGCCCCCATCACCGAGGGGAGGTTCCCAGCAGGCTCCAACTGCCACAAGAGGGCCGATGTTGCCCAGGTGGGGTGTGCCAGCCAAGCAGGAGTGACCTCACAGCAGAGGGCACCCCTCACAGAAGGGTGAGGAACCCAGGTAGGATCAGACTCTCACCAGAGGGCCCACATCACCAAGGTGATAGGAACCAGGCAGGAGTGTCCTCACACCAGTGGGGCCACATCATCGAAAGGCGAGGGACCCAGCATACGTGGCCTCAAAGCAGAGGACACACATCACCAAGGGGCTGGGAGTGAGGCAGGCAGGAGGAGTCTCAAAACAGAGGGCCCATAGAAGAAAAAAGGTGAGGAATCCCGCAGTTGTAACCTCCTAGCAGGTGGCCAGGAGCAGCGAGGTTATGGGATCCAGGCCGGAGAGAACTCACAGCAGAGGGCCCTCATCATGAAACTGAGCAACCCACGGTTGGGACCTCAGAGCAGAAGGCCCACATTCCCATGGGGTTGGGAACCTGGCAGGAGTGTACTCGAACCACAGGGCGCATATCAGAAAATATTGGGAGCCCAGGAGTTAGGGTCTGACGCCAGAGGGCCCTCATTACCGAGGGGAGGAGACACCCAGCAGGCACCAAATCCCACCAGAGGGCCGACGTCGCCAAGGCGGGGTGTGCCAGCCAGGCAGGAGTGACCTCAGAGAAGAGGGCCCACCTCACAGAAGTGTGAGGAACCCAACCAGGATCAGACTCTCACCGGAGGGCCCACATCACCAAGGGGATGGGAACCAGGCAGGAGTGTCCTCACACCAGTGGGGCCACATCAGCCAAAGGTGAGGAACCCAGCACATGTGGCCTCAAACCACAGGACACACATCACCAAGGGGCTAGGAGTGAGGCAGGTGTCTGGAGGGGCACATTTAACTCTAATTTCCCACCAGGAAGTGGAATGAACCAAAGTCTCAGAGTGCCGTGCCGGACCCTGATTACGGCCTGAAGCAAACCTGCGGTTCTGTGGCCAGTTTTCAAGGAAACGAGTTAAGAAAGGAAATCACGGGCACTGTAATTCACAAACCTGCAGTGTTATAAATGACAGCTATTGGCAAAATTATATGGAAGTAAGTCTGCAAAGAGGACTTGAAAACGAGGCAGAATTGCAGGAATCATATTTCAGGAGGTAGATTGGAATTGCATTTAAAGCATGTGAAAAGCGGCAGATCTTTGACAGTGATGCACTTGGACAAAAGTGCGTAAACATCTTTTCCTGAATATATTCAGGAAAAAACACATATGCCCTTTTTGGCCAACCAAGCACTCGAGAAATGGAAATCCGCACTACAATGAAGTCTCATTTCCCATTCGTCAAAAGGGCCATCTGAAAAAAGTGTAAAAACCAGAAACACAGGACAGGCCATGGAGAACAGGGAGCCTTGTTATGCTGATGGGCGGGATGTAAATTGCCAACAGACACTCTGGAGATGTTTATGGTGTATCCTGAAACATCTGAAAAACAAAGCTACAGACCCTAGGGCACTTCCACTTTTGGCCCTATAGCTTAGGAAAATTAAAATCAACAAGACACAGCCAACACAAAATTTAGGGCTGCTGTGTTTACAAGAACCTTGAGCCCAGTACAAATTAAATATCCCAGAAAGAAAAAAATGGATAAAGGAGTTGTGCTACTTACGTACAACGGAATATCACTCAGCAATGAAATCAATGTCATCAGGCCTGTAGCAGCAAAGTGAGTGGATTTAAGTATGATGATTCTAAGAGAAATAGGTCACACAGAGAAAGAGAATTATCATAAGATATCACTAATAGAGAGAGTGTAAACTTGGCTACACATAAACTGAATTCCAAAACCGAACAGAGTCTCACATTTAGATAAAAACTTATGCTTGCTTAAGGGGAAAGTTGAGTTGGGGTGCTGTATAAAACCAGAGATTGAAATTAGCACACATACCGTTCCATAAGCCAAATATGTAATAGACAAGACCTACTCTTTGCTCAACGAAATAGACTCATCCATGGTGTATCACCTCACACCTGTTAGAATGGGCATCATCAGAAAATCTACAAACAACAAATGCTGGAAAGGGTGTGGAGATAAGGAACCCTCTTCCACTATTGTTGGGAATGTAAATTGATACAGTCACTGTGGAGAACATTATGGAGTTTCTTATAAAACTAAGAATAGAATTACCATATGATACAGCAATCCCACTACTGGGCATATACCCAGACAAAACCATAAATCAAAAAGAGACATTCACCGCAATGTTCATTGCATCACTATTTACAATATCCAGGTAATGGAAGCAACCTAAATGCCCACAGACAGACGAATGCATAAAGATGTGGTACATATATAAAATGGAATATTACTAAGCCATAAAAAGGAATGAAATTGGGTCATTTGTAGAGACGTTGATGGATCTAGAGACTGTCATACAGAGTGAAGTAAGTCAGAAAGAGAAAAACAAATCTTGTCTATTAATGCATATATGTGGAACCTAGAAAAATTGTACAGATGAACCGTTTTGCCAGGCAGAAATAGAGCAACAGATGTAGACAACAAACGTATGGACACCAAGGGGGGAAAGCTGTTGGGGGGTGGTGGTGGGAGGAGTTGAGAGATTGGGATTGGCATGTATACATTTATATGTATAAAATAGATAACCAAAAAGAACCTGCTGTATAAAAAAATAAAATAAAATTCAAATTACAAAAAGTAAAACAGAAAAAATATTCTTCCCTTCACATACATGTATTTATATGAATAAATTATTTCCATGCTTATATCTGTAAATACAAAAAAGAGGAATAAAATCTACCTTGAACCAAAAACGAAAAAAAGAAAAAAAAACAGAACCCACCAGTTACACAGAGGAAAACCGTATCAGGGCACTTGCTCCAGTTGTAAACAATTCTGAAGTTGGTCAGTGGTGGGGAATCATCTCCCATTCAGCCAGCAGGCCCCACGCAACAAGCGTCCTCATTGCAAAGCTGGGGGACCGTGCCGAGGCATCTGTGAGTAAACGTGGGCTGAGCCCCAGGCCAGCTGCTGCTGAAATGTTCCCACCCTTCCCAGGTAAAACACCTGAATATGTACAAGGACTTGAAAGCCTAGAGGAAGGGCCATGGAGCCACATGAGTGACAGCATGCCAGCCGACTTGGTGCCTGCAGGCCAGCCAGGATGGTCCTGGCCCTGGGTGCTCTTCTGGAAGCTTTCCATTTCCCTGCCTGAGATACCCCTGCTGTCCCGGCACCCACTGCTTTCTTCCTCACTCACCTCTGCCCAGGGAGAAATTCCAGCGGCAGGTATGGGTGACACATCCTCTTCTTTAGCAGGTGGCATCTTGGCAACTGCTGCAGAAAGTCCAGCAGAGCCCCACTCACACTGGGCCACCCACAAAGCCGTGGCCTCTCACTCCCTCCCACCAGTCCAGCCCCAAGACTGCTGACAGGGCAGAGAAAATGGCGTCAGGCACAGCTGCAGGGGCTCTTGCTGCCTGGAGCGGTGTTTATATTGATCTGAACCCAGGCACACCTGGGGAGGTCTGGCCGGCACGGTCGGGCTTCCCAGGCCAGCCAATAATCACCCCTCAGGGGCTCACAGTTGCAGAAACTGGAACTTGCTGAATCGGCCAGGTCCAAGGAACAGGTGTGGGCTCCTGAGAGTCAGGATAGACAAGGGGCTGCAGCTCTGGCTTGTTTTCTAATTATATTATCTGGCCCATGAGTGGGAGACAACTTCAAGAAAACCCTCTCCTAATGAGAGGAACCCAGGAGTCAGGGAGAGGAGGGGTGGCTGGTGGGTGGAGACAGAGGCCTGGTGCCCCGGGTGCAGTGGAAGTCTCTGGAAGACCAGGTGGAGGGAGGCCACACAGAGTGATGCCCAGGGTCACAGACCTGTCGGAGCTGCTGTTTGTTAGTTCAAGTCCTGCTCTGAGGTGCTCTGTGTCAGATCTGAGTGACAGGTGAGCTGGGAGTGCTCTGCAATGAGGGCGATATGCACGGTTCCTGTGTTCCCAGCCCTGCCATGGTACCTGCAAGGGTAGCTCTGTATCCTGGGAGGGGCCTGACCACGAGAGCCCCATGGGCTGCAGGGGAACCTGCCCAGGGAACCCCATATCCTGGGAGGGGCCTGAACACGAGAGCCCCATGGGCTGGGGTGGGGGTGGGGTACCTGCCCAGGTGAGCTCCATATCCTGGGATTGGCCTGACCTCGAGAGCCCCATGGGCTGCTGGAGTCCTGGTAAAGGATGTCAGGACAGTCAGTGAAGCCACCGAGGATATACCTCCAGTAGTTCCTAAATCCTACACCCTCCTGGTCATTCTACCAACCACCAGGACATGGTATTCTGTATTAGTCTTCAATGATGCCTTCTTTTGTATTCTATTAGTCCCAGAGTCACAAGAAATTTTGGCTTGTGAGTGGCAGGACTCAACATACAACTAAAACAATACTTCCGGGCCGTGTTGCCCCAAGGGTTCAAAAATTCCCACACCATCTTTGGGGAAAGCTCAGCTAAAGAACTGAAAGTTCTACCTCTGGAAAAGGAAACACTCCTTCAATATGCAGACGACATTCTGATCGCCAGCCCTACTCAGGAGACCTCTGAACTACCAAGCCAATAAAGGATACAAGTTGTCCAAGAAAAAGCTCAAATATCACAGACTACGGTGACCTGCCTGGGCTTCATTCTCACAGAAGGTCGGAGAAGCCCATCCCAGGAAAGGGAAGAAACAATTTACAGCCTTACCCATTTCTGAAACTAGAAGACAGCTTAGGGGTTCCTGGGGAGACCAGGGATTGCTGCTTCTGGATGCCTAACTACAGTCTACTAGCTGGGCCTCTATATGAAACACTGAAAGGAAAAGATGATGATCCTTTTGAATAGAATGCAGAAGTGGCCTTTCAAGAATGGAAAGAGCAGTCAATTCAGACCCTTGCCCTGGAACTCCCTAATTTAGCTAAACCCTTTGACCTTTACATTCCTGGTGAACGGTGAATCGCCATTGGAGTATTAGTGCAAAACCTGGGACCACTTGAAATGGAACAATGCAAGAATGCGATCCAGGTAGGATAAACTACGGTCACCAAGGGGCTTGGCCCACCGCCACATCTGGCCAAGATACTGGCAGTATCTGAAAACCTGGAAATCAGCAGCCCAAAAGGCCACCTCCCTCCTAAGGGAAAAGGACCCCACGTGGTGATCCTAACACCCAACCATGCCCTGAAGTTGCAGGGTTGGCTCCATGGGCACACTGACCTTGAGCGAGGAGGCCCTCCAACTCCAACCTCCATAGAGATAACCAGGGCAAAGTGGCACCATGAAGACTCGTGTGAAGGTGTCTGCACGGGCAAACTTAACGCTCATTTCCCACCAGGAAGAGGAATTAGCCAAAGGCTCAGCATGCCGTGTCGGAACCAGATTAGGGCCTGAAGCAATCCTGCGGTTTTGCGGCCAGCTCACAAGAAAGCGAGTTGAAGAAAGGAGCTCAGGGGCACTGTAATTCACAAACCTGCAGAGTTATAAATGACAGCTATCGTCCAAAAATATATTGAAGTAAGGCTGCAAAGAGGACTTGAACGCGGGGCAGAATTCCAGGAATACGATTTCAGGAGGTAGACGGGAAGTCCTCTGAAAGTATAGGAGAAGAGGCAGAACCTCGACAATGATGCACTTGGTCAAAAAGGGCATATGCGTTTCTTCCAGGGCCCTTATTAAAGAGGGTAGGAGGCTCCCAGCATGCTTCAGTGGCCAACAGAGGGCCTACGTCGCCAAGGCGACATGAGCCATCCAGGCAGGAGTGACCTCACATCAGAGGGCCCACCTCACAGAAGGGTAAGGAACCCAGTCAAGATCAGACTCTCACCAGAGTGCCCACATAAGCAAGGGGCTGGGAACCAGGCAGGAGTGTCCTCACACCCGTGGGGCCACATCATCGAAAGTTGAGGTACCCAGCACATGTGGCCTCAAACCAGAGGACCCACATCACCATGGGTCTCGGAGCGAGGCAGGCAGGATTAACCTCAAAACACATGGCCCATTGTATAAAAAAGGTGAGGAATCCAGCAGTTGGAACATCCCAGCAGGCGGCCCAGAGCACCGAGGCTATGGGATCCAGGCAGTGATGAACTCACAACAGAGGGCCCTCATCGTGATACTGTAAGCAACCCAGCCGTTGTAACCTCAGAGCACAAGGCCCACATCCCCATGGGGAAGGGAACCAAGCAGGAGTGTCATCGCACCAGTGGGCACACATCAGAAAAGGTGGGGAGCCCAGCAGTTAGGTCCGGACGTCAGAGGGCCCTCATCACTGAGGAGAGGAGGCTCCCAGCAAGCTCCAACTGCTACCAGAAGGCCGACGTCGCCAATGCAGGGTGTGCCAGCCAGGCAGGAGTGACCTCAGAGCAGAGGGCCAACCACACAAAAGTGTGAGGAACCCAAAGAGGATCAGACTCTCACCGGAGGGCCCACATCACCAAGGGAATGGAAACCAGGCAGGAGTGTTCTCACACCAGTGTGGTCACATCACCGAAATGTGACGGACCCAGCACACGTGGCCTCAAACTACAGGACACACATCACCAAGGGGCTGGGAGTGAGGCAGGCAGGAGGAGCCTCCAAACAGAGGGCCCATAGCGTAAAAAAGGTGAGGAATCCCGCAGGTGGAACCTCCCAGCAGGTGGTCAGGAGCAGCGAGGCTATGGGATCCAGGCCTGACTGAACTCAAAACAGAGGGCCCTCATTATGAAACTGTGAGCAACCCAGCCGTTGGGACCTTAGAGCAGAAGGCCCACATTCCCATGGGGTTGGGATCCTGGCAGGAGTGTACTCGCACCACAGGGCGCACATCAGAAAATTTTGGGAGCCCAGGAGTTAGGGTCTGACGCCAGAGGGCCCTCATTACCGAGGGGAGGAGACTCCCAGCAGGCACCAACTCCCAACTGAGGGCCCACGTTGCCACGTTGACGTGTGCCAGCCAGGCAGGAGTGACCTCACAGCAGAGGGCCTACCTCACAGAAGGGTGAGGAACCCAGCCAGGATAAGACTCTCACCAGAGGGCCCACATCACCAAGGGGATCGGAACAAGGCAGGAGTGTCCTCACACCAGTGTGGCCACATTATAGAAAGGTGAGGAACCCAGCACATGTGGCCTAAACCAGAGGACCCACATTTCCAAGGTGCTCCGAGTGACGCAGGCAGGAGTAGCCTAACAACACAGGGCCCACAGAATAAAAAATGTGAGGAATCCAGCAGTTTGAACCTCCCAGCAGGTGGCCCAGAGCATGGAGTCTATGGGATCCAGGCCACAGTGAACTCACAGCAGAGGGCCCACATCATGAAACTGTGAGCAACCCAGCCAGTGGGACCTCAGAGCAGAAGGCCCACATCCCCATGGGGATGGGAACCTCGCAGGAGTGTCCTCGCACAACTTAGCACGTATCAGAAAATGTGGGAACCCAGCAGTTATGGCCTGGCGCCAGAGGGCCCTCATCACGGAGGAGAGGAGGCTACCAGCAGGCTCCAAATGCCACCAGAGGGCCGACGTCACCAAGGCAATGGGAGCAAGCCAGGCAGGAGTTACCTCACAGCAGAGGGCCCACCTCCCAGAAGTGTGAGGAATCCAGACAGGATCAGACTCTCACCAGAGGGCCCCCATCACCAAGGGGATGGGAACCAGGCAGGAGTGTCCTCACACCAGTGGGGCCACATCAATAAAGGTGAGGAAACCGGTACATGTGGCCTTAAACCAGAGGACCTACATCACAAATGGGCTGGGAGTGAGTCAGGAAGTAGGAGCATGAAAACACAGGACCCAAAGAATAAAAAAGCTAAGGAATCCAGCAGTAGGAACCTCCCAGCAGGCCGCTCAGAGCACAGAGGCTATGGGATCTAGGCCTGGGTGAACTAACACCAGAGAGCCAACATCATGAAACGGTGAACAACACAGGTGTTGGGACCTTAGAGCAGAAGGCCCACATGCCCATGGGGATGGGAACTTCTCAGGAGTGTCCTCGCACCACTTAGCACGTATCAGAAAATGTGGGTACCCAGCAGTTAGGGCCTGAGGCAAGAGGGCCCCCATCACCGAGGGGAGGTTCCCAGCAGGCTCCAACTGCCACAAGAGGGCCGATGTTGCCCAGGTGGGGTGTGCCAGCCAGGCAGGAGTGACCTCACAGCAGAGGGCACCCCTCACAGAAGGGTGAGGAACCCAGGTAGGATCAGACTCTCACCAGAGGGCCCACATCACCAAGGTGATAGGAACCAGGCAGGAGTGTCCTCACACCAGTGGGGCCACATCATCGAAAGGCGAGGGACCCAGCATACGTGGCCTCAAAGCAGAGGACACACATCACCAAGGGGCTGGGAGTGAGGCAGGCAGGAGGAGTCTCAAAACAGAGGGCCCATAGAAGAAAAAAGGTGAGGAATCCCGCAGTTGTAACCTCCCAGCAGGTGGCCAGGAGCAGCGAGGTTATGGGATCCAGGCCGGAGAGAACTCACAGCAGAGGGCCCTCATCATGAAACTGAGCAACCCACGGTTGGGACCTCAGAGCAGAAGGCCCACATTCCCATGGGGTTGGGAACCTGGCAGGAGTGTACTCGAACCACAGGGCGCATATCAGAAAATATTGGGAGCCCAGGAGTTAGGGTCTGACGCCAGAGGGCCCTCATTACCGAGGGGAGGAGACACCCAGCAGGCACCAAATCCCACCAGAGGGCCGACGTCGCCAAGGCGGGGTGTGCCAGCCAGGCAGGAGTGACCTCAGAGAAGAGGGCCCACCTCACAGAAGTGTGAGGAACCCAACCAGGATCAGACTCTCACCGGAGGGCCCACATCACCAAGGGGATGGGAACCAGGCAGGAGTGTCCTCACACCAGTGGGGCCACATCAGCCAAAGGTGAGGAACCCAGCACATGTGGCCTCAAACCACAGGACACACATCACCAAGGGGCTAGGAGTGAGGCAGGTGTCTGGAGGGGCACATTTAACTCTAATTTCCCACCAGGAAGTGGAATGAACCAAAGTCTCAGAGTGCCGTGCCGGACCCTGATTACGGCCTGAAGCAAACCTGCGGTTCTGTGGCCAGTTTTCAAGGAAACGAGTTAAGAAAGGAAATCACGGGCACTGTAATTCACAAACCTGCAGTGTTATAAATGACAGCTATTGGCAAAATTATATGGAAGTAAGTCTGCAAAGAGGACTTGAAAACGAGGCAGAATTGCAGGAATCATATTTCAGGAGGTAGATTGGAATTGCATTTAAAGCATGTGAAAAGCGGCAGATCTTTGACAGTGATGCACTTGGACAAAAGTGCGTAAACATCTTTTCCTGAATATATTCAGGAAAAAACACATATGCCCTTTTTGGCCAACCAAGCACTCGAGAAATGGAAATCCGCACTACAATGAAGTCTCATTTCCCATTCGTCAAAAGGGCCATCTGAAAAAAGTGTAAAAACCAGAAACACAGGACAGGCCATGGAGAACAGGGAGCCTTGTTATGCTGATGGGCGGGATGTAAATTGCCAACAGACACTCTGGAGATGTTTATGGTGTATCCTGAAACATCTGAAAAACAAAGCTACAGACCCTAGGGCACTTCCACTTTTGGCCCTATAGCTTAGGAAAATTAAAATCAACAAGACACAGCCAACACAAAATTTAGGGCTGCTGTGTTTACAAGAACCTTGAGCCCAGTACAAATTAAATATCCCAGAAAGAAAAAAATGGATAAAGGAGTTGTGCTACTTACGTACAACGGAATATCACTCAGCAATGAAATCAATGTCATCAGGCCTGTAGCAGCAAAGTGAGTGGATTTAAGTATGATGATTCTAAGAGAAATAGGTCACACAGAGAAAGAGAATTATCATAAGATATCACTAATAGAGAGAGTGTAAACTTGGCTACACATAAACTGAATTCCAAAACCGAACAGAGTCTCACATTTAGATAAAAACTTATGCTTGCTTAAGGGGAAAGTTGAGTTGGGGTGCTGTATAAAACCAGAGATTGAAATTAGCACACATACCGTTCCATAAGCCAAATATGTAATAGACAAGACCTACTCTTTGCTCAACGAAATAGACTCATCCATGGTGTATCACCTCACACCTGTTAGAATGGGCATCATCAGAAAATCTACAAACAACAAATGCTGGAAAGGGTGTGGAGATAAGGAACCCTCTTCCACTATTGTTGGGAATGTAAATTGATACAGTCACTGTGGAGAACATTATGGAGTTTCTTATAAAACTAAGAATAGAATTACCATATGATACAGCAATCCCACTACTGGGCATATACCCAGACAAAACCATAAATCAAAAAGAGACATTCACCGCAATGTTCATTGCATCACTATTTACAATATCCAGGTAATGGAAGCAACCTAAATGCCCACAGACAGACGAATGCATAAAGATGTGGTACATATATAAAATGGAATATTACTAAGCCATAAAAAGGAATGAAATTGGGTCATTTGTAGAGACGTTGATGGATCTAGAGACTGTCATACAGAGTGAAGTAAGTCAGAAAGAGAAAAACAAATCTTGTCTATTAATGCATATATGTGGAACCTAGAAAAATTGTACAGATGAACCGTTTTGCCAGGCAGAAATAGAGCAACAGATGTAGACAACAAACGTATGGACACCAAGGGGGGAAAGCTGTTGGGGGGTGGTGGTGGGAGGAGTTGAGAGATTGGGATTGGCATGTATACATTTATATGTATAAAATAGATAACCAAAAAGAACCTGCTGTATAAAAAAATAAAATAAAATTCAAATTACAAAAAGTAAAACAGAAAAAATATTCTTCCCTTCACATACATGTATTTATATGAATAAATTATTTCCATGCTTATATCTGTAAATACAAAAAAGAGGAATAAAATCTACCTTGAACCAAAAACGAAAAAAAGAAAAAAAAACAGAACCCACCAGTTACACAGAGGAAAACCGTATCAGGGCACTTGCTCCAGTTGTAAACAATTCTGAAGTTGGTCAGTGGTGGGGAATCATCTCCCATTCAGCCAGCAGGCCCCACGCAACAAGCGTCCTCATTGCAAAGCTGGGGGACCGTGCCGAGGCATCTGTGAGTAAACGTGGGCTGAGCCCCAGGCCAGCTGCTGCTGAAATGTTCCCACCCTTCCCAGGTAAAACACCTGAATATGTACAAGGACTTGAAAGCCTAGAGGAAGGGCCATGGAGCCACATGAGTGACAGCATGCCAGCCGACTTGGTGCCTGCAGGCCAGCCAGGATGGTCCTGGCCCTGGGTGCTCTTCTGGAAGCTTTCCATTTCCCTGCCTGAGATACCCCTGCTGTCCCGGCACCCACTGCTTTCTTCCTCACTCACCTCTGCCCAGGGAGAAATTCCAGCGGCAGGTATGGGTGACACATCCTCTTCTTTAGCAGGTGGCATCTTGGCAACTGCTGCAGAAAGTCCAGCAGAGCCCCACTCACACTGGGCCACCCACAAAGCCGTGGCCTCTCACTCCCTCCCACCAGTCCAGCCCCAAGACTGCTGACAGGGCAGAGAAAATGGCGTCAGGCACAGCTGCAGGGGCTCTTGCTGCCTGGAGCGGTGTTTATATTGATCTGAACCCAGGCACACCTGGGGAGGTCTGGCCGGCACGGTCGGGCTTCCCAGGCCAGCCAATAATCACCCCTCAGGGGCTCACAGTTGCAGAAACTGGAACTTGCTGAATCGGCCAGGTCCAAGGAACAGGTGTGGGCTCCTGAGAGTCAGGATAGACAAGGGGCTGCAGCTCTGGCTTGTTTTCTAATTATATTATCTGGCCCATGAGTGGGAGACAACTTCAAGAAAACCCTCTCCTAATGAGAGGAACCCAGGAGTCAGGGAGAGGAGGGGTGGCTGGTGGGTGGAGACAGAGGCCTGGTGCCCCGGGTGCAGTGGAAGTCTCTGGAAGACCAGGTGGAGGGAGGCCACACAGAGTGATGCCCAGGGTCACAGACCTGTCGGAGCTGCTGTTTGTTAGTTCAAGTCCTGCTCTGAGGTGCTCTGTGTCAGATCTGAGTGACAGGTGAGCTGGGAGTGCTCTGCAATGAGGGCGATATGCAGGGTTCCTGTGTTCCCAGACCTGCCATGGTACCTGCAAGGGTAGCTCTGTATCCTGGGAGGGGCCTGACCACGAGAGCCCCATGGGCTGCAGGGGAACCTGCCCAGGGAACCCCATATCCTGGGAGGGGCCTGAACACGAGAGCCCCATGGGCTGGGGTGGGGGTGGGGTACCTGCCCAGGTGAGCTCCATATCCTGGGATTGGCCTGACCTCGAGAGCCCCATGGGCTGCTGGAGTCCTGGTAAAGGATGTCAGGACAGTCAGTGAAGCCACCGAGGATATACCTCCAGTAGTTCCTAAATCCTACACCCTGCTGGTCATTCTACCAACCACCAGGACATGGTATTCTGTATTAGTCTTCAATGATGCCTTCTTTTGTATTCTATTAGTCCCAGAGTCACAAGAAATTTTGGCTTGTGAGTGGCAGGACTCAACATAAAACTAAAACAATACTTCCGGGCCGTGTTGCCCCAAGGGTTCAAAAATTCCCACACCATCTTTGGGGAAAGCTCAGCTAAAGAACTACAAGTTCTACCTCTGGAAAAGGAAACACTCCTTCAATATGCAGACGACATTCTGATCGCCAGCCCTACTAAGGAGACCTCTGAACTACCAAGCCAATAAAGGATACAAGTTGTCCAAGACAAAGCTCAAATATCACAGACTACGGTGACCTGCCTGGGCTTCATTCTCACAGAAGGTCGGAGAAGCCCATCCCAGGAAAGGGAAGAAACAATATACAGCCTTACCCATTTCTGAAACTAGAAGACAGCTTAGGGGCTCCTGGGGAGGCCAGGGTTTGCTGCTTCTGGATCCCTAACTACAGTCTACTAGCTGGGCCTCTATATGAAACACTGAAAGGAAAAGATGATGATCCTTTTGAATAGAATGCAGAAGTGGCCTTTCAAGTATGGAAAGAGCAGTCAATTCAGACCCTTGCCCTGGAACTCCCTAATTTAGCTAAACCCTTTGACCTTTACATTCCTGGTGAACGGTGAATCGCCATTGGAGTATTAGTGCAAAACCTGGGACCACTTGAGATGGAACAATGCAAGAATGCGATCCAGGTAGGATAAACTGCGGTCACCAAGGGGCTTGGCCCACCGCCACATCTGGCCAAGATACTGGCAGTCTCTGAAAACCTGGAAATCAGCAGCCCAAAAGGCCACCTCCCTCCGAAGGGAAAAGGACCCCACGTGGTGATCCTAACACCCAACCATGCCCTGAAGTTGCAGGGTTGGCTCCATGGGCACACTGACCTTGAGCGAGGAGGCCCTCCAACTCCAACCTCCATAGAGATAACCGGGGCAAAGTGGCACCATGAAGACTCGTGTGAAGGTGTCTGCACGGGCAAATTTAACGCTCATTTCCCACCAGGAAGCGGAATTAACCAAAGGCTCAGCATGCCGTGCCGGAACCAGATTAGGGCCTGAAGCAATCCTGCGGGTTTGCGGCCAGCTCACAAGAAAGCGAGTTGAAGAAAGGAGCTCAGGGACACTGTAATTCACAAACCGGCAGAGTTATAAATGACAGCTATCACCCAAAAATATATTGAAGGAAGGCTGCGAAGAGGACTTGAAAGCGGGGCAGAACTGCAAGCAAACGATTCCAGGGGGTAGACTGGAATTGCATTTAAAGCATAGGAAAAGAGGCAGAACGTCGACAATGATGCACTTGGCCAAAAAGGGCGTATGCGTTTTTCCCTGAATATATTGAGGAAAAAACGCATACGCCCTATTTGGCCAACCAAGCAAGCATGTTAAAGAAATCTGCACTACAATGAAGTCTCACTGCCCCCCGTTCAAAAGGGCCATCTGAAAAAAGTGTAAAATCCAGAAAGGCAGCACAGGCCATGGAGAACAGGGAGCCTTGTTATGCTGATGGGCGGGATGTAAATTGCCAACAGCCACTCTGGAGATGTGTATGGTGTTTCCTCAAAAACCTAAAAAACAAAGCAACGGAGCCTACGGCATTACCACTTATTTTCCTATAGCTTAGGGAAATTAAAATCAAAAACACACAGCCACCGCAAAGTTTCTGTTTACGGCTCTGTTTACAAGAACCTCGTCTACGGTACAAGTTAAATATCCCAGAAAGCGAAAAATGGATAAAGAAGTGTGGTACGTACGTACAAAGGAATATCACTCACCAATGAAATCTATGTCATCAGGCCCGTCGCGGCATAATGAGTGGATTCAGGTACGATGATTCTAAGTGAAATAAGTCACACAGAAAATGAAACATCATAAGATATCACTAATACACGGAATGTAAACTTGGCTACACATGAACTGAATTACAAAACAGAACAGGGTCTCAAATTTAGAAAACCAACTTATGCTTGCTTAAGGGGAAAGGTGAGTTGTGGTGCTGCATAAAACCAGAGATAGAAATTAGCACAGATACCTTTCCATAAGCCAAATATGTAATAGTCAAGACCTAGCCCTTGCTCAACGAAATGGACTAAACACCCCATATTCAACGCCTAGGATTACACATGACTAGTAAGAAACTTCAAACCCATGGATTTATATGTCTCCGTAAGCGACTCAAGTGTGTGTACAGCGGCATGAATGCAGCAGAGAAAATCCGATAAAACCCATTATCAAAATGAATTACAAAAACAAACACAATGACAGTGAAATAGAGAGCAATTCTTAAATAATTCATTCAGGGCTTGTGATGCAACGCGGATTTACCACATCTACACCCAGAGCTGAGTGAGACATAAGGCTGGACACTTCGGGTTGATAGCATTGGTGAGGTTCGATGAGCAAATGCAGACCCTTTGAAGTCATACTGCATGGTACCCATTCCATGGGTCCCAACTCTCCAGGTTTAAGGGATTCTTCCTTCAGCTAAAACATGCATGGGAAACCCACAGTACAGTGCACTGTGTGACCGGGAAACGTTTTCAAATGCATCTCAGTTTTCGTCCCCTTTTACTCGGGTTCACCATTCCAGACCGTTTACTAACACTCTCCCCACTTGGAGAGTCAGTGCCTTTAACCTCCTGTTTGGCACAGTTTGCAATTTCTGCGCAAGATGAACAGGAATAGGGAGAACCAATGAGAGACTAGCTGTAGGTGTCTGGACGGGCAAATGGAACGCTCATTTCCCACCAGGAAGAGGAATTAACCAAAGGTTCAGCATGCCGTGCCGGAACCAGATTAGGGCCTGAAGCATTCCTGCGGGTTTGCGGCCAGCTCACAAGAAAGCGAGTTGAAGAAAGGAGCTCAGGGGCACTGTAATTCACAAACCTGCAGAGTTATAAATGACAGCTATCGTCCAAAAATATATTGAAGGAAGGCTGCGAAGAGGACTGGAAAGCGGGGCAGAATTGCAGGAAAACGATTTCAGGGGGTAGACTGGAATTGCATTTAAAGCATAGGAAAAGAGGCAGAACGTCGACAATGATGCACTTGGCCAAAAAGGGCGTATGCGTTTTTTCCTGAATATATTCAGGAAAAAACGCATACGCCCTTTTTGGCCAACCAAGCCAGCATGTTAAAGAAATCTGCACTACAAAGAAGTCTCACTGCCCCCAGGTCAAAAGGGCCATCTGAAAAAAGTGTAAAATCCAGAAAGACAGCACAGGCCATGGAGAACAGGGAGCCTTGTTATGCTGATGGGCGGGATGTAAATTGCCAACAGCCACTCTGGAGAAGTGTATGGTGTTTCCTGAAACACCTAAGAAACAAAGCAACGGAGACTACGGCACTTCCACTTATGGTCTTATAGATCACGGAAATTAAAATCAAAAACAGACAGCCACCCCAAAGTTTCAGACGGCTCTGTTTACAGGAATCTCGTCTACGGTACAAGTTAAATATCCCAGAATGTGAAAAATGGATAAAGAAGTTGTGGTACACACATTCAATGGAATATCACTCAGCAATGAAATCTATGTCATCAGGCCCATCGTGGCATAATGAGTGGATTCAGGTACGATGATTCTAAGTGAAATAAGTCACACAGAAAATGAAACATCATAAGATATCACTAATACACGGAATGTAAACTTGGCTACACATGAACTGAATTACAAAACAGAACAGGGTCTCAAATTTAGAAAACCACCTTATGCTTGCTTAAGGGGAAAAGTGAGTTGGGGTGCTGCATAAAACCAGAGATAGAAATTAGCACAGATACCTTTCCATAAGCCAAATATGTAATAGTCAAGACCTAGCCCTTGCTCAACGAAATGGACTAAACACCCCATATTCAACGCCTAGGAATACACCTGACTAGTAAGTATCTTCAAACCCATGGATTTATATGTCTCCATAAGAGACTCAAGTGTGTGTACAGCGGCATGAATGCAGCAGAGAAAATCCGATAAATCCCATTATCAAAATGAATTACAAAAACAAACACAATGACAGTGAAATAGAGAGCAATTCTTAAATAATTCATTCAGGGCTTGTGATGCAACCTGGATTTACCACATCTACAACCAGAGCTGAGTGAGACATAAGGCTGTACACTTCAGCCTGATAGCATTGGTGAGGTTCGTTGAGAAAATGCAGGCCCTTTGAAGTCATACTGCATGGTACCCATTCCATGGGTCCCAACTCTCCAGGTTTAAGGGATTCTTCCTTCAGCTAAAACATGCATGGGAAACCCACAGTATGGTGCACCGTGTGACCGGGAAACCTTTTCAAATGCATCTCAGTTTTCGTCCCCTTTTACTCGGGTTCACGATTGAAGACCCTTTACTAATACTCTCCCCACTTAGAGAGTCAGTGCCTTTAACCTCCTGTTTGGCACAGTTTGCAATTTCTGCGCAAGATGAACAAGAATAGGGAGAACCAATGAGAGACTAGCTCTAGGTGTCTGCACGTTCAAATATAACACTCATTTCCCACCAGGAAGAGGAATTTACCAAAGGATCAGCATGCTGTGCCGGAACCAGATTAGGGCATGAAGCAATCCTGCGGGTTTGCGGCCAGCTCACAAGAAAGCGAGTAGAAGAAAGGAGCTCAGGCGCACTGTCATTCACAAACCTGCAGAGTTATAAATGTCAGCTATTGTCCAAAAATGTATTGAAGTAAGGCTGCGTAGAGGACTTGAAAGCGGGGCAGAATTGCAGGAAAACGAGTTCAGGGGCAGACTGGAATTGCATTTAAAGCATAAGGAAAGAGACAGAAAGTCGACAATGATGCACTTGGTCAAAAAGGGCGTATGCGTTTTTTCCTGAATATATTCAAGAAAAAACACATACGCCCTTTTTGGCCAAACAAGCAAGCCTGTAAAGAAATCTGCATTACAATGAAGTCTCACTGCCCCCCTGTCAAAAGGGACATCTGAAAAAAGTGAAAAATCCAGAAAGGCAGGACAGGCCATGGAGAACAGGGAGCCTTGTTATGCTGATGGGCGGGATGTAACTTGCCAACAGCCACTCTGGAGAAGTGTATGGTGTTTCCTCAAACACCTAAAAAACTAAGCAACGGAGCCTACGGCACTTCAACTTATGGTTCTATAGCTTAGGGAAATTAAAATCAAAAAGACACAGCCACCCATAAATTTTGGACGGCTCTGCTTACAAGAACCTCATTTACGGTACAAGTGAAATATCCCAGCAAGCAAAAAATGGATAAAGAAGTTGTTGTACGTACGTACAATGGAATATCACTCAGCAATGAAATCTATGTCATGAGGCCCGTCGCGGCATAATGAGTGGATTCAGGTACGATCATTCTAAGTTAACTAAGTCACACAGAAAAAGAAACACCATAAGATATCTCAAATACACGGAATGCAAACATGGCTGCACATGAACTCAATTACAAAACAGAAAAGGGTCTCAAATTTAGAAAACCAACTTATGCTTGCTTAAGGGGAAAGGTGAGTTGTGGTGCTGCATAAAACCAGAGATTGAAATTAGCACAGATACCTTTCCATAAGCAAATATGTAATAGTCAGGACCTACTCCTTCCTCCACGAAATGGACTCAACACCCCATATTCAATGCCTAGGAATATACCTGACTAGTAAGAATCTGAAAACCCATGGATTTATATGTCTCCATAAGAGAATCAAGCATGTGTACAGCGGCATAAATGCAGCAGTGAAAATCCGATAAATCCCATTATCAAAATAAATTACAAAAACAAAACACAATGACAGTGAAATAGAGAGCAATTCTTAAATAATTCATTCAGGGCTTGTGATGCAACGTGGATTTACCACATCTACACCCCGAGCTGAGTGAGACATAAGGCTGGACACTTCGGGCTGATAGCATTGGTGACGTTCGGTGAGCAAAGGCAACCCTTTGAAGTCATACTGCGTGGTACCCATTCCATGGGTCCCAATTCTCCAGGTTGAAGGGATTCTTCCTTCAGGTAAAACATGCATGGGCAACCCAGAATATGGTCCACCGTGTGACCGGGAAAACTTTTTAAATGCGTCTCAGTTTTCGTCCCTTTGTACTCGGTTTTACCATTCCAGACGCTTTACTAACACTCTCCCCACTTGGAGAGTCAGTGCATTTAACCTCCTGTTTGGCACAGTTTGGAATTTCTGCGCAAGATGAACAGGAATAGGGAGAAACAATGAGAGATTAGCTGTAGGTGTCTGCACGAACAAATTTAACGCTCATTTCCCACCAGGAAGAGGAATTAGCCAAAGGCTCAGCATGCCGTGTCGGAACCAGATTAGGGCCTGAAGCAATCCTGCGGTTTTGCGGCCAGCTCACAAGAAAGCGAGTTGAAGAAAGGAGCTCAGGGGCGCTGTATTCACAAACCTGCAGAGTTATAAATGACAGCTATCGTCCAAAAATATATTGAAGTAAGGCTGCAAAGAGGACTTGAACGCGGGGCAGAATTCCAGGAATACGATTTCAGGAGGTAGACGGGAAGTCCTCTGAAAGTATAGGAGAAGAGGCAGAACCTCGACAATGATGCACTTGGTCAAAAAGGGCATATGCGTTTCTTCCAGGGCCCTTATTAAAGAGGGTAGGAGGCTCCCAGCATGCTTCAGTGGCCAACAGAGGGCCTACGTCGCCAAGGCGACATGAGCCATCCAGGCAGGAGTGACCTCACATCAGAGGGCCCACCTCACAGAAGGGTAAGGAACCCAGTCAAGATCAGACTCTCACCAGAGTGCCCACATAAGCAAGGGGCTGGGAACCAGGCAGGAGTGTCCTCACACCCGTGGGGCCACATCATCGAAAGTTGAGGTACCCAGCACATGTGGCCTCAAACCAGAGGACCCACATCACCATGGGTCTCGGAGCGAGGCAGGCAGGATTAACCTCAAAACACATGGCCCATTGTATAAAAAAGGTGAGGAATCCAGCAGTTGGAACATCCCAGCAGGCGGCCCAGAGCACCGAGGCTATGGGATCCAGGCAGTGATGAACTCACAACAGAGGGCCCTCATCGTGATACTGTAAGCAACCCAGCCGTTGTAACCTCAGAGCACAAGGCCCACATCCCCATGGGGAAGGGAACCAAGCAGGAGTGTCATCGCACCAGTGGGCACACATCAGAAAAGGTGGGGATCCCAGCAGTTAGGGCCGGACGCCAGAGGGCCCTCATCACTGAGGAGAGGAGGCTCCCAGCAAGCTCCAACTGCTACCAGAAGGCCGACGTCGCCAATGCAGGGTGTGCCAGCCAGGCAGGAGTGACCTCAGAGCAGAGGGCCAACCACACAAAAGTGTGAGGAACCCAAAGAGGATCAGACTCTCACCGGAGGGCCCACATCACCAAGGGAATGGAAACCAGGCAGGAGTGTTCTCACACCAGTGTGGTCACATCACCGAAATGTGACGGACCCAGCACACGTGGCCTCAAACTACAGGACACACATCACCAAGGGGCTGGGAGTGAGGCAGGCAGGAGGAGCCTCCAAACAGAGGGCCCATAGCGTAAAAAAGGTGAGGGATCCCGCAGTTGGAACCTCCCAGCAGGTGGCCAGGAGCAGCGAGGCTATGGGATCCAGGCCTGACTGAACTCAAAACAGAGGGCCCTCATTATGAAACTGTGAGCAACCCAGCCGTTGGGACCTTAGAGCAGAAGGCCCACATCCCCATGGGGTTGGGATCCTGGCAGGAGTGTACTCGCACCACAGGGCGCACATCAGAAAATTTTGGGAGCCCAGGAGTTAGGGTCTGACGCCAGAGGGCCCTCATTACCGAGGGGAGGAGACTCCCAGCAGGCACCAACTCCCAACTGAGGGCCCACGTCGCCACGTTGACGTGTGCCAGCCAGGCAGGAGTGACCTCACAGCAGAGGGCCTACCTCACAGAAGGGTGAGGAACCCAGCCAGGATAAGACTCTCACCAGAGGGCCCACATCACCAAGGGGATCGGAACAAGGCAGGAGTGTCCTCACACCAGTGTGGCCACATTATAGAAAGGTGAGGAACCCAGCACATGTGGCCTAAACCAGAGGACCCACATTTCCAAGGTGCTCCGAGTGAGGCAGGCAGGAGTAGCCTAACAACACAGGGCCCACAGAATAAAAAATGTGAGGAATCCAGCAGTTTGAACCTCCCAGCAGGTGGCCCAGAGCATGGAGTCTATGGGATCCAGGCCACAGTGAACTCACAGCAGAGGGCCCACATCATGAAACTGTGAGCAACCCAGCCAGTGGGACCTCAGAGCAGAAGGCCCACATCCCCATGGGGATGGGAACCTCGCAGGAGTGTCCTCGCACAACTTAGCACGTATCAGAAAATGTGGGAACCCAGCAGTTATGGCCTGGCGCCAGAGGGCCCTCATCACGGAGGAGAGGAGGCTACCAGCAGGCTCCAAATGCCACCAGAGGGCCGACGTCACCAAGGCAATGGGAGCAAGCCAGGCAGGAGTTACCTCACAGCAGAGGGCCCACCTCACAGAAGTGTGAGGAGCCCAAACAGGATCAGACTCTAACCAGAGCGCCCACATCACCAAGGGGATGGAAACCAGGCAGGAGTGTCCTCACACCAGTGGGGCCACATCAGCGAAAGGTGAGGAACACAGCACATGTGGCCTCAAACAAGGGGACACACATCACGAAAGGGCTGGGAGTGAGGCATGCAGGAGGAGACTCACAACAGAGCGCCCATAGAATAAAAAAGGTGAGGAACCCCGCAGTTGGAAGCTCCAAGCAGGTGGCCCAGAGCACCGAGGCTATGGGATCCATGCCGGAGTGAACTCACAGCAGAGGGCCCACATTCTGACACTGTGAGCAACCCAGCCGTTGGGACCTCAGGGCAGAAAGCCCACATCCCCATGGGGATGGGACCCTGGCTGGAGTGTACTCGCACGACAGGGCGCACATCAGAAAATTTTGGGAGCCCATGAGTTAGGGCCTGACGCCAGAGAGCCCTCATTACCGAGGGGAGGAGACTCCCAGCAGGCACCAACTCCCAACTGAGGGCCCACATCGCCAAGGTGACGTGTGCCAGCCAGGCAGGAGTGACCTCACAGCAGAGGGCCCACCTCCCAGAAGTGTGAGGAATCCAGACAGGATCAGACTCTCACCAGAGGGCCCCCATCACCAAGGGGATGGGAACCAGGCAGGAGTGTCCTCACACCAGTGGGGCCACATCAATAAAGGTGAGGAAACTGGTACATGTGGCCTTAAACCAGAGGACCTACATCACAAATGGGCTGGGAGTGAGTTAGGAAGTAGGAGCATGAAAACACAGGACCCAAAGAATAAAAAAGGTAAGGAATCCAGCAGTAGGAACCTCCCAGCAGGCCGCTCAGAGCACAGAGGCTATGGGATCTAGGCCTGGGTGAACTAACACCAGAGAGCCAACATCATGAAACGGTGAACAACACAGGTGTTGGGACCTTAGAGCAGAAAGCCCACATGCCCATGGGGATGGGAACCTCGCAGGAGTGTCCTCGCACCACTTAGCACGTATCAGAAAATGTGGGTACCCAGCAGTTAGGGCCTGAGGCAAGAGGGCCCCCATCACCGAGGGGAGGTTCCCAGCAGGCTCCAACTGCCACAAGAGGGCCGATGTTGCCCAGGTGGGGTGTGCCAGCCAGGCAGGAGTGACCTCACAGCAGAGGGCCCCCCTCACAGAAGGGTGAGGAACCCAGCCAGGATCAGACTCTCACCAGAGGGCCCACATCATCAAGGGGATAGGAACCAGGCAGGAGTGTCCTCACACCAGTGGGGCCACATCATCGAAAGGTGAGGGACCCATCACACGTGGCCTCACACCAGAGGACACACATCACCAAGGGACTGGGAGTGAGGCAGGCAGGAGGAGTCTCAAAACAGAGGGCCCATAGAAGAAAAAAGGTGAGGAATCCCGCAGTTGTAACCTCCCAGCAGGTGGCCAGGAGCAGCGAGGCTATGGGATCCAGGCCGGAGAGAACTCACAGCAGAGGGCCCTCATCATGAAACTGAGCAACCCACGGTTGGGACCTCAGAGCAGAAGGCCCACATTCCCATGGGGTTGGGAACCTGGCAGGAGTGTACTCGAACCACAGGGCGCATATCAGAAAATATTGGGAGCCCAGGAGTTAGGGCCTGACGCCAGAGGGCCCTCATTACCAAGGGGAGGAGACACCCAGCAGGCACCAAATCCCACCAGAGGGCCGACGTCACCAAGGCAATGGGAGCAAGCCAGGCAGGAGTTACCTCACAGCAGAGGGCCCACCTCCCAGAAGTGTGAGGAATCCAGACAGGATCAGACTCTCACCAGAGGGCCCCCATCACCAAGGGGATGGGAACCAGGCAGGAGTGTCCTCACACCAGTGGGGCCACATCAATAAAGGTGAGGAAACCGGTACATGTGGCCTTAAACCAGAGGACCTACATCACAAATGGGCTGGGAGTGAGTCAGGAAGTAGGAGCATGAAAACACAGGACCCAAAGAATAAAAAAGCTAAGGAATCCAGCAGTAGGAACCTCCCAGCAGGCCGCTCAGAGCACAGAGGCTATGGGATCTAGGCCTGGGTGAACTAACACCAGAGAGCCAACATCATGAAACGGTGAACAACACAGGTGTTGGGACCTTAGAGCAGAAGGCCCACATGCCCATGGGGATGGGAACTTCTCAGGAGTGTCCTCGCACCACTTAGCACGTATCAGAAAATGTGGGTACCCAGCAGTTAGGGCCTGAGGCAAGAGGGCCCCCATCACCGAGGGGAGGTTCCCAGCAGGCTCCAACTGCCACAAGAGGGCCGATGTTGCCCAGGTGGGGTGTGCCAGCCAGGCAGGAGTGACCTCACAGCAGAGGGCACCCCTCACAGAAGGGTGAGGAACCCAGGTAGGATCAGACTCTCACCAGAGGGCCCACATCACCAAGGTGATAGGAACCAGGCAGGAGTGTCCTCACACCAGTGGGGCCACATCATCGAAAGGCGAGGGACCCAGCATACGTGGCCTCAAAGCAGAGGACACACATCACCAAGGGGCTGGGAGTGAGGCAGGCAGGAGGAGTCTCAAAACAGAGGGCCCATAGAAGAAAAAAGGTGAGGAATCCCGCAGTTGTAACCTCCCAGCAGGTGGCCAGGAGCAGCGAGGTTATGGGATCCAGGCCGGAGAGAACTCACAGCAGAGGGCCCTCATCATGAAACTGAGCAACCCACGGTTGGGACCTCAGAGCAGAAGGCCCACATTCCCATGGGGTTGGGAACCTGGCAGGAGTGTACTCGAACCACAGGGCGCATATCAGAAAATATTGGGAGCCCAGGAGTTAGGGTCTGACGCCAGAGGGCCCTCATTACCGAGGGGAGGAGACACCCAGCAGGCACCAAATCCCACCAGAGGGCCGACGTCGCCAAGGCGGGGTGTGCCAGCCAGGCAGGAGTGACCTCAGAGAAGAGGGCCCACCTCACAGAAGTGTGAGGAACCCAACCAGGATCAGACTCTCACCGGAGGGCCCACATCACCAAGGGGATGGGAACCAGGCAGGAGTGTCCTCACACCAGTGGGGCCACATCAGCCAAAGGTGAGGAACCCAGCACATGTGGCCTCAAACCACAGGACACACATCACCAAGGGGCTAGGAGTGAGGCAGGTGTCTGGAGGGGCACATTTAACTCTAATTTCCCACCAGGAAGTGGAATGAACCAAAGTCTCAGAGTGCCGTGCCGGACCCTGATTACGGCCTGAAGCAAACCTGCGGTTCTGTGGCCAGTTTTCAAGGAAACGAGTTAAGAAAGGAAATCACGGGCACTGTAATTCACAAACCTGCAGTGTTATAAATGACAGCTATTGGCAAAATTATATGGAAGTAAGTCTGCAAAGAGGACTTGAAAACGAGGCAGAATTGCAGGAATCATATTTCAGGAGGTAGATTGGAATTGCATTTAAAGCATGTGAAAAGCGGCAGATCTTTGACAGTGATGCACTTGGACAAAAGTGCGTAAACATCTTTTCCTGAATATATTCAGGAAAAAACACATATGCCCTTTTTGGCCAACCAAGCACTCGAGAAATGGAAATCCGCACTACAATGAAGTCTCATTTCCCATTCGTCAAAAGGGCCATCTGAAAAAAGTGTAAAAACCAGAAACACAGGACAGGCCATGGAGAACAGGGAGCCTTGTTATGCTGATGGGCGGGATGTAAATTGCCAACAGACACTCTGGAGATGTTTATGGTGTATCCTGAAACATCTGAAAAACAAAGCTACAGACCCTAGGGCACTTCCACTTTTGGCCCTATAGCTTAGGAAAATTAAAATCAACAAGACACAGCCAACACAAAATTTAGGGCTGCTGTGTTTACAAGAACCTTGAGCCCAGTACAAATTAAATATCCCAGAAAGAAAAAAATGGATAAAGGAGTTGTGCTACTTACGTACAACGGAATATCACTCAGCAATGAAATCAATGTCATCAGGCCTGTAGCAGCAAAGTGAGTGGATTTAAGTATGATGATTCTAAGAGAAATAGGTCACACAGAGAAAGAGAATTATCATAAGATATCACTAATAGAGAGAGTGTAAACTTGGCTACACATAAACTGAATTCCAAAACCGAACAGAGTCTCACATTTAGATAAAAACTTATGCTTGCTTAAGGGGAAAGTTGAGTTGGGGTGCTGTATAAAACCAGAGATTGAAATTAGCACACATACCGTTCCATAAGCCAAATATGTAATAGACAAGACCTACTCTTTGCTCAACGAAATAGACTCATCCATGGTGTATCACCTCACACCTGTTAGAATGGGCATCATCAGAAAATCTACAAACAACAAATGCTGGAAAGGGTGTGGAGATAAGGAACCCTCTTCCACTATTGTTGGGAATGTAAATTGATACAGTCACTGTGGAGAACATTATGGAGTTTCTTATAAAACTAAGAATAGAATTACCATATGATACAGCAATCCCACTACTGGGCATATACCCAGACAAAACCATAAATCAAAAAGAGACATTCACCGCAATGTTCATTGCATCACTATTTACAATATCCAGGTAATGGAAGCAACCTAAATGCCCACAGACAGACGAATGCATAAAGATGTGGTACATATATAAAATGGAATATTACTAAGCCATAAAAAGGAATGAAATTGGGTCATTTGTAGAGACGTTGATGGATCTAGAGACTGTCATACAGAGTGAAGTAAGTCAGAAAGAGAAAAACAAATCTTGTCTATTAATGCATATATGTGGAACCTAGAAAAATTGTACAGATGAACCGTTTTGCCAGGCAGAAATAGAGCAACAGATGTAGACAACAAACGTATGGACACCAAGGGGGGAAAGCTGTTGGGGGGTGGTGGTGGGAGGAGTTGAGAGATTGGGATTGGCATGTATACATTTATATGTATAAAATAGATAACCAAAAAGAACCTGCTGTATAAAAAAATAAAATAAAATTCAAATTACAAAAAGTAAAACAGAAAAAATATTCTTCCCTTCACATACATGTATTTATATGAATAAATTATTTCCATGCTTATATCTGTAAATACAAAAAAGAGGAATAAAATCTACCTTGAACCAAAAACGAAAAAAAGAAAAAAAAACAGAACCCACCAGTTACACAGAGGAAAACCGTATCAGGGCACTTGCTCCAGTTGTAAACAATTCTGAAGTTGGTCAGTGGTGGGGAATCATCTCCCATTCAGCCAGCAGGCCCCACGCAACAAGCGTCCTCATTGCAAAGCTGGGGGACCGTGCCGAGGCATCTGTGAGTAAACGTGGGCTGAGCCCCAGGCCAGCTGCTGCTGAAATGTTCCCACCCTTCCCAGGTAAAACACCTGAATATGTACAAGGACTTGAAAGCCTAGAGGAAGGGCCATGGAGCCACATGAGTGACAGCATGCCAGCCGACTTGGTGCCTGCAGGCCAGCCAGGATGGTCCTGGCCCTGGGTGCTCTTCTGGAAGCTTTCCATTTCCCTGCCTGAGATACCCCTGCTGTCCCGGCACCCACTGCTTTCTTCCTCACTCACCTCTGCCCAGGGAGAAATTCCAGCGGCAGGTATGGGTGACACATCCTCTTCTTTAGCAGGTGGCATCTTGGCAACTGCTGCAGAAAGTCCAGCAGAGCCCCACTCACACTGGGCCACCCACAAAGCCGTGGCCTCTCACTCCCTCCCACCAGTCCAGCCCCAAGACTGCTGACAGGGCAGAGAAAATGGCGTCAGGCACAGCTGCAGGGGCTCTTGCTGCCTGGAGCGGTGTTTATATTGATCTGAACCCAGGCACACCTGGGGAGGTCTGGCCAGCACGGTCGGGCTTCCCAGGCCAGCCAATAATCACCCCTCAGGGGCTCACAGTTGCAGAAACTGGAACTTGCTGAATCGGCCAGGTCCAAGGAACAGGTGTGGGCTCCTGAGAGTCAGGATAGACAAGGGGCTGCAGCTCTGGCTTGTTTTCTAATTATATTATCTGGCCCATGAGTGGGAGACAACTTCAAGAAAACCCTCTCCTAATGAGAGGAACCCAGGAGTCAGGGAGAGGAGGGGTGGCTGGTGGGTGGAGACAGAGGCCTGGTGCCCCGGGTGCAGTGGAAGTCTCTGGAAGACCAGGTGGAGGGAGGCCACACAGAGTGATGCCCAGGGTCACAGACCTGTCGGAGCTGCTGTTTGTTAGTTCAAGTCCTGCTCTGAGGTGCTCTGTGTCAGATCTGAGTGACAGGTGAGCTGGGAGTGCTCTGCAATGAGGGCGATATGCAGGGTTCCTGTGTTCCCAGCCCTGCCATGGTACCTGCAAGGGTAGCTCTGTATCCTGGGAGGGGCCTGACCACGAGAGCCCCATGGGCTGCAGGGGAACCTGCCCAGGGAACCCCATATCCTGGGAGGGGCCTGAACACGAGAGCCCCATGGGCTGGGGTGGGGGTGGGGTACCTGCCCAGGTGAGCTCCATATCCTGGGATTGGCCTGACCTCGAGAGCCCCATGGGCTGCTGGAGTCCTGGTAAAGGATGTCAGGACAGTCAGTGAAGCCACCGAGGATATACCTCCAGTAGTTCCTAAATCCTACACCCTGCTGGTCATTCTACCAACCACCAGGACATGGTATTCTGTATTAGTCTTCAATGATGCCTTCTTTTGTATTCTATTAGTCCCAGAGTCACAAGAAATTTTGGCTTGTGAGTGGCAGGACTCAACATAAAACTAAAACAATACTTCCGGGCCGTGTTGCCCCAAGGGTTCAAAAATTCCCACACCATCTTTGGGGAAAGCTCAGCTAAAGAACTACAAGTTCTACCTCTGGAAAAGGAAACACTCCTTCAATATGCAGACGACATTCTGATCGCCAGCCCTACTAAGGAGACCTCTGAACTACCAAGCCAATAAAGGATACAAGTTGTCCAAGACAAAGCTCAAATATCACAGACTACGGTGACCTGCCTGGGCTTCATTCTCACAGAAGGTCGGAGAAGCCCATCCCAGGAAAGGGAAGAAACAATATACAGCCTTACCCATTTCTGAAACTAGAAGACAGCTTAGGGGCTCCTGGGGAGGCCAGGGTTTGCTGCTTCTGGATCCCTAACTACAGTCTACTAGCTGGGCCTCTATATGAAACACTGAAAGGAAAAGATGATGATCCTTTTGAATAGAATGCAGAAGTGGCCTTTCAAGTATGGAAAGAGCAGTCAATTCAGACCCTTGCCCTGGAACTCCCTAATTTAGCTAAACCCTTTGACCTTTACATTCCTGGTGAACGGTGAATCGCCATTGGAGTATTAGTGCAAAACCTGGGACCACTTGAGATGGAACAATGCAAGAATGCGATCCAGGTAGGATAAACTGCGGTCACCAAGGGGCTTGGCCCACCGCCACATCTGGCCAAGATACTGGCAGTCTCTGAAAACCTGGAAATCAGCAGCCCAAAAGGCCACCTCCCTCCGAAGGGAAAAGGACCCCACGTGGTGATCCTAACACCCAACCATGCCCTGAAGTTGCAGGGTTGGCTCCATGGGCACACTGACCTTGAGCGAGGAGGCCCTCCAACTCCAACCTCCATAGAGATAACCGGGGCAAAGTGGCACCATGAAGACTCGTGTGAAGGTGTCTGCACGGGCAAATTTAACGCTCATTTCCCACCAGGAAGCGGAATTAACCAAAGGCTCAGCATGCCGTGCCGGAACCAGATTAGGGCCTGAAGCAATCCTGCGGGTTTGCGGCCAGCTCACAAGAAAGCGAGTTGAAGAAAGGAGCTCAGGGACACTGTAATTCACAAACCGGCAGAGTTATAAATGACAGCTATCACCCAAAAATATATTGAAGGAAGGCTGCGAAGAGGACTTGAAAGCGGGGCAGAACTGCAAGCAAACGATTCCAGGGGGTAGACTGGAATTGCATTTAAAGCATAGGAAAAGAGGCAGAACGTCGACAATGATGCACTTGGCCAAAAAGGGCGTATGCGTTTTTCCCTGAATATATTGAGGAAAAAACGCATACGCCCTATTTGGCCAACCAAGCAAGCATGTTAAAGAAATCTGCACTACAATGAAGTCTCACTGCCCCCCGTTCAAAAGGGCCATCTGAAAAAAGTGTAAAATCCAGAAAGGCAGCACAGGCCATGGAGAACAGGGAGCCTTGTTATGCTGATGGGCGGGATGTAAATTGCCAACAGCCACTCTGGAGATGTGTATGGTGTTTCCTCAAAAACCTAAAAAACAAAGCAACGGAGCCTACGGCATTACCACTTATTTTCCTATAGCTTAGGGAAATTAAAATCAAAAACACACAGCCACCGCAAAGTTTCTGTTTACGGCTCTGTTTACAAGAACCTCGTCTACGGTACAAGTTAAATATCCCAGAAAGCGAAAAATGGATAAAGAAGTGTGGTACGTACGTACAAAGGAATATCACTCACCAATGAAATCTATGTCATCAGGCCCGTCGCGGCATAATGAGTGGATTCAGGTACGATGATTCTAAGTGAAATAAGTCACACAGAAAATGAAACATCATAAGATATCACTAATACACGGAATGTAAACTTGGCTACACATGAACTGAATTACAAAACAGAACAGGGTCTCAAATTTAGAAAACCAACTTATGCTTGCTTAAGGGGAAAGGTGAGTTGTGGTGCTGCATAAAACCAGAGATAGAAATTAGCACAGATACCTTTCCATAAGCCAAATATGTAATAGTCAAGACCTAGCCCTTGCTCAACGAAATGGACTAAACACCCCATATTCAACGCCTAGGATTACACATGACTAGTAAGAAACTTCAAACCCATGGATTTATATGTCTCCGTAAGCGACTCAAGTGTGTGTACAGCGGCATGAATGCAGCAGAGAAAATCCGATAAAACCCATTATCAAAATGAATTACAAAAACAAACACAATGACAGTGAAATAGAGAGCAATTCTTAAATAATTCATTCAGGGCTTGTGATGCAACGCGGATTTACCACATCTACACCCAGAGCTGAGTGAGACATAAGGCTGGACACTTCGGGTTGATAGCATTGGTGAGGTTCGATGAGCAAATGCAGACCCTTTGAAGTCATACTGCATGGTACCCATTCCATGGGTCCCAACTCTCCAGGTTTAAGGGATTCTTCCTTCAGCTAAAACATGCATGGGAAACCCACAGTACAGTGCACTGTGTGACCGGGAAACGTTTTCAAATGCATCTCAGTTTTCGTCCCCTTTTACTCGGGTTCACCATTCCAGACCGTTTACTAACACTCTCCCCACTTGGAGAGTCAGTGCCTTTAACCTCCTGTTTGGCACAGTTTGCAATTTCTGCGCAAGATGAACAGGAATAGGGAGAACCAATGAGAGACTAGCTGTAGGTGTCTGGACGGGCAAATGGAACGCTCATTTCCCACCAGGAAGAGGAATTAACCAAAGGTTCAGCATGCCGTGCCGGAACCAGATTAGGGCCTGAAGCATTCCTGCGGGTTTGCGGCCAGCTCACAAGAAAGCGAGTTGAAGAAAGGAGCTCAGGGGCACTGTAATTCACAAACCTGCAGAGTTATAAATGACAGCTATCGTCCAAAAATATATTGAAGGAAGGCTGCGAAGAGGACTGGAAAGCGGGGCAGAATTGCAGGAAAACGATTTCAGGGGGTAGACTGGAATTGCATTTAAAGCATAGGAAAAGAGGCAGAACGTCGACAATGATGCACTTGGCCAAAAAGGGCGTATGCGTTTTTTCCTGAATATATTCAGGAAAAAACGCATACGCCCTTTTTGGCCAACCAAGCCAGCATGTTAAAGAAATCTGCACTACAAAGAAGTCTCACTGCCCCCAGGTCAAAAGGGCCATCTGAAAAAAGTGTAAAATCCAGAAAGACAGCACAGGCCATGGAGAACAGGGAGCCTTGTTATGCTGATGGGCGGGATGTAAATTGCCAACAGCCACTCTGGAGAAGTGTATGGTGTTTCCTGAAACACCTAAGAAACAAAGCAACGGAGACTACGGCACTTCCACTTATGGTCTTATAGATCACGGAAATTAAAATCAAAAACAGACAGCCACCCCAAAGTTTCAGACGGCTCTGTTTACAGGAATCTCGTCTACGGTACAAGTTAAATATCCCAGAATGTGAAAAATGGATAAAGAAGTTGTGGTACACACATTCAATGGAATATCACTCAGCAATGAAATCTATGTCATCAGGCCCATCGTGGCATAATGAGTGGATTCAGGTACGATGATTCTAAGTGAAATAAGTCACACAGAAAATGAAACATCATAAGATATCACTAATACACGGAATGTAAACTTGGCTACACATGAACTGAATTACAAAACAGAACAGGGTCTCAAATTTAGAAAACCACCTTATGCTTGCTTAAGGGGAAAAGTGAGTTGGGGTGCTGCATAAAACCAGAGATAGAAATTAGCACAGATACCTTTCCATAAGCCAAATATGTAATAGTCAAGACCTAGCCCTTGCTCAACGAAATGGACTAAACACCCCATATTCAACGCCTAGGAATACACCTGACTAGTAAGTATCTTCAAACCCATGGATTTATATGTCTCCATAAGAGACTCAAGTGTGTGTACAGCGGCATGAATGCAGCAGAGAAAATCCGATAAATCCCATTATCAAAATGAATTACAAAAACAAACACAATGACAGTGAAATAGAGAGCAATTCTTAAATAATTCATTCAGGGCTTGTGATGCAACCTGGATTTACCACATCTACAACCAGAGCTGAGTGAGACATAAGGCTGTACACTTCAGCCTGATAGCATTGGTGAGGTTCGTTGAGAAAATGCAGGCCCTTTGAAGTCATACTGCATGGTACCCATTCCATGGGTCCCAACTCTCCAGGTTTAAGGGATTCTTCCTTCAGCTAAAACATGCATGGGAAACCCACAGTATGGTGCACCGTGTGACCGGGAAACCTTTTCAAATGCATCTCAGTTTTCGTCCCCTTTTACTCGGGTTCACGATTGAAGACCCTTTACTAATACTCTCCCCACTTAGAGAGTCAGTGCCTTTAACCTCCTGTTTGGCACAGTTTGCAATTTCTGCGCAAGATGAACAAGAATAGGGAGAACCAATGAGAGACTAGCTCTAGGTGTCTGCACGTTCAAATATAACACTCATTTCCCACCAGGAAGAGGAATTTACCAAAGGATCAGCATGCTGTGCCGGAACCAGATTAGGGCATGAAGCAATCCTGCGGGTTTGCGGCCAGCTCACAAGAAAGCGAGTAGAAGAAAGGAGCTCAGGCGCACTGTCATTCACAAACCTGCAGAGTTATAAATGTCAGCTATTGTCCAAAAATGTATTGAAGTAAGGCTGCGTAGAGGACTTGAAAGCGGGGCAGAATTGCAGGAAAACGAGTTCAGGGGCAGACTGGAATTGCATTTAAAGCATAAGGAAAGAGACAGAAAGTCGACAATGATGCACTTGGTCAAAAAGGGCGTATGCGTTTTTTCCTGAATATATTCAAGAAAAAACACATACGCCCTTTTTGGCCAAACAAGCAAGCCTGTAAAGAAATCTGCATTACAATGAAGTCTCACTGCCCCCCTGTCAAAAGGGACATCTGAAAAAAGTGAAAAATCCAGAAAGGCAGGACAGGCCATGGAGAACAGGGAGCCTTGTTATGCTGATGGGCGGGATGTAACTTGCCAACAGCCACTCTGGAGAAGTGTATGGTGTTTCCTCAAACACCTAAAAAACTAAGCAACGGAGCCTACAGCACTTCAACTTATGGTTCTATAGCTTAGGGAAATTAAAATCAAAAAGACACAGCCACCCATAAATTTTGGACGGCTCTGCTTACAAGAACCTCATTTACGGTACAAGTGAAATATCCCAGCAAGCAAAAAATGGATAAAGAAGTTGTTGTACGTACGTACAATGGAATATCACTCAGCAATGAAATCTATGTCATGAGGCCCGTCGCGGCATAATGAGTGGATTCAGGTACGATCATTCTAAGTTAACTAAGTCACACAGAAAAAGAAACACCATAAGATATCTCAAATACACGGAATGCAAACATGGCTGCACATGAACTCAATTACAAAACAGAAAAGGGTCTCAAATTTAGAAAACCAACTTATGCTTGCTTAAGGGGAAAGGTGAGTTGTGGTGCTGCATAAAACCAGAGATTGAAATTAGCACAGATACCTTTCCATAAGCAAATATGTAATAGTCAGGACCTACTCCTTCCTCCACGAAATGGACTCAACACCCCATATTCAATGCCTAGGAATATACCTGACTAGTAAGAATCTGAAAACCCATGGATTTATATGTCTCCATAAGAGAATCAAGCATGTGTACAGCGGCATAAATGCAGCAGTGAAAATCCGATAAATCCCATTATCAAAATAAATTACAAAAACAAAACACAATGACAGTGAAATAGAGAGCAATTCTTAAATAATTCATTCAGGGCTTGTGATGCAACGTGGATTTACCACATCTACACCCCGAGCTGAGTGAGACATAAGGCTGGACACTTCGGGCTGATAGCATTGGTGACGTTCGGTGAGCAAAGGCAACCCTTTGAAGTCATACTGCGTGGTACCCATTCCATGGGTCCCAATTCTCCAGGTTGAAGGGATTCTTCCTTCAGGTAAAACATGCATGGGCAACCCAGAATATGGTCCACCGTGTGACCGGGAAAACTTTTTAAATGCGTCTCAGTTTTCGTCCCTTTGTACTCGGTTTTACCATTCCAGACGCTTTACTAACACTCTCCCCACTTGGAGAGTCAGTGCATTTAACCTCCTGTTTGGCACAGTTTGGAATTTCTGCGCAAGATGAACAGGAATAGGGAGAAACAATGAGAGATTAGCTGTAGGTGTCTGCACGAACAAATTTAACGCTCATTTCCCACCAGGAAGAGGAATTAGCCAAAGGCTCAGCATGCCGTGTCGGAACCAGATTAGGGCCTGAAGCAATCCTGCGGTTTTGCGGCCAGCTCACAAGAAAGCGAGTTGAAGAAAGGAGCTCAGGGGCGCTGTATTCACAAACCTGCAGAGTTATAAATGACAGCTATCGTCCAAAAATATATTGAAGTAAGGCTGCAAAGAGGACTTGAACGCGGGGCAGAATTCCAGGAATACGATTTCAGGAGGTAGACGGGAAGTCCTCTGAAAGTATAGGAGAAGAGGCAGAACCTCGACAATGATGCACTTGGTCAAAAAGGGCATATGCGTTTCTTCCAGGGCCCTTATTAAAGAGGGTAGGAGGCTCCCAGCATGCTTCAGTGGCCAACAGAGGGCCTACGTCGCCAAGGCGACATGAGCCATCCAGGCAGGAGTGACCTCACATCAGAGGGCCCACCTCACAGAAGGGTAAGGAACCCAGTCAAGATCAGACTCTCACCAGAGTGCCCACATAAGCAAGGGGCTGGGAACCAGGCAGGAGTGTCCTCACACCCGTGGGGCCACATCATCGAAAGTTGAGGTACCCAGCACATGTGGCCTCAAACCAGAGGACCCACATCACCATGGGTCTCGGAGCGAGGCAGGCAGGATTAACCTCAAAACACATGGCCCATTGTATAAAAAAGGTGAGGAATCCAGCAGTTGGAACATCCCAGCAGGCGGCCCAGAGCACCGAGGCTATGGGATCCAGGCAGTGATGAACTCACAACAGAGGGCCCTCATCGTGATACTGTAAGCAACCCAGCCGTTGTAACCTCAGAGCACAAGGCCCACATCCCCATGGGGAAGGGAACCAAGCAGGAGTGTCATCGCACCAGTGGGCACACATCAGAAAAGGTGGGGATCCCAGCAGTTAGGGCCGGACGCCAGAGGGCCCTCATCACTGAGGAGAGGAGGCTCCCAGCAAGCTCCAACTGCTACCAGAAGGCCGACGTCGCCAATGCAGGGTGTGCCAGCCAGGCAGGAGTGACCTCAGAGCAGAGGGCCAACCACACAAAAGTGTGAGGAACCCAAAGAGGATCAGACTCTCACCGGAGGGCCCACATCACCAAGGGAATGGAAACCAGGCAGGAGTGTTCTCACACCAGTGTGGTCACATCACCGAAATGTGACGGACCCAGCACACGTGGCCTCAAACTACAGGACACACATCACCAAGGGGCTGGGAGTGAGGCAGGCAGGAGGAGCCTCCAAACAGAGGGCCCATAGCGTAAAAAAGGTGAGGGATCCCGCAGTTGGAACCTCCCAGCAGGTGGCCAGGAGCAGCGAGGCTATGGGATCCAGGCCTGACTGAACTCAAAACAGAGGGCCCTCATTATGAAACTGTGAGCAACCCAGCCGTTGGGACCTTAGAGCAGAAGGCCCACATCCCCATGGGGTTGGGATCCTGGCAGGAGTGTACTCGCACCACAGGGCGCACATCAGAAAATTTTGGGAGCCCAGGAGTTAGGGTCTGACGCCAGAGGGCCCTCATTACCGAGGGGAGGAGACTCCCAGCAGGCACCAACTCCCAACTGAGGGCCCACGTCGCCACGTTGACGTGTGCCAGCCAGGCAGGAGTGACCTCACAGCAGAGGGCCTACCTCACAGAAGGGTGAGGAACCCAGCCAGGATAAGACTCTCACCAGAGGGCCCACATCACCAAGGGGATCGGAACAAGGCAGGAGTGTCCTCACACCAGTGTGGCCACATTATAGAAAGGTGAGGAACCCAGCACATGTGGCCTAAACCAGAGGACCCACATTTCCAAGGTGCTCCGAGTGAGGCAGGCAGGAGTAGCCTAACAACACAGGGCCCACAGAATAAAAAATGTGAGGAATCCAGCAGTTTGAACCTCCCAGCAGGTGGCCCAGAGCATGGAGTCTATGGGATCCAGGCCACAGTGAACTCACAGCAGAGGGCCCACATCATGAAACTGTGAGCAACCCAGCCAGTGGGACCTCAGAGCAGAAGGCCCACATCCCCATGGGGATGGGAACCTCGCAGGAGTGTCCTCGCACAACTTAGCACGTATCAGAAAATGTGGGAACCCAGCAGTTATGGCCTGGCGCCAGAGGGCCCTCATCACGGAGGAGAGGAGGCTACCAGCAGGCTCCAAATGCCACCAGAGGGCCGACGTCACCAAGGCAATGGGAGCAAGCCAGGCAGGAGTTACCTCACAGCAGAGGGCCCACCTCACAGAAGTGTGAGGAGCCCAAACAGGATCAGACTCTAACCAGAGCGCCCACATCACCAAGGGGATGGAAACCAGGCAGGAGTGTCCTCACACCAGTGGGGCCACATCAGCGAAAGGTGAGGAACACAGCACATGTGGCCTCAAACAAGGGGACACACATCACGAAAGGGCTGGGAGTGAGGCATGCAGGAGGAGACTCACAACAGAGCGCCCATAGAATAAAAAAGGTGAGGAACCCCGCAGTTGGAAGCTCCAAGCAGGTGGCCCAGAGCACCGAGGCTATGGGATCCATGCCGGAGTGAACTCACAGCAGAGGGCCCACATTCTGACACTGTGAGCAACCCAGCCGTTGGGACCTCAGGGCAGAAAGCCCACATCCCCATGGGGATGGGACCCTGGCTGGAGTGTACTCGCACGACAGGGCGCACATCAGAAAATTTTGGGAGCCCATGAGTTAGGGCCTGACGCCAGAGAGCCCTCATTACCGAGGGGAGGAGACTCCCAGCAGGCACCAACTCCCAACTGAGGGCCCACATCGCCAAGGTGACGTGTGCCAGCCAGGCAGGAGTGACCTCACAGCAGAGGGCCCACCTCCCAGAAGTGTGAGGAATCCAGACAGGATCAGACTCTCACCAGAGGGCCCCCATCACCAAGGGGATGGGAACCAGGCAGGAGTGTCCTCACACCAGTGGGGCCACATCAATAAAGGTGAGGAAACTGGTACATGTGGCCTTAAACCAGAGGACCTACATCACAAATGGGCTGGGAGTGAGTTAGGAAGTAGGAGCATGAAAACACAGGACCCAAAGAATAAAAAAGGTAAGGAATCCAGCAGTAGGAACCTCCCAGCAGGCCGCTCAGAGCACAGAGGCTATGGGATCTAGGCCTGGGTGAACTAACACCAGAGAGCCAACATCATGAAACGGTGAACAACACAGGTGTTGGGACCTTAGAGCAGAAAGCCCACATGCCCATGGGGATGGGAACCTCGCAGGAGTGTCCTCGCACCACTTAGCACGTATCAGAAAATGTGGGTACCCAGCAGTTAGGGCCTGAGGCAAGAGGGCCCCCATCACCGAGGGGAGGTTCCCAGCAGGCTCCAACTGCCACAAGAGGGCCGATGTTGCCCAGGTGGGGTGTGCCAGCCAGGCAGGAGTGACCTCACAGCAGAGGGCCCCCCTCACAGAAGGGTGAGGAACCCAGCCAGGATCAGACTCTCACCAGAGGGCCCACATCATCAAGGGGATAGGAACCAGGCAGGAGTGTCCTCACACCAGTGGGGCCACATCATCGAAAGGTGAGGGACCCATCACACGTGGCCTCACACCAGAGGACACACATCACCAAGGGACTGGGAGTGAGGCAGGCAGGAGGAGTCTCAAAACAGAGGGCCCATAGAAGAAAAAAGGTGAGGAATCCCGCAGTTGTAACCTCCCAGCAGGTGGCCAGGAGCAGCGAGGCTATGGGATCCAGGCCGGAGAGAACTCACAGCAGAGGGCCCTCATCATGAAACTGAGCAACCCACGGTTGGGACCTCAGAGCAGAAGGCCCACATTCCCATGGGGTTGGGAACCTGGCAGGAGTGTACTCGAACCACAGGGCGCATATCAGAAAATATTGGGAGCCCAGGAGTTAGGGCCTGACGCCAGAGGGCCCTCATTACCAAGGGGAGGAGACACCCAGCAGGCACCAAATCCCACCAGAGAGCCGACGTCGCCAAGGCGGGGTGTGCCAGCCAGGCAGGAGTGACCTCAGAGAAGAGGGCCCACCTCACAGAAGTGTGAGGAACCCAACCAGGATCAGACTCTCACCGGAGGGCCCACATCACCAAGGGGATGGGAACCAGGCAGGAGTGTCCTCACACCAGTGGGGCCACATCAGCCAAAGGTGAGGAACCCAGCACATGTGGCCTCAAACCACAGGACACACATCACCAAGGGGCTAGGAGTGAGGCAGGTGTCTGGAGGGGCACATTTAACTCTAATTTCCCACCAGGAAGTGGAATGAACCAAAGTCTCAGATTGCCGTGCAGGACCCTGATTACGGCCTGAAGCAAACCTGCGGTTCTGTGGCCAGTTTTCAAGGAAACGAGTTAAGAAAGGAAATCACGGGCACTGTAATTCACAAACCTGCAGTGTTATAAATGACAGTTATTGGCAAAATTATATGGAAGTAAGTCTGCAAAGAGGACTTGAAAACGAGGCAGAATTGCAGGAATCATATTTCAGGAGGTAGATTGGAATTGCATTTAAAGCATGTGAAAAGCGGCAGATCTTTGACAGTGATGCACTTGGACAAAAGTGCGTAAACATTTTTTCCTGAATATATTCAGGAAAAAACACATATGCCCTTTTTGGCCAACCAAGCACTCGAGAAATGGAAATCCGCACTACAATGAAGTCTCATTTCCCATTCGTCAAAAGGGCCATCTGAAAAAAGTGTAAAAACCAGAAACACAGGACAGGCCATGGAGAACAGGGAGCCTTGTTATGCTGATGGGCGGGATGTAAATTGCCAACAGACACTCTGGAGATGTTTATGGTGTATCCTGAAACATCTGAAAAACAAAGCTACAGACCCTAGGGCACTTCCACTTTTGGCCCTATAGCTTAGGAAAACTAAAATCAACAAGACACAGCCAACACAAAATTTAGGGCTGCTGTGTTTACAAGAACCTTGAGTCCAGTACAAATTAAATATCCCAGAAAAAAAAAATGGATAAAGGAGTTGTGCTACTTACGTACAACGGAATATCACTCAGCAATGAAATCAATGTCATCAGGCCTGTAGCAGCAAAGTGAGTGGATTTAAGTATGATGATTCTAAGAGAAATAGGTCACACAGAGAAAGAGAATTATCATAAGATATCACTAATAGAGAGAGTGTAAACTTGGCTACACATAAACTGAATTCCAAAACCGAACAGAGTCTCACATTTAGATAAAAACTTATGCTTGCTTAAGGGGAAAGTTGAGTTGGGGTGCTGTATAAAACCAGAGATTGAAATTAGCACACATACCGTTCCATAAGCCAAATATGTAATAGACAAGACCTACTCTTTGCTCAACGAAATAGACTCATCCATGGTGTATCACCTCACACCTGTTAGAATGGGCATCATCAGAAAATCTACAAACAACAAATGCTGGAAAGGGTGTGGAGATAAGGAACCCTCTTCCACTATTGTTGGGAATGTAAATTGATACAGTCACTGTGGAGAACATTATGGAGTTTCTTATAAAACTAAGAATAGAATTACCATATGATACAGCAATCGCACTACTGGGCATATACCCAGACAAAACCATAAATCAAAAAGAGACATTCACCGCAATGTTCATTGCATCACTATTTACAATATCCAGGTAATGGAAGCAACCTAAATGCCCACAGACAGACGAATGCATAAAGATGTGGTACATATATAAAATGGAATATTACTAAGCCATAAAAAGGAATGAAATTGGGTCATTTGTAGAGACGTTGATGGATCTAGAGACTGTCATACAGAGTGAAGTAAGTCAGAAAGAGAAAAACAAATCTTGTCTATTAATGCATATATGTGGAACCTAGAAAAATTGTACAGATGAACCGTTTTGCCAGGCAGAAATAGAGCAACAGATGTAGACAACAAACGTATGGACACCAAGGGGGGAAAGCTGTTGGGGGGTGGTGGTGGGAGGAGTTGAGAGATTGGGATTGGCATGTATACATTTATATGTATAAAATAGATAACCAAAAAGAACCTGCTGTATAAAAAAATAAAATAAAATTCAAATTACAAAAAGTAAAACAGAAAAAATATTCTTCCCTTCACATACATGTATTTATATGAATAAATTATTTCCATGCTTATATCTGTAAATACAAAAAAGAGGAATAAAATCTACCTTGAACCAAAAACGAAAAAAAGAAAAAAAAACAGAACCCACCAGTTACACAGAGGAAAACCGTATCAGGGCACTTGCTCCAGTTGTAAACAATTCTGAAGTTGGTCAGTGGTGGGGAATCATCTCCCATTCAGCCAGCAGGCCCCACGCAACAAGCGTCCTCATTGCAAAGCTGGGGGACCGTGCCGAGGCATCTGTGAGTAAACGTGGGCTGAGCCCCAGGCCAGCTGCTGCTGAAATGTTCCCACCCTTCCCAGGTAAAACACCTGAATATGTACAAGGACTTGAAAGCCTAGAGGAAGGGCCATGGAGCCACATGAGTGACAGCATGCCAGCCGACTTGGTGCCTGCAGGCCAGCCAGGATGGTCCTGGCCCTGGGTGCTCTTCTGGAAGCTTTCCATTTCCCTGCCTGAGATACCCCTGCTGTCCCGGCACCCACTGCTTTCTTCCTCACTCACCTCTGCCCAGGGAGAAATTCCAGCGGCAGGTATGGGTGACACATCCTCTTCTTTAGCAGGTGGCATCTTGGCAACTGCTGCAGAAAGTCCAGCAGAGCCCCACTCACACTGGGCCACCCACAAAGCCGTGGCCTCTCACTCCCTCCCACCAGTCCAGCCCCAAGACTGCTGACAGGGCAGAGAAAATGGCGTCAGGCACAGCTGCAGGGGCTCTTGCTGCCTGGAGCGGTGTTTATATTGATCTGAACCCACGCACACCTGGGGAGGTCTGGCCGGCACGGTCGGGCTTCCCAGGCCAGCCAATAATCACCCCTCAGGGGCTCACAGTTGCAGAAACTGGAACTTGCTGAATCGGCCAGGTCCAAGGAACAGGTGTGGGCTCCTGAGAGTCAGGATAGACAAGGGGCTGCAGCTCTGGCTTGTTTTCTAATTATATTATCTGGCCCATGAGTGGGAGACAACTTCAAGAAAACCCTCTCCTAATGAGAGGAACCCAGGAGTCAGGGAGAGGAGGGGTGGCTGGTGGGTGGAGACAGAGGCCTGGTGCCCCGGGTGCAGTGGAAGTCTCTGGAAGACCAGGTGGAGGGAGGCCACACAGAGTGATGCCCAGGGTCACAGACCTGTCGGAGCTGCTGTTTGTTAGTTCAAGTCCTGCTCTGAGGTGCTCTGTGTCAGATCTGAGTGACAGGTGAGCTGGGAGTGCTCTGCAATGAGGGCGATATGCACGGTTCCGGTGTTCCCAGCCCTGCCATGGTACCTGCAAGGGTAGCTCTGTATCCTGGGAGGGGCCTGACCACGAGAGCCCCATGGGCTGCAGGGGAACCTGCCCAGGGAACCCCATATCCTGGGAGGGGCCTGAACACGAGAGCCCCATGGGCTGGGGTGGGGGTGGGGTACCTGCCCAGGTGAGCTCCATATCCTGGGATTGGCCTGACCTCGAGAGCCCCATGGGCTGCTGGAGTCCTGGTAAAGGATGTCAGGACAGTCAGTGAAGCCACCGAGGATATACCTCCAGTAGTTCCTAAATCCTACACCCTGCTGGTCATTCTACCAACCACCAGGACATGGTATTCTGTATTAGTCTTCAATGATGCCTTCTTTTGTATTCTATTAGACCCAGAGCCACAAGAAATTTTGGCTTGTGAGTGGCAGGACTCAACATAAAACTAAAACAATACTTCCGGGCCGTGTTGCCCCAAGGGTTCAAAAATTCCCACACCATCTTTGGGGAAAGCTCAGCTAAAGAACTAAAAGTTCTACCTCTGGAAAAGGAAACACTCCTTCAATATGCAGACGACATTCTGATCGCCAGCCCTACTAAGGAGACCTCTGAACTACCAAGCCAATAAAGGATACAAGTTGTCCAAGACAAAGCTCAAATATCACAGACTACGGTGACCTGCCTGGGCTTCATTCTCACAGAAGGTCGGAGAAGCCCATCCCAGGAAAGGGAAGAAACAATTTACAGCCTTACCCATTTCTGAAACTAGAAGACAGCTTAGGGGTTCCTGGGGAGGCCAGGGTTTGCTGCTTCTGGATCCCTAACTACAGTCTACTAGCTGGGCCTCTATATGAAACACTGAAAGGAAAAGATGATGATCCTTTTGAATAGAATGCAGAAGTGGCCTTTCAAGAATGGAAAGAGCAGTCAATTCAGACCCTTGCCCTGGAACTCCCTAATTTAGCTAAACCCTTTGACCTTTACATTCCTGGTGAACGGTGAATCGCCATTGGAGTATTAGTGCAAAACCTGGGACCACTTGAAATGGAACAATGCAAGAATGCGATCCAGGTAGGATAAACTACGGTCACCAAGGGGCTTGGCCCACCGCCACATCTGGCCAAGATACTGGCAGTATCTGAAAACCTGGAAATCAGCAGCCCAAAAGGCCACCTCCCTCCGAAGGGAAAAGGACCCCACGTGGTGATCCTCACACCCAACCATGCCCTGAAGTTGCAGGGTTGGCCCCATGGGCACACTGACCTTGAGCGAGGAGGCCCTCCAACTCCAACCTCCATAGAGATAACCGGGGCAAAGTGGCACCATGAAGACTCGTGTGAAGGTGTCTACACGGGCAAATTTAACGCTCATTTCCCACCAGGAAGAGGAATTAACCAAAGGCTCAGCATGCCGTGCCGGAACCAGATTAGGGCCTGAAGCAATCCTGCGGGTTTGCGGCCAGCTCACAAGAAAGCGAGTTGAAGAAAGGAGCTCAGGGACACTGTAATTCACAAACCTGCAGAGTTATAAATGACAGCTATCGTCCAAAAATATATTGAAGGAAGGCTGCGAAGAGGACTTGAAAGCGGGGCAGAATTGCAAGAAAACGATTTCAGGGGGTAGACTGGAATTGCATTTAAAGCATAGGAAAAGAGGCAGAACGTCGACAATGATGCACTTGGCCAAAAAGGGCGTATGCGTTTTTTCCTGAATATATATATTCAGGAAAAAACGCATACGCCCTTTTTGGCCAACCAAGCAAGCATGTTAAAGAAATCTGCACTACAATGAAGTCTCACTGCCCCCCGTTCAAAAGGGCCATCTGAAAAAAGTGTAAAATCCAGAAAGGCAGCACAGGCCATGGAGAACAGGGAGCCTTGTTATGCTGATGGGCGGTATGTAAATTGCCAACAGCCACTCTGGAGATGTGTATGGTGTTTCCTCAAAAACCTAAAAAACAAAGCAACGGAGCCTACGGCATTACCACTTTTTTTCCTATAGCTTAGGGAAATTAAAATCAAAAACACACAGCCACCGCAAAGTTTCTGTTTACGGCTCTGTTTACAAGAACCTCGTCTACGGTACAAGTTAAATATCCCAGAAAGCGAAAAATGGATAAAGAAGTGTGGTACGTACGTACAAAGGAATATCACTCACCAATGAAATCTATGTCATCAGGCCCGTCGCGGCATAATGAGTGGATTCAGGTACGATGATTCTAAGTGAAATAAGTCACACAGAAAATGAAACATCATAAGATATCACTAATACACGGAATGTAAACTTGGCTACACATGAACTGAATTACAAAACAGAACAGGGTCTCAAATTTAGAAAACCACCTTATGCTTGCTTAAGGGGAAAGGTGAGTTGTGGTGCTGCATAAAACCAGAGATAGAAATTAGCACAGATACCTTTCCATAAGCCAAATATGTAATAGTCAAGACCTAGCCCTTGCTCAACGAAATGGACTAAACACCCCATATTCAACGCCTAGGATTACACATGACTAGTAAGAACCTTCAAACCCATGGATTTATATGTCTCCGTAAGAGACTCAAGTGTGTGTACAGCGGCATGAATGCAGCAGAGAAAATCCGATAAAACCCATTATCAAAATGAATTACAAAAACAAACACAATGACAGTGAAATAGAGAGCAATTCTTAAATAATTCATTCAGGGCTTGTGATGCGACTTGGATTTACCACATCTACACCCAGAGCTGAGTGAGACATAAGGCTGGACACTTCGGGCTGATAGCATTGGTGAGGTTCGATGAGCAAATGCAGACCCTTTGAAGTCATACTGCATGGTACCCATTCCATGGGTCCCAACTCTCCAGGTTTAAGGGATTCTTCCTTCAGCTAAAACATGCATGGGAAACCCACAGTACAGTGCACTGTGTGACCGGGAAACGTTTTCAAATGCATCTCAGTTTTCGTCCCCTTTTACTCGGGTTCACCATTCCAGACCGTTTACTAACACTCTCCCCACTTGGAGAGTCAGTGCCTTTAACCTCCTGTTTGGCACAGTTTGCAATTTCTGCGCAAGATGAACAGGAATAGGGAGATCCAATGAGAGACTAGCTGTAGGTGTCTGGACGGGCAAATGGAACGCTCATTTCCCACCAGGAAGAGGAATTAACCAAAGGCTCAGCATGCCGTGCCGGAACCAGATTAGGGCCTGAAGCATTCCTGCGGGTTTGCGGCCAGCTCACAAGAAAGCGAGTTGAAGAAAGGAGCTCAGGGGCACTGTAATTCACAAACCTGCAGAGTTATAAATGACAGCTATCGTCCAAAAATATATTGAAGGAAGGCTGCGAAGAGGACTGGAAAGCGGGGCAGAATTGCAGGAAAACGATTTCAGGGGGTAGACTGGAATTGCATTTAAAGCATAGGAAAAGAGGCAGAACGTCGACAATGATGCACTTGGCCAAAAAGGGCGTATGCGTTTTTTCCTGAATATATTCAGGAAAAAACGCATACGCCCTTTTTGGCCAACCAAGCCAGCATGTTAAAGAAATCTGCACTACAAAGAAGTCTCACTGCCCCCAGGTCAAAAGGGCCATCTGAAAAAAGTGTAAAATCCAGAAAGGCAGCATAGGTCATGGAGAACAGGGAGCCTTGTTATGCTGATGGGCGGGATGTAAATTGCCAACAGCCACTCTGGAGAAGTGTATGGTGTTTCCTGAAACACCTAAGAAACAAAGCAATGGAGACTACGGCACTTCCACTTATGGTCTTATAGATCACGGAAATTAAAATCAAAAACAGACAGCCACCCCAAAGTTTCAGACGGCTCTGTTTACAGGAATCTCGTCTACGGTACAAGTGAAATATCCCAGAATGTGAAAAATGGATAAAGAAGTTGTGGTACACACATTCAATGGAATATCACTCAGCAATGAAATCTATGTCATCAGGCCCATCGTGGCATAATGAGTGGATTCAGGTACGATGATTCTAAGTGAAATAAGTCACACAGAAAATGAAACATCATAAGATATCACTAATACACGGAATGTAAACTTGGCTACACATGAACTGAATTACAAAACAGAACAGGGTCTCAAATTTAGAAAACCACCTTATGCTTGCTTAAGGGGAAAAGTGAGTTGGGGTGCTGCATAAAACCAGAGATAGAAATTAGCACAGATACCTTTCCATAAGCCAAATATGTAATAGTCAAGACCTAGCCCTTGCTCAACGAAATGGACTAAACACCCCATATTCAACGCCTAGGAATACACCTGACTAGTAAGTATCTTCAAACCCATGGATTTATATGTCTCCATAAGAGACTCAAGTGTGTGTACAGCGGCATGAATGCAGCAGAGAAAATCCGATAAATCCCATTATCAAAATGAATTACAAAAACAAACACAATGACAGTGAAATAGAGAGCAATTCTTAAATAATTCATTCAGGGCTTGTGATGCAACCTGGATTTACCACATCTACAACCAGAGCTGAGTGAGACATAAGGCTGTACACTTCGGCCTCATAGCATTGGTGAGGTTCGTTGAGAAAATGCAGGCCCTTTGAAGTCATACTGCATGGTACCCATTCCATGGGTCCCAACTCTCCAGGTTTAAGGGATTCTTCCTTCAGCTAAAACATGCATGGGAAACCCACAGTATGGTGCACCGTGTGACCGGGAAACCTTTTCAAATGCATCTCAGTTTTCGTCCCCTTTTACTCGGGTTCACGATTGAAGACCCTTTACTAATACTCTCCCCACTTAGAGAGTCAGTGCCTTTAACCTCCTGTTTGGCACAGTTTGCAATTTCTGCGCAAGATGAACAAGAATAGGGAGAACCAATGAGAGACTAGCTCTAGGTGTCTGCACGTTCAAATATAACACTCATTTCCCACCAGGAAGAGGAATTTACCAAAGGATCAGCATGCTGTGCTGGAACCAGATTAGGGCATGAAGCAATCCTGCGGGTTTGCGGCCAGCTCACAAGAAAGCGAGTAGAAGAAAGGAGCTCAGGCGCACTGTCATTCACAAACCTGCAGAGTTATAAATGTCAGCTATTGTCCAAAAATGTATTGAAGTAAGGCTGCGTAGAGGACTTGAAAGCGGGGCAGAATTGCAGGAAAACGAGTTCAGGGGCAGACTGGAATTGCATTTAAAGCATAAGGAAAGAGACAGAAAGTCGACAATGATGCACTTGGTCAAAAAGGGCGTATGCGTTTTTTCCTGAATATATTCAAGAAAAAACACATACGCCCTTTTTGGCCAAACAAGCAAGCCTGTAAAGAAATCTGCATTACAATGAAGTCTCACTGCCCCCCTGTCAAAAGGGACATCTGAAAAAAGTGAAAAATCCAGAAAGGCAGGACAGGCCATGGAGAACAGGGAGCCTTGTTATGCTGATGGGCGGGATGTAACTTGCCAACAGCCACTCTGGAGAAGTGTATGGTGTTTCCTCAAACACCTAAAAAACTAAGCAACGGAGCCTACGGCACTTCAACTTATGGTTCTATAGCTTAGGGAAATTAAAATCAAAAAGACACAGCCACCCATAAATTTTGGACGGCTCTGCTTACAAGAACCTCATTTACGGTACAAGTGAAATATCCCAGAAAGCGAAAAATGGATAAAGAAGTTGTTGTACGTACGTACAATGGAATATCACTCAGCAATGAAATCTATGTCATGAGGCCCGTCGCGGCATAATGAGTGGATTCAGGTATGATCATTCTAAGTTAACTAAGTCACACAGAAAAAGAAACACCATAAGATATCTCAAATACACGGAATGCAAACATGGCTGCACATGAACTCAATTACAAAACAGAAAAGGGTCTCAAATTTAGAAAACCAACTTATGCTTGCTTAAGGGGAAAGGTGAGTTGTGGTGCTGCATAAAACCAGAGATTGAAATTAGCACAGATACCTTTCCATAAGCAAATATGTAATAGTCAGGACCTACTCCTTGCTCCACGAAATGGACTCAACACCCCATATTCAATGCCTAGGAATATACCTGACTAGTAAGAATCTGAAAACCCATGGATTTATATGTCTCCATAAGAGAATCAAGCATGTGTACAGCGGCATAAACGCAGCAGTGAAAATCCGATAAATCCCATTATCAAAATAAATTACAAAAACAAAACACAATGACAGTGAAATAGAGAGTAATTCTTAAATAATTCATTCAGGGCTTGTGATGCAACGTGGATTTACCACATCTACACCCCGAGCTGAGTGAGACATAAGGCTGGACACTTCGGGCTGATAGCATTGGTGACGTTCGGTGAGCAAAGGCAACCCTTTGAAGTCATACTGCGTGGTACCCATTCCATGGGTCCCAACTCTCCAGGTTGAAGGGATTCTTCCTTCAGGTAAAACATGCATGGGCAACCCAGAATATGGTCCACCGTGTGACCGGGAAACCTTTTTAAATGCGTCTCAGTTTTCGTCCCCTCGTACTCGGTTTTACCATTCCAGACGCTTTACTAACACTCTCCCCACTTGGAGAGTCAGTGCCTTTAACCTCCTGTTTGGCACAGTTTGGAATTTCTGCGCAAGATGAACAGGAATAGGGAGAACCAATGAGAGATTAGCTGTAGGTGTCTGCACGAACAAATTTAACGCTCATTTCCCACCAGGAAGAGAATTAGCCAAAGGCTCAGCATGCCGTGTCGGAACCAGATTAGGGCCTGAAGCAATCCTGCGGTTTTGCGGCCAGCTCACAAGAAAGCGAGTTGAAGAAAGGAGCTCAGGGGCCGTGTAATTCACAAACCTGCAGAGTTATAAATGACAGCTATCGTCCAAAAATATATTGAAGTAAGGCTGCAAAGAGGACTTGAACGCGGGGCAGAATTCCAGGAATACGATTTCAGGAGGTAGACGGGAAGTCCTCTGAAAGTATAGGAGAAGAGGCAGAACCTCGACAATGATGCACTTGGTCAAAAAGGGCATATGCGTTTCTTCCAGGGCCCTTATTAAAGAGGGTAGGAGGCTCCCAGCATGCTTCAGTGGCAAACAGAGGGCCTACGTCGCCAAGGCGACATGAGCCATCCAGGCAGGAGTGACCTCACATCAGAGGGCCCACCTCACAGAAGGGTAAGGAACCCAGTCAAATCAGACTCTCACCAGAGTGCCCACATAAGCAAGGGGCTGGGAACCAGGCAGGAGTGTCCTCACACCCGTGGGGCCACATCATCGAAAGTTGAGGTACCCAGCACATGTGGCCTCAAACCAGAGGACCCACATCACCATGGGTCTCGGAGCGAGGCAGGCAGGATTAACCTCAAAACACATGGCCCATTGTATAAAAAAGGTGAGGAATCCAGCAGTTGGAACATCCCAGCAGGCGGCCCAGAGCACCGAGGCTATGGGATCCAGGCAGTGATGAACTCACAACAGAGGGCCCTCATCGTGATACTGTAAGCAACCCAGCCGTTGTGACCTCAGAGCACAAGGCCCACATCCCCATGGGGAAGGGAACCAAGCAGGAGTGTCATCGCACCAGTGGGCACACATCAGAAAAGGTGGGGAGCCCAGCAGTTAGGGCCGGACGCCAGAGGGCATTCATCACTGAGGAGAGGAGGCTCCCAGCAAGCTCCAACTGCTACCAGAAGGCCGACGTCGCCAATGCAGGGTGTGCCAGCCAGGCAGGAGTGACCTCAGAGCAGAGGGCCAACCACACAAAAGTGTGAGGAACCCAAAGAGGATCAGACTCTCACCGGAGGGCCCACATCACCAAGGGAATGGAAACCAGGCAGGAGTGTTCTCACACCAGTGTGGTCACATCACCGAAATGTGACGGACCCAGCACACGTGGCCTCAAACTACAGGACACACATCACCAAGGGGCTGGGAGTGAGGCAGGCAGGAGGAGCCTCCAAACAGAGGGCCCATAGCGTAAAAAAGGTGAGGGATCCCGCAGTTGGAACCTCCCAGCAGGTGGCCAGGAGCAGCGAGGCTATGGGATCCAGGCCTGACTGAACTCAAAACAGAGGGCCCTCATTATGAAACTGTGAGCAACCCAGCCGTTGGGACCTTAGAGCAGAAGGCCCACATTCCCATGGGGTTGGGATCCTGGCAGGAGTGTACTCGCACCACAGGGCGCACATCAGAAAATTTTGGGAGCCCAGGAGTTAGGGTCTGACGCCAGAGGGCCCTCATTACTGAGGGGAGGAGACTCCCAGCAGGCACCAACTCCCAACTGAGGGCCCACGTCGCCACGTTGACGTGTGCCAGCCAGGCAGGAGTGACCTCACAGCAGAGGGCCTACCTCACAGAAGGGTGAGGAACCCAGCCAGGATAAGACTCTCACCAGAGGGCCCACATCACCAAGGGGATCGGAACAAGGCAGGAGTGTCCTCACACCAGTGTGGCCACATTATAGAAAGGTGAGGAACCCAGCACATGTGGCCTAAACCAGAGGACCCACATTTCCAAGGTGCTCCGAGTGAGGCAGGCAGGAGTAGCCTAAAAACACAGGGCCCACAGAATAAAAAATGTGAGGAATCCAGCAGTTTGAACCTCCCAGCAGGTGGCCCAGAGCATGGAGTCTATGGGATCCAGGCCACAGTGAACTCACAGCAGAGGGCCCACATCATGAAACTGTGAGCAACCCAGCCAGTGGGACCTCAGAGCAGAAGGCCCACATCCCCATGGGGATGGGAACCTCGCAGGAGTGTCCTCGCACAACTTAGCACGTATCAGAAAATGTGGGAACCCAGCAGTTATGGCCTGGCGCCAGAGGGCCCTCATCACGGAGGAGAGGAGGCTACCAGCAGGCTCCAAATGCCACCAGAGGGCCGACGTCACCAAGGCAATGGGAGCAAGCCAGGCACGAGTTACCTCACAGCAGAGGGCCCACCTCACAGAAGTGTGAGGAGCCCAAACAGGATCAGACTCTAACCAGAGCGCCCACATCACCAAGGGGATGGAAACCAGGCAGGAGTGTCCTCACACCAGTGAGGCCACATCAGCGAAAGTTGAGGAACACAGCACATGTGGCCTCAAACAAGGGGACACACATCACGAAAGGGCTGGGAGTGAGGCATGCAGGAGGAGACTCACAACAGAGCGCCCATAGAATAAAAAAGGTGAGGAACCCCGCAGTTGGAAGCTCCAAGCAGGTGGCCCAGAGCACCGAGGCTATGGGATCCATGCCGGAGTGAACTCACAGCAGAGGGCCCACATTCTGACACTGTGAGCAACCCAGCCGTTGGGACCTCAGGGCAGAAAGCCCACATCCCCATGGGGATGGGACCCTTGCTGGAGTGTACTCGCACGACAGGGCGCACATCAGAAAATTTTGGGAGCCCATGAGTTAGGGCCTGACGCCAGAGAGCCCTCATTACCGAGGGGAGGAGATTCCCAGCAGGCACCAACTCCCAACTGAGGGCCCATATCGCCAAGGTGACGTGTGCCAGCCAGGCAGGAGTGACCTCACAGCAGAGGGCCCACCTCCCAGAAGTGTGAGGAATCCAGACAGGATCAGACTCTCACCAGAGGGCCCCCATCACCAAGGGGATGGGAACCAGGCAGGAGTGTCCTCACACCAGTGGGGCCACATCAATAAAGGTGAGGAAACTGGTACATGTGGCCTTAAACCAGAGGACCTACATCACAAATGGGCTGGGAGTGAGTTAGGAAGTAGGAGCATGAAAACACAGGACCCAAAGAATAAAAAAGGTAAGGAATCCAGCAGTAGGAACCTCCCAGCAGGCCGCTCAGTGCACAGAGGCTATGGGATCTAGGCCTGGGTGAACTAACACCAGAGAGCCAACATCATGAAACGGTGAACAACACAGGTGTTGGGACCTTAGAGCAGAAGGCCCACATGCCCATGGGGATGGGAACCTCGCAGGAGTGTCCTCGCACCACTTAGCACGTATCAGAAAATGTGGGTACCCAGCAGTTAGGGCCTGAGGCAAGAGGGCCCCCATCACCGAGGGGAGGTTCCCAGCAGGCTCCAACTGCCACAAGAGGGCCGATGTTGCCCAGGTGGGGTGTGCCAACCAGGCAGGAGTGACCTCACAGCAGAGGGCACCCCTCACAGAAGGGTGAGGAACCCAGCCAGGATCAGACTCTCACCAGAGGGCCCACATCATCAAGGGGATAGGAACCAGGCAGGAGGGTCCTCACAACAGTGGGGCCACATCATCGAAAGGTGAGGGACCCAGCACACGTGGCCTCACACCAGAGGACACACATCACCAAGGGACTGGGAGTGAGGCAGGCAGGAGGAGTCTCAAAACAGAGGGTCCATAGAAGAAAAAAGGTGAGGAATCCCGCAGTTGTAACCTCCCAGCAGGTGGCCAGGAGCAGCGAGGCTATGGGATCCAGGCCGGAGAGAACTCACAGCAGAGGGCCCTCATCATGAAACTGAGCAACCCACGGTTGGGACCTCAGAGCAGAAGGCCCACATTCCCATGGGGTTGGGAACCTGGCAGGAGTGTACTCGAACCACAGGGCGCATATCAGAAAATATTGGGAGCCCAGGAGTTAGGGCCTGACGCCAGAGGGCCCTCATTACCAAGGGGAGGAGACACCCAGCAGGCACCAAATCCCACCAGAGAGCCGACGTCGCCAAGGCGGGGTGTGCCAGCCAGGCAGGAGTGACCTCAGAGAAGAGGGCCCACCTCACAGAAGTGTGAGGAACCCAACCAGGATCAGACTCTCACTGGAGGGCCCACATCACCAAGGGGATGGGAACCAGGCAGGAGTGTCCTCACACCAGTGGGGCCACATCAGCCAAAGGTGAGGAACCCAGCACATGTGGCCTCAAACCACAGGACACACATCACCAAGGGGCTAGGAGTGAGGCAGGTGTCTGGAGGGGCACATTTAACTCTAATTTCCCACCAGGAAGTGGAATGAACCAAAGTCTCAGAGTGCCGTGCCGGACCCTGATTACGGCCTGAAGCAAACCTGCGGTTCTGTGGCCAGTTTTCAAGGAAACGAGTTAAGAAAGGAAATCACGGGCACTGTAATTCACAAACCTGCAGTGTTATAAATGACAGCTATTGGCAAAATTATATGGAAGTAAGTCTGCAAAGAGGACTTGAACACGAGGCAGAATTGCAGGAATCATATTTCAGGAGGTAGATTGGAATTGCATTTAAAGCATGTGAAAAGTGACAGATCTTTGACAGTGATGCACTTGGACAAAAGTGCGTAAACATTTTTTCCTGAATATATTCAGGAAAAAACACATATGCCCTTTTTGGCCAACCAAGCACTCGAGCAATGGAAATCCGCACTACAATGAAGTCTCATTTCCCATTCGTCAAAAGGGCCATCTGAAAAAAGTGTAAAAACCAGAAACACAGGACAGGCCATGGAGAACAGGGAGCCTTGTTATGCTGATGGGCGGGATGTAAATTGCCAACAGACACTCTGGAGATGTTTATGGTGTATCCTGAAACATCTGAAAAACAAAGCTACAGACCCTAGGGCACTTCCACTTTTGGCCCTATAGCTTAGGAAAATTAAAATCAACAAGACACAGCCAACACCAAATTTAGGGCTGCTGTGTTTACAAGAACCTTGAGTCCAGTACAAATTAAATATCCCAGAAAGAAAAAAATGGATAAAGGAGTTGTGCTACTTACGTACAACGGAATATCACTCAGCAATGAAATCAATGTCATCAGGCCTCTAGCAGCAAATTGAGTGGATTTAAGTATGATGATTCTAAGAGAAATAGGTCACACAGAGAATGATAATTATCATAAGATATCACTAATAGAGAGAGTGTAAACTTGGCTACACATAAACTGAATTCCAAAACCGAACAGAGTCTCACATTTAGATAAAAACTTATGCTTGCTTAAGGGGAAAGTTGAGTTGGGGTGCTGTATAAAACCAGAGATTGAAATTAGCACACATACCGTTCCATAAGCCAAATATGTAATAGACAAGACCTACTCTTTGCTCAACGAAATAGACTCATCCATGGTGTATCACCTCACACCTGTTAGAATGGGCATCATCAGAAAATCTACAAACAACAAATGCTGGAAAGGGTGTGGAGATAAGGAACCCTCTTCCACTATTGTTGGGAATGTAAATTGATACAGTCACTGTGGAGAACATTATGGAGTTTCTTATAAAACTAAGAATAGAATTACCATATGATACAGCAATCCCACTACTGGGCATATACCCAGACAAAACCATAAATCAGAAAGAGACATTCACCGCAATGTTCATTGCATCACTATTTACAATATCCAGGTAATGGAAGCAACCTAAATGCCCACAGACAGACGAATGCATAAAGATGTGGTACATATATAAAATGGAATATTACTAAGCCATAAAAAGGAATGAAATTGGGTCATTTGTAGAGACGTTGATGGATCTAGAGACTGTCATACAGAGTGAAGTAAGTCAGAAAGAGAAAAACAAATCTTGTCTATTAATGCATATATGTGGAACCTAGAAAAATTGTACAGATGAACCGTTTTGCCAGGCAGAAATAGAGCAACAGATGTAGACAACAAACGTATGGAAACCAAGGGGGGAAAGCTGTTGGGGGGTGGTGGTGGGAGGAGTTGAGAGATTGGGATTGGCATGTATACATTTATATGTATAAAATAGATAACCAAAAAGAACCTGCTGTATAAAAAAATAAAATAAAATTCAAATTACAAAAAGTAAAACAGAAAAAATATTCTTCCCTTCACATACATGTATTTATATGAATAAATTATTTCCATGCTTATATCTGTAAATACAAAAAAGAGGAATAAAATCTACCTTGAACCAAAAACGAAAAAAAGAAAAAAAAACAGAACCCACCAGTTACACAGAGGAAAACCTTATCAGGGCACTTGCTCCAGTTGTAAACAATTCTGAAGTTGGTCAGTGGTGGGGAATCATCTCCCATTCAGCCAGCAGGCCCCACGCAACAAGCGTCCTCATTGCAAAGCTGGGGGACCGTGCCGAGGCATCTGTGAGTAAACGTGGGCTGAGCCCCAGGCCAGCTGCTGCTGAAATGTTCCCACCCTTCCCAGGTAAAACACCTGAATATGTACAAGGACTTGAAAGCCTAGAGGAAGGGCCATGGAGCCACATGAGTGACAGCATGCCAGCCGACTTGGTGCCTGCAGGCCAGCCAGGATGGTCCTGGCCCTGGGTGCTCTTCTGGAAGCTTTCCATTTCCCTGCCTGAGATACCCCTGCTGTCCCGGCCCCCACTGCTTTCTTCCTCACTCACCTCTGCCCAGGGAGAAATTCCAGCGGCAGGTATGGGTGACACATCCTCTTCTTTAGCAGGTGGCATCTTGGCAACTGCTGCAGAAAGTCCAGCAGAGCCCCACTCACACTGGGCCACCCACAAAGCCGTGGCCTCTCACTCCCTCCCACCAGTCCAGCCCCAAGACTGCTGACAGGGCAGAGAAAATGGCGTCAGGCACAGCTGCAGGGGCTCTTGCTGCCTGGAGCGGTGTTTATATTGATCTGAACCCAGGCACACCTGGGGAGGTCTGGCCGGCACGGTCGGGCTTCCCAGGCCAGCCAATAATCACCCCTCAGGGGCTCACAGTTGCAGAAACTGGAACTTGCTGAATCGGCCAGGTCCAAGGAACAGGTGTGGGCTCCTGAGAGTCAGGATAGACAAGGGGCTGCAGCTCTGGCTTGTTTTCTAATTATATTATCTGGCCCATGAGTGGGAGACAACTTCAAGAAAACCCTCTCCTAATGAGAGGAACCCAGGAGTCAGGGAGAGGAGGGGTGGCTGGTGGGTGGAGACAGAGGCCTGGTGCCCCGGGTGCAGTGGAAGTCTCTGGAAGACCAGGTGGAGGGAGGCCACACAGAGTGATGCCCAGGGTCACAGACCTGTCGGAGCTGCTGTTTGTTAGTTCAAGTCCTGCTCTGAGGTGCTCTGTGTCAGATCTGAGTGACAGGTGAGCTGGGAGTGCTCTGCAATGAGGGCGATATGCACGGTTCCTGTGTTCCCAGCCCTGCCATGGTACCTGCAAGGGTAGCTCTGTATCCTGGGAGGGGCCTGACCACGAGAGCCCCATGGGCTGCAGGGGAACCTGCCCAGGGAACACCGTATCCTGGGAGGGGCCTTAACACGAGAGACCCGTGGGCTGGGGTGGGGTTGGGGTACCTGCCCAGGTGAGCTCCATATCCTGGGATTGGCCTGACCTCGAGAGCCCCATGGGCTGCTGGAGTCCTGGTAAAGGATGTCAGGACAGTCAGTGAAGCCACCGAGGATATACCTCCAGTAGTTCCTAAATCCTACACCCTGCTGGTCATTCTACCAACCACCAGGACATGGTATTCTGTATTAGTCTTCAATGATGCCTTCCTTTGTATTCTATTAGTCCCAGAGTCACAAGAAATTTTGGCTTGTGAGTGGCAGGACTCAACATACAACTAAAACAATACTTCCGGGCCGTGTTGCCCCAAGGGTTCAAAAATTCCCACACCATCTTTGGGGAAAGCTCAGCTAAAGAACTAAAAGTTCTACCTCTGGAAAAGGAAACACTCCTTCAATATGCAGACGACATTCTGATCGCCAGCCCTACTAAGGAGACCTCTGAACTACCAAGCCAATAAAGGATACAAGTTGTCCAAGAAAAAGCTCAAATATCACAGACTACGGTGACCTGCCTGGGCTTCATTCTCACAGAAGGTCGGAGAAGCCCATCCCAGGAAAGGGAAGAAACAATTTACAGCCTTACCCATTTCTGAAACTAGAAGACAGCTTAGGGGTTCCTGGGGAGGCCAGGGTTTGCTGCTTCTGGATCCCTAACTACAGTCTACTAGCTGGGCCTCTATATGAAACACTGAAAGGAAAAGATGATGATCCTTTTGAATAGAATGCAGAAGTGGCCTTTCAAGAATGGAAAGAGCAGTCAATTCAGACCCTTGCCCTGGAACTCCCTAATTTAGCTAAACCCTTTGACCTTTACATTCCTGGTGAACGGTGAATCGCCATTGGAGTATTAGTGCAAAACCTGGGACCACTTGAGATGGAACAATGCAAGAATGCGATCCAGGTAGGATAAACTGCGGTCACCAAGGGGCTTGGCCCACCGCCACATCTGGCCAAGATACTGGCAGTATCTGAAAACCTGGAAATCAGCAGCCCAAAAGGCCACCTCCCTCCTAAGGGAAAAGAACCCCACGTGGTGATCCTAACACCCAACCATGCCCTGAAGTTGCAGGGTTGGCTCCATGGGCACACTGACCTTGAGCGAGGAGGCCCTCCAACTCCAACCTCCATAGAGATAACCGGGGCAAAGTGGCACCATGAAGACTCGTGTGAAGGTGTCTGCACGGGCAAATTTAACGCTCATTTCCCACCAGGAAGAGGAATTAACCAAAGGCTCAGCATGCCGTGCCGGAACCAGATTAGGGCCTGAAGCATTCCTGCGGGTTTGCGGCCAGCTCACAAGAAAGCGAGTTGAAGAAAGGAGCTCAGGGACACTGTAATTCACAAACCTGCAGAGTTATAAATGACAGCTATCACCCAAAAATATATTGAAGGAAGGCTGCGAAGAGGACTTGAAAGTGGGGCAGAATTGCAAGAAAACGATTTCAGGGGGTAGACTGGAATTGCATTTAAAGCATAGGAAAAGAGGCAGAACCTCGACAATGATGCACTTGGCCAAAAAGGGCGTATGCGTTTTTTCCTGAATATATTCAGGAAAAAACGCATACGCCCTTTTTGGCCAACCAAGCAAGCATGTTAAAGAAATCTGCACTACAATGAAGTCTCACTGCCCCCCGTTCAAAAGGGCCATCTGAAAAAAGTGTAAAATCCAGAAAGGCAGCACAGGCCATGGAGAACAGGGAGCCTTGTTATGCTGATGGGCGGGATGTAAATTGCCAACAGCCACTCTGGAGATGTGTATGGTGTTTCCTCAAAAGCCTAAAAAACAAAGCAACGGAGCCTAAGGCATTACCACTTTTTTTCCTATAGCTTAGGGAAATTAAAATCAAAAACACACAGCCACCGCAAAGTTTCTGTTTACGGCTCTGTTTACAAGAACCTCGTCTACGGTACAAGTTAAATATCCCAGAAAGCGAAAAATGGATAAAGAAGTGTGGTACGTACGTACAAAGGAATATCACTCACCAATGAAATCTATGTCATCAGGCCCGTCGCGGCATAATGAGTGGATTCAGGTACGATGATTCTAAGTGAAATAAGTCACACAGAAAATGAAACATCATAAGAAATCACTAATACACGGAATGTAAACTTGGCTACACATGAACTGAATTACAAAACAGAACAGGGTCTCAAATTTAGAAAACCAACTTATGCTTGCTTAAGGGGAAAGGTGTGTTGTGGTGCTGCATAAAACCAGAGATAGAAATTAGCACAGATACCTTTCCATAAGCCAAATATGTAATAGTCAAGACCTAGCCCTTGCTCAACGAAATGGACTAAACACCCCATATTCAACGCCTAGGATTACACATGACTAGTAAGAACCTTCAAACCCATGGATTTATATGTCTCCGTAAGAGACTCAAGTGTGTGTACAGCGGCATGAATGCAGCAGAGAAAATCCGATAAAACCCATTATCAAAATGAATTACAAAAACAAACACAATGACAGTGAAATAGAGAGCAATTCTTAAATAATTCATTCAGGGCTTGTGATGCGACCTGGATTTACCACATCTACACCCAGAGCTGAGTGAGACATAAGGCTGGACACTTCGGGCTGATAGCATTGGTGAGGTTCGATGAGCAAATGCAGACCCTTTGAAGTCATACTGCATGGTACCCATTCCATGGGTCCCAACTCTCCAGGTTTAAGGGATTCTTCCTTCAGCTAAAACATGCATGGGAAACCCACAGTACAGTGCACTGTGTGACCGGGAAACGTTTTCAAATGCATCTCAGTTTTCGTCCCCTTTTACTCGGGTTCACCATTCCAGACCGTTTACTAACACTCTCCCCACTTGGAGAGTCAGTGCCTTTAACCTCCTGTTTGGCACAGTTTGCAATTTCTGCGCAAGATGAACAGGAATAGGGAGAACCAATGAGAGACTAGCTGTAGGTGTCTGGACGGGCAAATGGAACGCTCATTTCCCACCAGGAAGAGGAATTAACCAAAGGCTCAGCATGCCGTGCCGGAACCAGATTAGGGCCTGAAGCATTCCTGCGGGTTTGTGGCCAGCTCACAAGAAAGCGAGTTGAAGAAAGGAGCTCAGGGGCACTGTAATTCACAAACCTGCAGAGTTATAAATGACAGCTATCGTCCAAAAATATATTGAAGGAAGGCTGCGAAGAGGACTGGAAAGCGGGGCAGAATTGCAGGAAAACGATTTCAGGGGGTAGACTGGAATTGCATTTAAAGCATAGGAAAAGAGGCAGAACGTCGACAATGATGCACTTGGCCAAAAAGGGCGTATGCGTTTTTTCCTGAATATATTCAGGAAAAAACGCATACGCCCTTTTTGGCCAACCAAGCCAGCATGTTAAAGAAATCTGCACTACAAAGAAGTCTCACTGCCCCCAGGTCAAAAGGGCCATCTGAAAAAAGTGTAAAATCCAGAAAGACAGCACAGGCCATGGAGAACAGGGAGCCTTGTTATGTTGATGGGCGGGATGTAAATTGCCAACAGCCACTCTGGAGAAGTGTATGGTGTTTCCTGAAACACCTAAGAAACAAAGCAACGGAGACTACGGCACTTCCACTTATGGTCTTATAGATCACGGAAATTAAAATCAAAAACAGACAGCCACCCCAAAGTTTCAGACGGCTCTGTTTACAGGAATCTCGTCTACGGTACAAGTTAAATATCCCAGAATGTGAAAAATGGATAAAGAAGTTGTGGTACACACATTCAATGGAATATCACTCAGCAATGAAATCTATGTCATCAGGCCCATCGTGGCATAATGAGTGGATTCAGGTACGATGATTCTAAGTGAAATAAGTCACACAGAAAATGAAACATCATAAGATATCACTAATACACGGAATGTAAACTTGGCTACACATGAACTGAATTACAAAACAGAACAGGGTCTCAAATTTAGAAAACCACCTTATGCTTGCTTAAGGGGAAAAGTGAGTTGGGGTGCTGCATAAAACCAGAGATAGAAATTAGCACAGATACCTTTCCATAAGCCAAATATGTAATAGTCAAGACCTAGCCCTTGCTCAACGAAATGGACTAAACACCCCATATTCAACGCCTAGGAATACACCTGACTAGTAAGTATCTTCAAACCCATGGATTTATATGTCTCCATAAGAGACTCAAGTGTGTGTACAGCGGCATGAATGCAGCAGAGAAAATCCGATAAATCCCATTATCAAAATGAATTACAAAAACAAACACAATGACAGTGAAATAGAGAGCAATTCTTAAATAATTCATTCAGGGCTTGTGATGCAACCTGGATTTACCACATCTACAACCAGAGCTGAGTGAGACATAAGGCTGTACACTTCAGCCTGATAGCATTGGTGAGGTTCGTTGAGAAAATGCAGGCCCTTTGAAGTCATACTGCGTGGTACCCATTCCATGGGTCCCAACTCTCCAGGTTTAAGGGATTCTTCCTTCAGCTAAAACATGCATGGGAAACCCACAGTATGGTGCACCGTGTGACCGGGAAACCTTTTCAAATGCATCTCAGTTTTCGTCCCCTTTTACTCGGGTTCACGATTGAAGACCCTTTACTAATACTCTCCCCACTTAGAGAGTCAGTGCCTTTAACCTCCTGTTTGGCACAGTTTGCAATTTCTGCGCAAGATGAACAAGAATAGGGAGAACCAATGAGAGACTAGCTCTAGGTGTCTGCACGTTCAAATATAACACTCATTTCCCACCAGGAAGAGGAATTTACCAAAGGATCAGCATGCTGTGCCGGAACCAGATTAGGGCATGAAGCAATCCTGCGGGTTTGCGGCCAGCTCACAAGAAAGCGAGTAGAAGAAAGGAGCTCAGGCGCACTGTCATTCACAAACCTGCAGAGTTATAAATGTCAGCTATTGTCCAAAAATGTATTGAAGTAAGGCTGCGTAGAGGACTTGAAAGCGGGGCAGAATTGCAGGAAAACGAGTTCAGGGGCAGACTGGAATTGCATTTAAAGCATAAGGAAAGAGACAGAAAGTCGACAATGATGCACTTGGTCAAAAAGGGCGTATGCGTTTTTTCCTGAATATATTCAAGAAAAAACACATACGCCCTTTTTGGCCAAACAAGCAAGCCTGTAAAGAAATCTGCATTACAATGAAGTCTCACTGCCCCCCTGTCAAAAGGGACATCTGAAAAAAGTGAAAAATCCAGAAAGGCAGGACAGGCCATGGAGAACAGGGAGCCTTGTTATGCTGATGGGCGGGATGTAACTTGCCAACAGCCACTCTGGAGAAGTGTATGGTGTTTCCTCAAACACCTAAAAAACTAAGCAACGGAGCCTACGGCACTTCAACTTATGGTTCTATAGCTTAGGGAAATTAAAATCAAAAAGACACAGCCACCCATAAATTTTGGACGGCTCTGCTTACAAGAACCTCATTTACGGTACAAGTGAAATATCCCAGAAAGCGAAAAATGGATAAAGAAGTTGTTGTACGTACGTACAATGGAATATCACTCAGCAATGAAATCTATGTCATGAGGCCCGTCGCGGCATAATGAGTGGATTCAGGTACGATCATTCTAAGTTAACTAAGTCACACAGAAAAAGAAACACCATAAGATATCTCAAATACACGGAATGCAAACATGGCTGCACATGAACTCAATTACAAAACAGAAAAGGGTCTCAAATTTAGAAAACCAACTTATGCTTGCTTAAGGGGAAAGGTGAGTTGTGGTGCTGCATAAAACCAGAGATTGAAATTAGCACAGATACCTTTCCATAAGCAAATATGTAATAGTCAGGACCTACTCCTTGCTCCACGAAATGGACTCAACACCCCATATTCAATGCCTAGGAATATACCTGACTAGTAAGAATCTGAAAACCCATGGATTTATATGTCTCCATAAGAGAATCAAGCATGTGTACGGCGGCATAAACGCAGCAGTGAGAATCCGATAAATCCCATTATCAAAATAAATTACAAAAACAAAACACAATGACAGTGAAATAGAGAGCAATTCTTAAATAATTCATTCAGGGCTTGTGATGCAACGTGGATTTACCACATCTACACCCCGAGCTGAGTGAGACATAAGGCTGGACACTTTGGGCTGATAGCATTGGTGACGTTCGGTGAGCAAAGGCAACCCTTTGATGTCATACTGCGTGGTACCCATTCCATGGGTCCCAACTCTCCAGGTTGAAGGGATTCTTCCTTCAGGTAAAACATGCATGGGCAAACCCAGAATATGGTCCACCGTGTGACCGTGAAAACTTTTTAAATGCGTCTCAGTTTTCGTCCCCTCGTACTCGGTTTTACCATTCCAGACGCTTTACTAACACTCTCCCCACTTGGAGAGTCAGTGCCTTTAACCTCCTGTTTGGCACAGTTTGGAATTTCTGCGCAAGATGAACAGGAATAGGGAGAACCAATGAGAGATTAGCTGTAGGTGTCGGCACGAACAAATTTAACGCTCATTTCCCACCAGGAAGAGGAATTAGCCAAAGGCTCAGCATGCCGTGTCGGAACCAGATTAGGGCCTGAAGCAATCCTGCGGTCTTGCGGCCAGCTCACAAGAAAGCGAGTTGAAGAAAGGAGCTCAGGGGCACTGTAATTCACAAACCTGCAGAGTTATAAATGACAGCTATCGTCCAAAAATATATTGAAGTAAGGCTGCAAAGAGGACTTGAACGCGGGGCAGAATTCCAGGAATACGATTTCAGGAGGTAGACGGGAAGTCCTCTGAAAGTATAGGAGAAGAGGCAGAACCTCGACAATGATGCACTTGGTCAAAAAGGGCACATGCGTTTCTTCCAGGGCCCTTATTAAAGAGGGTAGGAGGCTCCCAGCATGCTTCAGTGGCCAACAGAGGGCCTACGTCGCCAAGGCGACATGAGCCATCCAGGCAGGAGTGACCTCACATCAGAGGGCCCACCTCACAGAAGGGTAAGGAACCCAGTCAAGATCAGACTCTCACCAGAGTGCCCACATAAGCAAGGGGCTGGGAACCAGGCAGGAGTGTCCTCACACCCGTGGGGCCACATCATCGAAAGTTGAGGTACCCAGCACATGTGGCCTCAAACCAGAGGACCCACATCACCATGGGTCTCGGAGCGAGGCAGGCAGGATTAACCTCAAAACACATGGCCCATTGTATAAAAAAGGTGAGGAATCCAGCAGTTGGAACATCCCAGCAGGCGGCCCAGAGCACCGAGGCTATGGGATCCAGGCAGTGATGAACTCACAACAGAGGGCCCTCATCGTGATACTGTAAGCAACCCAGCCGTTGTAACCTCAGAGCACAAGGCCCACATCCCCATGGGGAAGGGAACCAAGCAGGAGTATCATCGCACCAGTGGGCACACATCAGAAAAGGTGGGGAGCCCAGCAGTTAGGGCCGGACGCCAGAGGGCCCTCATCACTGAGGAGAGGAGGCTCGCAGCAAGCTCCAACTGCTACCAGAAGGCCGACGTCGCCAATGCAGGGTGTGCCAGCCAGGCAGGAGTGACCTCAGAGCAGAGGGCCAACCACACAAAAGTGTGAGGAACCCAAAGAGGATCAGACTCTCACCGGAGGGCCCACATCACCAAGGGAATGGAAACAAGGCAGGAGTGCTCTCACACCAGTGTGGTCACATCACCGAAATGTGACGGACCCAGCACACGTGGCCTCAAACTACAGGACACACATCACCAAGGGGCTGGGAGTGAGGCAGGCAGGAGGAGCCTCCAAACAGAGGGCCCATAGCGTAAAAAAGGTGAGGAATCCCGCAGTTGGAACCTCCCAGCAGGTGGCCAGGAGCAGCGAGGCTATGGGATCCAGGCCTGACTGAACTCAAAACAGAGGGCCCTCATTATGAAACTGTGAGCAACCCAGACGTTGGGACCTGAGAGCAGAAGGCCCACATTCCCATGGGGTTGGGATCCTGGCAGGAGTGTACTCGCACCACAGGGCGCACATCAGAAACTTTTGGGAGCCCAGGAGTTAGGGTCTGACGCCAGAGGGCCCTCATTACCGAGGGGAGGAGACTCCCAGCAGGCACCAACTCCCAACTGAGGGCCCACGTCGCCACGTTGACGTGTGCCAACCAGGCAGGGGTGACCTCACAGCAGAGGGCCTACCTCACAGAAGGGTGAGGAACCCAGCCAGGATAAGACTCTCACCAGAGGGCCCACATCACCAAGGGGATCGGAACAAGGCAGGAGTGTCCTCACACCAGTGTGGCCACATTATAGAAAGGTGAGGAACCCAGCACATGTGGCCTAAACCAGAGGACCCACATTTCCAAGGTGCTCCGAGTGAGGCAGGCAGGAGTAGCCTAACAACACAGGGCCCACAGAATAAAAAATGTGAGGAATCCAGCAGTTTGAACCTCCCAGCAGGTGGCCCAGAGCATGGAGTCTATGGGATACAGGCCACAGTGAACTCACAGCAGAGGGCCCACATCATGAAACTGTGAGCAACCCAGCCAGTGGGACCTCAGAGCAGAAGACCCACATCCCCATGGGGATGGGAACCTCGCAGGAGTGTCCTCGCACAATTTAGCATGTATCAGAAAATGTGGGAACCCAGCAGTTATGGCCTGATGCCAGAGGGCCCTCATCACGGAGGAGAGGAGGCTACCAGCAGGCTCCAAATGCCACCAGAGGGCCGACGTCACCAAGGCAATGGGAGCAAGCCAGGCGGGAGTTACCTCACAGCAGAGGGCCCACCTCACAGAAGTGTGAGGAGCCCAAACAGGATCAGACTCTAACCAGAGCACCCACATCACCAAGGGGATGGAAACCAGGCAGGAGTGTCCTCACACCAGTGGGGCCACATCAGCGAAAGGTGAGGAGCACAGCACATGTGGCCTCAAACAAGGGGACACACATCACGAAAGGGCTGGGAGTGAGGCATGCAGGAGGAGACTCACAACAGAGCGCCCATAGAATAAAAAAGGTGAGGAACCCCGCAGTTGGAAGCTCCAAGCAGGTGGCCCAGAGCACCGAGGCTATGGGATCCATGCCGGAGTGAACTCACAGCAGAGGGCCCACATTCTGACACTGTGAGCAACCCAGCCGTTGGGACCTCAGAGCAGAAAGCCCACATCCCCATGGGGATGGGACCCTGGCTGGAGTGTACTCGCACGACAGGGCGCACATCAGAAAATTTTGGGAACCCATGAGTTAGGGCCTGACGCCAGAGGGCCCTCATTACCGAGGGGAGGAGACTCCCAGCAGGCACCAACTCCCAACTGAGGGCCCACATCGCCAAGGTGACGTGTGCCAGCCAGGCAGGAGTGACCTCACAGCAGAGGGCCCACCTCCCAGAAGTGTGAGGAATCCAGACAGGATCAGACTCTCACCAGAGGGCCCCCATCACCAAGGGGATGGGAACCAGGCAGGAGTGTCCTCACACCAGTGGGGCCACATCAATAAAGGTGAGGAAACCGGTACATGTGGCCTTAAACCAGAGGACCTACATCACAAATGGGCTGGGAGTGAGTCAGGAAGTAGGAGCATGAAAACACAGGACCCAAAGAATAAAAAAGCTAAGGAATCCAGCAGTAGGAACCTCCCAGCAGGCCGCTCAGAGCACAGAGGCTATGGGATCTAGGCCTGGGTGAACTAACACCAGAGAGCCAACATCATGAAACGGTGAACAACACAGGTGTTGGGACCTTAGAGCAGAAGGCCCACATGCCCATGGGGATGGGAACCTCGCAGGAGTGTCCTCGCACCACTTAGCACGTATCAGAAAATGTGGGTACCCAGCAGTTAGGGCCTGAGGCAAGAGGGCCCCCATCACCGAGGGGAGGTTCCCAGCAGGCTCCAACTGCCACAAGAGGGCCGATGTTGCCCAGGTGGGGTGTGCCAGCCAGGCAGGAGTGACCTCACAGCAGAGGGCCCCCCTCACAGAAGGGTGAGGAACCCAGCCAGGATCAGACTCTCACCAGAGTGCCCACATCATCAAGGGGATAGGAACCAGGCAGGAGTGTCCTCACACCAGTGGGGCCACATCATCGAAAGGCGAGGGACCCAGCATACGTGGCCTCAAACCAGAGGACACACATCACCAAGGGGCTGGGAGTGAGGCAGGCAGGAGGAGTCTCAAAACAGAGGGCCCATAGAAGAAAAAAGGTGAGGAATCCCGCAGTTGTAACTTTCGAGCAGGTGGCCAGGAGCAGCGAGGCTATGGGATCCAGGCCGGAGTGAACTCACACCAGAGGGCCCTCATCATGAGACTGAGCAACCCAAGGTTGAGACCTCAGAGCAGAAGGCCCACATTCCCATGGGGTTGGGAACCTAGCAGGAGTGTACTCGAACCACAGGGCGCATATCAGAAAATATTGGGAGCCCAGGAGTTAGGGTCTGACGCCAGAGGGCCCTCATTACCGAGGGGAGGAGACACCCAGCAGGCACCAAATCCCACCAGAGGGCCGACGTCGCCAAGGCGGGGTGTGCCAGCCAGGCAGGAGTGACCTCAGAGAAGAGGGCCCACCTCACAGAACTGTGAGGAACCCAACCAGGATCAGACTCTCACCGGAGGGCCCACATCACCAAGGGGATGGGAACCAGGCAGGAGTGTCCTCACACCAGTGGGGCCACATCAGCCAAAGGTGAGGAACCCAGCACATGTGGCCTCAAACCACAGGACACACATCACCAAGGGGCTAGGAGTGAGGCAGGTGTCTGGAGGGGCACATTTAACTCTAATTTCCCACCAGGAAGTGGAATGAACCAAAGTCTCAGAATGCCGTGCCGGACCCTGATTACGGCCTGAAGCAAACCTGCGGTTCTGTGGCCAGTTTTCAAGGAAACGAGTTAAGAAAGGAAATCACGGGCACTGTAATTCACAAACCTGCAGTGTTATAAATGACAGCTATTGGCAAAATTATATGGAAGTAAGTCTGCAAAGAGGACTTGAACACGAGGCAGAATTGCAGGAATCATATTTCAGGAGGTAGATTGGAATTGCATTTAAAGCATGTGAAAAGCGACAGATCTTTGACAGTGATGCACTTGGACAAAAGTGCGTAAACATTTTTTCCTGAATATATTCAGGAAAAAACACATATGCCCTTTTTGGCCAACCAAGCACTCGAGCAATGGAAATCCGCACTACAATGAAGTCTCATTTCCCATTCGTCAAAAGGGCCATCTGAAAAAAGTGTAAAAACCAGAAACACAGGACAGGCCATGGAGAACAGGGAGCCTTGTTATGCTGATGGGCGGGATGTAAATTGCCAACAGACACTCTGGAGATGTTTATGGTGTATCCTGAAACATCTGAAAAACAAAGCTACAGACCCTAGGGCACTTCCACTTTTGGCCCTATAGCTTAGGAAAATTAAAATCAACAAGACACAGCCAACACCAAATTTAGGGCTGCTGTGTTTACAAGAACCTTGAGTCCAGTACAAATTAAATATCCCAGAAAGAAAAAAATGGATAAAGGAGTTGTGCTACTTACGTACAACGGAATATCACTCAGCAATGAAATCAATGTCATCAGGCCTCTAGCAGCAAATTGAGTGGATTTAAGTATGATGATTCTAAGAGAAATAGGTCACACAGAGAAAGAGAATTATCATAAGATATCACTAATAGAGAGAGTGTAAACTTGGCTACACATAAACTGAATTCCAAAACCGAACAGAGTCTCACATTTAGATAAAAACTTATGCTTGCTTAAGGGGAAAGTTGAGTTGGGGTGCTGTATAAAACCAGAGATTGAAATTAGCACACATACCGTTCCATAAGCCAAATATGTAATAGACAAGACCTACTCTTTGCTCAACGAAATAGACTCATCCATGGTGTATCACCTCACACCTGTTAGAATGGGCATCATCAGAAAATCTACAAACAACAAATGCTGGAAAGGGTGTGGAGATAAGGAACCCTCTTCCACTATTGTTGGGAATGTAAATTGATACAGTCACTGTGGAGAACATTATGGAGTTTCTTATAAAACTAAGAATAGAATTACCATATGATACAGCAATACCACTACTGGGCATATACCCAGATAAAACCATAAATCAAAAAGAGACATTCACCGCAATGTTCATTGCATCACTATTTACAATATCCAGGTAATGGAAGCAACCTAAATGCCCACAGACAGAGGAATGCATAAAGATGTGGTACATATATAAAATGGAATATTACTAAGCCATAAAAAGGAATGAAATTGGGTCATTTGTAGAGATGTTGATGGATCTAGAGACTGTCATACAGAGTGAAGTAAGTCAGAAAGAGAAAAACAAATCTTGTCTATTAATGCATATATGTGGAACCTAGAAAAATTGTACAGATGAACCGTTTTGCCAGGCAGAAATAGAGCAACAGATGTAGACAACAAACGTATGGACACCAAGGGGGGAAAGCTGTTGGGGGGTGGTGGTGGGAGGAGTTGAGAGATTGGGATTGGCATGTATACATTTATATGTATAAAATAGATAACCAAAAAGAACCTGCTGTATAAAAAAATAAAATTCAAATTACAAAAAGTAAAACAGAAAAAATATTCTTCCCTTCACATACATGTATTTATATGAATAAATTATTTCCATGCTTATATCTGTAAATACAAAAAAGAGGAATAAAATCTACCTTGAACCAAAAACGAAAAAAAGAAAAAAAAACAGAACCCACCAGTTACACAGAGGAAAACCGTATCAGGGCACTTGCTCCAGTTGTAAACAATTCTGAAGTTGGTCAGTGGTGGGGAATCATCTCCCATTCAGCCAGCAGGCCCCACGCAACAAGCGTCCTCATTGCAAAGCTGGGGGACCGTGCCGAGGCATCTGTGAGTAAACGTGGGCTGAGCCCCAGGCCAGCTGCTGCTGAAATGTTCCCACCCTTCCCAGGTAAAACACCTGAATATGTACAAGGACTTGAAAGCCTAGAGGAAGGGCCATGGAGCCACATGAGTGACAGCATGCCAGCCGACTTGGTGCCTGCAGGCCAGCCAGGATGGTCCTGGCCCTGGGTGCTCTTCTGGAAGTTTTCCATTTCCCTGCCTGAGATACCCTGCTGTCCCGGCCCCCACTGCTTTCTTCCTCACTCACCTCTGCCCAGGGAGAAATTCCAGCGGCACGTATGGGTGACACATCCTCTTCTTTAGCAGGTGGCATCTTGGCAACTGCTGCAGAAAGTCCAGCAGAGCCCCACTCACACTGGGCCACCCACAAAGCCGTGGCCTCTCACTCCCTCCCACCAGTCCAGCCCCAAGACTGCTGACAGGGCAGAGAAAATGGCGTCAGGCACAGCTGCAGGGGCTCTTGCTGCCTGGAGCGGTGTTTATATTGATCTGAACCCAGGCACACCTGGGGAGGTCTGGCCGGCACGGCCGGGCTTCCCAGGCCAGCCAATAATCACCCCTCAGGGGCTCACAGTTGCAGAAACTGGAACTTGCTGAATCGGCCAGGTCCAAGGAACAGGTGTGGGCTCCTGAGAGTCAGGATAGACAAGGGGCTGCAGCTCTGGCTTGCTTTCTAATTATATTATCTGGCCCATGAGTGGGAGACAACTTCAAGAAAACCCTCTCCTAATGAGAGGAACCCAGGAGTCAGGGAGAGGAGGGGTGGCTGGTGGGTGGAGACAGAGGCCTGGTGCCCCGGGTGCAGTGGAAGTCTCTGGAAGACCAGGTGGAAGGAGGCCACACAGAGTGATGCCCAGGGTCACAGACCTGTTGGAGCTGCTGTTTGTTAGTTCAAGTCCTGCTCTGAGGTGCTCTGTGTCAGATCTGAGTGACAGGTGAGCTGGGAGTGCTCTGCAATGAGGGCGATATGCACGGTTCCTGTGTTCCCAGCCCTGCCATGGTACCTGCAAGGGTAGCTCTGTATCCTGGGAGGGGCCTGACCACGAGAGCCCCATGGGCTGCAGGGGAACCTGCCCAGGGAACCCCATATCCTGGGAGGGGCCTGAACACGAGAGCCCCGTGGGCTGGGGTGGGGGTGGGGTACCTGCCCAGGTGAGCTCCATATCCTGGGATTGGCCTGACCTCGAGAGCCCCATGGGCTGCTGGAGTCCTGGTAAAGGATGTCAGGACAGTCAGTGAAGCCACCGAGGGTATACCTCCAGTAGTTCCTAAATCCTACACCCTTCTGGTCATTCTACCAACCACCAGGACATGGTATTCTGTATTAGTCTTCAATGATGCCTTCTTTTGTATTCTATTAGTCCCAGAGTCACAAGAAATTTTGGCTTGTGAGTGGCAGGACTCAACATACAACTAAAACAATACTTCCGGGCCGTGTTGCCCCAAGGGTTCAAAAATTCCCACACCATCTTTGGGGAAAGCTCAGCTAAAGAACTAAAAGTTCTACCTCTGGAAAAGGAAACACTCCTTCAATATGCAGACGACATTCTGATCGCCAGCCCTACTAAGGAGACCTCTGAACTACAAAGCCAATAAAGGATACAAGTTGTCCAAGACAAAGCTCAAATATCACAGACTACGGTGACCTGCCTGGGCTTCATTCTCACAGAAGGTCGGAGAAGCCCATCCCAGGAAAGGGAAGAAACAATTTACAGCCTTACCCATTTCTGAAACTAGAAGACAGCTTAGGGGTTCCTGGGGAGGCCAGGGTTTGCTTCTTCTGGATCCCTAACTACAGTCTACTAGCTGGGCCTCTATATGAAACACTGAAAGGAAAAGATGATGATCCTTTTGAATAGAATGCAGAAGTGGCCTTTCAAGAATGGAAAGAGCAGTCAATTCAGACCCTTGCCCTGGAACTCCCTAATTTAGCTAAACCCTTTGACCTTTACATTCCTTGTGAACGGTGAATCGCCATTGGAGTATTAGTGCAAAACCTGGGACCACTTGAAATGGAACAATGCAAGAATGCGATCCAGGTAGGATAAACTACGGTCACCAAGGGGCTTGGCCCACCGCCACATCTGGCCAAGATACTGGCAGTATCTGAAAACCTGGAAATCAGCAGCCCAAAAGGCCACCTCCCTCCGAAGGGAAAAGGACCCCACGTGGTGATCCTAACACCCAACCATGCCCTGAAGTTGCAGGGTTGGCTCCATGGGCACACTGACCTTGAGCGAGGAGGCCCTCCAACTCCAACCTCCATAGAGATAACCGGGGCAAAGTGGCACCATGAAGACTCGTGTGAAGGTGTCTGCACGGGCAAATTTAACGCTCATTTCCCACCAGGAAGAGGAATTAACCAAAGGCTCAGCATGCCGTGCCGGAACCAGATTAGGGCCTGAAGCATTCCTGCGGGTTTGCGGCCAGCTCACAAGAAAGCGAGTTGAAGAAAGGAGCTCAGGGGCACTGTAATTCACAAACCTGCAGAGTTATAAATGACAGCTATCGTCCAAAAATATATTGAAGGAAGGCTGTGAAGAGGACTGGAAAGCGGGGCAGAATTGCAGGAAAACGATTTCAGGGGGTAGACTGGAATTGCATTTAAAGCATAGGAAAAGAGGCAGAACGTCGACAATGATGCACTTGGCCAAAAAGGGCGTATGCGTTTTTTCCTGAATATATTCAGGAAAAAACGCATACGCCCTTTTTGGCCAACCAAGCCAGCATGTTAAAGAAATCTGCACTACAAAGAAGTCTCACTGCCCCCAGGTCAAAAGGGCCATCTGAAAAAAGTGTAAAATCCAGAAAGACAGCACAGGCCATGGAGAACAGGGAGCCTTGTTATGCTGATGGGCGGGATGTAAATTTCCAACAGCCACTCTGGAGAAGTGTATGGTGTTTCCTGAAACACCTAAGAAACAAAGCAACGGAGACTACGGCACTTCCACTTATGGTCTTATAGATCACGGAAATTAAAATCAAAAACAGACAGCCACCCCAAAGTTTCAGACGGCTCTGTTTACAGGAATCTCGTCTACGGTACAAGTTAAATATCCCAGAATGTGAAAAATGGATAAAGAAGTTGTGGTACACACATTCAATGGAATATCACTCAGCAATGAAATCTATGTCATCAGGCCCATCGTGGCATAATGAGTGGATTCAGGTACGATGATTCTAAGTGAAATAAGTCACACAGAAAATGAAACATCATAAGATATCACTAATACACGGAATGTAAACTTGGCTACACATGAACTGAATTACAAAACAGAACAGGGTCTCAAATTTAGAAAACCACCTTATGCTTGCTTAAGGGGAAAAGTGAGTTGGGGTGCTGCATAAAACCAGAGATAGAAATTAGCACAGATACCTTTCCATAAGCCAAATATGTAATAGTCAAGGCCTAGCCCTTGCTCAACGAAATGGACTAAACACCCCGTATTCAAGGCCTAGGAATACACCTGACTAGTAAGTATCTTCAAACCCATGGATTTATATGTCTCCATAAGAGACTCAAGTGTGTGTACAGCGGCATGAATGCAGCAGAGAAAATCCGATAAATCCCATTATCAAAATGAATTACAAAAACAAACACAATGACAGTGAAATAGAGAGCAATTCTTAAATAATTCATTCAGGGCTTGTGATGCAACGTGGATTTACCACATCTACACCCCGAGCTGAGTGAGACATAAGGCTGGACACTTCGGGCTGATAACATTGGTGACGTTCGGTGAGCAAAGGCAACCCTTTGAAGTCATACTGCGTGGTACCCATTCCATGGGTCCCAACTCTCCAGGTTGAAGGGATTCTTCCTTCAGGTAAAACATGCATGGGCAACCCAGAATATGGTCCACCGTGTGACCGGGAAAACTTTTTAAATGCGTCTCAGTTTTCGTCCCCTCGTACTCAGTTTTACCATTCCAGACGCTTTACTAACACTTTCCCAACTTGGAGAGTCAGTGTCTTTAACCTCCTGTTTGGCACAGTTTGGAATTTCTGCGCAAGATGAACAGGAATATGGAGAACCAATGAGAGATTAGCTGTAGGTGTCTGCACGAACAAATTTAACGCTCATTTCCCACCAGGAAGAGGAATTAGCCAAAGGCTCAGCATGCCGTGTCGGAACCAGATTAGGGCCTGAAGCAATCCTGCGGTTTTGCGGCCAGCTCACAAGAAAGCGAGTTGAAGAAAGGAGCTCAGGGGCACTGTAATTCACAAACCTGCAGAGTTATAAATGACAGCTATCGTCCAAAAATATATTGAAGTAAGGCTGCAAAGAGGACTTGAACGCGGGGCAGAATTCCAGGAATACGATTTCAGGAGGTAGACGGGAAGTCCTCTGAAAGTATAGGAGAAGAGGCAGAACCTCGACAATGATGCACTTGGTCAAAAAGGGCATATGCGTTTCTTCCAGGGCCCTTATTAAAGAGGGTAGGAGGCTCCCAGCATGCTTCAGTGGCCAACAGAGGGCCTACGTCACCAAGGCGACATGAGCCATCCAGGCAGGAGTGACCTCACATCAGAGGGCCCACCTCACAGAAGGGTAAGGAGCCCAGTCAAGATCAGACTCTCACCAGAGTGCCCACATAAGCAAGGGGCTGGGAACCAGGCAGGAGTGTCCTCACACCCGTGGGGCCACATCATCGAAAGTTGAGGTACCCAGCACATGTGGCCTCAAACCAGAGGACCCACATCACCATGGGTCTCGGAGCGAGGCAGGCAGGATTAACCTCAAAACACATGGCCCATTGTATAAAAAAGGTGAGGAATCCAGCAGTTGGAACATCCCAGCAGGCGGCCCAGAGCACCGAGGCTATGGGATCCAGGCAGTGATGAACTCACAACAGAGGGCCCTCATCGTGATACTGTAAGCAACCCAGCCGTTGTAACCTCAGAGCACAAGGCCCACATCCCCATGGGGAAGGGAACCAAGCAGGAGTGTCATCGCACCAGTGGGCACACATCAGAAAAGGTGGGGAGCCCAGCAGTTAGGGCCGGACGCCAGAGGGCCCTCATCACTGAGGAGAGGAGGCTCGCAGCAAGCTCCAACTGCTACCAGAAGGCCGACGTCGCCAATGCAGGGTGTGCCAGCCAGGCAGGAGTGACCTCAGAACAGAGGGCCAACCACACAAAAGTGTGAGGAACCCAAAGAGGATCAGACTCTCACCGGAGGGCCCACATCACCAAGGGAATGGAAACCAGGCAGGAGTGTTCTCACACCAGTGTGGTCACATCACCGAAATGTGACGGACCCAGCACACGTGGCCTCAAACTACAGGACACACATCACCAAGGGGCTGGGAGTGAGGCAGGCAGGAGGAGCCTCCAAACAGAGGGCCCATAGCGTAAAAAAGGTGAGGAATCCCGCAGTTGGAACCTCCCAGCAGGTGGCCAGGAGCAGCGAGGCTATGGGATCCAGGCCTGACTGAACTCAAAACAGAGGGCCCTCATTATGAAACTGTGAGCAACGCAGCCGTTGGGACCTTAGAGCAGAAGGCCCACATTCCCATGGGGTTGGGATCCTGGCAGGAGTGTACTCGCACCACAGGGCGCACATCGGAAACTTTTGGGAGCCCAGGAGTTAGGGTCTGACGCCAGAGGGCCCTCATTACCGAGGGGAGGAGACTCCCAGCAGGCACCAACTCCCAACTGAGGGCCCACGTCGCCACGTTGACGTGTGCCAGCCAGGCAGGGGTGACCTCACAGCAGAGGGCCTACCTCACAGAAGGGTGAGGAACCCAGCCAGGATAAGACTCTCACCAGAGGGCCCACATCACCAAGGGGATCGGAACAAGGCAGGAGTGTCCTCACACCAGTGTGGCCACATTATAGAAAGGTGAGGAACCCAGCACATGTGGCCTAAACCAGAGGACCCACATTTCCAAGGTGCTCCGAGTGAGGCAGGCAGGAGTAGCCTAACAACACAGGGCCCACAGAATAAAAAATGTGAGGAATCCAGCAGTTTGAACCTCCCAGCAGGTGGCCCAGAGCATGGAGTCTATGGGATCCAGGCCACAGTGAACTCACAGCAGAGGGCCCACATCATGAAACTGTGAGCAACCCAGCCAGTGGGACCTCAGAGCAGAAGGCCCACATCCCCATGGAGATGGGAACCTCGCAGGAGTGTCCTCGCACAACTTAGCACGTATCAGAAAATGTGGGAACCCAGCAGTTATGGCCTGATGCCAGAGGGCCCTCATCACGGAGGAGAGGAGGCTACCAGCAGGCTCCAAATGCCACCAGAGGGCCGACGTCACCAAGGCAATGGGAGCAAGCCAGGCAGGAGTTACCTCACAGCAGAGGGCCCACCTCACAGAAGTGTGAGGAGCCCAAACAGGATCAGACTCTAACCAGAGCGCCCACATCACCAAGGGGATGGAAACCAGGCAGGAGTGTCCTCACACCAGTGGGGCCACATCAGCGAAAGGTGAGGAACACAGCACATGTGGCCTCAAACAAGGGGACACACATCACGAAAGGGCTGGGAGTGAGGCATGCAGGAGGAGACTCACAACAGAGCGCCCATAGAATAAAAAAGGTGAGGAACCCCGCAGTCGGAAGCTCCAAGAAGGTGGCCCAGAGCACCGAGGCTATGGGATCCATGCCGGAGTGAACTCACAGCAGAGGGCCCACATTCTGACACTGTGAGCAACCCAGCCGTTGGGACCTCAGGGCAGAAAGCCCACATCCCCATGGGGATGGGACCCTGGCTGGAGTGTACTCGCACGACAGGGCGCACATCAGAAAATTTTGGGAGCCCATGAGTTAGGGCCTGACGCCAGAGGGCCCTCATTACCGAGGGGAGGAGACTCCCAGCAGGCACCAACTCCCAACTGAGGGCCCACATCGCCAAGGTGACGTGTGCCAGCCAGGCAGGAGTGACCTCACAGCAGAGGGCCCACCTCCCAGAAGTGTGAGGAATCCAGACAGGATCAGACTCTCACCAGAGGGCCCCCATCACCAAGGGGATGGGAACCAGGCAGGAGTGTCCTCACACCAGTGGGGCCACATCAATAAAGGTGAGGAAACCGGTACATGTGGCCTTAAACCAGAGGACCTACATCACAAATGGGCTGGGAGTGAGTCAGGAAGTAGGAGCATGAAAACACAGGACCCAAAGAATAAAAAAGCTAAGGAATCCAGCAGTAGGAACCTCCCAGCAGGCCGCTCAGAGCACAGAGGCTATGGGATCTAGGCCTGGGTGAACTAACACCAGAGAGCCAACATCATGAAACGGTGAACAACACAGGTGTTGGGACCTTAGAGCAGAAGGCCCACATGCCCATGGGGATGGGAACCTCGCAGGAGTGTCCTCGCACCACTTAGCACGTATCAGAAAATGTGGGTACCCAGCAGTTAGGGCCTGAGGCAAGAGGGCCCCCATCACCGAGGGGAGGTTCCCAGCAGGCTCCAACTGCCACAAGAGGGCCGATGTTGCCCAGGTGGGGTGTGCCAGCCAGGCAGGAGTGACCTCACAGCAGAGGGCCCCCCTCACAGAAGGGTGAGGAACCCAGCCAGGATCAGACTCTCACCAGAGGGCCCACATCATCAAGGGGATAGGAACCAGGCAGGAGTGTCCTCACACCAGTGGGGCCACATCATCGAAAGGCGAGGGACCCAGCATACGTGGCCTCAAACCAGAGGACACACATCACCAAGGGGCTGGGAGTGAGGCAGGCAGGAGGAGTCTCAAAACAGAGGGCCCATAGAAGAAAAAAGGTGAGGAATCCCGCAGTTGTAACTTTCGAGCAGGTGGCCAGGAGCAGCGAGGCTATGGGATCCAGGCCGGAGAGAACTCACACCAGAGGGCCCTCATCATGAAACTGAGCAACCCAAGGTTGAGACCTCAGAGCAGAAGGCCCACATTCCCATGGGGTTGGGAACCTAGCAGGAGTGTACTCGAACCACAGGGCGCATATCAGAAAATATTGGGAGCCCAGGAGTTAGGGTCTGACGCCAGAGGGCCCTCATTACCGAGGGGAGGAGACACCCAGCAGGCACCAAATCCCACCAGAGGGCCGACGTCGCCAAGGCGGGGTGTGCCAGCCAGGCAGGAGTGACCTCAGAGAAGAGGGCCCACCTCACAGAAGTGTGAGGAACCCAACCAGGATCAGACTCTCACCGGAGGGCCCACATCACCAAGGGGATGGGAACCAGGCAGGAGTGTCCTCACACCAGTGGGGCCACATCAGCCAAAGGTGAGGAACCCAGCACATGTGGCCTCAAACCACAGGACACACATCACCAAGGGGCTAGGAGTGAGGCAGGTGTCTGGAGGGGCACATTTAACTCTAATTTCCCACCAGGAAGTGGAATGAACCAAAGTCTCAGAGTGCCGTGCCGGACCCTGATTACGGCCTGAAGCAAACCTGCGGTTCTGTGGCCAGTTTTCAAGGAAACGAGTTAAGAAAGGAAATCACGGGCACTGTAATTCACAAACCTGCAGTGTTATAAATGACAGCTATTGGCAAAATTATATGGAAGTAAGTCTGCAAAGAGGACTTGAACACGAGGCAGAATTGCAGGAATCATATTTCAGGAGGTAGATTGGAATTGCATTTAAAGCATGTGAAAAGCGGCAGATCTTTGACAGTGATGCACTTGGACAAAAGTGCGTAAACATTTTTTCCTGAATATATTCAGGAAAAAACACATATGCCCTTTTTGGCCAACCAAGCACTCGAGCAATGGAAATCCGCACTACAATGAAGTCTCATTTCCCATTCGTCAAAAGGGCCATCTGAAAAAAGTGTAAAAACCAGAAACACAGGACAGGCCATGGAGAACAGGGAGCCTTGTTATGCTGATGGGCGGGATGTAAATTGCCAACAGACACTCTGGAGATGTTTATGGTGTATCCTGAAACATCTGAAAAACAAAGCTACAGACCCTAGGGCACTTCCACTTTTGGCCCTATAGCTTAGGAAAATTAAAATCAACAAGACACAGCCAACACCAAATTTAGGGCTGCTGTGTTTACAAGAACCTTGAGTCCAGTACAAATTAAATATCCCAGAAAGAAAAAAATGGATAAAGGAGTTGTGCTACTTACGTACAACGGAATATCACTCAGCAATGAAATCAATGTCATCAGGCCTCTAGCAGCAAATTGAGTGGATTTAAGTATGATGATTCTAAGAGAAATAGGTCACACAGAGAAAGAGAATTATCATAAGATATCACTAATAGAGAGAGTGTAAACTTGGCTACACATAAACTGAATTCCAAAACCGAACAGAGTCTCACATTTAGATAAAAACTTATGCTTGCTTAAGGGGAAAGTTGAGTTGGGGTGCTGTATAAAACCAGAGATTGAAATTAGCACACATACCGTTCCATAAGCCAAATATGTAATAGACAAGACCTACTCTTTGCTCAACGAAATAGACTCATCCATGGTGTATCACCTCACACCTGTTAGAATGGGCATCATCAGAAAATCTACAAACAACAAATGCTGGAAAGGGTGTGGAGATAAGGAACCCTCTTCCACTATTGTTGGGAATGTAAATTGATACAGTCACTGTGGAGAACATTATGGAGTTTCTTATAAAACTAAGAATAGAATTACCATATGATACAGCAATACCACTACTGGGCATATACCCAGATAAAACCATAAATCAAAAAGAGACATTCACCGCAATGTTCATTGCATCACTATTTACAATATCCAGGTAATGGAAGCAACCTAAATGCCCACAGACAGACGAATGCATAAAGATGTGGTACATATATAAAATGGAATATTACTAAGCCATAAAAAGGAATGAAATTGGGTCATTTGTAGAGATGTTGATGGATCTAGAGACTGTCATACAGAGTGAAGTAAGTCAGAAAGAGAAAAACAAATCTTGTCTATTAATGCATATATGTGGAACCTAGAAAAATTGTACAGATGAACCGTTTTGCCAGGCAGAAATAGAGCAACAGATGTAGACAACAAACGTATGGACACCAAGGGGGGAAAGCTGTTGGGGGGTGGTGGTGGGAGGAGTTGAGAGATTGGGATTGGCATGTATACATTTATATGTATAAAATAGATAACCAAAAAGAACCTGCTGTATAAAAAAATAAAATAAAATTCAAATTACAAAAAGTAAAACAGAAAAAATATTCTTCCCTTCACATACATGTATTTATATGAATAAATTATTTCCATGCTTATATCTGTAAATACAAAAAAGAGGAATAAAATCTACCTTGAACCAAAAACGAAAAAAAGAAAAAAAAACAGAACCCACCAGTTACACAGAGGAAAACCGTATCAGGGCACTTGCTCCAGTTGTAAACAATTCTGAAGTTGGTCAGTGGTGGGGAATCATCTCCCATTCAGCCAGCAGGCCCCACGCAACAAGCGTCCTCATTGCAAAGCTGGGGGACCGTGCCGAGGCATCTGTGAGTAAACGTGGGCTGAGCCCCAGGCCAGCTGCTGCTGAAATGTTCCCACCCTTCCCAGGTAAAACACCTGAATATGTACAAGGACTTGAAAGCCTAGAGGAAGGGCCATGGAGCCACATGAGTGACAGCATGCCAGCCGACTTGGTGCCTGCAGGCCAGCCAGGATGGTCCTGGCCCTGGGTGCTCTTCTGGAAACTTTCCATTTCCCTGCCTGAGATACCCCTGCTGTCCCGGCCCCCACTGCTTTCTTCCTCACTCACCTCTGCCCAGGGAGAAATTCCAACGGCAGGTATGGGTGACACATCCTCTTCTTTAGCAGGTGGCATCTTGGCAACTGCTGCAGAAAGTCCAGCAGAGCCCCACTCACACTGGGCCACCCACAAAGCCGTGGCCTCTCACTCCCTCCCACCAGTCCAGCCCCAAGACTGCTGACAGGGCAGAGAAAATGGCGTCAGGCACAGCTGCAGGGGCTCTTGCTGCCTGGAGCGGTGTTTATATTGATCTGAACCCAGGCACACCTGGGGAGGTCTGGCCGGCACGGCCGGGCTTCCCAGGCCAGCCAATAATCACCCCTCAGGGGCTCACAGTTGCAGAAACTGGAACTTGCTGAATCGGCCAGGTCCAAGGAACAGGTGTGGGCTCCTGAGAGTCAGGATAGACAAGGGGCTGCAGCTCTGGCTTGCTTTCTAATTATATTATCTGGCCCATGAGTGGGAGACAACTTCAAGAAAACCCTCTCCTAATGAGAGGAACCCAGGAGTCAGGGAGAGGAGGGGTGGCTGGTGGGTGGAGACAGAGGCCTGGTGCCCCGGGTGCAGTGGAAGTCTCTGGAAGACCAGGTGGAAGGAGGCCACACAGAGTGATGCCCAGGGTCACAGACCTGTTGGAGCTGCTGTTTGTTAGTTCAAGTCCTGCTCTGAGGTGCTCTGTGTCAGATCTGAGTGACAGGTGAGCTGGGAGTGCTCTGCAATGAGGGCGATATGCACGGTTCCTGTGTTCCCAGCCCTGCCATGGTACCTGCAAGGGTAGCTCTGTATCCTGGGAGGGGCCTGACCACGAGAGCCCCATGGGCTGCAGGGGAACCTGCCCAGGGAACCCCATATCCTGGGAGGGGCCTGAACACGAGAGCCCCGTGGGCTGGGGTGGGGGTGGGGTACCTGCCCAGGTGAGCTCCATATCCTGGGATTGGCCTGACCTCGAGAGCCCCATGGGCTGCTGGAGTCCTGGTAAAGGATGTCAGGACAGTCAGTGAAGCCACCGAGGGTATACCTCCAGTAGTTCCTAAATCCTACACCCTTCTGGTCATTCTACCAACCACCAGGACATGGTATTCTGTATTAGTCTTCAATGATGCCTTCTTTTGTATTCTATTAGTCCCAGAGTCACAAGAAATTTTGGCTTGTGAGTGGCAGGACTCAACATACAACTAAAACAATACTTCCGGGCCGTGTTGCCCCAAGGGTTCAAAAATTCCCACACCATCTTTGGGGAAAGCTCAGCTAAAGAACTAAAAGTTCTACCTCTGGAAAAGGAAACACTCCTTCAATATGCAGACGACATTCTGATCGCCAGCCCTACTAAGGAGACCTCTGAACTACAAAGCCAATAAAGGATACAAGTTGTCCAAGACAAAGCTCAAATATCACAGACTACGGTGACCTGCCTGGGCTTCATTCTCACAGAAGGTCGGAGAAGCCCATCCCAGGAAAGGGAAGAAACAATTTACAGCCTTACCCATTTCTGAAACTAGAAGACAGCTTAGGGGTTCCTGGGGAGGCCAGGGTTTGCTGCTTCTGGATCCCTAACTACAGTCTACTAGCTGGGCCTCTATATGAAACACTGAAAGGAAAAGATGATGATCCTTTTGAATAGAATGCAGAAGTGGCCTTTCAAGAATGGAAAGAGCAGTCAATTCAGACCCTTGCCCTGGAACTCCCTAATTTAGCTAAACCCTTTGACCTTTACATTCCTGGTGAACGGTGAATCGCCATTGGAGTATTAGTGCAAAACCTGGGACCACTTGAAATGGAACAATGCAAGAATGCGATCCAGGTAGGATAAACTACGGTCACCAAGGGGCTTGGCCCACCGCCACATCTGGCCAAGATACTGGCAGTATCTGAAAACCTGGAAATCAGCAGCCCAAAAGGCCACCTCCCTCCGAAGGGAAAAGGACCCCACGTGGTGATCCTAACACCCAACCATGCCCTGAAGTTGCAGGGTTGGCTCCATGGGCACACTGACCTTGAGCGAGGAGGCCCTCCAACTCCAACCTCCATAGAGATAACCGGGGCAAAGTGGCACCATGAAGACTCGTGTGAAGGTGTCTGCACGGGCAAATTTAACGCTCATTTCCCACCAGGAAGAGGAATTAACCAAAGGCTCAGCATGCCGTGCCGGAACCAGATTAGGGCCTGAAGCATTCCTGCGGGTTTGCGGCCAGCTCACAAGAAAGCGAGTTGAAGAAAGGAGCTCAGGGGCACTGTAATTCACAAACCTGCAGAGTTATAAATGACAGCTATCGTCCAAAAATATATTGAAGGAAGGCTGTGAAGAGGACTGGAAAGCGGGGCAGAATTGCAGGAAAACGATTTCAGGGGGTAGACTGGAATTGCATTTAAAGCATAGGAAAAGAGGCAGAACGTCGACAATGATGCACTTGGCCAAAAAGGGCGTATGCGTTTTTTCCTGAATATATTCAGGAAAAAACGCATACGCCCTTTTTGGCCAACCAAGCCAGCATGTTAAAGAAATCTGCACTACAAAGAAGTCTCACTGCCCCCAGGTCAAAAGGGCCATCTGAAAAAAGTGTAAAATCCAGAAAGACAGCACAGGCCATGGAGAACAGGGAGCCTTGTTATGCTGATGGGCGGGATGTAAATTTCCAACAGCCACTCTGGAGAAGTGTATGGTGTTTCCTGAAACACCTAAGAAACAAAGCAACGGAGACTACGGCACTTCCACTTATGGTCTTATAGATCACGGAAATTAAAATCAAAAACAGACAGCCACCCCAAAGTTTCAGACGGCTCTGTTTACAGGAATCTCGTCTACGGTACAAGTTAAATATCCCAGAATGTGAAAAATGGATAAAGAAGTTGTGGTACACACATTCAATGGAATATCACTCAGCAATGAAATCTATGTCATCAGGCCCATCGTGGCATAATGAGTGGATTCAGGTACGATGATTCTAAGTGAAATAAGTCACACAGAAAATGAAACATCATAAGATATCACTAATACACGGAATGTAAACTTGGCTACACATGAACTGAATTACAAAACAGAACAGGGTCTCAAATTTAGAAAACCACCTTATGCTTGCTTAAGGGGAAAAGTGAGTTGGGGTGCTGCATAAAACCAGAGATAGAAATTAGCACAGATACCTTTCCATAAGCCAAATATGTAATAGTCAAGGCCTAGCCCTTGCTCAACGAAATGGACTAAACACCCCGTATTCAAGGCCTAGGAATACACCTGACTAGTAAGTATCTTCAAACCCATGGATTTATATGTCTCCATAAGAGACTCAAGTGTGTGTACAGCGGCATGAATGCAGCAGAGAAAATCCGATAAATCCCATTATCAAAATGAATTACAAAAACAAACACAATGACAGTGAAATAGAGAGCAATTCTTAAATAATTCATTCAGGGCTTGTGATGCAACGTGGATTTACCACATCTACACCCCGAGCTGAGTGAGACATAAGGCTGGACACTTCGGGCTGATAACATTGGTGACGTTCGGTGAGCAAAGGCAACCCTTTGAAGTCATACTGCGTGGTACCCATTCCATGGGTCCCAACTCTCCAGGTTGAAGGGATTCTTCCTTCAGGTAAAACATGCATGGGCAACCCAGAATATGGTCCACCGTGTGACCGGGAAAACTTTTTAAATGCGTCTCAGTTTTCGTCCCCTCGTACTCAGTTTTACCATTCCAGACGCTTTACTAACACTTTCCCAACTTGGAGAGTCAGTGTCTTTAACCTCCTGTTTGGCACAGTTTGGAATTTCTGTGCAAGATGAACAGGAATATGGAGAACCAATGAGAGATTAGCTGTAGGTGTCTGCACGAACAAATTTAACGCTCATTTCCCACCAGGAAGAGGAATTAGCCAAAGGCTCAGCATGCCGTGTCGGAACCAGATTAGGGCCTGAAGCAATCCTGCGGTTTTGCGGCCAGCTCACAAGAAAGCGAGTTGAAGAAAGGAGCTCAGGGGCACTGTAATTCACAAACCTGCAGAGTTATAAATGACAGCTATCGTCCAAAAATATATTGAAGTAAGGCTGCAAAGAGGACTTGAACGCGGGGCAGAATTCCAGGAATACGATTTCAGGAGGTAGACGGGAAGTCCTCTGAAAGTATAGGAGAAGAGGCAGAACCTCGACAATGATGCACTTGGTCAAAAAGGGCATATGCGTTTCTTCCAGGGCCCTTATTAAAGAGGGTAGGAGGCTCCCAGCATGCTTCAGTGGCCAACAGAGGGCCTACGTCACCAAGGCGACATGAGCCATCCAGGCAGGAGTGACCTCACATCAGAGGGCCCACCTCACAGAAGGGTAAGGAGCCCAGTCAAGATCAGACTCTCACCAGAGTGCCCACATAAGCAAGGGGCTGGGAACCAGGCAGGAGTGTCCTCACACCCGTGGGGCCACATCATCGAAAGTTGAGGTACCCAGCACATGTGGCCTCAAACCAGAGGACCCACATCACCATGGGTCTCGGAGCGAGGCAGGCAGGATTAACCTCAAAACACATGGCCCATTGTATAAAAAAGGTGAGGAATCCAGCAGTTGGAACATCCCAGCAGGCGGCCCAGAGCACTGAGGCTATGGGATCCAGGCAGTGATGAACTCACAACAGAGGGCCCTCATCGTGATACTGTAAGCAACCCAGCCGTTGTAACCTCAGAGCACAAGGCCCACATCCCCATGGGGAAGGGAACCAAGCAGGAGTGTCATCGCACCAGTGGGCACACATCAGAAAAGGTGGGGAGCCCAGCAGTAAGGGCCGGACGCCAGAGGGCCCTCATCACTGAGGAGAGGAGGCTCCCAGCAAGCTCCAACTGCTACCAGAAGGCCGACGTCGCCAATGCAGGGTGTGCCAGCCAGGCAGGAGTGACCTCAGAACAGAGGGCCAACCACACAAAAGTGTGAGGAACCCAAAGAGGATCAGACTCTCACCGGAGGGCCCACATCACCAAGGGAATGGAAACCAGGCAGGAGTGTTCTCACACCAGTGTGGTCACATCACCGAAATGTGACGGACCCAGCACACGTGGCCTCAAACTACAGGACACACATCACCAAGGGGCTGGGAGTGAGGCAGGCAGGAGGAGCCTCCAAACAGAGGGCCCATAGCGTAAAAAAGGTGAGGAATCCCGCAGTTGGAACCTCCCAGCAGGTGGCCAGGAGCAGCGAGGCTATGGGATCCAGGCCTGACTGAACTCAAAACAGAGGGCCCTCATTATGAAACTGTGAGCAACGCAGCCGTTGGGACCTTAGAGCAGAAGGCCCACATTCCCATGGGGTTGGGATCCTGGCAGGAGTGTACTCGCACCACAGGGCGCACATCGGAAACTTTTGGGAGCCCAGGAGTTAGGGTCTGACGCCAGAGGGCCCTCATTACCGAGGGGAGGAGACTCCCAGCAGGCACCAACTCCCAACTGAGGGCCCACGTCGCCACGTTGACGTGTGCCAGCCAGGCAGGAGTGACCTCACAGCAGAGGGCCTACCTCACAGAAGGGTGAGGAACCCACCCAGGATAAGACTCTCACCAGAGGGCCCACATCACCAAGGGGATCGGAACAAGGCAGGAGTGTCCTCACACCAGTGTGGCCACATTATAGAAAGGTGAGGAACCCAGCACATGTGGCCTAAACCAGAGGACCCACATTTCCAAGGTGCTCCGAGTGAGGCAGGCAGGAGTAGCCTAACAACACAGGGCCCACAGAATACAAAATGTGAGGAATCCAGCAGTTTGAACCTCCCAGCAGGTGGCCCAGAGCATGCAGTCTATGGGATCCAGGCCACAGTGAACTCACAGCAGAGGGCCCACATCATGAAACTGTGAGCAACCCAGCCAGTGGGACCTCAGAGCAGAAGGCCCACATCCCCATGGAGATGGGAACCTCGCAGGAGTGTCCTCGCACAACTTAGCACGTATCAGAAAATGTGGGAACCCAGCAGTTATGGCCTGATGCCAGAGGGCCCTCATCACGGAGGAGAGGAGGCTACCAGCAGGCTCCAAATGCCACCAGAGGGCCGACGTCACCAAGGCAATGGGAGCAAGCCAGGCAGGAGTTACCTCACAGCAGAGGGCCCACCTCACAGAAGTGTGAGGAGCCCAAACAGGATCAGACTCTAACCAGAGCGCCCACATCACCAAGGGTATGGAAACCAGGCAGGAGTGTCCTCACACCAGTGGGGCCACATCAGCGAAAGGTGAGGAACACAGCACATGTGGCCTCAAACAAGGGGACACACATCACGAAAGGGCTGGGAGTGAGGCATGCAGGAGGAGACTCACAACAGAGCGCCCATAGAATAAAAAAGGTGAGGAACCCCGCAGTCGGAAGCTCCAAGAAGGTGGCCCAGAGCACCGAGGCTATGGGATCCATGCCGGAGTGAACTCACAGCAGAGGGCCCACATTCTGACACTGTGAGCAACCCAGCCGTTGGGACCTCAGGGCAGAAAGCCCACATCCCCATGGGGATGGGACCCTGGCTGGAGTGTACTCGCACGACAGGGCGCACATCAGAAAATTTTGGGAGCCCATGAGTTAGGGCCTGACGCCAGAGGGCCCTCATTACCGAGGGGAGGAGACTCCCAGCAGGCACCAACTCCCAACTGAGGGCCCACATCGCCAAGGTGACGTGTGCCAGCCAGGCAGGAGTGACCTCACAGCAGAGGGCCCACCTCCCAGAAGTGTGAGGAATCCAGACAGGATCAGACTCTCACCAGAGGGCCCCCATCACCAAGGGGATGGGAACCAGGCAGGAGTGTCCTCACACCAGTGGGGCCACATCAATAAAGGTGAGGAAACCGGTACATGTGGCCTTAAACCAGAGGACCTACATCACAAATGGGCTGGGAGTGAGTCAGGAAGTAGGAGCATGAAAACACAGGACCCAAAGAATAAAAAAGCTAAGGAATCCAGCAGTAGGAACCTCCCAGCAGGCCGCTCAGAGCACAGAGGCTATGGGATCTAGGCCTGGGTGAACTAACACCAGAGAGCCAACATCATGAAACGGTGAACAACACAGGTGTTGGGACCTTAGAGCAGAAGGCCCACATGCCCATGGGGATGGGAACCTCGCAGGAGTGTCCTCGCACCACTTAGCACGTATCAGAAAATGTGGGTACCCAGCAGTTAGGGCCTGAGGCAAGAGGGCCCCCATCACCGAGGGGAGGTTCCCAGCAGGCTCCAACTGCCACAAGAGGGCCGATGTTGCCCAGGTGGGGTGTGCCAGCCAGGCAGGAGTGACCTCACAGCAGAGGGCCCCCCTCACAGAAGGGTGAGGAACCCAGCCAGGATCAGACTCTCACCAGAGGGCCCACATCATCAAGGGGATAGGAACCAGGCAGGAGTGTCCTCACACCAGTGGGGCCACATCATCGAAAGGCGAGGGACCCAGCATACGTGGCCTCAAACCAGAGGACACACATCACCAAGGGGCTGGGAGTGAGGAAGGCAGGAGGAGTCTCAAAACAGAGGGCCCATAGAAGAAAAAAGGTGAGGAATCCCGCAGTTGTAACCTCCCAGCAGGTGGCCAGGAGCAGCGAGGCTATGGGATCCAGGCCGGAGAGAACTCACAGCAGAGGACCCTCATCATGAAACTGAGCAACCCAAGGTTGGGACCTCAGAGCAGAAGGCCCACATTCCCATGTGGTTGGGAACCTAGCAGGAGTGTACTCGAACCACAGGGCGCATATCAGAAAATATTGGGAGCCCAGGAGTTAGGTTCTGACGCCAGAGGGCCCTCATTACCGAGGGGAGGAGACACCCAGCAGGCACCAAATCCCACCAGAGGGCCGACGTCGCCAAGGCGGGGTGTGCCAGCCAGGCAGGAGTGACCTCAGAGAAGAGGGCCCACCTCACAGAAGTGTGAGGAACCCAACCAGGATCAGACTCTCACCGGAGGGTCCACATCACCAAGGGGATGGGAACCAGGCAGGAGTGTCCTCACACCAGTGGGGCCACATCAGCCAAAGGTGAGGAACCCAGCACATGTGGCCTCAAACCACAGGACACACATCACCAAGGGGCTAGGAGTGAGGCAGGTGTCCGGAGGGGCACATTTAACTCTAATTTCCCACCAGGAAGTGGAATGAACCAAAGTCTCAGAGTGCCGTGCCGGACCCTGATTACGGCCTGAAGCAAACCTGCGATTCTGTGGCCAGTTTTCAAGGAAACGAGTTAAGAAAGGAAATCACGGGCACTGTAATTCACAAACCTGCAGTGTTATAAATGACAGCTAATGGCAAAATTATATGGAAGTAAGTCTGCAAAGAGGACTTGAAAACGAGGCAGAATTGCAGGAATCATATTTCAGGAGGTAGATTGGAATTGCATTTAAAGCATGTGAAAAGCGGCAGATCTTTGACAGTGATGCACTTGGACAAAAGTGCGTAAACATTTTTTCCTGAATATATTCAGGAAAAAACACATATGCCCTTTTTGGCCAACCAAGCACTCGAGCAATGGAAATCCGCACTACAATGAAGTCTCATTTCCCATTCGTCAAAAGGGCCATCTGAAAAAAGTGTAAAAACCAGAAACACAGGACAGGCCATGGAGAACAGGGAGCCTTGTTATGCTGATGGGCGGGATGTAAATTGCCAACAGACACTCTGGAGATGTTTATGGTGTATCCTGAAACATCTGAAAAACAAAGCTACAGACCCTAGGGCACTTCCACTTTTGGCCCTATAGCTTAGGAAAATTAAAATCAACAAGACACAGCCAACACCAAATTTAGGGCTGCTGTGTTTACAAGAACCTTGAGTCCAGTACAAATTAAATATCCCAGAAAGAAAAAAATGGATAAAGGAGTTGTGCTACTTACGTACAACGGAATATCACTCAGCAATGAAATCAATGTCATCAGGCCTGTAGCAGCAAATTGAGTGGATTTAAGTATGATGATTCTAAGAGAAATAGGTCACACAGAGAAAGAGAATTATCATAAGATATCACTAATAGAGAGAGTGTAAACTTGGCTACACATAAACTGAATTCCAAAACCGAACAGAGTCTCACATTTAGATAAAAACTTATGCTTGCTTAAGGGGAAAGTTGAGTTGGGGTGCTGTATAAAACCAGAGATTGAAATTAGCACACATACCGTTCCATAAGCCAAATATGTAATAGACAAGACCTACTCTTTGCTCAACGAAATAGACTCATCCATGGTGTATCACCTCACACATGTTAGAATGGGCATCATCAGAAAATCTACAAACAACAAATGCTGGAAAGGGTGTGGAGATAAGGAACCCTCTTCCACTATTGTTGGGAATGTAAATTGATACAGTCACTGTGGAGAACATTATGGAGTTTCTTATAAAACTAAGAATAGAATTACCATATGATACAGCAATCCCACTACTGGGCATATACCCAGACAAAACCATAAATCAAAAAGAGACATTCACCGCAATGTTCATTGCATCACTATTTACAATATCCAGGTAATGGAAGCAACCTAAATGCCCACAGACAGACGAATGCATAAAGAAGTGGTACATATATAAAATGGAATATTACTAAGCCATAAAAAGGAATGAAATTGGGTCATTTGTAGAGATGTTGATGGATCTAGAGACTGTCATACAGAGTGAAGTAAGTCAGAAAGAGAAAAACAAATCTTGTCTATTAATGCCTATATGTGGAACCTAGACAAATTTTACAGATGAACCGTTTTGCAAGGCAGAAATAGAGCAACAGATGTAGACAACAAACGTATGGACACCAAGGGGGGAAAGCTGTTGGGGGGTGGTGGTGGGAGGAGTTGAGAGATTGGGATTGGCATATATACATTTATATGTATAAAAGAGATAACCAAAAAGAACCTGCTGTATAAAAAAATAAAATAAAATTCAAATTACAAAAAGTAAAACAGAGAAAATATTCTTCCCTTCACATACATGTATTTATATGAATAAATTATTTCCATGCTTATATCTGTAAATACAAAAAAGAGGAATAAAATCTACCTTGAACCAAAAACGAAAAAAAAACAGAACCCACCAGATACACAGAGGAAAACCGTATCAGGGCACTTGCTCCAGTTGTAAGCAATTCTGAAGTTGGTCAGTGGTGGGGAATCATCTCCCATTCAGCCAGCAGGCCCCACGCAACAAGCGTCCTCATTGCAAAGCTGGGGGACCGTGCCGAGGCATCTGTGAGTAAACGTGGGCTGAGCCCCAGGCCAGCTGCTGCTGAAATGTTCCCACCCTTCCCAGGTAAAACACCTGAATATGTACAAGGACTTGAAAGCCTAGAGGAAGGGCCATGGAGCCACATGAGTGACAGCATGCCAGTCGACTTGGTGCCTGCAGGCCAGCCAGGGTGGTCCTGGCCCTGGGTGCTCTTCTGGAAGCTTTCCATTTCCCTGCCTGAGATACCCCTGCTGTCCCGGCCCCCACTGCTTTCTTCCTCACTCACCTCTGCCCAGGGAGAAATTCCAGCGGCAGGTATGGGTGACACATCCTCTTCTTTAGCAGGTGGCATCTTGGCAACTGCTGCAGAAAGTCCAGCAGAGCCCCACTCACACTGGGCCACCCACAAAGCCGTGGCCTCTCACTCCCTCCCACCAGTCCAGCCCCAAGACTGCTGACAGGGCAGAGAAAATGGCGTCAGGCACAGCTGCAGGGGCTCTTGCTGCCTGGAGCGGTGTTTATATTGATCTGAACCCAGGCACACCTGGGGAGGGCTGGCCGGCACGGTCAGGCTTCCCAGGCCAGCCAATAATCACCCCTCAGGGGCTCACAGTTGCAGAAACTGGAACTTGCTGAATCGGCCAGGTCCAAGGAACAGGTGTGCGCTCCTGAGAGTCAGGATAGACAAGGGGCTGCAGCTCTGGCTTGTTTTCTAATTATATTATCTGGCCCATGAGTGGGAGACAACTTCAAGAAAACCCTCTCCTAATGAGAGGAACCCAGGAGTCAGGGAGAGGAGGGGTGGCTGGTGGGTGGAGACAGAGGCCTGGTGCCCCGGGTGCAGTGGAAGTCTCTGGAAGACCAGGTGGAGGGAGGCCACACAGAGTGATGCCCAGGGTCACAGACCTGTCGGAGCTGCTGTTTGTTAGTTCAAGTCCTGCTCTGAGGTGCTCTGTGTCAGATCTGAGTGACAGGTGAGCTGGGAGTGCTCTGCAATGAGGGCGATATGCACGGTTCCTGTGTTCCCAGCCCTGCCATGGTACCTGCAAGGGTAGCTCTGTATCCTGGGAGGGGCCTGACCACGAGAGCCCCATGGGCTGCAGGGGGACCTGCCCAGGGAACACCATATCCTGGGAGGGTCCTGAACATGAGAGCCCCGTGGGCTGGGTTGGGGTACCTGCCCAGGTGAGCTCCATATCCTGGGATTGGCCTGACCTCGAGAGCCCCATGGGCTGCTGGAGTCCTGGTAAAGGATGTCAGGACAGTCAGTTAAGCCACTGAGGATATACCTCCAGTAGTTCCTAAACCCTACACCCTGCTGGTCATTCTACCAACCACCAGGACATGGTATTCTGTATTAGTCTTCAATGATGCCTTCTTTTGTATTCTATTAGTCCCAGAGTCACAAGAAATTTTGGCTTGTGAGTGGCAGGACTCAACATACAACTAAAACAATACTTCCGGGCCGTGTTGCCCCAAGGGTTCAAAAATTCCCACACCATCTTTGGGGAAAGCTCAGCTAAAGACCTAAAAGTTCTACCTCTGGAAAAGGAAACACTCATTCAATATGCAGACGACATTCTGATCGCCAGCCCTACTAAGGAGACCTCTGAACTACCAAGCCAATAAAGGATACAAGTTGTCCAAGAAAAAGCTCAAATATCACAGACTACGGTGACCTGCCTGGGCTTCATTCTCACAGAAGGTCGGAGAAGCCCATCCCAGGAAAGGGAAGAAACAATTTACAGCCTTACCCATTTCTAAAACTAGAAGACAGCTTAGGGGTTCCTGGGGAGGCCAGGGTTTGCTGCTTCTGGATCCCTAACTACAGTCTACTAGCTGGGCCTCTATATGAAACACTGAAAGGAAAAGGTGATGATCCTTTTGAATAGAATGCAGAAGTGGCCTTTCAAGAATGGAAAGAGCAGTCAATTCAGACCCTTGCCCTGGAACTCCCTAATTTAGCTAAACCCTTTGACCTTTACATTCCTGGTGAACGGTGAATCGCCATTGGAGTATTAGTGCAAAACCTGGGACCACTTGAAATGGAACAATGCAAGAATGCGATCCAGGTAGGATAAACTACGGTCACCAAGGGGCTTGGCCCACCGCCACATCTGGCCAAGATACTGGCAGTATCTGAAAACCTGGAAATCAGCAGCCCAAAAGGCCACCTCCCTCCTAAGGTGAAAGGACCCCACGTGGTGATCCTAACCCCCAACCATGCCCTGAAGTTGCAGGGTTGGCTCCATGGGCACACTGACCTTGAGTGAGGAGGCCCTCCAACTCCAACCTCCATAGAGATAACCGGGGCAAAGTGGCACCATGACGACTCGTGTGAAGGTGTCTGCACGGGCAAATTTAACGCTCATTTCCCACCAGGAAGAGGAATTAACCAAAGGCTCAGCATGCCGTGCCGGAACCAGATTAGGGCCTGAAGCAATCCTGCGGGTTTGCGGCCAGCTCACAAGAAAGCGAGTTGAAGAAAGGATCTCAGGGACACTGTAATTCACAAACCTGCAGAGTTATAAATGACAGCTATCACCCAAAAATATATTGAAGGAAGGCTGCGAAGAGGACTTGAAAGCGGGGCAGAATTGCAAGAAAACGATTTCAGGGGGTAGACTGGAATTGCATTTAAAGCATAGGAAAAGAGGCAGAACGTCGACAATGATGCACTTGGCCAAAAAGGGCGTATGCGTTTTTTCCTGAATATATTCAGGAAAAAACGCATACGCCCTTTTTGGCCAACCAAGCAAGCATGTTAAAGAAATCTGCACTACAATGAAGTCTCACTGCCCCCCGTTCAAAAGGGCCATCTGAAAAAAGTGTAAAATCCAGAAAGGCAGCACAGGCCATGGAGAACAGGGAGCCTTGTTATGCTGATGGGCGAGATGTAAATTGCCAACAGCCACTCTGGAGATGTGTATGGTGTTTCCTCAAAAACCTAAAAAACAAAGCAACGGAGCCTACGGCATTACCACTTTTTTTCCTATAGCTTAGGGAAATTAAAATCAAAAACACACAGCCACCGCAAAGTTTCTGTTTACGGCTCTGTTTACAAGAACCTCGTCTACGGTACAAGTTAAATATCCCAGAAAGCGAAAAATGGATAAAGAAGTGTGGTACGTACGTACAAAGGAATATCACTCACCAATGAAATCTATGTCATCAGGCCCGTCGCGGCATAATGAGTGGATTCAGGTACGATGATTCTAAGTGAAATAAGTCACACAGAAAATGAAACATCATAAGATATCACTAATACACGGAATGTAAACTTGGCTACACATGAACTGAATTACAAAACAGAACAGGGTCTCAAATTTAGAAAACCAACTTATGCTTGCTTAAGGGGAAAGGTGAGTTGTGGTGCTGCATAAAACCAGAGATAGAAATTAGCACAGATACCTTTCCATAAGCCAAATATGTAATAGTCAAGACCTAGCCCTTGCTCAACGAAATGGACTAAACACCCCATATTCAACACCTAGGATTACACATGACTAGTAAGAATCTTCAAACCCATGGATTTATATGTCTCCGTAAGAGACTCAAGTGTGTGTACAGCGGCATGAATGCAGCAGAGAAAATCCGATAAAACCCATTATCAAAATGAATTACAAAAACAAACACAATGACAGTGAAATAGAGAGCAATTCTTAAATAATTCATTCAGGGCTTGTGATGCGACCTGGATTTACCACATCTACACCCAGAGCTGAGTGAGACATAAGGCTGGACACTTCGGGCTGATAGCATTGGTGAGGTTCGATGAGCAAATGCAGACCCTTTGAAGTCATACTGCATGGTACCCATTCCATGGGTCCCAACTCTCCAGGTTTAAGGGATTCTTCCTTCAGCTAAAACATGCATGGGAAACCCACAGTACAGTGCACTGTGTGACCGGGAAACGTTTTCAAATGCATCTCAGTTTTCGTCCCCTTTTACTCGGGTTCACCATTCCAGACCGTTTACTAACACTCTCCCCACTTGGAGAGTCAGTGCCTTTAACCTCCTGTTTGGCACAGTTTGCAATTTCTGCGCAAGATGAACAGGAATAGGGAGAACCAATGAGAGACTAGCTGTAGGTGTCTGGACGGGCAAATGGAACGCTCATTTCCCACCAGGAAGAGGAATTAACCAAAGGCTCAGCATGCCGTGCCGGAACCAGATTAGGGCCTGAAGCATTCCTGCGGGTTTGCGGCCAGCTCACAAGAAAGCGAGTTGAAGAAAGGAGCTCAGGGGCACTGTAATTCACAAACCTGCAGAGTTATAAATGACAGCTATCGTCCAAAAATATATTGAAGGAAGGCTGCGAAGAGGACTGGAAAGCGGGGCAGAATTGCAGGAAAACGATTTCAGGGGGTAGACTGGAATTGCATTTAAAGCATAGGAAAAGAGGCAGAACGTCGACAATGATGCACTTGGCCAAAAAGGGCGTATGCGTTTTTTCCTGAATATATTCAGGAAAAAACGCATACGCCCTTTTTGGCCAACCAAGCCAGCATGTTAAAGAAATCTGCACTACAAAGAAGTCTCACTGCCCCCAGGTCAAAAGGGCCATCTGAAAAAAGTGTAAAATCCAGAAAGACAGCACAGGCCATGGAGAACAGGGAGCCTTGTTATGCTGATGGGCGGGATGTAAATTGCCAACAGCCACTCTGGAGAAGTGTATGGTGTTTCCTGAAACACCTAAGAAACAAAGCAACGGAGACTACGGCACTTCCACTTATGGTCTTATAGATCACGGAAATTAAAATCAAAAACAGACAGCCACCCCAAAGTTTCAGACGGCTCTGTTTACAGGAATCTCGTCTACGGTACAAGTTAAATATCCCAGAATGTGAAAAATGGATAAAGAAGTTGTGGTACACACATTCAATGGAATATCACTCAGCAATGAAATCTATGTCATCAGGCCCATCGTGGCATAATGAGTGGATTCAGGTACGATGATTCTAAGTGAAATAAGTCACACAGAAAATGAAACATCATAAGATATCACTAATACACGGAATGTAAACTTGGCTACACATGAACTGAATTACAAAACAGAACAGGGTCTCAAATTTAGAAAACCACCTTATGCTTGCTTAAGGGGAAAAGTGAGTTGGGGTGCTGCATAAAACCAGAGATAGAAATTAGCACAGATACCTTTCCATAAGCCAAATATGTAATAGTCAAGACCTAGCCCTTGCTCAACGAAATGGACTAAACACCCCATATTCAACGCCTAGGAATACACCTGACTAGTAAGTATCTTCAAACCCATGGATTTATATGTCTCCATAAGAGACTCAAGTGTGTGTACAGCGGCATGAATGCAGCAGAGAAAATCCGATAAATCCCATTATCAAAATGAATTACAAAAACAAACACAATGACAGTGAAATAGAGAGCAATTCTTAAATAATTCATTCAGGGCTTGTGATGCAACCTGGATTTACCACATCTACAACCAGAGCTGAGTGAGACATAAGGCTGTACACTTCGGCCTGATAGCATTGGTGAGGTTCGTTGAGAAAATGCAGGCCCTTTGAAGTCATACTGCATGGTACCCATTCCATGGGTCCCAACTCTCCAGGTTTAAGGGATTCTTCCTTCAGCTAAAACATGCATGGGAAACCCACAGTATGGTGCACCGTGTGACCGGGAAACCTTTTCAAATGCATCTCAGTTTTCGTCCCCTTTTACTCGGGTTCACGATTGAAGACCCTTTACTAATACTCTCCCCACTTAGAGAGTCAGTGCCTTTAACCTCCTGTTTGGCACAGTTTGCAATTTCTGCGCAAGATGAACAAGAATAGGGAGAACCAATGAGAGACTAGCTCTAGGTGTCTGCACGTTCAAATATAACACTCATTTCCCACCAGGAAGAGGAATTTACCAAAGGATCAGCATGCTGTGCCGGAACCAGATTAGGGCATGAAGCAATGCTGCGGGTTTGCGGCCAGCTCACAAGAAAGCGAGTAGAAGAAAGGAGCTCAGGCGCACTGTCATTCACAAACCTGCAGAGTTATAAATGTCAGCTATTGTCCAAAAATGTATTGAAGTAAGGCTGTGTAGAGGACTTGAAAGCGGGGCAGAATTGCAGGAAAACGAGTTCAGGGGCAGACTGGAATTGCATTTAAAGCATAAGGAAAGAGACAGAAAGTCGACAATGATGCACTTGGTCAAAAAGGGTGTATGCGTTTTTTCCTGAATATATTCAAGAAAAAACACATACGCCCTTTTTGGCCAAACAAGCAAGCCTGTAAAGAAATCTGCATTACAATGAAGTCTCACTGCCCCCCTGTCAAAAGGGACATCTGAAAAAAGTGAAAAATCCAGAAAGGCAGGACAGGCCATGGAGAACAGGGAGCCTTGTTATGCTGATGGGCGGGATGTAACTTGCCAACAGCCACTCTGGAGAAGTGTATGGTGTTTCCTCAAACACCTAAAAAACTAAGCAACGGAGCCTACGGCACTTCAACTTATGGTTCTATAGCTTAGGGAAATTAAAATCAAAAAGACACAGCCACCCATAAATTTTGGACGGCTCTGCTTACAAGAACCTCATTTACGGTACAAGTGAAATATCCCAGAAAGCAAAAAATGGATAAAGAAGTTGTTGTACGTACGTACAATGGAATATCACTCAGCAATGAAATCTATGTCATGAGGCCCGTCGCGGCATAATGAGTGGATTCAGGTACGATCATTCTAAGTTAACTAAGTCACACAGAAAAAGAAACACCATAAGATATCTCAAATACACGGAATGCAAACATGGCTGCACATGAACTCAATTACAAAACAGAAAAGGGTCTCAAATTTAGAAAACCAACTTATGCTTGCTTAAGGGGAAAGGTGAGTTGTGGTGCTGCATAAAACCAGAGATTGAAATTAGCACAGATACCTTTCCATAAGCAAATATGTAATAGTCAGGACCTACTCCTTGCTCCACGAAATGGACTCAACACCCCATATTCAATGCCTAGGAATATACCTGACTAGTAAGAATCTGAAAACCCATGGATTTATATGTCTCCATAAGAGAATCAAGCATGTGTACAGCGGCATAAACGCAGCAGTGAAAATCCGATAAATCCCATTATCAAAATAAATTACAAAAACAAAACACAATGACAGTGAAATAGAGAGCAATTCTTAAATAATTCATTCAGGGCTTGTGATGCAACGTGGATTTACCACATCTACACCCCGAGCTGAGTGAGACATAAGGCTGGACACTTCGGGCTGATAGCATTGGTGACGTTTGGTGAGCAAAGGCAACCCTTTGAAGTCATACTGCGTGGTACCCATTCCATGGGTCCCAACTCTCCAGGTTGAAGGGATTCTTCCTTCAGGTAAAACATGCATGGGCAACCCAGAATATGGTCCACCGTGTGACCGGGAAAACTTTTTAAATGCGTCTCAGTTTTCGTCCCCTCGTACTCGGTTTTACCATTCCAGACGCTTTACTAACACTCTCCCCACTTGGAGAGTCAGTGCCTTTAACCTCCTGTTTGGCACAGTTTGGAATTTCTGCGCAAGATGAACAGGAATAGGGAGAACCAATGAGAGATTAGCTGTAGGTGTCTGCACGAACAAATTTAACGCTCATTTCCCACCAGGAAGAGGAATTAGCCAAAGGCTCAGCATGCCGTGTCGGAACCAGATTAGGGCCTGAAGCAATCCTGCGGTTTTGCGGCCAGCTCACAAGAAAGCGAGTTGAAGAAAGGAGCTCAGGGGCAGTGTAATTCACAAACCTGCAGAGTTATAAATGACAGCTATCGTCCAAAAATATATTGAAGTAAGGCTGCAAAGAGGACTTGAACGCGGGGCAGAATTCCAGGAATACGATTTCAGGAGGTAGACGGGAAGTCCTCTGAAAGTATAGGAGAAGAGGCAGAACCTCGACAATGATGCACTTGGTCAAAAAGGGCATATGCGTTTCTTCCAGGGCCCTTATTAAAGAGGGTAGGAGGCTCCCAGCATGCTTCAGTGGCCAACAGAGGGCCTACGTCGCCAAGGCGACATGAGCCATCCAGGCAGGAGTGACCTCACATCAGAGGGCCCACCTCACAGAAGGGTAAGGAACCCAGTCAAGATCAGACTCTCACCAGAGTGCCCACATAAGCAAGGGGCTGGGAACCAGGCAGGAGTGTCCTCACACCCGTGGGGCCACATCATCGAAAGTTGAGGTACCCAGCACATGTGGCCTCAAACCAGAGGACCCACATCACCATGGGTCTTGGAGCGAGGCAGGCAGGATTAACCTCAAAACCCATGGCCCATTGTATAAAAAAGGTGAGGAATCCAGCAGTTGGAACATCCCAGCAGGCGGCCCAGAGCACCGAGGCTATGGGATCCAGGCAGTGATGAACTCACAACAGAGGGCCCTCATCGTGATACTGTAAGCAACCCAGCCGTTGTAACCTCAGAGCACAAGGCCCACATCCCCATGGGGAAGGGAACCAAGCAGGAGTGTCATCGCACCAGTGGGCACACATCAGAAAAGGTGGGGAGCCCAGCAGTTAGGGCCGGACGCCAGAGGGCCCTCATCACTGAGGAGAGGAGGCTCCCAGCAAGCTCCAACTGCTACCAGAAGGCCGACGTCGCCAATGCAGGGTGTGCCAGCCAGGCAGGAGTGACCTCAGAGCAGAGGGCCAACCACAAAAAAGTGTGAGGAACCCAAAGAGGATCAGACTCTCACCGGAGGGCCCACATCACCAAGGGAATGGAAACCAGGCAGGAGTGTTCTCACACCAGTGTGGTCACATCACCGAAATGTGACGGACCCAGCACACGTGGCCTCAAACTACAGGACACACATCACCAAGGGGCTGGGAGTGAGGCAGGCAGGAGGAGCCTCCAAACAGAGGGCCCATAGCGTAAAAAAGGTGAGGAATCCTGCAGTTGGAACCTCCCAGCAGGTGGCCAGGAGCAGCGAGGCTATGGGATCCAGGCCTGACTGAACTCAAAACAGAGGGCCCTCATTATGAAACTGTGAGCAACCCAGCCGGTGGGACCTTAGAGCAGAAGGCCCACATTCCCATGGGGTTGGGATCCTGGCAGGAGTGTACTCGCACCACAGGGCGCACATCAGAAACTTTTGGGAGCCCAGGAGTTAGGGTCTGACGCCAGAGGGCCCTCATTACCGAGGGGAGGAGACTCCCAGCAGGCACCAACTCCCAACTGAGGGCCCACATCGCCAAGTTGACGTGTGCCAGCCAGGCAGGAGTGACCTCACAGCAGAGGGCCTACCGCACAGAAGGGTGAGGAACCCAGCCAGGATAAGACTCTCACCAGAGGGCCCACATCACCAAGGGGATCGGAACAAGGCAGGAGTGTCCTCACACCAGTGTGGCCACATTATAGAAAGGTGAGGAACCCAGCACATGTGGCCTAAACCAGAGGACCCACATTTCCAAGGTGCTCCGAGTGAGGCAGGCAGGAGTAGCCTAACAACACAGGGCCCACAGAATAAAAAATGTGAGGAATCCAGCAGTTTGAACCTCCCAGCAGGTGGCCCAGAGCATGGAGTCTATGGGATCCAGGCCACAGTGAACTCACAGCAGAGGGCCCACATCATGAAACTGTGAGCAACCCAGCCAGTGGGACCTCAGAGCAGAAGGCCCACATCCCCATGGGGATGGGAACCTCGCAGGAGTGTCCTCGCACAACTTAGCACGTATCAGAAAATGTGGGAACCCAGCAGTTATGGCCTGGCGCCAGAGGGCCCTCATCACGGAGGAGAGGAGGCTACCAGCAGGCTCCAAATGCCACCAGAGGGCCGACGTCACCAAGGCAATGGGAGCAAGCCAGGCAGGAGTTACCTCACAGCAGAGGGCCCACCTCACAGAAGTGTGAGGAGCCCAAACAGGATCAGACTCTAACCAGAGCGCCCACATCACCAAGGGGATGGAAACCAGGCAGGAGTGTCCTCACACCAGTGGGGCCACATCAGCGAAAGGTGAGGAGCACAGCACATGTGGCCTCAAACAAGGGGACACACATCACGAAAGGGCTGGGAGTGAGGCATGCAGGAGGAGACTCACAACAGAGCGCCCATAGAATAAAAAAGGTGAGGAACCCCGCAGTTGGAAGCTCCAAGCAGGTGGCCCAGAGCACCGAGGCTATGGGATCCATGCCGGAGTGAACTCACAGCAGAGGGCCCACATTCTGACACTGTGAGCAACCCAGCCGTTGGGACCTCAGGGCAGAAAGCCCACATCCCCATGGGGATGGGACCCTGGCTGGAGTGTACTCGCACGACAGGGCGCACATCAGAAAATTTTGGGAGCCCATGAGTTAGGGCCTGACGCCAGAGGGCCCTCATTACCGAGGGGAGGAGACTCCCAGCAGGCACCAACTCCCAACTGAGGGCCCACATCGCCAAGGTGACGTGTGCCAGCCAGGCAGGAGTGACCTCACAGCAGAGGGCCCACCTCCCAGAAGTGTGAGGAATCCAGACAGGATCAGACTCTCACCAGAGGGCCCCCATCACCAAGGGGATGGGAACCAGGCAGGAGTGTCCTCACACCAGTGGGGCCACATCAATAAAGGTGAGGAAACCGGTACATGTGGCCTTAAACCAGAGGACCTACATCACAAATGGGCTGGGAGTGAGTCAGGAAGTAGGAGCATGAAAACACAGGACACAAAGAATAAAAAAGGTAAGGAATCCAGCAGTAGGAACCTCCCAGCAGGCCGCTCAGAGCACAGAGGCTATGGGATCTAGGCCTGGGTGAACTAACACCAGAGAGCCAACATCATGAAACGGTGAACAACACAGGTGTTGGGACCTTAGAGCAGAAGGCCCACATGCCCATGGGGATGGGAACCTCGCAGGAGTGTCCTCGCACCACTTAGCACGTATCAGAAAATGTGGGTACCCAGCAGTTAGGGCCTGAGGCAAGAGGGCCCCCATCACCGAGGGGAGGTTCCCAGCAGGCTCCAACTGCCACAAGAGGGCCGATGTTGCCCAGGTGGGGTGTGCCAGCCAGGCAGGAGTGACCTCACAGCAGAGGGCCCCCCTCACAGAAGGGTGAGGAACCCAGCCAGGATCAGACTCTCACCAGAGGGCCCACATCATCAAGGGGATAGGAACCAGGCAGGAGTGTCCTCACACCAGTGGGGCCACATCATCGAAAGGCGAGGGACCCAGCATACATGGCCTCAAACCAGAGGACACACATCACCAAGGGGCTGGGAGTGAGGCAGGCAGGAGGAGTCTCAAAACAGAGGGCCCATAGAAGAAAAAAGGTGAGGAATCCCGCAGTTGTAACCTCCCAGCAGGTGGCCAGGAGCAGCGAGGCTATGGGATCCAGGCCGGAGAGAACTCACAGCAGAGGGCCCTCATCATGAAACTGAGCAACACACGGTTGGGACCTCAGAGCAGAAGGCCCACATTCCCATGGGGTTGGGAACCTTGCAGGAGTGTACTCGAACCACAGGGCGCATATCAGAAAATATTGGGAGCCCAGGAGTTAGGGCCTGACGCCAGAGGGCCCTCATTACCGAGGGGAGGAGACACCCAGCAGGCACCAAATCCCACCAGAGAGCCGACGTCGCCAAGGCGGGGTGTGCCAGCCAGGCAGGAGTGACCTCAGAGAAGAGGGCCCACCTCACAGAAGTGTGAGGAACCCAACCAGGATCAGACTCTCACCGGAGGGCCCACATCACCAAGGGGATTTGAACCAGGCAGGGGTGTCCTCACACCAGTGGGGCCACATCAGCCAAAGGTGAGGAACCCAGCACATGTGGCCTCAAACCACAGGACACACATCACCAAGGGGCTAGGAGTGAGGCAGGTGTCTGGAGGGGCACATTTAACTCTAATTTCCCACCAGGAATTGGAATGAACCAAAGTCTCAGAGTGCCGTGCCGGACCCTGATTACGGCCTGAAGCAAACCTGCGGTTCTGTGGCCAGTTTTCAAGGAAACGAGTTAAGAAAGGAAATCACGGGCACTGTAATTCACAAACCTGCAGTGTTATAAATGACAGCTATTGGCAAAATTATATGGAAGTAAGTCTGCAAAGAGGCCTTGAAAACGAGGCAGAATTGCAGGAATCATATTTCAGTAGGTAGATTGGAATTGCATTTAAAGCATGTGAAAAGCGGCAGATCTTTGACAGTGATGCACTTGGACAAAAGTGCGTAAACATTTTTTCCTGAATATATTCAGGAAAAAACACATATGCCCTTTTTGGCCAACCAAGCACTCGAGAAATGGAAATCCGCACTACAATGAAGTCTCATTTCCCATTCGTCAAAAGGGCCATCTGAAAAAAGTGTAAAAACCAGAAACACAGGACAGGCCATGGAGAACAGGGAGCCTTGTTATGCTGATGGGCGGGATGTAAATTGCCAACAGACACTCTGGAGATGTTTATGGTGTATCCTGAAACATCTGAAAAACAAAGCTACAGACCCTAGGGCACTTCCACTTTTGGCCCTATAGCTTAGGAAAATTAAAATCAACAAGACACAGCCAACACAAAATTTAGGGCTGCTGTGTTTACAAGAACCTTGAGTCCAGTACAAATTAAATATCCCAGAAAGAAAAAAATGGATAAAGGAGTTGTGCTACTTACGTACAACGGAATATCACTCAGCAATGAAATCAATGTCATCAAGCCTGTAGCAGCAAATTGAGTGGATTTAAGTATGATGATTCTAAGAGAAATAGGTCACACAGAGAAAGAGAATTATCATAAGATATCACTAATAGAGAGAGTGTAAACTTGGCTACACATAAACTGAATTCCAAAACCGAACAGAGTCTCACATTTAGATAAAAACTTATGCTTGCTTAAGGGGAAAGTTGAGTTGGGGTGCTGTATAAAACCAGAGATTGAAATTAGCACACATACCGTTCCATAAGCCAAATATGTAATAGACAAGACCTACTCTTTGCTCAACGAAATAGACTCATCCATGGTGTATCACCTCACACCTGTTAGAATGGGCATCATCAGAAAATCTACAAACAACAAATGCTGGAAAGGGTGTGGAGATAAGGAACCCTCTTCCACTATTGTTGGGAATGTAAATTGATACAGTCACTGTGGAGAACATTATGGAGTTTCTTATAAAACTAAGAATAGAATTACCATATGATACAGCAATCCCACTACTGGGCATATACCCAGACAAAACCATAAATCAAAAAGAGATATTCACCGCAATGTTCATTGCATCACTATTTACAATATCCAGGTAATGGAAGCAACCTAAATGCCCACAGACAGACGAATGCATAAAGATGTGGTACATATATAAAATGGAATATTACTAAGCCATAAAAAGGAATGAAATTGGGTCATTTGTAGAGACGTTGATGGATCTAGAGACTGTCATACAGAGTGAAGTAAGTCAGAAAGAGAAAAACAAATCTTGTCTATTAATGCATATATGTGGAACCTAGAAAAATTGTACAGATGAACCGTTTTGCCAGGCAGAAATAGAGCAACAGATGTAGACAACAAACGTATGGACACCAAGGGGGGAAAGCTGTTGGGGGGTGGTGGTGGGAGGAGTTGAGAGATTGGGATTGGCATATATACATTTATATGTATAAAATAGATAACCAAAAAGAACCTGCTGTATAAAAAAATAAAATAAAATTCAAATTACAAAAAGTAAAACAGAAAAAATATTCTTCCTTCACATACATGTATTTATATGAATAAATTATTTCCATGCTTATATCTGTAAATACAAAAAAGAGGAATAAAATCTACCTTGAACCAAAAACGAAAAAAAGAAAAAAAAACAGAACCCACCAGTTACACAGAGGAAAACCGTATCAGGGCACTTGCTCCAGTTGTAAACAATTCTGAAGTTGGTCAGTGGTGGGGAATCATCTCCCATTCAGCCAGCAGGCCCCACGCAACAAGCGTCCTCATTGCAAAGCTGGGGGACCGTGCCGAGGCATCTGTGAGTAAACGTGGGCTGAGCCCCAGGCCAGCTGCTGCTGAAATGTTCCCACCCTTCCCAGGTAAAACACCTGAATATGTACAAGGACTTGAAAGCCTAGAGGAAGGGCCATGGAGCCACATGAGTGACAGCATGCCAGCCGACTTGGGGCCTGCAGGCCAGCCAGGATGGTCCTGGCCCTGGGTGCTCTTCTGGAAGCTTTCCATTTCCCTGCCTGAGATACCCCTGCTGTCCCGGCCCCCACTGCTTTCTTCCTCACTCACCTCTGCCCAGGGAGAAATTCCAGCGGCAGGTATGGGTGACACATCCTCTTCTTTAGCAGGTGGCATCTTGGCAACTGCTGCAGAAAGTCCAGCAGAGCCCCACTCACACTGGGCCACCCACAAAGCCGTGGCCTCTCACTCCCTCCCACCAGTCCAGCCCCAAGACTGCTGACAGGGCAGAGAAAATGGCGTCAGGCACAGCTGCAGGGGCTCTTGCTGCCTGGAGCGGTGTTTATATTGATCTGAACCCAGGCACACCTGGGGAGGGCTGGCCGGCACGGTCGGGCTTCCCAGGCCAGCCAATAATCACCCCTCAGGGGCTCACAGTTGCAGAAACTGGAACTTGCTGAATCGGCCAGGTCCAAGGAACAGGTGTGGGCTCCTGAGAGTCAGGATAGACAAGGGGCTGCAGCTCTGGCTTGTTTTCTAATTATATTATCTGGCCCATGAGTGGGAGACAACTTCAAGAAAACCCTCTCCTAATGAGAGGAACCCAGGAGTCAGGGAGAGGAGGGGTGGCTGGTGGGTGGAGACAGAGGCCTGGTGCCCCGGGTGCAGTGGAAGTCTCTGGAAGACCAGGTGGAGGGAGGCCACACAGAGTGATGCCCAGGGTCACAGACCTGTCGGAGCTGCTGTTTGTTAGTTCAAGTCCTGCTCTGAGGTGCTCTGTGTCAGATCTGAGTGACAGGTGAGCTGGGAGTGCTCTGCAATGAGGGCGATATGCACGGTTCCTGTGTTCCCAGCCCTGCCATGGTACCTGCAAGGGTAGCTCTGTATCCTGGGAGGGGCCTGACCACGAGAGCCCCATGGGCTGCAGGGGAACCTGCCCAGGGAACCCCATATCCTGGGAGGGGCCTGAACACGAGAGCCCCATGGGCTGGGGTGGGGGTGGGGTACCTGCCCAGGTGAGCTCCATATCCTGGGATTGGCCTGACCTCGAGAGCCCCATGGGCTGCTGGAATCCTGGTAAAAGATGTCAGGACAGTCAGTGAAGCCACCGAGGGTATACCTCCAGTAGTTCCTAAACCCTACACCCTGCTGGTCATTCTACCAACCACCAGGACATGGTATTCTGTATTAGTCTTCAATGATGCCTTCTTTTGTATTCTATTAGTCCCAGAGTCACAAGAAATTTTGGCTTGTGAGTGGCAGGACTCAACATACAACTAAAACAATACTTCCGGGCCATGTTGCCCCAAGGGTTCAAAAATTCCCACACCATCTTTGGGGAAAGCTCAGCTAAAGAACTAAAAGTTCTACCTCTGGAAAAGGAAACACTCCTTCAATATGCAGACGACATTCTGATCGCCAGCCCTACTAAGGAGACCTCTGAACTACCAAGCCAATAAAGGATACAAGTTGTCCAAGAAAAAGCTCAAATATCACAGACTACGGTGACCTGCCTGGGCTTCATTCTCACAGAAGGTCGGAGAAGCCCATCCCAGGAAAGGGAAGAAACAATTTACAGCCTTACCCATTTCTGAAACTAGAAGACAGCTTAGGGGCTCCTGGGGAGGCCAGGGTTTGCTGCTTCTGGATCCCTAACTACAGTCTACTAGCTGGGCCTCTATATGAAACACTGAAAGGAAAAGATGATGATCCTTTTGAATAGAATGCAGAAGTGGCCTTTCAAGAATGGAAAGAGCAGTCAATTCAGACCCTTGCCCTGGAACTCCCTAATTTAGCTAAACCCTTTGACCTTTACATTCCTGGTGAACGGTGAATCGCCATTGGAGTATTAGTGCAAAACCTGGGACCACTTGAAATGGAACAATGCAAGAACGCGATCCAGGTAGGATAAACTACGGTCACCAAGGGGCTTGGCCCACCGCCACATCTGGCCAAGATACTGGCAGTATCTGAAAACCTGGAAATCAGCAGCCCAAAAGGCCACCTCCCTCCGAAGGGAAAAGGACCCCACGTGGTGATCCTAACCCCCAACCATGCCCTGAAGTTGCAGGGTTGGCTCCATGGGCACACTGACCTTGAGTGAGGAGGCCCTCCAACTCCAACCTCCATAGAGATACCCGGGGCAAAGTGACACCATGAAGACTCGTGTGAAGGTGTCTGCACGGGCAAATTTAACGCTCATTTCCCACCAGGAAGAGGAATTAACCAAAGGCTCAGCATGCCGTGCCGGAACCAGATTAGGGCCTGAAGCATTCCTGCGGGTTTGCGGCCAGCTCACAAAAAAAGCGAGTTGAAGAAAGGAGCTCAGGGACACTGTAATTCACAAACCTGCAGAGTTATAAATGACAGCTATCACCCAAAAATATATTGAAGGAAGGCTGCGAAGAGGACTTGAAAGCGGGGCAGAATTGCAAGAAAACGATTTCAGGGGGTAGACTGGAATTGCATTTAAAGCATAGGAAAAGAGGCAGAACGTCGACAATGATGCACTTGGCCAAAAAGGGCGTATGCGTTTTTTCCTGAATATATTCAGGAAAAAACGCATACGCCCTTTTTGGCCAACCAAGCAAGCATGTTAAAGAAATCTGCACTACAATGAAGTCTCACTGCCCCCCGTTCAAAAGGGCCATCTGAAAAAAGTGTAAAATCCAGAAAGGCAGCACAGGCCATGGAGAACAGGGAGCCTTGTTATGCTGATGGGCGAGATGTAAATTGCCAACAGCCACTCTGGAGATGTGTATGGTGTTTCCTCAAAAACCTAAAAAACAAAGCAACGGAGCCTACGGCATTACCACTTTTTTTCCTATAGCTTAGGGAAATTAAAATCAAAAACACACAGCCACCGCAAAGTTTCTGTTTACGGCTCTGTTTACAAGAACCTCGTCTACGGTACAAGTTAAATATCCCAGAAAGCGAAAAATGGATAAAGAAGTGTGGTACGTACGTACAAAGGAATATCACTCACCAATGAAATCTATGTCATCAGGCCCGTCGCGGCATAATGAGTGGATTCAGGTACGATGATTCTAAGTGAAATAAGTCACACAGAAAATGAAACATCATAAGATATCACTAATACACGGAATGTAAACTTGGCTACACATGAACTGAATTACAAAACAGAACAGGGTCTCAAATTTAGAAAACCAACTTATGCTTGCTTAAGGGGAAAGGTGAGTTGTGGTGCTGCATAAAACCAGAGATAGAAATTAGCACAGATACATTTCCATAAGCCAAATATGTAATAGTCAAGACCTAGCCCTTGCTCAACGAAATGGACTAAACACCCCATATTCAACACCTAGGATTACACATGACTAGTAAGAATCTTCAAACCCATGGATTTATATGTCTCCGTAAGAGACTCAAGTGTGTGTACAGCAGCATGAATGCAGCAGAGAAAATCCGATAAAACCCATTATCAAAATGAATTACAAAAACAAACACAATGACAGTGAAATAGAGAGCAATTCTTAAATAATTCATTCAGGGCTTGTGATGCAACCTGGATTTACCACATCTACACCCAGAGCTGAGTGAGACATAAGGCTGGACACTTCAGGCTGATAGCATTGGTGAGGTTCGATGAGCAAATGCAGACCCTTTGAAGTCATACTGCATGGTACCCATTCCATGGGTCCCAACTCTCCAGGTTTAAGGGATTCTTCCTTCAGCTAAAACATGCATGGGAAACCCACAGTACAGTGCACTGTGTGACCGGGAAACGTTTTCAAATGCATCTCAGTTTTCGTCCCCTTTTACTCGGGTTCACCATTCCAGACCGTTTACTAACACTCTCCCCACTTGGAGAGTCAGTGCCTTTAACCTCCTGTTTGGCACAGTTTGCAATTTCTGCGCAAGATGAACAGGAATAGGGAGAACCAATGAGAGACTAGCTGTAGGTGTCTGGACGGGCAAATGGAACGCTCATTTCCCACCAGGAAGAGGAATTAACCAAAGGCTCAGCATGCCGTGCCGGAACCAGATTAGGGCCTGAAGCATTCCTGCGGGTTTGCGGCCAGCTCACAAGAAAGCGAGTTGAAGAAAGGAGCTCAGGGGCACTGTAATTCACAAACCTGCAGAGTTATAAATGACAGCTATCGTCCAAAAATATATTGAAGGAAGGCTGCGAAGAGGACTGGAAAGCAGGGCAGAATTGCAGGAAAACGATTTCAGGGGGTAGACTGGAATTGCATTTAAAGCATAGGAAAAGAGGCAGAACGTCGACAATGATGCACTTGGCCAAAAAGGGCGTATGCGTTTTTTCCTGAATATATTCAGGAAAAAACGCATACGCCCTTTTTGGCCAACCAAGCCAGCATGTTAAAGAAATCTGCACTACAAAGAAGGCTCACTGCCCCCAGGTCAAAAGGGCCATCTGAAAAAAGTGTAAAATCCAGAAAGACAGCACAGGCCATGGAGAACAGGGAGCCTTGTTATGCTGATGGGCGGGATGTAAATTGCCAACAGCCACTCTGGAGAAGTGTATGGTGTTTCCTGAAACACCTAAGAAACAAAGCAACGGAGACTACAGCACTTCCACTTATGGTCTTATAGATCACGGAAATTAAAATCAAAAACAGACAGCCACCCCAAAGTTTCAGATGGCTCTGTTTACAGGAATCTCGTCTACGGTACAAGTTAAATATCCCAGAAAGCGAAAAATGGATAAAGAAGTTGTGGTACACACATTCAATGGAATATCACTCAGCAATGAAATCTATGTCATCAGGCCCATCGTGGCATAATGAGTGGATTCAGGTACGATGATTCTAAGTGAAATAAGTCACACAGAAAATGAAACATCATAAGATATCACTAATACACGGAATGTAAACTTGGCTACACATGAACTGAATTACAAAACAGAACAGGGTCTCAAATTTAGAAAACCACCTTATGCTTGCTTAAGGGGAAAAGTGAGTTGGGGTGCTGCATAAAACCAGAGATAGAAATTAGCACAGATACCTTTCCATAAGCCAAATATGTAATAGTCAAGACCTAGCCCTTGCTCAACGAAATGGACTAAACACCCCATATTCAACGCCTAGGAATACACCTGACTAGTAAGTATCTTCAAACCCATGGATTTATATGTCTCCATAAGAGACTCAAGTGTGTGTACAGCGGCATGAATGCAGCAGAGAAAATCCGATAAATCCCATTATCAAAATGAATTACAAAAACAAACACAATGACAGTGAAATAGAGAGCAATTCTTAAATAATTCATTCAGGGCTTGTGATGCAACCTGGATTTACCACATCTACAACCAGAGCTGAGTGAGACATAAGGCTGTACACTTCGGCCTGATAGCATTGGTGAGGTTCGTTGAGAAAATGCAGGCCCTTTGAAGTCATACTGCATGGTACCCATTCCATGGGTCCCAACTCTCCAGGTTTAAGGGATTCTTCCTTCAGCTAAAACATGCATGGGAAACCCACAGTATGGTGCACCGTGTGACCGGGAAACCTTTTCAAATGCATCTCAGTTTTCGTCCCCTTTTACTCGGGTTCACGATTGAAGACCCTTTACTAATACTCTCCCCACTTAGAGAGTCAGTGCCTTTAACCTCCTGTTTGGCACAGTTTGCAATTTCTGCGCAAGATGAACAAGAATAGGGAGAACCAATGAGAGACTAGCTCTAGGTGTCTGCACGTTCAAATATAACACTCATTTCCCACCAGGAAGAGGAATTTACCAAAGGATCAGCATGCTGTGCCGGAACCAGATTAGGGCATGAAGCAATGCTGCGGGTTTGCGGCCAGCTCACAAGAAAGCGAGTAGAAGAAAGGAGCTCAGGCGCACTGTCATTCACAAACCTGCAGAGTTATAAATGTCAGCTATTGTCCAAAAATGTATTGAAGTAAGGCTGCGTAGAGGACTTGAAAGCGGGGCAGAATTGCAGGAAAACGAGTTCAGGGGCAGACTGGAATTGCATTTAAAGCATAAGGAAAGAGACAGAAAGTCGACAATGATGCACTTGGTCAAAAAGGGTGTATGCGTTTTTTCCTGAATATATTCAAGAAAAAACACATACGCCCTTTTTGGCCAAACAAGCAAGCCTGTAAAGAAATCTGCATTACAATGAAGTCTCACTGCCCCCCTGTCAAAAGGGACATCTGAAAAAAGTGAAAAATCCAGAAAGGCAGGACAGGCCATGGAGAACAGGGAGCCTTGTTATGCTGATGGGCGGGATGTAACTTGCCAACAGCCACTCTGGAGAAGTGTATGGTGTTTCCTCAAACACCTAAAAAACTAAGCAACGGAGCCTACGGCACTTCAACTTATGGTTCTATAGCTTAGGGAAATTAAAATCAAAAAGACACAGCCACCCATAAATTTTGGACGGCTCTGCTTACGAGAACCTCATTTACGGTACAAGTGAAATATCCCAGAAAGCAAAAAATGGATAAAGAAGTTGTTGTACGTACGTACAATGGAATATCACTCAGCAATGAAATCTATGTCATGAGGCCCGTCGCGGCATAATGAGTGGATTCAGGTACGATCATTCTAAGTTAACTAAGTCACACAGAAAAAGAAACACCATAAGATATCTCAAATACACGGAATGCAAACATGGCTGCACATGAACTCAATTACAAAACAGAAAAGGGTCTCAAATTTAGAAAACCAACTTATGCTTGCTTAAGGGGAAAGGTGAGTTGTGGTGCTGCATAAAACCAGAGATTGAAATTAGCACAGATACCTTTCCATAAGCAAATATGTAATAGTCAGGACCTACTCCTTGCTCCACGAAATGGACTCAACACCCCATATTCAATGCCTAGGAATATACCTGACTAGTAAGAATCTGAAAACCCATGGATTTATATGTCTCCATAAGAGAATCAAGCATGTGTACAGCGGCATAAACGCAGCAGTGAAAATCCGATAAATCCCATTATCAAAATAAATTACAAAAACAAAACACAATGACAGTGAAATAGAGAGCAATTCTTAAATAATTCATTCAGGGCTTGTGATGCAACGTGGATTTACCACATCTACACCCCGAGCTGAGTGAGACATAAGGCTGGACACTTCGGGCTGATAGCATTGGTGACGTTTGGTGAGCAAAGGCAACCCTTTGAAGTCATACTGCGTGGTACCCATTCCATGGGTCCCAACTCTCCAGGTTGAAGGGATTCTTCCTTCAGGTAAAACATGCATGGGCAACCCAGAATATGGTCCACCGTGTGACCGGGAAAACTTTTTAAATGCGTCTCAGTTTTCGTCCCCTCGTACTCGGTTTTACCATTCCAGACGCTTTACTAACACTCTCCCCACTTGGAGAGTCAGTGCCTTTAACCTCCTGTTTGGCACAGTTTGGAATTTCTGCGCAAGATGAACAGGAATAGGGAGAACCAATGAGAGATTAGCTGTAGGTGTCTGCACGAACAAATTTAACGCTCATTTCCCACCAGGAAGAGGAATTAGCCAAAGGCTCAGCATGCCGTGTCGGAACCAGATTAGGGCCTGAAGCAATCCTGCGGTTTTGCGGCCAGCTCACAAGAAAGCGAGTTGAAGAAAGGAGCTCAGGGGCAGTGTAATTCACAAACCTGCAGAGTTATAAATGACAGCTATCGTCCAAAAATATATTGAAGTAAGGCTGCAAAGAGGACTTGAACGCGGGGCAGAATTCCAGGAATACGATTTCAGGAGGTAGACGGGAAGTCCTCTGAAAGTATAGGAGAAGAGGCAGAACCTCGACAATGATGCACTTGGTCAAAAAGGGCATATGCGTTTCTTCCAGGGCCCTTATTAAAGAGGGTAGGAGGCTCCCAGCATGCTTCAGTGGCCAACAGAGGGCCTACGTCGCCAAGGCGACATGAGCCATCCAGGCAGGAGTGACCTCACATCAGAGGGCCCACCTCACAGAAGGGTAAGGAACCCAGTCAAGATCAGACTCTCACCAGAGTGCCCACATAAGCAAGGGGCTGGGAACCAGGCAGGAGTGTCCTCACACCCGTGGGGCCACATCATCGAAAGTTGAGGTACCCAGCACATGTGGCCTCAAACCAGAGGACCCACATCACCATGGGTCTTGGAGCGAGGCAGGCAGGATTAACCTCAAAACCCATGGCCCATTGTATAAAAAAGGTGAGGAATCCAGCAGTTGGAACATCCCAGCAGGCGGCCCAGAGCACCGAGGCTATGGGATCCAGGCAGTGATGAACTCACAACAGAGGGCCCTCATCGTGATACTGTAAGCAACCCAGCCGTTGTAACCTCAGAGCACAAGGCCCACATCCCCATGGGGAAGGGAACCAAGCAGGAGTGTCATCGCACCAGTGGGCACACATCAGAAAAGGTGGGGAGCCCAGCAGTTAGGGCCGGACGCCAGAGGGCCCTCATCACTGAGGAGAGGAGGCTCCCAGCAAGCTCCAACTGCTACCAGAAGGCCGACGTCGCCAATGCAGGGTGTGCCAGCCAGGCAGGAGTGACCTCAGAGCAGAGGGCCAACCACAAAAAAGTGTGAGGAACCCAAAGAGGATCAGACTCTCACCGGAGGGCCCACATCACCAAGGGAATGGAAACCAGGCAGGAGTGTTCTCACACCAGTGTGGTCACATCACCGAAATGTGACGGACCCAGCACACGTGGCCTCAAACTACAGGACACACATCACCAAGGGGCTGGGAGTGAGGCAGGCAGGAGGAGCCTCCAAACAGAGGGCCCATAGCGTAAAAAAGGTGAGGAATCCTGCAGTTGGAACCTCCCAGCAGGTGGCCAGGAGCAGCGAGGCTATGGGATCCAGGCCTGACTGAACTCAAAACAGAGGGCCCTCATTATGAAACTGTGAGCAACCCAGCCGGTGGGACCTTAGAGCAGAAGGCCCACATTCCCATGTGGTTGGGATCCTGGCAGGAGTGTACTCGCACCACAGGGCGCACATCAGAAAATTTTGGGAGCCCAGGAGTTAGGGTCTGACGCCAGAGGGCCCTCATTACCGAGGGGAGGAGACTCCCAGCAGGCACCAACTCCCAACTGAGGGCCCACATCGCCAAGTTGACGTGTGCCAGCCAGGCAGGAGTGACCTCACAGCAGAGGGCCTACCGCACAGAAGGGTGAGGAACCCAGCCAGGATAAGACTCTCACCAGAGGGCCCACATCACCAAGGGGATCGGAACAAGGCAGGAGTGTCCTCACACCAGTGTGGCCACATTATAGAAAGGTGAGGAACCCAGCACATGTGGCCTAAACCAGAGGACCCACATTTCCAAGGTGCTCCGAGTGAGGCAGGCAGGAGTAGCCTAACAACACAGGGCCCACAGAATAAAAAATGTGAGGAATCCAGCAGTTTGAACCTCCCAGCAGGTGGCCCAGAGCATGGAGTCTATGGGATCCAGGCCACAGTGAACTCACAGCAGAGGGCCCACATCATGAAACTGTGAGCAACCCAGCCAGTGGGACCTCAGAGCAGAAGGCCCACATCCCCATGGGGATGGGAACCTCGCAGGAGTGTCCTCGCACAACTTAGCACGTATCAGAAAATGTGGGAACCCAGCAGTTATGGCCTGGCGCCAGAGGGCCCTCATCACGGAGGAGAGGAGGCTACCAGCAGGCTCCAAATGCCACCAGAGGGCCGACGTCACCAAGGCAATGGGAGCAAGCCAGGCAGGAGTTACCTCACAGCAGAGGGCCCACCTCACAGAAGTGTGAGGAGCCCAAACAGGATCAGACTCTAACCAGAGCGCCCACATCACCAAGGGGATGGAAACCAGGCAGGAGTGTCCTCACACCAGTGGGGCCACATCAGCGAAAGGTGAGGAGCACAGCACATGTGGCCTCAAACAAGGGGACACACATCACGAAAGGGCTGGGAGTGAGGCATGCAGGAGGAGACTCACAACAGAGCGCCCATAGAATAAAAAAGGTGAGGAACCCCGCAGTTGGAAGCTCCAAGCAGGTGGCCCAGAGCACCGAGGCTATGGGATCCATGCCGGAGTGAACTCACAGCAGAGGGCCCACATTCTGACACTGTGAGCAACCCAGCCGTTGGGACCTCAGGGCAGAAAGCCCACATCCCCATGGGGATGGGACCCTGGCTGGAGTGTACTCGCACGACAGGGCGCACATCAGAAAATTTTGGGAGCCCATGAGTTAGGGCCTGACGCCAGAGGGCCCTCATTACCGAGGGGAGGAGACTCCCAGCAGGCACCAACTCCCAACTGAGGGCCCACATCGCCAAGGTGACGTGTGCCAGCCAGGCAGGAGTGACCTCACAGCAGAGGGCCCACCTCCCAGAAGTGTGAGGAATCCAGACAGGATCAGACTCTCACCAGAGGGCCCCCATCACCAAGGGGATGGGAACCAGGCAGGAGTGTCCTCACACCAGTGGGGCCACATCAATAAAGGTGAGGAAACCGGTACATGTGGCCTTAAACCAGAGGACCTACATCACAAATGGGCTGGGAGTGAGTCAGGAAGTAGGAGCATGAAAACACAGGACACAAAGAATAAAAAAGGTAAGGAATCCAGCAGTAGGAACCTCCCAGCAGGCCGCTCAGAGCACAGAGGCTATGGGATCTAGGCCTGGGTGAACTAACACCAGAGAGCCAACATCATGAAACGGTGAACAACACAGGTGTTGGGACCTTAGAGCAGAAGGCCCACATGCCCATGGGGATGGGAAACTCGCAGGAGTGTCCTCGCACCACTTAGCACGTATCAGAAAATGTGGGTACCCAGCAGTTAGGGCCTGAGGCAAGAGGGCCCCCATCACCGAGGGGAGGTTCCCAGCAGGCTCCAACTGCCACAAGAGGGCCGATGTTGCCCAGGTGGGGTGTGCCAGCCAGGCAGGAGTGACCTCACAGCAGAGGGCCCCCCTCACAGAAGGGTGAGGAACCCAGCCAGGATCAGACTCTCACCAGAGGGCCCACATCATCAAGGGGATAGGAACCAGGCAGGAGTGTCCTCACACCAGTGGGGCCACATCATCGAAAGGCGAGGGACCCAGCATACATGGCCTCAAACCAGAGGACACACATCACCAAGGGGCTGGGAGTGAGGCAGGCAGGAGGAGTCTCAAAACAGAGGGCCCATAGAAGAAAAAAGGTGAGGAATCCCGCAGTTGTAACCTCCCAGCAGGTGGCCAGGAGCAGCGAGGCTATGGGATCCAGGCCGGAGAGAACTCACAGCAGAGGGCCCTCATCATGAAACTGAGCAACACACGGTTGGGACCTCAGAGCAGAAGGCCCACATTCCCATGGGGTTGGGAACCTTGCAGGAGTGTACTCGAACCACAGGGCGCATATCAGAAAATATTGGGAGCCCAGGAGTTAGGGCCTGACGCCAGAGGGCCCTCATTACCGAGGGGAGGAGACACCCAGCAGGCACCAAATCCCACCAGAGAGCCGACGTCGCCAAGGCGGGGTGTGCCAGCCAGGCAGGAGTGACCTCAGAGAAGAGGGCCCACCTCACAGAAGTGTGAGGAACCCAACCAGGATCAGACTCTCACCGGAGGGCCCACATCACCAAGGGGATTTGAACCAGGCAGGGGTGTCCTCACACCAGTGGGGCCACATCAGCCAAAGGTGAGGAACCCAGCACATGTGGCCTCAAACCACAGGACACACATCACCAAGGGGCTAGGAGTGAGGCAGGTGTCTGGAGGGGCACATTTAACTCTAATTTCCCACCAGGAATTGGAATGAACCAAAGTCTCAGAGTGCCGTGCCGGACCCTGATTACGGCCTGAAGCAAACCTGCGGTTCTGTGGCCAGTTTTCAAGGAAACGAGTTAAGAAAGGAAATCACGGGCACTGTAATTCACAAACCTGCAGTGTTATAAATGACAGCTATTGGCAAAATTATATGGAAGTAAGTCTGCAAAGAGGCCTTGAAAACGAGGCAGAATTGCAGGAATCATATTTCAGTAGGTAGATTGGAATTGCATTTAAAGCATGTGAAAAGCGGCAGATCTTTGACAGTGATGCACTTGGACAAAAGTGCGTAAACATTTTTTCCTGAATATATTCAGGAAAAAACACATATGCCCTTTTTGGCCAACCAAGCACTCGAGAAATGGAAATCCGCACTACAATGAAGTCTCATTTCCCATTCGTCAAAAGGGCCATCTGAAAAAAGTGTAAAAACCAGAAACACAGGACAGGCCATGGAGAACAGGGAGCCTTGTTATGCTGATGGGCGGGATGTAAATTGCCAACAGACACTCTGGAGATGTTTATGGTGTATCCTGAAACATCTGAAAAACAAAGCTACAGACCCTAGGGCACTTCCACTTTTGGCCCTATAGCTTAGGAAAATTAAAATCAACAAGACACAGCCAACACAAAATTTAGGGCTGCTGTGTTTACAAGAACCTTGAGTCCAGTACAAATTAAATATCCCAGAAAGAAAAAAATGGATAAAGGAGTTGTGCTACTTACGTACAACGGAATATCACTCAGCAATGAAATCAATGTCATCAAGCCTGTAGCAGCAAATTGAGTGGATTTAAGTATGATGATTCTAAGAGAAATAGGTCACACAGAGAAAGAGAATTATCATAAGATATCACTAATAGAGAGAGTGTAAACTTGGCTACACATAAACTGAATTCCAAAACCGAACAGAGTCTCACATTTAGATAAAAACTTATGCTTGCTTAAGGGGAAAGTTGAGTTGGGGTGCTGTATAAAACCAGAGATTGAAATTAGCACACATACCGTTCCATAAGCCAAATATGTAATAGACAAGACCTACTCTTTGCTCAACGAAATAGACTCATCCATGGTGTATCACCTCACACCTGTTAGAATGGGCATCATCAGAAAATCTACAAACAACAAATGCTGGAAAGGGTGTGGAGATAAGGAACCCTCTTCCACTATTGTTGGGAATGTAAATTGATACAGTCACTGTGGAGAACATTATGGAGTTTCTTATAAAACTAAGAATAGAATTACCATATGATACAGCAATCCCACTACTGGGCATATACCCAGACAAAACCATAAATCAAAAAGAGATATTCACTGCAATGTTCATTGCATCACTATTTACAATATCCAGGTAATGGAAGCAACCTAAATGCCCACAGACAGACGAATGCATAAAGATGTGGTACATATATAAAATGGAATATTACTAAGCCATAAAAAGGAATGAAATTGGGTCATTTGTAGAGACGTTGATGGATCTAGAGACTGTCATACAGAGTGAAGTAAGTCAGAAAGAGAAAAACAAATCTTGTCTATTAATGCATATATGTGGAACCTAGAAAAATTGTACAGATGAACCGTTTTGCCAGGCAGAAATAGAGCAACAGATGTAGACAACAAACGTATGGACACCAAGGGGGGAAAGCTGTTGGGGGGTGGTGGTGGGAGGAGTTGAGAGATTGGGATTGGCATATATACATTTATATGTATAAAATAGATAACCAAAAAGAACCTGCTGTATAAAAAAATAAAATAAAATTCAAATTACAAAAAGTAAAACAGAAAAAATATTCTTCCTTCACATACATGTATTTATATGAATAAATTATTTCCATGCTTATATCTGTAAATACAAAAAAGAGGAATAAAATCTACCTTGAACCAAAAACGAAAAAAAGAAAAAAAAACAGAACCCACCAGTTACACAGAGGAAAACCGTATCAGGGCACTTGCTCCAGTTGTAAACAATTCTGAAGTTGGTCAGTGGTGGGGAATCATCTCCCATTCAGCCAGCAGGCCCCACGCAACAAGCGTCCTCATTGCAAAGCTGGGGGACCGTGCCGAGGCATCTGTGAGTAAACGTGGGCTGAGCCCCAGGCCAGCTGCTGCTGAAATGTTCCCACCCTTCCCAGGTAAAACACCTGAATATGTACAAGGACTTGAAAGCCTAGAGGAAGGGCCATGGAGCCACATGAGTGACAGCATGCCAGCCGACTTGGGGCCTGCAGGCCAGCCAGGATGGTCCTGGCCCTGGGTGCTCTTCTGGAAGCTTTCCATTTCCCTGCCTGAGATACCCCTTCTGTCCCGGCCCCCACTGCTTTCTTCCTCACTCACCTCTGCCCAGGGAGAAATTCCAGCGGCAGGTATGGGTGACACATCCTCTTCTTTAGCAGGTGGCATCTTGGCAACTGCTGCAGAAAGTCCAGCAGAGCCCCACTCACACTGGGCCACCCACAAAGCCGTGGCCTCTCACTCCCTCCCACCAGTCCAGCCCCAAGACTGCTGACAGGGCAGAGAAAATGGCGTCAGGCACAGCTGCAGGGGCTCTTGCTGCCTGGAGCGGTGTTTATATTGATCTGAACCCAGGCACACCTGGGGAGGGCTGGCCGGCACGGTCGGGCTTCCCAGGCCAGCCAATAATCACCCCTCAGGGGCTCACAGTTGCAGAAACTGGAACTTGCTGAATCGGCCAGGTCCAAGGAACAGGTGTGGGCTCCTGAGAGTCAGGATAGACAAGGGGCTGCAGCTCTGGCTTGTTTTCTAATTATATTATCTGGCCCATGAGTGGGAGACAACTTCAAGAAAACCCTCTCCTAATGAGAGGAACCCAGGAGTCAGGGAGAGGAGGGGTGGCTGGTGGGTGGAGACAGAGGCCTGGTGCCCCGGGTGCAGTGGAAGTCTCTGGAAGACCAGGTGGAGGGAGGCCACACAGAGTGATGCCCAGGGTCACAGACCTGTCGGAGCTGCTGTTTGTTAGTTCAAGTCCTGCTCTGAGGTGCTCTGTGTCAGATCTGAGTGACAGGTGAGCTGGGAGTGCTCTGCAATGAGGGCGATATGCACGGTTCCTGTGTTCCCAGCCCTGCCATGGTACCTGCAAGGGTAGCTCTGTATCCTGGGAGGGGCCTGACCACGAGAGCCCCATGGGCTGCAGGGGAACCTGCCCAGGGAACCCCATATCCTGGGAGGGGCCTGAACACGAGAGCCCCATGGGCTGGGGTGGGGGTGGGGTACCTGCCCAGGTGAGCTCCATATCCTGGGATTGGCCTGACCTCGAGAGCCCCATGGGCTGCTGGAATCCTGGTAAAAGATGTCAGGACAGTCAGTGAAGCCACCGAGGGTATACCTCCAGTAGTTCCTAAACCCTACACCCTGCTGGTCATTCTACCAACCACCAGGACATGGTATTCTGTATTAGTCTTCAATGATGCCTTCTTTTGTATTCTATTAGTCCCAGAGTCACAAGAAATTTTGGCTTGTGAGTGGCAGGACTCAACATACAACTAAAACAATACTTCCGGGCCATGTTGCCCCAAGGGTTCAAAAATTCCCACACCATCTTTGGGGAAAGCTCAGCTAAAGAACTAAAAGTTCTACCTCTGGAAAAGGAAACACTCCTTCAATATGCAGACGACATTCTGATCGCCAGCCCTACTAAGGAGACCTCTGAACTACCAAGCCAATAAAGGATACAAGTTGTCCAAGAAAAAGCTCAAATATCACAGACTACGGTGACCTGCCTGGGCTTCATTCTCACAGAAGGTCGGAGAAGCCCATCCCAGGAAAGGGAAGAAACAATTTACAGCCTTACCCATTTCTGAAACTAGAAGACAGCTTAGGGGCTCCTGGGGAGGCCAGGGTTTGCTGCTTCTGGATCCCTAACTACAGTCTACTAGCTGGGCCTCTATATGAAACACTGAAAGGAAAAGATGATGATCCTTTTGAATAGAATGCAGAAGTGGCCTTTCAAGAATGGAAAGAGCAGTCAATTCAGACCCTTGCCCTGGAACTCCCTAATTTAGCTAAACCCTTTGACCTTTACATTCCTGGTGAACGGTGAATCGCCATTGGAGTATTAGTGCAAAACCTGGGACCACTTGAAATGGAACAATGCAAGAACGCGATCCAGGTAGGATAAACTACGGTCACCAAGGGGCTTGGCCCACCGCCACATCTGGCCAAGATACTGGCAGTATCTGAAAACCTGGAAATCAGCAGCCCAAAAGGCCACCTCCCTCCGAAGGGAAAAGGACCCCACGTGGTGATCCTAACCCCCAACCATGCCCTGAAGTTGCAGGGTTGGCTCCATGGGCACACTGACCTTGAGTGAGGAGGCCCTCCAACTCCAACCTCCATAGAGATACCCGGGGCAAAGTGACACCATGAAGACTCGTGTGAAGGTGTCTTCACGGGCAAATTTAACGCTCATTTCCCACCAGGAAGAGGAATTAACCAAAGGCTCAGCATGCCGTGCCGGAACCAGATTAGGGCCTGAAGCATTCCTGCGGGTTTGCGGCCAGCTCACAAAAAAAGCGAGTTGAAGAAAGGAGCTCAGGGACACTGTAATTCACAAACCTGCAGAGTTATAAATGACAGCTATCACCCAAAAATATATTGAAGGAAGGCTGCGAAGAGGACTTGAAAGCGGGGCAGAATTGCAAGAAAACGATTTCAGGGGGTAGACTGGAATTGCATTTAAAGCATAGGAAAAGAGGCAGAACGTCGACAATGATGCACTTGGCCAAAAAGGGCGTATGCGTTTTTTCCTGAATATATTCAGGAAAAAACGCATACGCCCTTTTTGGCCAACCAAGCAAGCATGTTAAAGAAATCTGCACTACAATGAAGTCTCACTGCCCCCCGTTCAAAAGGGCCATCTGAAAAAAGTGTAAAATCCAGAAAGGCAGCACAGGCCATGGAGAACAGGGAGCCTTGTTATGCTGATGGGCGAGATGTAAATTGCCAACAGCCACTCTGGAGATGTGTATGGTGTTTCCTCAAAAACCTAAAAAACAAAGCAACGGAGCCTACGGCATTACCACTTTTTTTCCTATAGCTTAGGGAAATTAAAATCAAAAACACACAGCCACCGCAAAGTTTCTGTTTACGGCTCTGTTTACAAGAACCTCGTCTACGGTACAAGTTAAATATCCCAGAAAGCGAAAAATGGATAAAGAAGTGTGGTACGTACGTACAAAGGAATATCACTCACCAATGAAATCTATGTCATCAGGCCCGTCGCGGCATAATGAGTGGATTCAGGTACGATGATTCTAAGTGAAATAAGTCACACAGAAAATGAAACATCATAAGATATCACTAATACACGGAATGTAAACTTGGCTACACATGAACTGAATTACAAAACAGAACAGGGTCTCAAATTTAGAAAACCAACTTATGCTTGCTTAAGGGGAAAGGTGAGTTGTGGTGCTGCATAAAACCAGAGATAGAAATTAGCACAGATACCTTTCCATAAGCCAAATATGTAATAGTCAAGACCTAGCCCTTGCTCAACGAAATGGACTAAACACCCCATATTCAACACCTAGGATTACACATGACTAGTAAGAATCTTCAAACCCATGGATTTATATGTCTCCGTAAGAGACTCAAGTGTGTGTACAGCAGCATGAATGCAGCAGAGAAAATCCGATAAAACCCATTATCAAAATGAATTACAAAAACAAACACAATGACAGTGAAATAGAGAGCAATTCTTAAATAATTCATTCAGGGCTTGTGATGCAACCTGGATTTACCACATCTACACCCAGAGCTGAGTGAGACATAAGGCTGGACACTTCAGGCTGATAGCATTGGTGAGGTTCGATGAGCAAATGCAGACCCTTTGAAGTCATACTGCATGGTACCCATTCCATGGGTCCCAACTCTCCAGGTTTAAGGGATTCTTCCTTCAGCTAAAACATGCATGGGAAACCCACAGTACAGTGCACTGTGTGACCGGGAAACGTTTTCAAATGCATCTCAGTTTTCGTCCCCTTTTACTCGGGTTCACCATTCCAGACCGTTTACTAACACTCTCCCCACTTGGAGAGTCAGTGCCTTTAACCTCCTGTTTGGCACAGTTTGCAATTTCTGCGCAAGATGAACAGGAATAGGGAGAACCAATGAGAGACTAGCTGTAGGTGTCTGGACGGGCAAATGGAACGCTCATTTCCCACCAGGAAGAGGAATTAACCAAAGGCTCAGCATGCCGTGCCGGAACCAGATTAGGGCCTGAAGCATTCCTGCGGGTTTGCGGCCAGCTCACAAGAAAGCGAGTTGAAGAAAGGAGCTCAGGGGCACTGTAATTCACAAACCTGCAGAGTTATAAATGACAGCTATCGTCCAAAAATATATTGAAGGAAGGCTGCGAAGAGGACTGGAAAGCAGGGCAGAATTGCAGGAAAACGATTTCAGGGGGTAGACTGGAATTGCATTTAAAGCATAGGAAAAGAGGCAGAACGTCGACAATGATGCACTTGGCCAAAAAGGGCGTATGCGTTTTTTCCTGAATATATTCAGGAAAAAACGCATACGCCCTTTTTGGCCAACCAAGCCAGCATGTTAAAGAAATCTGCACTACAAAGAAGTCTCACTGCCCCCAGGTCAAAAGGGCCATCTGAAAAAAGTGTAAAATCCAGAAAGACAGCACAGGCCATGGAGAACAGGGAGCCTTGTTATGCTGATGGGCGGGATGTAAATTGCCAACAGCCACTCTGGAGAAGTGTATGGTGTTTCCTGAAACACCTAAGAAACAAAGCAACGGAGACTACGGCACTTCCACTTATGGTCTTATAGATCACGGAAATTAAAATCAAAAACAGACAGCCACCCCAAAGTTTCAGATGGCTCTGTTTACAGGAATCTCGTCTACGGTACAAGTTAAATATCCCAGAAAGCGAAAAATGGATAAAGAAGTTGTGGTACACACATTCAATGGAATATCACTCAGCAATGAAATCTATGTCATCAGGCCCATCGTGGCATAATGAGTGGATTCAGGTACGATGATTCTAAGTGAAATAAGTCACACAGAAAATGAAACATCATAAGATATCACTAATACACGGAATGTAAACTTGGCTACACATGAACTGAATTACAAAACAGAACAGGGTCTCAAATTTAGAAAACCACCTTATGCTTGCTTAAGGGGAAAAGTGAGTTGGGGTGCTGCATAAAACCAGAGATAGAAATTAGCACAGATACCTTTCCATAAGCCAAATATGTAATAGTCAAGACCTAGCCCTTGCTCAACGAAATGGACTAAACACCCCATATTCAACGCCTAGGAATACACCTGACTAGTAAGTATCTTCAAACCCATGGATTTATATGTCTCCATAAGAGACTCAAGTGTGTGTACAGCGGCATGAATGCAGCAGAGAAAATCCGATAAATCCCATTATCAAAATGAATTACAAAAACAAACACAATGACAGTGAAATAGAGAGCAATTCTTAAGTAATTCATTCAGGGCTTGTGATGCAACCTGGATTTACCACATCTACAACCAGAGCTGAGTGAGACATAAGGCTGTACACTTCAGCCTGATAGCATTGGTGAGGTTCGTTGAGAAAATGCAGGCCCTTTGAAGTCATACTGCATGGTACCCATTCCATGGGTCCCAACTCTCCAGGTTTAAGGGATTCTTCCTTCAGCTAAAACATGCATGGGAAACCCACAGTATGGTGCACCGTGTGACCGGGAAACCTTTTCAAATGCATCTCAGTTTTCGTCCCCTTTTACTCGGGTTCACGATTGAAGACCCTTTACTAATACTCTCCCCACTTAGAGAGTCAGTGCCTTTAACCTCCTGTTTGGCACAGTTTGCAATTTCTGCGCAAGATGAACAAGAATAGGGAGAACCAATGAGAGACTAGCTCTAGGTGTCTGCACGTTCAAATATAACACTCATTTCCCACCAGGAAGAGGAATTTACCAAAGGATCAGCATGCTGTGCTGGAACCAGATTAGGGCATGAAGCAATCCTGCGGGTTTGCGGCCAGCTCACAAGAAAGCGAGTAGAAGAAAGGAGCTCAGGCGCACTGTCATTCACAAACCTGCAGAGTTATAAATGTCAGCTATTGTCCAAAAATGTATTGAAGTAAGGCTGCGTAGAGGACTTGAAAGCGGGGCAGAATTGCAGGAAAACGAGTTCAGGGGCAGACTGGAATTGCATTTAAAGCATAAGGAAAGAGACAGAAAGTCGACAATGATGCACTTGGTCAAAAAGGGCGTATGCGTTTTTTCCTGAATATACTCAAGAAAAAACACATACGCCCTTTTTGGCCAAACAAGGAAGCCTGTAAAGAAATCTGCATTACAATGAAGTCTCACTGCCCCCCTGTCTAAAGGGACATCTGAAAAAAGTGAAAAATCCAGAAAGGCAGGACAGGCCATGGAGAACAGGGAGCCTTGTTATGCTGATGGGCGGGATGTAACTTGCCAACAGCCACTCTGGAGAAGTGTATGGTGTTTCCTCAAACACCTAAAAAACTAAGCAACGGAGCCTACGGCACTTCAACTTATGGTTCTATAGCTTAGGGAAATTAAAATCAAAAAGACACAGCCACCCATAAATTTTGGACGGCTCTGCTTACAAGAACCTCATTTACGGTACAAGTGAAATATCCCAGAAAGCAAAAAATGGATAAAGAAGTTGTTGTACGTACGTACAATGGAATATCACTCAGCAATGAAATCTATGTCATGAGGCCCGTCGCGGCATAATGAGTGGATTCAGGTACGATCATTCTAAGTTAACTAAGTCACACAGAAAAAGAAACACCATAAGATATCTCAAATACAAGGAATGCAAACATGGCTGCACATGAACTCAATTACAAAACAGAAAAGGGTCTCAAATTTAGAAAACCAACTTATGCTTGCTTAAGGGGAAAGGTGAGTTGTGGTGCTGCATAAAACTAGAGATTGAAATTAGCACAGATACCTTTCCATAAGCAAATATGTAATAGTCAGGACCTACTCCTTGCTCCACGAAATGGACTCAACATCCCATATTCAATGCCTAGGAATATACCTGACTAGTAAGAATCTGAAAACCCATGGATTTATATGTCTCCATAAGAGAATCAAGCATGTGTACGGCGACATAAACGCAGCAGTGAAAATCCGATAAATCCCATTATCAAAATAAATTACAAAAACAAAACACAATGACAGTGAAATAGAGGGCAATTCTTAAATAATTCATTCAGGGCTTGTGATGCAACGTGGATTTACCACATCTACACCCCGAGCTGAGTGAGACATAAGGCTGGACACTTTGGGCTGATAGCATTGGTGACGTTCGGTGAGCAAAACCAACCCTTTGATGTCATACTGCGTGGTACCCATTCCATGGGTCCCAACTCTCCAGGTTGAAGGGATTCTTCCTTCAGGTAAAACATGCATGGGCAACCCAGAATATGGTCCACCGTGTGACCGTGAAAACTTTTTAAATGCGTCTCAGTTTTCGTCCCCTCGTACTCGGTTTTACCATTCCAGACGCTTTACTAACACTCTCCCCACTTGGAGAGTCAGTGCCTTTAACCTCCTGTTTGGCACAGTTTGGAATTTCTGCGCAAGATGAACAGGAATAGGGAGAACCAATGAGAGATTAGCTGTAGGTGTCTGCACGAACAAATTTAACGCTCATTTCCCACCAGGAAGAGGAATTAGCCAAAGGCTCAGCATGCCGTGTCGGAACCAGATTAGGGCCTGAAGCAATCCTGCGGTTTTGCGGCCAGCTCACAAGAAAGCGAGTTGAAGAAAGGAGCTCAGGGGCAGTGTAATTCACAAACCTGCAGAGTTATAAATGACAGCTATCGTCCAAAAATATATTGAAGTAAGGCTGCAAAGAGGACTTGAACGCGGGGCAGAATTCCAGGAATACGATTTCAGGAGGTAGACGGGAAGTCCTCTGAAAGTATAGGAGAAGAGGCAGAACCTCGACAATGATGCACTTGGTCAAAAAGGGCATATGCGTTTCTTCCAGGGCCCTTATTAAAGAGGGTAGGAGGCTCCCAGCATGCTTCAGTGGCCAACAGAGGGCCTACGTCGCCAAGGCGACATGAGACATCCAGGCAGGAGTGACCTCACATCAGAGGGCCCACCTCACAGAAGGGTAAGGAACCCAGTCAAGATCAGACTCTCACCAGAGTGCCCACATAAGCAAGGGGCTGGGAACCAGGCAGGAGTGTCCTCACACCCGTGGGGCCACATCATCGAAAGTTGAGGTACCCAGCACATGTGGCCTCAAACCAGAGGACCCACATCACCATGGGTCTCGGAGCGAGGCAGGCAGGATTAACCTCAAAACACATGGCCCATTGTATAAAAAAGGTGAGGAATCCAGCAGTTGGAACATCCCAGCAGGCGGCCCAGAGCACCGAGGCTATGGGATCCAGGCAGTGATGAACTCACAACAGAGGGCCCTCATCGTGATACTGTAAGCAACCCAGCTTTTGTAACCTCAGAGCAAAAGGCCCACATCCCCATGGGGAAGGGAACCAAGCAGGAGTGTCATCGCACCAGTGGGCACACATCAGAAAAGGTGGGGAGCCCAGCAGTTAGGGCCGGACGCCAGAGGGCATTCATCACTGAGGAGAGGAGGCTCCCAGCAAGCTCCAACTGCTACCAGAAGGCCGACGTCGCCAATGCAGGGTGTGCCAGCCAGGCAGGAGTGACCTCAGAGCAGAGGGCCAACCACACAAAAGTGTGAGGAACCCAAAGAGGATCAGACTCTCACCGGAGGGCCCACATCACCAAGGGAATGGAAACCAGGCAGGAGTGTTCTCACACCAGTGTGGTCACATCACCGAAATGTGACGGACCCAGCACACGTGGCCTCAAACTACAGGACACACAACACCAAGGGGCTGGGAGTGAGGCAGGCAGGAGGAGCCTCCAAACAGAGGGCCCATAGCGTAAAAAAGGTGAGGGATCCCGCAGTTGGAACCTCCCAGCAGGTGGCCAGGAGCAGCGAGGCTATGGGATCCAGGCCTGACTGAACTCAAAACAGAGGGCCCTCATTATGAAACTGTGAGCAACCCAGCCGTTGGGACCTTAGAGCAGAAGGCCCACATTCCCATGGGGTTGGGATCCTGGCAGGAGTGTACTCGCACCACAGGGCGCACATCAGAAAATTTTGGGAGCCCAGGAGTTAGGGTCTGACGCCAGAGGGCCCTCATTACCGAGGGGAGGAGACTCCCAGCAGGCACCAACTCCCAACTGAGGGCCCACGTCGCCACGTTGACGTGTGCCAGCCAGGCAGGAGTGACCTCACAGCAGAGGGCCTACCTCACAGAAGGGTGAGGAACCCAGCCAGGATAAGACTCTCACCAGAGGGCCCACATCACCAAGGGGATCAGAAAAAGGCAGGAGTGTCCTCACACCAGTGTGGCCACATTATAGAAAGGTGAGGAACCCAGCACATGTGGCCTAAACCAGAGGACCCACATTTCCAAGGTGCTCCGAGTGAGGCAGGCAGGAGTAGCCTAACAACACAGGGCCCACAGAATAAAAAATGTGAGGAATCCAGCAGTTTGAACCTCCCAGCAGGTGGCCCAGAGCATGGAGTCTATGGGATCCAGGCCACAGTGAACTCACAGCAGAGGGCCCACATCATGAAACTGTGAGCAACCCAGCCAGTGGGACCTCAGAGCAGAAGGCCCACATCCCCATGGGGATGGGAACCTCGCAGGAGTGTCCTCGCACAACTTAGCACGTATCAGAAAATGTGGGAACCCAGCAGTTATGGCCTGGCGCCAGAGGGCCCTCATCACGGAGGAGAGCAGGCTACCAGTAGGCTCCAAATGCCACCAGAGGGCCGACGTCACCAAGGCAATGGGAGCAAGCCAGGCAGGAGTTACCTCACAGCAGAGGGCCCACCTCACAGAAGTGTGAGGAGCCCAAACAGGATCAGACTCTAACCAGAGCGCCCACATCACCAAGGGGATGGAAACCAGGCAGGAGTGTCCTCACACCAGTGGGGCCACATCAGCGAAAGGTGAGGAACACAGCACATGTGGCCTCAAACAAGGGGACACACATCACGAAAGGGCTGGGAGTGAGGCATGCAGGAGGAGACTCACAACAGAGCGCCCATAGAATAAAAAAGGTGAGGAACCCCGTAGTTGGAAGCTCCAAGCAGGTGGCCCAGAGCACCGAGGCTATGGGAACCATGCCGGAGTGAACTCACAGCAGAGGGCCCACATTCTGACACTGTGAGCAACCCAGGCGTTGGGACCACAGGGCAGAAAGCCCACATCCCCATGGGGATGGTAACCTGGCTGGAGTGTACTCGCACGACAGGGCGCACATCAGAAAATTTTGGGAGCCCATGAGTTAGGGCCTGACGCCAGAGGGCCCTCATTACCGAGGGGAGGACACTCCCAGCAGGCACCAACTCCCAACAGAGGGCCCACATCGCCAAGGTGACGTGTGCCAGCCAGGCAGGAGTGACCTCACAGCAGAGGGCCCACCTCCCAGAAGTGTGAGGAATCCAGACAGGATCAGACTCTCACCAGAGGGCCCCCATCACCAAGGGGATGGGAACCAGGCAGGAGTGTCCTCACACCAGTGGGGCCACATCAATAAAGGTGAGGAAACTGGTACATGTGGCCTTAAACCAGAGGACCTACATCACAAATGGGCTGGGAGTGAGTCAGGAAGTAGGAGCATGAAAACACAGGACCCAAAGAATAAAAAAGGTAAGGAATCCAGCAGTAGGAACCTCCCAGCAGGCCGCTCAGAGCACAGAGGCTATGGGATCTAGGCCTGGGTGAACTAACACCAGAGAGCCAACATCATGAAACGGTGAACAACACAGGTGTTGGGACCTTAGAGCAGAAGGCCCACATGCCCATGGGGATGGGAACCTCGCAGGAGTGTCCTCGCACCACTTAGCACGTATCAGAAAATGTGGGTACCCAGCAGTTAGGGCCTGAGGCAAGAGGGCCCCCATCACCGAGGGGAGGTTCCCAGCAGGCTCCAACTGCCACAAGAGGGCCGATGTTGCCCAGGTGGGGTGTGCCAGCCAGGCAGGAGTGACCTCACAGCAGAGGGCCCCCCTCACAGAAGGGTGAGGAACCCAGCCAGGATCAGACTCTCACCAGAGGGCCCACATCATCAAGGGGATAGGAACCAGGCAGGAGTGTCCTCACACCAGTGGGGCCACATCATCGAAAGGCGAGGGACCCAGCACATGTGGTCTCACACCAGAGGACACACATCACCAAGGGACTGGGAGTGAGGCAGGCAGGAGGAGTCTCAAAACAGAGGGTCCATAGAAGAAAAAAGGTGAGGAATCCCGCAGTTGTAACCTCCCAGCAGGTGGCCAGGAGCAGCGAGGCTATGGGATCCAGGCCGGAGAGAACTCACAGCAGAGGGCCCTCATCATGAAACTGAGCAACCCACGGTTGGGACCTCAGAGCAGAAGGCCCACATTCCCATGGGGTTGGGAACCTGGCAGGAGTGTACTCGAACCACAGGGCGCATATCAGAAAATGTTGGGAGCCCAGGAGTTAGGGCCTGACGCCAGAGGGCCCTCATTACCAAGGGGAGGAGACACTCAGCAGGCACCAAATCCCACCAGAGAGCCGACGTCGCCAAGGCGGGGTGTGCCAGCCAGGCAGGAGTGACCTCAGAGAAGAGGGCCCACCTCACAGAAGTGTGAGGAACCCAACCAGGATCAGACTCTCACCGGAGGGCCCACATCACCAAGGGGATGGGAACCAGGCAGGAGTGTCCTCACACCAGTGGGGCCACATCAGCCAAAGGTGAGGAACCCAGCACATGTGGCCTCAAACCACAGGACACACATCACCAAGGGGCTAGGAGTGAGGCAGGTGTCTGGAGGGGCACATTTAACTCTAATTTCCCACCAGGAAGTGGAATGAACCAAAGTCTCAGAGTGCCGTGCCGGACCCTGATTACGGCCTGAAGCAAACCTACGGTTCTGTGGCCAGTTTTCAAGGAAACGAGTTAAGAAAGGAAATCACGGGCACTGTAATTCACAAACCTGCAGTGTTATAAATGACAGTTATTGGCAAAATTATATGGAAGTAAGTCTGCAAAGAGGACTTGAAAACGAGGCAGAATTGCAGGAATCATATTTCAGGAGGTAGATCGGAATTGCATTTAAAGCATGTGAAAAGCAGCAGATCTTTGACAGTGATGCACTTGGACAAAAGTGCGTAAACATTTTTTCCTGAATATATTCAGGAAAAAACACATATGCCCTTTTTGGCCAACCAAGCACTCGAGAAATGGAAATCCGCACTACAATGAAGTCTCATTTCCCATTCGTCAAAAGGGCCATCTGAAAAAAGTGTAAAAACCAGAAACACAGGACAGGCCATGGAGAACAGGGAGCCTTGTTATGCTGATGGGCGGGATGTAAATTGCCAACAGACACTCTGGAGATGTTTATGGTGTATCCTGAAACATCTGAAAAACAAAGCTACAGACCCTAGGGCACTTCCACTTTTGGCCCTATAGCTTAGGAAAATTAAAATCAACAAGACACAGCCAGCACAAAATTTAGGGCTGCTGTGTTTACAAGAACCTTGAGTCCAGTACAAATTAAATATCCCAGAAAGAAAAAAATGGATAAAGGAGTTGTGCTACTTACGTACAACGGAATATCACTCAGCAATGAAATCAATGTCATCAGGCCTGTAGCAGCAAATTGAGTGGATTTAAGTATGATGATTCTAAGAGAAATAGGTCACACAGAGAAAGAGAATTATCATAAGATATCACTAATAGAGAGAGTGTAAACTTGGCTACACATAAACTGAATTCCAAAACCGAACAGAGTCTCACATTTAGATAAAAACTTATGCTTGCTTAAGGGGAAAGTTGAGTTGGGGTGCTGTATAAAACCAGAGATTGAAATTAGCACACATACCGTTCCATAAGCCAAATATGTAATAGACAAGACCTACTCTTTGCTCAACGAAATAGACTCATCCATGGTGTATCACCTCACACCTGTTAGAATGGGCATCATCAGAAAATCTACAAACAACAAATGCTGGAAAGGGTGTGGAGATAAGGAACCCTCTTCCACTATTGTTGGGAATGTAAATTGATACAGTCACTGTGGAGAACATTATGGAGTTTCTTATAAAACTAAGAATAGAATTACCATATGATACAGCAATCCCACTACTGGGCATATACCCAGACAAAACCATAAATCAGAAAGAGACATTCACCGCAATGTTCATTGCATCACTATTTACAATATCCAGGTAATGGAAGCAACCTAAATGCCCACAGACAGACGAATGCATAAAGATGTGGTACATATATAAAATGGAATATTACTAAGCCATAAAAAGGAATGAAATTGGGTCATTTGTAGAGACGTTGATGGATCTAGAGACTGTCATACAGAGTGAAGTAAGTCAGAAAGAGAAAAACAAATCTTGTCTATTAATGCATATATGTGGAACCTAGAAAAATTGTACAGATGAACCGTTTTGCCAGGCAGAAATAGAGCAACAGATGTAGACAACAAACGTATGGACACCAAGGGGGGAAAGCTGTTGGGGGGTGGTGGTGGGAGGAGTTGAGAGATTGGGATTGGCATGTATACATTTATATGTATAAAATAGATAACCAAAAAGAACCTGCTGTATAAAAAAATAAAATAAAATTCAAATTACAAAAAGTAAAACAGAAAAAATATTCTTCCCTTCACATACATGTATTTATATGAATAAATTATTTCCATGCTTATATCTGTAAATACAAAAAAGAGGAATAAAATCTACCTTGAACCAAAAACGAAAAAAAGAAAAAAAAACAGAACCCACCAGTTACACAGAGGAAAACCGTATCAGGGCACTTGCTCCAGTTGTAAACAATTCTGAAGTTGGTCAGTGGTGGGGAATCATCTCCCATTCAGCCAGCAGGCCCCACGCAACAAGCGTCCTCATTGCAAAGCTGGGGGACCGTGCCGAGGCATCTGTGAGTAAACGTGGGCTGAGCCCCAGGCCAGCTGCTGCTGAAATGTTCCCACCCTTCCCAGGTAAAACACCTGAATATGTACAAGGACTTGAAAGCCTAGAGGAAGGGCCATGGAGCCACATGAGTGACAGCATGCCAGTCGACTTGGTGCCTGCAGGCCAGCCAGGATGGTCCTGGCCCTGGGTGCTCTTCTGGAAGCTTTCCATTTCCCTGCCTGAGATACCCCTGCTGTCCCGGCCCCCACTGCTTTCTTCCTCACTCACCTCTGCCCAGGGAGAAATTCCAGCAGCAGGTATGGGTGACACATCCTCTTCTTTAGCAGGTGGCATCTTGGCAACTGCTGCAGAAAGTCCAGCAGAGCCCCACTCACACTGGGCCACCCACAAAGCCGTGGCCTCTCACTCCCTCCCACCAGTCCAGCCCCAAGACTGCTGACAGGGCAGAGAAAATGGCGTCAGGCACAGCTGCAGGGGCTCTTGCTGCCTGGAGCGGTGTTTATATTGATCTGAACCCAGGCACACCTGGGGAGGGCTGGCCGGCACGGTCGGGCTTCCCAGGCCAGCCAATAATCACCCCTCAGGGGCTCACAGTTGCAGAAACTGGAACTTGCTGAATCGGCCAGGTCCAAGGAACAGGTGTGGGCTCCTGAGAGTCAGGATAGACAAGGGGCTGCAGCTCTGGCTTGTTTTCTAATTATATTATCTGGCCCATGAGTGGGAGACAACTTCAAGAAAACCCTCTCCTAATGAGAGGAACCCAGGAGTCAGGGAGAGGAGGGGTGGCTGGTGGGTGGAGACAGAGGCCTGGTGCCCCGGGTGCAGTGGAAGTCTCTGGAAGACCAGGTGGAGGGAGGCCACACAGAGTGATGCCCAGGGTCACAGACCTGTCGGAGCTGCTGTTTGTTAGTTCAAGTCCTGCTCTGAGGTGCTCTGTGTCAGATCTGAGTGACAGGTGAGCTGGGAGTGCTCTGCAATGAGGGCGATATGCACGGTTCCTGTGTTCCCAGCCCTGCCATGGTACCTGCAAGGGTAGCTCTGTATCCTGGGAGGGGCCTGACCACGAGAGCCCCATGGGCTGCAGGGGAACCTGCCCAGGGAACCCCATATCCTGGGAGGGGCCTGAACACGAGAGCCCCATGGGCTGGGGTGGGGGTGGGGTACCTGCCCAGGTGAGCTCCATATCCTGGGATTGGCCTGACCTCGAGAGCCCCATGGGCTGCTGGAGTCCTGGTAAAGGATGTCAGGACAGTCAGTGAAGCCACCGAGGATATACCTCCAGTAGTTCCTAAATCCTACACCCTGCTGGTCATTCTACCAACCACCAGGACATGGTATTCTGTATTAGTCTTCAATGATGCCTTCTTTTGTATTCTATTAGTCCCAGAGTCACAAGAAATTTTGGCTTGTGAGTGGCAGGACTCAACATACAACTAAAACAATACTTCCGGGCCGTGTTGCCCCAAGGGTTCAAAAATTCCCACACCATCTTTGGGGAAAGCTCAGCTAAAGACCTAAAAGTTCTACCTCTGGAAAAGGAAACACTCCTTCAATATGCAGACGACATTCTGATCGCCAGCCCTACTAAGGAGACCTCTGAACTACCAAGCCAATAAAGGATACAAGTTGTCCAAGAAAAAGCTCAAATATCACAGACTACGGTGACCTGCCTGGGCTTCATTCTCACAGAAGGTCGGAGAAGCCCATCCCAGGAAAGGGAAGAAACAATTTACAGCCTTACCCATTTCTGAAACTAGAAGACAGCTTAGGGGCTCCTGGGGAGGCCAGGGATTGCTGCTTCTGGATCCCTAACTACAGTCTACTAGCTCGGCCTCTATATGAAACACTGAAAGGAAAAGATGATGATCCTTTTGAATAGAATGCAGAAGTGGCCTTTCAAGAATGGAAAGAGCAGTCAATTCAGACCCTTGCCCTGGAACTCCCTAATTTAGCTAAACCCTTTGACCTTTACATTCCTGGTGAACGGTGAATCGCCATTGGAGTATTAGTGCAAAACCTGGGACCACTTGAAATGGAACAATGCAAGAATGCGATCCAGGTAGGATAAACTACGGTCACCAAGGGGCTTGGCCCACCGCCACATCTGGCCAAGATACTGGCAGTATCTGAAAACCTGGAAATCAGCAGCCCTAAAGGCCACCTCACTCCGAAGGGAAAAGGACCCCACGTGGTGATCCTAACCCCCAACCATGCCCTGAAGTTGCAGGGTGGGCTCCATGGGCACACTGACCTTGAGTGAGGAGGCCCTCCAACTCCAACCTCCATAGAGATAACCGGGGCAAAGTGGCACCATGAAGACTCGTGTGAAGGTGTCTGCACGGGCAAATTTAACGCTCATTTCCCACCAGGAAGAGGAATTAACCAAAGGCTCAGCATGCCGTGCCGGAACCAGATTAGGGCCTGAAGCAATCCTGCGGGTTTGCGGCCAGCTCACAAGAAAGCGAGTTGAAGAAAGGAGCTCAGGGACACTGTAATTCACAAACCTGCAGAGTTATAAATGACAGCTATCACCCAAAAATATATTGAAGGAAGGCTGCGAAGAGGACTTGAAAGCGGGGCAGAATTGCAAGAAAACGATTTCAGGGGGTAGACTGGAATTGCATTTAAAGCATAGGAAAAGAGGCAGAACGTCGACAATGATGCACTTGGCCAAAAAGGGCGTATGCGTTTTTTCCTGAATATATTCAGGAAAAAACGCATACGCCCTTTTTGGCCAACCAAGCAAGCATGTTAAAGAAATCTGCACTACAAAGAAGTCTCACTGCCCCCAGGTCAAAAGGGCCATCTGAAAAAAGTGTAAAATCCAGAAAGACAGCACAGGCCATGGAGAACAGGGAGCCTTGTTATGCTGATGGGCGGGATGTAAATTGCCAACAGCCACTCTGGAGAAGTGTATGGTGTTTCCTGAAACACGTAGGAAACAAAGCAACACAGCCTATGGCACTTCCACTTATGGTCCTATAGATTATGGAAATTAAAATCAAAAACACACAGCCACCCCAATGTTTGGGACGTCTCTGTTTACAAGAACCTCGTCTACGGTACAAGTTAAATATCCGAGAAAGCAAAAAATTCATAAAGAAGTTGTGGTATGCAAGTACAATGGAATATCACTCAGCAATGAAATCTACGTCATCAGGCCCGTAGCGGCATAATGAGTGGATTCAGGTATGATGATTCTACGAGAAATAAGTCACACAGAAAAAGAAACCTCATAAGATATCACTAATACACGGAATGTAAACTTGGCTACACATGAACAGAAATACCAACAGAACAGGGTCTCAAATTTAGAAAACCAACTGATGCTTGCTTATGGGGAAAGGTGAGTTGTGGTGCTGTATAAAACCAGAGATTGAAATTAGCACAGATACCTTTCCATAAGCCAAATATATAATAGACAAGACCTACTCCTTGCTCAACGAAATGGACTCAACACTCCATATTCAACGCTTGGGAATATACCTGACAAGTAAGAATCTTAAAACCCATGGATTTATATGTCTCCACAAGGAAATAAAGCGTGTGTACAGCGGCATAAACGCAGCAGCGAAAATCCGATAAATCCCATGATCAAAATAAATGTCAAAAAAAACCACAATGACAGTGAAATAGAGAGCAATTCTTAAATAATTCATTCAGGGCTTGTGATGAAACCTGGATTTACCACATCTACACCCAGAGCTGGGTGACACATAAGGCTGGACACTTCTGGCTGATAGCTTTGGTGAGGTTCGGTGAGCAAACGCAGACCCTTTGAAGTCATACTGCATGGTACCCATTCCATGGGTCCCAACTCTCCAGGTTTAAGGGATTCTTCCTTCAGCTAAAATATGCATGGGAAACCCAGGGTATGGTCCACCGTGTGATTGGGAAACGTTTTCAAATGCATCTCAGTTTTCGAACGCTGGTACTCGGGTTCACCATTCCAGACGCTTTACTAACACTCTCCCCACTTGGAGAGTCAGTGCCTTTAAACTCCTGTTTCGCACAGTTTGCAATTTCTGCGCAAGATGAACAGGAATAGGGAGAACCAATGAGAGATTAGCTGTAGGTGTCTGCACGGGCAAATGGAACGCTCATTTCCCACCAGGAAGACGAATTAACCAAAGGCTCAGCGTGCCCTGCTGGAAACAGATTAGGGCCGGAAGCAATCCTGCGGTTTTGCAGCCAGCTCACAAGAAAGTGAGTTGAAGAAAGGAGCTCAGGGCCACTGAAATTCACAAACCTGCAGAGTTATGAATGACAGCTATCGTCCAAAAATGTATTGAAGTAAGTCTTCGAAGAGGACTTGAAAGCGGGACAGAATTTCAGGAAAACGATTTCAGGGGGTAGACTGGAATTGCACTTAAAGCATAGGAAATGAGGCAGAATGTCGACAATGATGCACTTGGCCAAAAAGGGCGTATGTGTTTTTTCCTGAATATATTCAGGAAAAAACGCATACGCACTTTTTGGTCAACAAAGCAAGCGTGTAAAGGAAATCTGCACTACAATGAAGTCTAACTGCCCCCCGGTCAAAAGGGCTATCTGAAAAAAGTGTAAAATCCAGAAAGGAAGGACAGGTCATGGAGAACAGGGAGCCTTGTTATGCTGATGGGCAGGATGTAAAATGCCAACAGCCACTCTGGAGAAGTGTATGGTGTTTCCTGAAACACGTAGGAAACAAAACAACACAGCCTATGGCACTTCCACTTATGGATCTAAGCTTAGGGAAATTAAAATCAAAAACACACAGCCACCCCAAAGTTTGGGACGGCTCCGTTTACAGGAACCTCGTCTACGGTACAAGTTAAATATCCGAGAAAGCCAAAAATGGATAAAGAAGTAGTGCTACGTACGTACAATGGAATATCACACAGCAATGAAATCTACGTCATCAGGCCCGTAGCGCCATAATGAGTGGATTCAAGTACGCTGATTCTACGAGAAATAAGTCACACAGAAAAAGAAACATCATAAGATATCACTAATACACGGAACGTAAACTTGACTACACATAAACTGAATTACAAAACAGAAAAGGGTCTCAAATTGAGACAACCAACTTATACTTGCTTATGGGGAAAGGTGAGTTGGGGTGCTGCATAAAAACAGAGATTGAAATTAGCACAGATACCGTTCCATAAGCCAAATATATAATAGACAAGACCTACTCCTAGCTCAGCGAAATAGACTCAACACCCCATATTCAACGCCTGGGAATATACCTGACAAGTAAGAATTTTAAAACCCATGGATTTATATGTCTCCATAAGGAAATCATATGTCTGTACATCGGCCTAAACGCAGCAGTGAAAATACGATAAATCCCATTATCAAAATAAATTTCAAAAACAAAACACAATGACAGTGAAATAGAGAGCATTTCTTAAATAATTGATTCAGGGCTTGTGATGCAACCTGGATTTACCACATGTACACCCAGAGCTGGGTGAGACATAAGGCTGGGCACTTCAGGCTGATAGCATTGGTGAGGTTCGGTGAGCAAACGCAGACCCTTTGAAGTCATACTGCATGGTACCCATTCTATGGGTCCCAACTCTCCAGGTTTAAGGGATTCTTCCTTCAGCTAAAACATGCATGGGAAACCCAGAGTATGGACCACCGTGTGATTGGGAAACGTTTTCAAATGCATCTCAGTTTTTGCCCCTGGTACTCGGGTTCACCATTCCAGACGCTTTACTAACACTCTCCCCACTTGGAGAGTCAGTGCCTTTAACCTCCTGTTTGGCCCAGTTTGCAATTTCTGCGCAAGATGAACAGGAATAGGGAGAAGCAATGAGAGACTAGATGTAGGTGTCTGCACGTGCAAATGGAACGCTCATTTCCCACCAGGAAGAGGAATTAACCAAAGGCTCAGCGTGCCCTGCCAGAAAGAGATTATGGCGTGAAGCAATCCTGCGGTTTTGCGGCGAGCTCACAAGAAAGCGAGTTGAAGAACGGAGCTCAGGGGCAGTGTAATTCAGAAACCTGCAGAGTTATGAATGACAGCTATCGTCCAAAAATGTATTGAAGTAAGTCTTCGAAGAGGACTTGAAAGCGGGGCAGAATTTCAGGAACACAATTTCAGGGGGTAGACAGGAATTGCACTTAAAGCATAGGAAAAGAGGCAGAATGTCGAAAATGATGCACTTGGCCAAAAAGGACGTATGCGTTTTTTCCTGAATATATTCAGGAAAAAACGCATACGCGGTTTATGGCCAAACAAGCAAGCGTGTAAAGGAAATCTGCACTAAAATGAAGTCACACTGCCCACCGGTCAAAAGGCACATCTGAACAAAGTGTAAAATCCAGAAAGGCAGGACAGGTCATGGAGAACAGGGAGCCTTGTTATGCTGATGGGCGGGATGTAAATTGCCAACAGCCACTCTGGAGAAGTGTATGGTGTTTCCAGAAACACGTAGGAAACAAAGCAACACAGCCTATGGCACTTCCACTTATGGTCCTATAGCTTAGGGAAATTAAAATCAAAAACACACAGCCACCCCAAAGTTTGGGACGGCTCTGTTTACAAGAACCTTGTCTACGGTATAAGTTAACTATCCGAGAAAGCAAAAAATGGATAAAGAAGTTGTGGTACGCACGTACAATGGAATATCACTCAGTAATGAAATCTACGTCATCAGGCCCGTAGCGGCATAATGAGTGGATTCAGGTACGATGATTCTACGAGAAATAAGTCACACAGAAAAAGAAACATCATGAGATATCACTAATACACCGAATGTAATCTTGGCTACACACGAACTGAATTACAAAACAGAACAGGGTCTCAAATTTAGAAAACCAACTTATGTTTGCATATGGGGAACGGTGAGTTGGGGTGCTGCATAAAACCAGAGATTGAAATTAGCACAGATACCGTTCCATAAGCCAAATATATAATAGACAAGACCTACTCCTTGCTCAGCGAAATGGACTCAACACCCCATATTCAACGCCTGGGAAGATACCTGACAAGTAAGAATCTTAAAACCCATGGATTTATATGTCTCCATAAGGAAATCAAGCATGTGTACAGCGGCCTAAACGCAGCAGTGAAAATCCGATAAATCCCATTATCAACATAAATTTCAAAAACAAAACACAATGACAGTGAAATAGAGAGCAATTCTTAAATAATTCATTGAGGGCTTGTGATGCAACCTGGATTTACCACATCTACACCCAGAGTTGGGTGAGACATAAGGCTGGACACTTCGGGCTGATAGCATTGGTGAGGTTCGGTGAGCAAACGCAGACCCTTTGAAGTCATACTGCATGGTACCCATTCCATGGGTCCCAACTCTCAACGTTTAAGGGATTCTTCCTTCAGCTAAAACATGCATGGGAAACCCAGAGTATGGTCCACCGTGTGATTGGGAAACGTTTTCAAATGCATCTCAATTTTCGAACCCTGGTACTCGGGTTCACCATTCCAGACGCTTTACTAGCACTCTCCCCACTTGGAGAGTCAGGGACTTTAACCTCCTGTTTGGCACAGTTTGCAATTTCTGCGCAAGATGAACAGGAATAGGGAGAACCAATGAGAGACTAGCTGTAGGTGTCTGCACGGCCAAATGGAACGCTCATTTCCCACCAGGAAGAGGAATTAACCAAAGGCTCAGCGTGCCCTGCCAGAAACAGTTTAGGGCCTGAAGCAATCCTGCGGTTTTGCGGCCAGCTCAGGAGAAAGCGAGTTGAGGAAAGGAGCTCAGGGGCACTGTAATTCACAAACCTGCAGAGTTATGAATGACAGCTATCGTCCAAAAATGTATTGAAGTAAGTCGTCCAAGACGACTTGAAAGCGGGGAAGAATTTCCGGAAAACGATTTCAGGGGGTAAACTGGAATTGCACTTAAAGCATAGGAAAAGAGGCAGAATGTCGACAATGATGCACTTGGCCAAAAAGGTCGTATGCGTTTTTTCCTGAATATATTCAGTAAAAAACGCATACACCCTTTTTGGCCAACCAAGCAAGCGTGTAAAGGAAATCTGCACTACAATGAAGTCCCACTGCCCACCGGTCAAAAGGGCCATCTGAAAAAAGTGTAAAATCCAGAAAGGCAGGACAGGTCATGGAGAACAGGGAGCTTTGTTATGCTGATGTGCGGGATATAAATTGCCAACAGCCACTCTGGAGAAGTGTATGGTGTTTCCTGAAACACGTAGGAAACAAAGCAACACAGCCTATGGCACTTCCACTTATGGTCCTATAGCTTAGGGAAATTAAAATCAAAAACACACAGCCACCCCAAAGTTTCGGACGGCTCTGTTAACAAGAACCTTGTCTACGGTATAAGTTAACTATCCGAGAAAGCAAAAAACGGATAAAGAAGTTGTGGTACTCACGTACAATGGAATATCACACAGCAATGAAATCTACGTCATCAGGCCCGTAGCGGCATAATGAGTGGATTCAGGAACGATGATTCTACGAGAAATAAGTTATACAGAAAAAGAAACATCATAAGATATCACTAATACACGGAATGTAAACTTGGCTACACATGAACTGAATTACAAAACAGAACAGGGTCTCAAATTTAGAAAACCAACTTATGCTTGCTTATGGGGAAAGGTGAGTTGGGGTGCTGCATAAAAACAGAGATTGAAATTAGCACAGATACCGTTCCATAAGCCAAATATATAATAGACAAGACCTACTCCTTGCTCAGCGAAATAGACTCAACACCACATATTCAACGCCTGGGAATATACCTGACAAGTAAGAATCTTAAAACCCATGGATTTATATGTCTCCATAAGGAAATCAAATGTCTGTACATCGGCCTAAACGCAGCAGTGAAAATCTGATAAATCCCATTATCAAAATAAATTTCAAAAACAAAACACAGTGACAGTGAAATAGAGAGCAATTCTTAAATAATTGATTCAGGGCTTGTGATGCAACTTGGATTTACCACATGTACACCCAGAGCTGGGTGAGACATAAGGCTTGGCACTTTGGGCTGATAGCATTGGTGAGGTTCGGTGAGCAAACGCAGACCCTTTGAAGTCATACTTCATGGTACTCATTCCATGGGTCCCAACTCTCGAGGTTTAAGGGATTCTTCCTTCAGCTAAAACATGCATGGGAAACCCGGAGTATGGTCCACCGTGTGATTGGGAAACGTTTCCAAATGCATCTCAGTTTTCGAACCCCGGTACTCGGGTGCACCATTCCAGACGCTTTACTAAAACTCTCCCCACTTGGAGAGTCAGTGCCTTTAACCTCCTGTTTGGCACAGTTTGCAATTTCTGCGCAAGATGAACAGGAATAGGGAGAACCAATGAGAGACTATCTGTAGGTGTCTGCACGGGCAAATGGAATGCTCATTTCCCACCAGGAAGAGGAATTAACCAAAGGCTCAGCATGCCCTGCCGGAAACAGATAAGGGCCTGAAGCAATCCTGCGGTTTTGCAGCCAGCTCACGAGAAAGCGAGTTGAGGAAAGGAGCTCAGGGGCACTGTAATTCACAAACCTGCAGAGTTATGAATGACAGCTATCGTCCAAAAATGTATTGAAGTAAGTCTCCGAAGAGGACTTGAAAGTGGGGCAGAATTTCAGGAAAACGATTTCAGGGGGTAGACTGGAATTGCACTTAAAGCATAGGAAAAGAGGCAGAATGTCAACAATAATGCACTTGGCCAAAAAGGGCGTATGCGTTTTTTCCTGAATATATTCAGGAAAAAACGCATACGCCCTTTTTGGCCAACCAAGCAAGCGTGTAAAGGAAATCTGCACTACAATGAAGTCTCACTGCCCCCCGGTCAAAAGGGCCATCTGAAAAAAGTGTAAAATCCAGAAAGGCAGGACAGGTCATGGAGAAAAGGGAGCCTTGTTATGCTGATGGGCGGGATGTAAATTGCCAACAGCCACTCTGGAGAAGTGTATGGTGTTTCCTGAAACACGTAGGAAACAAAGCAACACAGCCTATGGCACTTCCACTTATGGTCCTATAGATTATGGAAATTAAAATCAAAAACACACAGCCACCCCAATGTTTGGGACGTCTCTGTTTACAAGAACCTCGTCTACGGTACAAGTTAAATATCCGAGAAAGCAAAAAATTCATAAAGAAGTTGTGGTATGCAAGTACAATGGAATATCACTCAGCAATGAAATCTATGTCATCAGGCCCATCACGGCATAATGAGTGGATTCAGCTACAGTGATTCTAAGTGAAATAAGTCACACAGAAAATGAAACATCATAAGATATCACTAATACACGGAATGTAAACTTGGCTACACATGAACTGAATTACAAAACAGAACAGGGACTCAAATTTAGAAAACCAACTTATGCTTGCTTAAGGGCAAAGGTGAGTTGGGGTGCTGCATAAAACCAGAGATTGAAAATAGCACAGATACCGTTCCATAAGCCAAATATGTAATAGTCAAGATCTACTCCTTGTTCAACGACATGGACTCAACACCACATATTCAACGCCTAGGAATATACCTGACTAGTAAGAATCTTAAAACCCGTGGATTTATATTTCTCTGTAGGAGAATCAAGCGTTTGTACAGCGGCATGAACGCAGCAGTGAAAATCCGATAAATCCCATTATCAAACTAAATTACAAAAACAAAACACAATGACAGTGAAAGAGACAGCAATTCTTAAATAATTGATTCAGGGCTTGTGATGAAACCTGGATTTACCACATCTACACCCAGAGCTGGGTGAGGCATAAGGCTGGACACTTCGAACTGATAGCATTGGTGAGGTTCGGTGAGCAAATTCAGACCCTTTTTAGTCATACTGCATGGTACCCATTCCATGGGTCAATAATCTCCAGGTTTAAGGAATTCTTCCTTCAGCTAAAACATGCATGGGAAACCCAGAGTATTGTCCACTGTGAGACTGGGAAACCATTTTAAATGGCTCTCAGGTTTCGTTCCCTGGTACTCGGGTTCACCATTCCAGATGCTTTACTAACCCTCTACCCACTTGGAGAGTCAGTGCCTTTAACCTCCTGTTTGGCACAGTTTGCAATTTCTGCACAAGATGAACAGGAATAGGGAGAACCAATGAGAGACTAGCTGTAGGTGTCTCCACGGGCAAATTGAATGCTCATTTCTCACCAGAAAGAGGAATTTACCAAAGGCTCAGCGTGCCGTGCCGAAACCAGATTACGGCCTGAAGCAATCCTGCGGTTTTGCGGCCAGCTCACAAGAAAGCATGTTGAAGAAAGGAGCTCAGGGACACTGTATTTAACAAACCTGCAGAGTTATTAATGACAGGTATCATACAAAAATATATTGAAGTAAGGCTGCGAGGAGGACTTGAAAGCGGGGCAGTATTCCTGGAATATGATTTCAGGACGTAGACGGGAAGTGCTCTGAAAGCATAGGAGAAGAGGCAGATCCTGGACAATGATGCACTTGGTCAAAATGTGCATATGCGTTTTTTCCAGGGCCCTCATTAAAGAGGGTAGGAGGCTCCCAGAATGCTTTAGTGGCCAACAGAGGGCCCACATCATCAAGGCGACGTGAGCCAGCCAGGCAGGAGTGACCTCACATCAGAGGGCCCACCTCACAGAAGGGTAAGGAACCCAGCCAGGATCAGACTCTCACCAGAGTGCCCACATCAGCAAGGGGCTGTGAACCAGGCAGGAGTGTCATCACACCCGTGGGGCCATATCATCAAAAGTTGAGGTAACAAGAAAATGTGGCCTCAAACCAGAGGACCCACATCACCATGGGTCTTGGAGCGAGGCAGGCAGGATTAACCTCACAACACATGGCCCATTGTATAAAAAAGGTGAGGAATCCAGCAGTTGGAACATCCCAGCAGGCGGCCCAGAGCACCGAGGCTATGGGATCCAGGCAGTGATGAACTCACAACAGAGGGCCCTCATCATGAAACTGTGAGCAAACCAGCCGTTGTGACCTCAGAGCACAAGGCCCACATCCCCATGGGGAAGGGAACCAAGTAGGAGTGTCATCGCACCAGTGGGCACACATCAGAAAATGTGGGGAGCCCAGCAGTTAGGGCCTGACACCAGAGGGCTCTCATCACCGAGGAGAGGAGGCTCCCAGCAGGCTCCAACTGCTACCAGTGGGCCGCCGTCGCCAATGCGGGGTGTGCCAGCCAGGCAAGAGTGACCTCAGGGCAGAGGGCCCACCTCACAAAAGTGTGAGGAACCCAAGGAGGATCAGACTCTCACCAGAGGGCCCACATCACCAAGAGAATGGGAACCAGGCTGGAGTGTCCTCACACCAGTGGGACCTCATCAACGAAATGTGAGTGACCCAGCACACGTGGCCTCAAACCAGAGGACACACATCACCAAGGGGCTGGGAGTGAGGCAGGCAGGAGGAGTCTCAAAACAGAGGGCCCATAGAAGAAAAAAGGTGAGGAATCCCGCAGTTGGAACCTCCCAGCAGGCGGCCAGGAGCAGCGAGGCTATGGGATCCAGACCTGACTGAACTCAAAACAGAGGGCCTTCATCATGAAACTGTGAGCAACCCAGGCTTTGGGACCTCAGAGCAGAAGGCCCACATTCCTATGTGGTTGGGAACATGGCATAAGTGTACTCGCACCTCAGGGCACACATCAGAGAATTTTGGGAGCCCAGAAGTTAGGGTCTGACGCCAGAGGGCCCTCATTACCAAGGGGAGGAGACTCCAAGCAGGCACCAACTCCCAACTGAGGGCCCATGTCGACAAGGTGACGTGTGACAGCCAGGCAGGAGTGACCTCACAGCAGAGGGCCTACCTCACAGAAGGGTGAGGAACCCAGCCAGGATAAGACTCTCACCAGAGGGCCCACATCACCAAGGGGATCAGAACCAGGCAGGACTGTCTTCACACCAGGGTGACCACATCATAGAAAGGTGAGGAAACCAGCACATGAGGCCTAAACCAGAGGACCCACATCTCCAAGGGGCTCGGATTGAGGCAGGCATGAGTAGCCTCACAACACAGGGCCAATAGAATAAAAAAGGTGAGGAATCCTGCAGTGGGAACCTCCCAGCAGGCGGCCCAGAGCACCGAGTCTATGTGATCCAGGCTGCAGTGAACTCACAGCAGAGGGCCCACATCATGAAACTGTGAGCAACCCAGCCATTGGGACCTCAGAGCAGAAGGCCCACATCCCCATGGGGATGGGAACCTCGCAGGAGTGTCCTCGCACCACTTAGCACGTATCAGAAAATGTGGGTACCCAGCAGTTAGGGCCTGACGCAAGAGGGCCCTCATCACCGAGGGGAGGAGGCTCCCAGCATGCTCCAACTGCCACAAGAGGGCCGATGTTGCCCAGGCGGGGTGTGCCAGCCAGGCAGGAGTGACCTCACAGCAGAGGGCCCACCTCACAGAAGGGTGAGGAACCCAGCCAGGATCAGACTCTCACCAGAGAGCCCACATCTTCAAGGGGATAGGAACCAGGCAAGAGTGTCCTCACACCAGTGGGGCCACATCATCGAAAGGTGAGGGACCCAGCACACGTGGCCTCAAACCAGAGGACACACATCACCAAGGGGCTGGGAGTGAGGCAGGCAGGAGGAGTCTCAAAACAGAGGGCCCATAGAAGAAAAAAGGTGAGGAATCCCGCAGTTGTAACCTCCCCGCAGGTGGCCAGGAGCAGCGAGGCTATGGGATCCAGGCCGGAGTGAACTCACACCAGAGGGCCCTCATCATGAAACTGAGCAACCCATCGTTGGGACCTCAGAGCAGAAGGCCCACATTCCCATGGTGTTGGGAACCTGGCAGGAGTGTACTCGCACCACAGGGCGCACATCAGAAAATTTTAGGAGGCCAGGAGTTAGGGCCTGACGCCAGAGGGCCCTCATTACCAAGGGGAGGAGACTCGCAGCAGGCACCAACTCCCACGAGAGAGCCGACGTCGTCAAGGCGGGGTGGGCCAGCCAGGCAGGAGTGACCTCAGAGAAGAGGGCCCACCTCTCAGAAGTGTGAGGAACCCAGCCAGGATCAGACTCTCACCGGAGGGTCCACATCACCAAGGGGATGGGAACCAGGCAGGAGTGTCCTCACACCAGTGGGGCCACATCAGCCAAAGGTGAGGAACCCAGCACATGTGGCCTCAAACTACAGGACACACATAACCAAGGGGCTGGGAGTGAGGCAGGTGTCCGGAGGGGCACATTTAACTCTAATTTCCCACCAGGAAGAGGAATTAACCAAAGGCTCAGAGTGCCGTGTCGGACCCTGATTATGGCCTAAAGCAAACCTGCGGTTCTGTGGCCAGCTTTCAAGGAAACGAGTTAAGAAAGGAAATCACGGGCACTGTAATTCACAAACCTGCAGAGATATAAATGACAGCTATTGGCAAAAATATATTGAAGTAAGTCTGCAAAGAGGACTTGAAAACGAGGCAGAATTGCAGGAATCATATTTCAGGAGGTAGATAGGAATTGCATTTAAAGCATGTGAAAAGCGGCAGATCTTTGACACTGATGCACTTGGACAAAAGTGCGTAAACATTTTTTCCTGAATATATTCAGGAAAAAACGCATATGCCCTTTTTGGCCAACCAAGCACTCCAGCAATGGAAATCCGCACTACAATGAAGTCTCATTTCCCATTCGTCAAAAGGGCCATCTGAAAAAAGTGTAAAAACCAGAAACACAGGACAGGCCATGGAGAACAGGGAGCCTTGTTATGCTGATGGGCGGGATGTAAATTGCCAACAGACACTCTGGAGATGTTTATGGTGTATCCTGAAACATCTGAAAAACAAAGCTACAGAGCCTAGGGTACTTCCACTTTTAGCCCTATAGCTTAGGAAAATTAAAATCAACAAGACACAGCCAGCACAAAATTTAGGGCTGCTGTGTTTACAAGAAACTCGAGTCCAGTACAAATTAAATATCTCAGAAAGAAAAAAATGGATAAAGGAGTTGTGCTACTTACGTACAACGGAATATCACTCAGCAATGAAATCAATGTCATCAGGCCTGTAGCAGCAAATTGAGTGGATTTAAATATGATGATTCTAAGAGAAATACGTCACACAGAGAAAGATAAGTATCATAAGATATCACTAATAGAGGGAGTGTAAACTTGGTTACACATAAACTGAAATACAAAACCGAACAGAGTCTCACATTTAGATAAAAACTTATGCTTGCTTAAGGGGAATGTTGAGTTGGGGTGCTGTATAAAACCAGAGATTGAAATTAGCACACATACCGTTCCATAAGCCAAATATGTACTAGACAAGACCTACTCTTTGCTCAACGAAATAGACTCATCCATGGTGTATCACCTCACACATGTTAGAATGGGCATCATCAGAAAATCTACAAACAACAAATGCTGGAAAGGGTGTGGAGATAAGGAACCCTCTTCCACTATTGTTGGGAATGTAAATTGATACAGTCACTGTGGAGAACATTATGGAGTTTCTTATAAAATTAAGAATAGAATTACCATATGATACAGCAATCCCACTACTGGGCATATACCCAGACAAAACCATAAATCAAAAAGAGACATTCACCGCAATGTTCATTGCATCACTATTTACAATATCCAGGTAATGGAAGCAACCTAAATGCCCACAGACAGACGAATGCATAAAGAAGTGGTACATATATAAAATGGAATATTACTAAGCCATAAAAAGGAATGAAATTGGGTCATTTGTAGAGACGTTGATGGATCTAGAGACTGTCATACAGAGTGAAGTAAGTCAGAAATAGAAAAACAAATCTTGTCTATTAATGCCTATATGTGGAACCTAGACAAATTTTACAGATGAACCGTTTTGCAAGGCAGAAATAGAGCAACAGATGTAGACAACAAACGTATGGACACCAAGGGGGGAAAGCTGTTGGGGGGTGGTGGTGGGAGGAGTTGAGAGATTGGGATTGGCATATATACATTTATATGTATAAAAGAGATAACCAAAAAGAACCTGCTGTATAAAAAAATAAAATAAAATTCAAATTACAAAAAGTAAAACAGAGAAAATATTCTTCCCTTCACATACATGTATTTATATGAATAAATTATTTCCATGCTTATATCTGTAAATACAAAAAAGAGGAATAAAATCTACCTTGAACCAAAAACGAAAAAAAGAAAAAAAAACAGAACCCACCAGTTACACAGAGGAAAACCGTATCAGGGCACTTGCTCCAGTTGTAAGCAATTCTGAAGTTGGTCAGTGGTGGGGAATCATCTCCCATTCAGCCAGCAGGCCCCACGCAACAAGCGTCCTCATTGCAAAGCTGGGGGACCGTGCCGAGGCATCTGTGAGTAAACGTGGGCTGAGCCCCAGGCCAGCTGCTGCTGAAATGTTCCCACCCTTCCCAGGTAAAACACCTGAATATGTACAAGGACTTGAAAGCCTAGAGGAAGGGCCATGGAGCCACATGAGCGACAGCATGCCAGTCGACTTGGTGCCTGCAGGCCAGCCAGGGTGGTCCTGGCCCTGGGTGCTCTTCTGGAAGCTTTCCATTTCCCTGCCTGAGATACCCCTGCTGTCCCGGCCCCCACTGCTTTCTTCCTCACTCACCTCTGCCCAGGGAGAAATTCCAGCGGCAGGTATGGGTGACACATCCTCTTCTTTAGCAGGTGGCATCTTGGCAACTGCTGCAGAAAGTCCAGCAGAGCCCCACTCACACTGGTCCACCCACAAAGCCGTGGCCTCTCACTCCCTCCCACCAGTCCAGCCCCAAGACTGCTGACAGGGCAGAGAAAATGGCGTCAGGCACAGCTGCAGGGGCTCTTGCTGCCTGGAGCGGTGTTTATATTGATCTGAACCCAGGCACACCTGGGGAGGTCTGGCCGGCACGGTCAGGCTTCCCAGGCCAGCCAATAATCACCCCTCAGGGGCTCACAGTTGCAGAAACTGGAACTTGCTGAATCGGCCAGGTCCAAGGAACAGGTGTGGGCTCCTGAGAGTCAGGATAGACAAGGGGCTGCAGCTCTGGCTTGTTTTCTAATTATATTATCTGGCCCATGAGTGGGAGACAACTTCAAGAAAACCCTCTCCTAATGAGAGGAACCCAGGAGTCAGGGAGAGGAGGGGTGGCTGGTGGGTGGAGACAGAGGCCTGGTGCCCCGGGTGCAGTGGAAGTCTCTGGAAGACCAGGTGGAGGGAGGCCACACAGAGTGATGCCCAGGGTCACAGACCTGTCGGAGCTGCTGTTTGTTAGTTCAAGTCCTGCTCTGAGGTGCTCTGTGTCAGATCTGAGTGACAGGTGAGCTGGGAGTGCTCTGCAATGAGGGCGATATGCACGGTTCCTGTGTTCCCAGCCCTGCCATGGTACCTGCAAGGGTAGCTCTGTATCCTGGGAGGGGCCTGACCACGAGAGCCCCATGGGCTGCAGGGGGACCTGCCCAGGGAACACCATATCCTGGGAGGGTCCTGAACATGAGAGCCCCGTGGGCTGGGTTGGGGTACCTGCCCAGGTGAGCTCCATATCCTGGGATTGGCCTGACCTCGAGAACCCCATGGGCTGCTGGAGTCCTGGTAAAGGATGTCAGGACAGTCAGTTAAGCCACTGAGGATATACCTCCAGTAGTTCCTAAACCCTACACCCTGCTGGTCATTCTACCAACCACCAGGACATGGTATTCTGTATTAGTCTTCAATGATGCCTTCTTTTGTATTCTATTAGTCCCAGAGTCACAAGAAATTTTGGCTTGTGAGTGGCAGGACTCAACATACAACTAAAACAATACTTCCGGGCCGTGTTGCCCCAAGGGTTCAAAAATTCCCACACCATCTTTGGGGAAAGCTCAGCTAAAGACCTAAAAGTTCTACCTCTGGAAAAGGAAACACTCATTCAATATGCAGACGACATTCTGATCGCCAGCCCTACTAAGGAGACCTCTGAACTACCAAGCCAATAAAGGATACAAGTTGTCCAAGAAAAAGCTCAAATATCACAGACTACGGTGACCTGCCTGGGCTTCATTCTCACAGAAGGTCGGAGAAGCCCATCCCAGGAAAGGGAAGAAACAATTTACAGCCTTACCCATTTCTAAAACTAGAAGACAGCTTAGGGGTTCCTGGGGAGGCCAGGGTTTGCTGCTTCTGGATCCCTAACTACAGTCTACTAGCTCGGCCTCTATATGAAACACTGAAAGGAAAAGGTGATGATCCTTTTGAATAGAATGCAGAAGTGGCCTTTCAAGAATGGAAAGAGCAGTCAATTCAGACCCTTGAACAGGAACTCCCTAATTTAGCTAAACCCTTTGACCTTTACATTCCTGGTGAACGGTGAATCGCCATTGGAGTATTAGTGCAAAACCTGGGACCACTTGAAATGGAACAATGCAAGAATGCGATCCAGGTAGGATAAACTACGGTCACCAAGGGGCTTGGCCCACCGCCACATCTGGCCAAGATACTGGCAGTATCCGAAAACCTGGAAATCAGCAGCCCAAAAGGCCACCTCCCTCCTAAGGTGAAAGGACCCCACGTGGTGATCCTAACCACCAAACATGCCCTGAAGTTGCAGGGTTGGCTCCGTGGGCACACTGACCTTGAGTGAGGAGGCCCTCCAACTCCAACCTCCATAGAGATAACCGGGGGAAAGGGGCACCATGACGACTCGTGTGAAGGTGTCTGCACGGGCAAATTTAACGCTCATTTCCCACCAGGAAGAGGAATTAACCAAAGGCTCAGCATGCTGTGCCGGAACCAGATTAGGGCCTGAAGCATTCCTGCGGGTTTGCGGCCAGCTCACAAAAAAAGCGAGTTGAAGAAAGGAGCTCAGGGGCACTGTAATTCACAAACCTGCAGAGTTATAAATGACAGCTATGGTCTAAAAATATATTGAAGGAAGGCTGCGAAGAGGACTTGAAAGTGGGGCAGAATTTCAGGAAAACGATTTCAGGGGGTAGACTGGAATTGCATTTAAAGCATAGGAAAAGAGGCAGAACGACGACAATGATGCACTTGGCCAAAAAGGGCGTATGCGTTTTTTCCTGAATATATTCAGGAAAAAACGCATACGCCCTTTTTGGCCAACCAAGCAAGCGTGTAAAGGAAATCTGCACTACAATGAAGTCTCACTGCCCCCCGGTCAAAAGGGCCATCTGAAAAAAGTGTAAAATCCAGAAAGGCAGCACAGACCATGGAGAAGAGGGAGCCTTGTCATGCTGATGGGCGGGATGTAAATTGCCAACAACCACTCTGGAGAAGTGTATGGTGTTTCCAGAAACACGTAGGAAACAAAGCAACACAGCCTATGGCACTTCCACTTATGGTCCTATAGCTTAGGGAAATTAAAATCAAAAACACACAGCCACCCCAAAGTTTCGGACGGCTCTGTTTACAAGAACCTCGTCTACGGTACAAGTTAAATATCCAAGAAAGCGAAAAATGGATAAAGAAATTGTGGTACGTACGTACAATGGAATATCACTCACCAATGAAATCTATGTCATCAGGCCCATTGCGGCATAATGAGTGGATTCAGGTACGATGATTCTAAGTGAAATAAGTCACACAGAAAATGAAACATCATAAGATATCACTAATACAAGGAATGTAAACTTGGCTACACATGAACTGAATTACAAAACAGAACAGGGTCTCAAATTTAGAAAACCAACTTATGCTTGCTTAAGGGGAAATGTGAGTTGGGGTGCTGCATAAAACCAGAGATAGAAATTAGCACAGATACCTTTCCATAAGCCAAATATATAATACTCAAGACCTACCCCTTGCTCAACGAAATGGACTAAACACCCCGTATTCAAAGCCTAGGAATACACCTGACTGATCAGAATCTTCAAACCCATGGATTTATATGTCTCCATAAGAGAATCAAGCGTGTGTACAGCTGCAAGAATGCAGCAGAGAAAATCCGATAAATCCCATTATCAAAATGAATTACAGAAACAAAACACAATGACAGTGAAATAGAGAGCAATTTTTAAATAATTCATTCAGGGCTTGTGATGCAACCTGGATTTACCACATCTACACCCAGAGCTGAGTGAGACATAAGGTTGGACACTTCGGGTTGATAGCATTGGTGAGGTTCGATGAGCAAGTGCAGACCCTTTGAAGTCATACTGCATGGTACCCATTCCATGGGTCCCAACTCTCCAGGTTTGAGGGATTCTTCCTTCAGCTAAAACATGCATGGAAAACCCAAGTATGGTGCACCATGTGACCGGGAAACGTTTTCAAATGCATCTCAGTTTTCGTCCCCTTTTACTCGGGTTCACCATTCCAGACCCTTTACTAACACTCTCCCCACTTGGTGACTCAGTGCCTTTAACCTCCTGTTTGGCACAGTTTGCAATATCTGCGCAAGATGAACAGGAATAGGGGGAATCAATGAGAGACTAGCTGGAGGTGTCTGCACAGGCAAATTTAACGCTCATTTCCCACCAGGAAGAGGAATTCACCAAAGGCTCAGCATGCCGTGCCGGAACCAGATTAGGGCCTGAAGCAATCATGTGTGTTTGCGGCCAGCTCACAAGAAAGCGAGTTGAAGAAAGGAGCTCAGGGGCACTGTAATTCACAAACCTGCAGAGTTATAAATGACAGCTATCGTCCAAAAATATATTGAAGGAAGGCTGCGAAGAGGACTTGTAAGTGGGCAGAATTGCAAGAAAACGATTTCAGGGGGTAGACTGGAATTGCATTTAAAGCATAGGAAAAGAGGCAGAACGTCGACAATGATGCACTTGGCCAAAAAGGGCGTATGCGTTTTTTCCTGAATATATTCAGGAAAAAACGCATACGCCCTTTTTGGCCAACCATGCAAGCATGTTAAAGAATTATGCACTACAATGAAGTCTCACAGCCCCCTGGTCAAAAGGGCCATCTAAAAAAAGTGTAAAATCCAGAAAGACAGCACAGGCCATGGAGAACAGGGAGCCTTGTTATGCTGATGGGCGGGATGTAAATTGCCAACAGCCACCCTGGAGAAGTGTATGGTGTTTCCTGAAACACCTAAAAAACAAAGCAACGGAGCCTACGGCACTTCCAGTTATGGTCCTATAGCTTAGGGAAATTAAAATCAAAAACACACAGCCACCCCAAATTTTCGGACGGCTCTGTTTACAAGAACCTCATCTACGGTACAAGTTAAATATCCCAGAATGTGAAAAATGGATAAAGAAGTTGTGGTTCGTACGTACAATGGAATATCACTCAGCAATGAAATCTATGTCATCAGGCCCATCACGGCATAATGAGTGGATTCAGCTACAGTGATTCTAAGTGAAATAAGTCACACAGAAAATGAAACATCATAAGATATCACTAATACACGGAATGTAAACTTGGCTACACATGAACTGAATTACAAAACAGAACAGGGACTCAAATTTAGAAAACCAACTTATGCTTGCTTAAGGGCAAAGGTGAGTTGGGGTGCTGCATAAAACCAGAGATTGAAAATAGCACAGATACCGTTCCATAAGCCAAATATGTAATAGTCAAGACCTACTCCTTGTTCAACGACATGGACTCAACACCACATATTCAACGCCTAGGAATATACCTGACTAGTAAGAATCTTAAAACCCGTGGATTTATATTTCTCTGTAGGAGAATCAAGCGTTTGTACAGCGGCATGAACGCAGCAGTGAAAATCCGATAAATCCCATTATCAAACTAAATTACAAAAACAAAACACAATGACAGTGAAAGAGACAGCAATTCTTAAATAATTGATTCAGGGCTTGTGATGAAACCTGGATTTACCACATCTACACCCAGAGCTGGGTGAGGCATAAGGCTGGACACTTCGAACTGATAGCATTGGTGAGGTTCGGTGAGCAAATTCAGACCCTTTTTAGTCATACTGCATGGTACCCATTCCATGGGTCAATAATCTCCAGGTTTAAGGAATTCTTCCTTCAGCTAAAACATGCATGGGAAACCCAGAGTATTGTCCACTGTGAGACTGGGAAACCATTTTAAATGGCTCTCAGGTTTCGTTCCCTGGTACTCGGGTTCACCATTCCAGATGCTTTACTAACCCTCTACCCACTTGGAGAGTCAGTGCCTTTAACCTCCTGTTTGGCACAGTTTGCAATTTCTGCACAAGATGAACAGGAATAGGGAGAACCAATGAGAGACTAGCTGTAGGTGTCTCCACGGGCAAATTGAATGCTCATTTCTCACCAGAAAGAGGAATTTACCAAAGGCTCAGCGTGCCGTGCCGAAACCAGATTACGGCCTGAAGCAATCCTGCGGTTTTGCGGCCAGCTCACAAGAAAGCATGTTGAAGAAAGGAGCTCAGGGACACTGTATTTAACAAACCTGCAGAGTTATTAATGACAGGTATCATACAAAAATATATTGAAGTAAGGCTGCGAGGAGGACTTGAAAGCGGGGCAGTATTCCTGGAATATGATTTCAGGACGTAGACGGGAAGTGCTCTGAAAGCATAGGAGAAGAGGCAGATCCTGGACAATGATGCACTTGGTCAAAATGTGCATATGCGTTTTTTCCAGGGCCCTCATTAAAGAGGGTAGGAGGCTCCCAGAATGCTTTAGTGGCCAACAGAGGGCCCACATCATCAAGGCGACGTGAGCCAGCCAGGCAGGAGTGAGCTCACATCAGAGGGCCCACCTCACAGAAGGGTAAGGAACCCAGCCAGGATCAGACTCTCACCAGAGTGCCCACATCAGCAAGGGGCTGTGAACCAGGCAGGAGTGTCATCACACCCGTGGGGCCATATCATCAAAAGTTGAGGTAACAAGAAAATGTGGCCTCAAACCAGAGGACCCACATCACCATGGGTCTTGGAGCGAGGCAGGCAGGATTAACCTCACAACACATGGCCCATTGTATAAAAAAGGTGAGGAATCCAGCAGTTGGAACATCCCAGCAGGCGGCCCAGAGCACCGAGGCTATGGGATCCAGGCAGTGATGAACTCACAACAGAGGGCCCTCATCATGAAACTGTGAGCAAACCAGCCGTTGTGACCTCAGAGCACAAGGCCCACATCCCCATGGGGAAGGGAACCAAGTAGGAGTGTCATCGCACCAGTGGGCACACATCAGAAAAGGTGGGGAGCCCAGCAGTTAGGGCCTGACACCAGAGGGCTCTCATCACCGAGGAGAGGAGGCTCCCAGCAGGCTCCAACTGCTACCAGTGGGCCGCCGTCGCCAATGCGGGGTGTGCCAGCCAGGCAAGAGTGACCTCAGAGCAGAGGGCCCACCTCACAAAAGTGTGAGGAACCCAAGGAGGATCAGACTCTCACCAGAGGGCCCACATCACCAAGAGAATGGGAACCAGGCTGGAGTGTCCTCACACCAGTGGGACCTCATCAACGAAATGTGAGTGACCCAGCACACGTGGCCTCAAACCAGAGGACACACATCACCAAGGGGCTGGGAGTGAGGCAGGCAGGAGGAGTCTCAAAACAGAGGGCCCATAGAAGAAAAAAGGTGAGGAATCCCGCAGTTGGAACCTCCCAGCAGGCGGCCAGGAGCAGCGAGGCTATGGGATCCAGACCTGACTGAACTCAAAACAGAGGGCCTTCATCATGAAACTGTGAGCAACCCAGGCTTTGGGACCTCAGAGCAGAAGGCCCACATTCCTATGTGGTTGGGAACATGGCATAAGTGTACTCGCACCTCAGGGCACACATCAGAGAATTTTGGGAGCCCAGAAGTTAGGGTCTGACGCCAGAGGGCCCTCATTACCAAGGGGAGGAGACTCCAAGCAGGCACCAACTCCCAACTGAGGGCCCATGTCGACAAGGTGACGTGTGACAGCCAGGCAGGAGTGACCTCACAGCAGAGGGCCTACCTCACAGAAGGGTGAGGAACCCAGCCAGGATAAGACTCTCACCAGAGGGCCCACATCACCAAGGGGATCAGAACCAGGCAGGACTGTCTTCACACCAGGGTGACCACATCATAGAAAGGTGAGGAAACCAGCACATGAGGCCTAAACCAGAGGACCCACATCTCCAAGGGGCTCGGATTGAGGCAGGCATGAGTAGCCTCACAACACAGGGCCAATAGAATAAAAAAGGTGAGGAATCCTGCAGTGGGAACCTCCCAGCAGGCGGCCCAGAGCACCGAGTCTATGTGATCCAGGCTGCAGTGAACTCACAGCAGAGGGCCCACATCATGAAACTGTGAGCAACCCAGCCATTGGGACCTCAGAGCAGAAGGCCCACATCCCCATGGGGATGGGAACCTCGCAGGAGTGTCCTCGCACCACTTAGCACGTATCAGAAAATGTGGGTACCCAGCAGTTAGGGCCTGACGCAAGAGGGCCCTCATCACCGAGGGGAGGAGGCTCCCAGCATGCTCCAACTGCCACAAGAGGGCCGATGTTGCCCAGGCGGGGTGTGCCAGCCAGGCAGGAGTGACCTCACAGCAGAGGGCCCACCTCACAGAAGGGTGAGGAACCCAGCCAGGATCAGACTCTCACCAGAGAGCCCACATCTTCAAGGGGATAGGAACCAGGCAAGAGTGTCCTCACACCAGTGGGGCCACATCATCGAAAGGTGAGGGACCCAGCACACGTGGCCTCAAACCAGAGGACACACATCACCAAGGGGCTGGGAGTGAGGCAGGCAGGAGGAGTCTCAAAACAGAGGGCCCATAGAAGAAAAAAGGTGAGGAATCCCGCAGTTGTAACCTCCCCGCAGGTGGCCAGGAGCAGCGAGGCTATGGGATCCAGGCCGGAGTGAACTCACACCAGAGGGCCCTCATCATGAAACTGAGCAACCCATCGTTGGGACCTCAGAGCAGAAGGCCCACATTCCCATGGTGTTGGGAACCTGGCAGGAGTGTACTCGCACCACAGGGCGCACATCAGAAAATTTTGGGAGGCCAGGAGTTAGGGCCTGACGCCAGAGGGCCCTCATTACCAAGGGGAGGAGACTCGCAGCAGGCACCAACTCCCACGAGAGAGCCGACGTCATCAAGGCGGGGTGGGCCAGCCAGGCAGGAGTGACCTCAGAGAAGAGGGCCCACCTCTCAGAAGTGTGAGGAACCCAGCCAGGATCAGACTCTCACCGGAGGGTCCACATCACCAAGGGGATGGGAACCAGGCAGGAGTGTCCTCACACCAGTGGGGCCACATCAGCCAAAGGTGAGGAACCCAGCACATGTGGCCTCAAACTACAGGACACACATAACCAAGGGGCTGGGAGTGAGGCAGGTGTCCGGAGGGGCACATTTAACTCTAATTTCCCACCAGGAAGAGGAATTAACCAAAGGCTCAGAGTGCCGTGTCGGACCCTGATTATGGCCTAAAGCAAACCTGCGGTTCTGTGGCCAGCTTTCAAGGAAACGAGTTAAGAAAGGAAATCACGGGCACTGTAATTCACAAACCTGCAGAGATATAAATGACAGCTATTGGCAAAAATATATTGAAGTAAGTCTGCAAAGAGGACTTGAAAACGAGACAGAATTGCAGGAATCATATTTCAGGAGGTAGATTGGAATTGCATTTAAAGCATGTGAAAAGCGGCAGATCTTTGACACTGATGCACTTGGACAAAAGTGCGTAAACATTTTTTCCTGAATATATTCAGGAAAAAACGCATATGCCCTTTTTGGCCAACCAAGCACTCCAGCAATGGAAATCCGCACTACAATGAAGTCTCGTTTCCCATTCGTCAAAAGGGCCATCTGAAAAAAGTGTAAAAACCAGAAACACAGGACAGGCCATGGAGAACAGGGAGCCTTGTTATGCTGATGGGCGGGATGTAAATTGCCAACAGACACTCTGGAGATGTTTATGGTGTATCCTGAAACATCTGAAAAACAAAGCTACAGAGCCTAGGGTACTTCCACTTTTAGCCCTATAGCTTAGGAAAATTAAAATCAACAAGACACAGCCAGCACAAAATTTAGGGCTGCTGTGTTTACAAGAAACTCGAGTCCAGTACAAATTAAATATCCCAGAAAGAAAAAAATGGATAAAGGAGTTGTGCTACTTACGTACAACGGAATATCACTCAGCAATGAAATCAATGTCATCAGGCCTGTAGCAGCAAATTGAGTGGATTTAAATATGATGATTCTAAGAGAAATACGTCACACAGAGAAAGATAAGTATCATAAGATATCACTAATAGAGGGAGTGTAAACTTGGCTACACATAAACTGAAATACAAAACCGAACAGAGTCTCACATTTAGATAAAAACTTATGCTTGCTTAAGGGGAATGTTGAGTTGGGGTGCTGTATAAAACCAGAGATTGAAATTAGCACACATACCGTTCCATAAGCCAAATATGTACTAGACAAGACCTACTCTTTGCTCAACGAAATAGACTCATCCATGGTGTATCACCTCACACATGTTAGAATGGGCATCATCAGAAAATCTACAAACAACAAATGCTGGAAAGGGTGTGGAGATAAGGAACCCTCTTCCACTATTGTTGGGAATGTAAATTGATACAGTCACTGTGGAGAACATTATGGAGTTTCTTATAAAATTAAGAATAGAATTACCATATGATACAGCAATCCCACTACTGGGCATATACCCAGACAAAACCATAAATCAAAAAGAGACATTCACCGCAATGTTCATTGCATCACTATTTACAATATCCAGGTAATGGAAGCAACCTAAATGCCCACAGACAGACGAATACATAAAGAAGTGGTACATATATAAAATGGAATATTACTAAGCCATAAAAAGGAATGAAATTGGGTCATTTGTAGAGACGTTGATGGATCTAGAGACTGTCATACAGAGTGAAGTAAGTCAGAAATAGAAAAACAAATCTTGTATATTAATGCCTATATGTGGAACCTAGACAAATTTTACAGATGAACCGTTTTGCAAGGCAGAAATAGAGCAACAGATGTAGACAACAAACGTATGGACACCAAGGGGGGAAAGCTGTTGGGGGGTGGTGGTGGGAGGAGTTGAGAGATTGGGATTGGCATATATACATTTATATGTATAAAAGAGATAACCAAAAAGAACCTGCTGTATAAAAAAAAAAATAAAATTCAAATTACAAAAAGTAAAACAGAGAAAATATTCTTCCCTTCACATACATGTATTTATATGAATAAATTATTTCCATGCTTATATCTGTAAATACAAAAAAGAGGAATAAAATCTACCTTGAACCAAAAACGAAAAAAAGAAAAAAAAACAGAACCCACCAGTTACACAGAGGAAAACCGTATCAGGGCACTTGCTCCAGTTGTAAGCAATTCTGAAGTTGGTCAGTGGTGGGGAATCATCTCCCATTCAGCCAGCAGGCCCCACGCAACAAGCGTCCTCATTGCAAAGCTGGGGGACCGTGCCGAGGCATCTGTGAGTAAACGTGGGCTGAGCCCCAGGCCAGCTGCTGCTGAAATGTTCCCACCCTTCCCAGGTAAAACACCTGAATATGTACAAGGACTTGAAAGCCTAGAGGAAGGGCCATGGAGCCACATGAGCGACAGCATGCCAGTCAACTTGGTGCCTGCAGGCCAGCCAGGGTGGTCCTGGCCATGGGTGCTCTTCTGGAAGCTTTCCATTTCCCTGCCTGAGATACCCCTGCTATCCCGGCCCCCACTGCTTTCTTCCTCACTCACCTCTGCCCAGGGAGAAATTCCAGCGGCAGGTATGGGTGACACATCCTCTTCTTTAGCAGGTGGCATCTTGGCAACTGCTGCAGAAAGTCCAGCAGAGCCCCACTCACACTGGGCCACCCACAAAGCCGTGGCCTCTCACTCCCTCCCACCAGTCCAGCCCCAAGACTGCTGACAGGGCAGAGAAAATGGCGTCAGGCACAGCTGCAGGGGCTCTTGCTGCCTGGAGCGGTGTTTATATTGATCTGAACCCAGGCACACCTGGGGAGGGCTGGCCGGCACGGTCAGGCTTCCCAGGCCAGCCAATAATCACCCCTCAGGGGCTCACAGTTGCAGAAACTGGAACTTGCTGAATCGGCCAGGTCCAAGGAACAGGTGTGGGCTCCTGAGAGTCAGGATAGACAAGGGGCTGCAGCTCTGGCTTGTTTTCTAATTATATTATCTGGCCCATGAGTGGGAGACAACTTCAAGAAAACCCTCTCCTAATGAGAGGAACCCAGGAGTCAGGGAGAGGAGGGGTGGCTGGTGGGTGGAGACAGAGGCCTGGTGCCCCGGGTTCAGTGGAAGTCTCTGGAAGACCAGGTGGAGGGAGGCCACACAGAGTGATGCCCAGGGTCACAGACCTGTCGGAGCTGCTGTTTGTTAGTTCAAGTCCTGCTCTGAGGTGCTCTGTGTCAGATCTGAGTGACAGGTGAGCTGGGAGTGCTCTGCAATGAGGGCGATATGCACGGTTCCTGTGTTCCCAGCCCTGCCATGGTACCTGCAAGGGTAGCTCTGTATCCTGGGAGGGGCCTGACCACGAGAGCCCCATGGGCTGCAGGGGGACCTGCACAGGGAACACCATATCCTGGGAGGGTCCTGAACATGAGAGCCCTGTGGGCTGGGGTGGGGTACCTGCCCAGGTGAGCTCCATATCCTGGTATTGGCCTGACCTCGAGAGCCCCATGGGCTGCTGGAGTCCTGGTAAAGGATGTCAGGACAGTCAGTTAAGCCACTGAGGATATACCTCCAGTAGTTCCTAAACCCTACACCCTGCTGGTCATTCTACCAACCACCAGGACATGGTATTCTGTATTAGTCTTCAATGATGCCTTCTTTTGTATTCTATTAGTCCCAGCGTCACAAGAAATTTTGGCTTGTGAGTGGCAGGACTCAACATACAACTAAAACAATACTTCCAGGCCGTGTTGTCCCAAGGGTTCAAAAATTCCCACACCATCTTTGGGGAAAGCTCAGCTAAAGACCTAAAAGTTCTACCTCTGGAAAAGGAAACACTCCTTCAATATGCAGACGACATTCTGATCGCCAGCCCTACTAAGGAGACCTCTGAACTACGAAGCCAATAAAGGATACAAGTTGTCCAAGAAAAAGCTCAAATATCACAGACTACGGTGACCTGCCTGGGCTTCATTCTCACAGAAGGTCGGAGAAGCCCATCCCAGGAAAGGGAAGAAACAATTTACAGCCTTACCCATTTCTAAAACTAGAAGACAGCTTAGGGGTTCCTGGGGAGGCCAGGGTTTGCTGCTTCTGGATCCCTAACTACAGTCTACTAGCTCGGCCTCTATATGAAACACTGAAAGGAAAAGGTGATGATCCTTTTGAATAGAATGCAGAAGTGGCCTTTCAAGAATGGAAAGAGCAGTCAATTCAGACCCTTGCACAGGAACTCCCTAATTTAGCTAAACCCTTTGACCTTTACATTCCTGGTGAACGGTGAATCGCCATTGGAGTATTAGTGCAAAACCTGGGACCACTTGAAATGGAACAATGCAAGAATGCGATCCAGGTAGGATAAACTACGGTCACCAAGGGGCTTGGCCCACCGCTACATCTGGCCAAGATACTGGCAGTATCTGAAAACCTGGAAATCAGCAGCCCAAAAGGCCACCTCCCTCCTAAGGTAAAAGGACCCCACGTGGTGATCCTAACCACCAAACATGCCCTGAAGTTGCAGGGTTGGCTCCGTGGGCACACTGACCTTGAGTGAGGAGGCCCTCCAACTCCAACCTCCATAGAGATAACCGGGGCAAAGGGGCACCATGACGACTCGTGTGAAGGTGTCTGCACGGGCAAATTTAACGCTCATTTCCCACCAGGAAGAGGAATTAACCAAAGGCTCAGCATGCCGTGCCGGAACCAGATTAGGGCCTGAAGCATTCCTGCGGGTTTGCGGCCAGCTCACAAGAAAGCGAGTTGAAGAAAGGAGCTCAGGGACACTGTAATTCACAAACCTGCAGAGTTATAAATGACAGCTATGGTCTAAAAATATATTGAAGGAAGGCTGCGAAGAGGACTTGAAAGTGGGGCAGAATTTCAGGAAAACGATTTCAGGGGGTAGACTGGAATTGCATTTAAAGCATAGGAAAAGAGGCAGAACGACGACAATGATGCACTTGGCCAAAAAGGGCGTATGCGTTTTTTCCTGAATATATTCAGGAAAAAACGCATACGCCCTTTTTGGCCAACCAAGCAAGCGTGTAAAGGAAATCTGCACTACAATGAAGTCTCACTGCCCCCCGGTCAAAAGGGCCATCTGAAAAAAGTGTAAAATCCAGAAAGGCAGCACAGACCATGGAGAAGAGGGAGCCTTGTCATGCTGATGGGCGGGATGTAAATTGCCAACAACCACTCTGGAGAAGTGTATGGTGTTTCCAGAAACACGTAGGAAACAAAGCAACACAGCCTATGGCACTTCCACTTATGGTCCTATAGCTTAGGGAAATTAAAATCAAAAACACACAGCCACCCCAAAGTTTCGGACGGCTCTGTTTACAAGAACCTCGTCTACGGTACAAGTTAAATATCCAAGAAAGCGAAAAATGGATAAAGAAATTGTGGTACGTACGTACAATGGAATATCACTCACCAATGAAATCTATGTCATCAGGCCCATTGCGGCATAATGAGTGGATTCAGGTACGATGATTCTAAGTGAAATAAGTCACACAAAAAATGAAACATCATAAGATATCACTAATACAAGGAATGTAAACTTGGCTACACATGAACTGAATTACAAAACAGAACAGGGTCTCAAATTTAGAAAACCAACTTATGCTTGCTTAAGGGGAAATGTGAGTTGGGGTGCTGCATAAAACCAGAGATAGAAATTAGCACAGATACCTTTCCATAAGCCAAATATATAATACTCAAGACCTACCCCTTGCTCAACGAAATGGACTAAACACCCCATATTCAAAGCCTAGGAATACACCTGACTGATCAGAATCTTCAAACCCATGGATTTATATGTCTCCATAAGAGAATCAAGCGTGTGTACAGCTGCAAGAATGCAGCAGAGAAAATCCGATAAATCCCATTATCAAAATGAATTACAGAAACAAAACACAATGACAGTGAAATAGAGAGCAATTTTTAAATAATTCATTCAGGGCTTGTGATGCAACCTGGATTTACCACATCTACACCCAGAGCTGAGTGAGACATAAGGTTGGACACTTCGGGCTGATAGCATTGGTGAGGTTCGATGAGCAAGTGCAGACCCTTTGAAGTCATACTGCATGGTACCCATTCCATGGGTCCCAACTCTCCAGGTTTGAGGGATTCTTCCTTCAGCTAAAACATGCATGGAAAACCCAAGTATGGTGCACCATGTGACCGGGAAACGTTTTCAAATGCATCTCAGTTTTCGTCCCCTTTTACTCGGGTTCACCATTCCAGACCCTTTACTAACACTCTCCCCACTTGGTGACTCAGTGCCTTTAACCTCCTGTTTGGCACAGTTTGCAATATCTGCGCAAGATGAACAGGAATAGGGGGAATCAATGAGAGACTAGCTGGAGGTGTCTGCACAGGCAAATTTAACGCTCATTTCCCACCAGGAAGAGGAATTCACCAAAGGCTCAGCATGCCGTGCTGGAACCAGATTAGGGCCTGAAGCAATCATGTGTGTTTGCGGCCAGCTCACAAGAAAGCGAGTTGAAGAAAGGAGCTCAGGGGCACTGTAATTCACAAACCTGCAGAGTTATAAATGACAGCTATCGTCCAAAAATATATTGAAGGAAGGCTGCGAAGAGGACTTGTAAGTGGGCAGAATTGCAAGAAAACGATTTCAGGGGGTAGACTGGAATTGCATTTAAAGCATAGGAAAAGAGGCAGAACGTCGACAATGATGCACTTGGCCAAAAAGGGCGTATGCGTTTTTTCCTGAATATATTCAGGAAAAAACGCATACGCCCTTTTTGGCCAACCATGCAAGCATGTTAAAGAATTATGCACTACAATGAAGTCTCACAGCCCCCTGGTCAAAAGGGCCATCTAAAAAAAGTGTAAAATCCAGAAAGACAGCACAGGCCATGGAGAACAGGGAGCCTTGTTATGCTGATGGGCGGGATGTAAATTGCCAACAGCCACCCTGGAGAAGTGTATGGTGTTTCCTGAAACACCTAAAAATCAAAGCAACGGAGCCTACGGCACTTCCAGTTATGGTCCTATAGCTTAGGGAAATTAAAATCAAAAACACACAGCCACCCCAAATTTTCGGACGGCTCTGTTTACAAGAACCTCATCTACGGTACAAGTTAAATATCCCAGAATGTGAAAAATGGATAAAGAAGTTGTGGTTCGTACGTACAATGGAATATCACTCAGCAATGAAATCTATGTCATCAGGCCCATCACGGCATAATGAGTGGATTCAGCTACAGTGATTCTAAGTGAAATAAGTCACACAGAAAATGAAACATCATAAGATATCACTAATACACGGAATGTAAACTTGGCTACACATGAACTGAATTACAAAACAGAACAGGGACTCAAATTTAGAAAACCAACTTATGCTTGCTTAAGGGCAAAGGTGAGTTGGGGTGCTGCATAAAACCAGAGATTGAAAATAGCACAGATACCGTTCCATAAGCCAAATATGTAATAGTCAAGACCTACTCCTTGTTCAACGACATGGACTCAACACCACATATTCAACGCCTAGGAATATACCTGACTAGTAAGAATCTTAAAACCCGTGGATTTATATTTCTCTGTAGGAGAATCAAGCGTTTGTACAGCGGCATGAACGCAGCAGTGAAAATCCGATAAATCCCATTATCAAACTAAATTACAAAAACAAAACACAATGACAGTGAAAGAGACAGCAATTCTTAAATAATTGATTCAGGGCTTGTGATGAAACCTGGATTTACCACATCTACACCCAGAGCTGGGTGAGGCATAAGGCTGGACACTTCGAACTGATAGCATTGGTGAGGTTCGGTGAGCAAATTCAGACCCTTTTTAGTCATACTGCATGGTACCCATTCCATGGGTCAATAATCTCCAGGTTTAAGGAATTCTTCCTTCAGCTAAAACATGCATGGGAAACCCAGAGTATTGTCCACTGTGAGACTGGGAAACCATTTTAAATGGCTCTCAGGTTTCGTTCCCTGGTACTCGGGTTCACCATTCCAGATGCTTTACTAACCCTCTACCCACTTGGAGAGTCAGTGCCTTTAACCTCCTGTTTGGCACAGTTTGCAATTTCTGCACAAGATGAACAGGAATAGGGAGAACCAATGAGAGACTAGCTGTAGGTGTCTCCACGGGCAAATTGAATGCTCATTTCTCACCAGAAAGAGGAATTTACCAAAGGCTCAGCGTGCCGTGCCGAAACCAGATTACGGCCTGAAGCAATCCTGCGGTTTTGCGGCCAGCTCACAAGAAAGCATGTTGAAGAAAGGAGCTCAGGGACACTGTATTTAACAAACCTGCAGAGTTATTAATGACAGGTATCATACAAAAATATATTGAAGTAAGGCTGCGAGGAGGACTTGAAAGCGGGGCAGTATTCCTGGAATATGATTTCAGGACGTAGACGGGAAGTGCTCTGAAAGCATAGGAGAAGAGGCAGATCCTGGACAATGATGCACTTGGTCAAAATGTGCATATGCGTTTTTTCCAGGGCCCTCATTAAAGAGGGTAGGAGGCTCCCAGAATGCTTTAGTGGCCAACAGAGGGCCCACATCATCAAGGCGACGTGAGCCAGCCAGGCAGGAGTGACCTCACATCAGAGGGCCCACCTCACAGAAGGGTAAGGAACCCAGCCAGGATCAGACTCTCACCAGAGTGCCCACATCAGCAAGGGGCTGTGAACCAGGCAGGAGTGTCATCACACCCGTGGGGCCATATCATCAAAAGTTGAGGTAACAAGAAAATGTGGCCTCAAACCAGAGGACCCACATCACCATGGGTCTTGGAGCGAGGCAGGCAGGATTAACCTCACAACACATGGCCCATTGTATAAAAAAGGTGAGGAATCCAGCAGTTGGAACATCCCAGCAGGCGGCCCAGAGCACCGAGGCTATGGGATCCAGGCAGTGATGAACTCACAACAGAGGGCCCTCATCATGAAACTGTGAGCAAACCAGCCGTTGTGACCTCAGAGCACAAGGCCCACATCCCCATGGGGAAGGGAACCAAGTAGGAGTGTCATCGCACCAGTGGGCACACATCAGAAAAGGTGGGGAGCCCAGCAGTTAGGGCCTGACACCAGAGGGCTCTCATCACCGAGGAGAGGAGGCTCCCAGCAGGCTCCAACTGCTACCAGTGGGCCGCCGTCGCCAATGCGGGGTGTGCCAGCCAGGCAAGAGTGACCTCAGGGCAGAGGGCCCACCTCACAAAAGTGTGAGGAACCCAAGGAGGATCAGACTCTCACCAGAGGGCCCACATCACCAAGAGAATGGGAACCAGGCTGGAGTGTCCTCACACCAGTGGGACCTCATCAACGAAATGTGAGTGACCCAGCACACGTGGCCTCAAACCAGAGGACACACATCACCAAGGGGCTGGGAGTGAGGCAGGCAGGAGGAGTCTCAAAACAGAGGGCCCATAGAAGAAAAAAGGTGAGGAATCCCGCAGTTGGAACCTCCCAGCAGGCGGCCAGGAGCAGCGAGGCTATGGGATCCAGACCTGACTGAACTCAAAACAGAGGGCCTTCATCATGAAACTGTGAGCAACCCAGGCTTTGGGACCTCAGAGCAGAAGGCCCACATTCCTATGTGGTTGGGAACATGGCATAAGTGTACTCGCACCTCAGGGCACACATCAGAGAATTTTGGGAGCCCAGAAGTTAGGGTCTGACGCCAGAGGGCCCTCATTACCAAGGGGAGGAGACTCCAAGCAGGCACCAACTCCCAACTGAGGGCCCATGTCGACAAGGTGACGTGTGACAGCCAGGCAGGAGTGACCTCACAGCAGAGGGCCTACCTCACAGAAGGGTGAGGAACCCAGCCAGGATAAGACTCTCACCAGAGGGCCCACATCACCAAGGGGATCAGAACCAGGCAGGACTGTCTTCACACCAGGGTGACCACATCATAGAAAGGTGAGGAAACCAGCACATGAGGCCTAAACCAGAGGACCCACATCTCCAAGGGGCTCGGATTGAGGCAGGCATGAGTAGCCTCACAACACAGGGCCAATAGAATAAAAAAGGTGAGGAATCCTGCAGTGGGAACCTCCCAGCAGGCGGCCCAGAGCACCGAGTCTATGTGATCCAGGCTGCAGTGAACTCACAGCAGAGGGCCCACATCATGAAACTGTGAGCAACCCAGCCATTGGGACCTCAGAGCAGAAGGCCCACATCCCCATGGGGATGGGAACCTCGCAGGAGTGTCCTCGCACCACTTAGCACGTATCAGAAAATGTGGGTACCCAGCAGTTAGGGCCTGACGCAAGAGGGCCCTCATCACCGAGGGGAGGAGGCTCCCAGCATGCTCCAACTGCCACAAGAGGGCCGATGTTGCCCAGGCGGGGTGTGCCAGCCAGGCAGGAGTGACCTCACAGCAGAGGGCCCACCTCACAGAAGGGTGAGGAACCCAGCCAGGATCAGACTCTCACCAGAGAGCCCACATCTTCAAGGGGATAGGAACCAGGCAAGAGTGTCCTCACACCAGTGGGGCCACATCATCGAAAGGTGAGGGACCCAGCACACGTGGCCTCAAACCAGAGGACACACATCACCAAGGGGCTGGGAGTGAGGCAGGCAGGAGGAGTCTCAAAACAGAGGGCCCATAGAAGAAAAAAGGTGAGGAATCCCGCAGTTGTAACCTCCCCGCAGGTGGCCAGGAGCAGCGAGGCTATGGGATCCAGGCCGGAGTGAACTCACACCAGAGGGCCCTCATCATGAAACTGAGCAACCCATCGTTGGGACCTCAGAGCAGAAGGCCCACATTCCCATGGTGTTGGGAACCTGGCAGGAGTGTACTCGCACCACAGGGCGCACATCAGAAAATTTTGGGAGGCCAGGAGTTAGGGCCTGACGCCAGAGGGCCCTCATTACCAAGGGGAGGAGACTCGCAGCAGGCACCAACTCCCACGAGAGAGCCGACGTCATCAAGGCGGGGTGGGCCAGCCAGGCAGGAGTGACCTCAGAGAAGAGGGCCCACCTCTCAGAAGTGTGAGGAACCCAGCCAGGATCAGACTCTCACCGGAGGGTCCACATCACCAAGGGGATGGGAACCAGGCAGGAGTGTCCTCACACCAGTGGGGCCACATCAGCCAAAGGTGAGGAACCCAGCACATGTGGCCTCAAACTACAGGACACACATAACCAAGGGGCTGGGAGTGAGGCAGGTGTCCGGAGGGGCACATTTAACTCTAATTTCCCACCAGGAAGAGGAATTAACCAAAGGCTCAGAGTGCCGTGTCGGACCCTGATTATGGCCTAAAGCAAACCTGCGGTTCTGTGGCCAGCTTTCAAGGAAACGAGTTAAGAAAGGAAATCACGGGCACTGTAATTCACAAACCTGCAGAGATATAAATGACAGCTATTGGCAAAAATATATTGAAGTAAGTCTGCAAAGAGGACTTGAAAACGAGACAGAATTGCAGGAATCATATTTCAGGAGGTAGATTGGAATTGCATTTAAAGCATGTGAAAAGCGGCAGATCTTTGACACTGATGCACTTGGACAAAAGTGTGTAAACATTTTTTCCTGAATATATTCAGGAAAAAACGCATATGCCCTTTTTGGCCAACCAAGCACTCCAGCAATGGAAATCCGCACTACAATGAAGTCTCGTTTCCCATTCGTCAAAAGGGCCATCTGAAAAAAGTGTAAAAACCAGAAACACAGGACAGGCCATGGAGAACAGGGAGCCTTGTTATGCTGATGGGCGGGATGTAAATTGCCAACAGACACTCTGGAGATGTTTATGGTGTATCCTGAAACATCTGAAAAACAAAGCTACAGAGCCTAGGGTACTTCCACTTTTAGCCCTATAGCTTAGGAAAATTAAAATCAACAAGACACAGCCAGCACAAAATTTAGGGCTGCTGTGTTTACAAGAAACTCGAGTCCAGTACAAATTAAATATCCCAGAAAGAAAAAAATGGATAAAGGAGTTGTGCTACTTACGTACAACGGAATATCACTCAGCAATGAAATCAATGTCATCAGGCCTGTAGCAGCAAATTGAGTAGATTTAAATATGATGATTCTAAGAGAAATACGTCACACAGAGAAAGATAAGTATCATAAGATATCACTAATAGAGGGAGTGTAAACTTGGCTACACATAAACTGAAATACAAAACCGAACAGAGTCTCACATTTAGATAAAAACTTATGCTTGCTTAAGGGGAATGTTGAGTTGGGGTGCTGTATAAAACCAGAGATTGAAATTAGCACACATACCGTTCCATAAGCCAAATATGTACTAGACAAGACCTACTCTTTGCTCAACGAAATAGACTCATCCATGGTGTATCACCTCACACATGTTAGAATGGGCATCATCAGAAAATCTACAAACAACAAATGCTGGAAAGGGTGTGGAGATAAGGAACCCTCTTCCACTATTGTTGGGAATGTAAATTGATACAGTCACTGTGGAGAACATTATGGAGTTTCTTATAAAATTAAGAATAGAATTACCATATGATACAGCAATCCCACTACTGGGCATATACCCAGACAAAACCATAAATCAAAAAGAGACATTCACCGCAATGTTCATTGCATCACTATTTACAATATCCAGGTAATGGAAGCAACCTAAATGCCCACAGACAGACGAATACATAAAGAAGTGGTACATATATAAAATGGAATATTACTAAGCCATAAAAAGGAATGAAATTGGGTCATTTGTAGAGACGTTGATGGATCTAGAGACTGTCATACAGAGTGAAGTAAGTCAGAAATAGAAAAACAAATCTTGTATATTAATGCCTATATGTGGAACCTAGACAAATTTTACAGATGAACCGTTTTGCAAGGCAGAAATAGAGCAACAGATGTAGACAACAAACGTATGGACACCAAGGGGGGAAAGCTGTTGGGGGGTGGTGGTGGGAGGAGTTGAGAGATTGGGATTGGCATATATACATTTATATGTATAAAAGAGATAACCAAAAAGAACCTGCTGTATAAAAAAATAAAATAAAATTCAAATTACAAAAAGTAAAACAGAGAAAATATTCTTCCCTTCACATACATGTATTTATATGAATAAATTATTTCCATGCTTATATCTGTAAATACAAAAAAGAGGAATAAAATCTACCTTGAACCAAAAACGAAAAAAAGAAAAAAAAACAGAACCCACCAGTTACACAGAGGAAAACCGTATCAGGGCACTTGCTCCAGTTGTAAGCAATTCTGAAGTTGGTCAGTGGTGGGGAATCATCTCCCATTCAGCCAGCAGGCCCCACGCAACAAGCGTCCTCATTGCAAAGCTGGGGGACCGTGCCGAGGCATCTGTGAGTAAACGTGGGCTGAGCGCCAGGCCAGCTGCTGCTGAAATGTTCCCACCCTTCCCAGGTAAAACACCTGAATATGTACAAGGACTTGAAAGCCTAGAGGAAGGGCCATGGAGCCACATGAGCGACAGCATGCCAGTCGACTTGGTGCCTGCAGGCCAGCCAGGGTGGTCCTGGCCCTGGGTGCTCTTCTGGAAGCTTTCCATTTCCCTGCCTGAGATACCCCTGCTGTCCCGGCCCCCACTGCTTTCTTCCTCACTCACCTCTGCCCAGGGAGAAATTCCAGCGGCAGGTATGGGTGACACATCCTCTTCTTTAGCAGGTGGCATCTTGGCAACTGCTGCAGAAAGTCCAGCAGAGCCCCACTCACACTGGGCCACCCACAAAGCCGTGGCCTCTCACTCCCTCCCACCAGTCCAGCCCCAAGACTGCTGACAGGGCAGAGAAAATGGCGTCAGGCACAGCTGCAGGGGCTCTTGCTGCCTGGAGCGGTGTTTATATTGATCTGAACCCAGGCACACCTGGGGAGGGCTGGCCGGCACGGTCAGGCTTCCCAGGCCAGCCAATAATCACCCCTCAGGGGCTCACAGTTGCAGAAACTGGAACTTGCTGAATCGGCCAGGTCCAAGGAACAGGTGTGGGCTCCTGAGAGTCAGGATAGACAAGGGGCTGCAGCTCTGGCTTGTTTTCTAATTATATTATCTGGCCCATGAGTGGGAGACAACTTCAAGAAAACCCTCTCCTAATGAGAGGAACCCAGGAGTCAGGGAGAGGAGGGGTGGCTGGTGGGTGGAGACAGAGGCCTGGTGCCCCGGGTTCAGTGGAAGTCTCTGGAAGACCAGGTGGAGGGAGGCCACACAGAGTGATGCCCAGGGTCACAGACCTGTCGGAGCTGCTGTTTGTTAGTTCAAGTCCTGCTCTGAGGTGCTCTGTGTCAGATCTGAGTGACAGGTGAGCTGGGAGTGCTCTGCAATGAGGGCGATATGCACGGTTCCTGTGTTCCCAGCCCTGCCATGGTACCTGCAAGGGTAGCTCTGTATCCTGGGAGGGGCCTGACCACGAGAGCCCCATGGGCTGCAGGGGGACCTGCACAGGGAACACCATATCCTGGGAGGGTCCTGAACATGAGAGCCCTGTGGGCTGGGGTGGGGTACCTGCCC